>NC_072024.1:18167540-18801692 GCF_027791375.1 Indicator indicator | reverse complement strand
TTGAAAATCTTGGGAGACATGCTGCTCATATACACCTTAGCCTGGAATACAGCCATTAGGGTGAGGAGTGGAGAGGACATGCTGGCAGAAACTACAGGTTTGCAAGTTTGGTGGTTCTTGCAGGGTTTCTGACTGGGGAATGAGTATCCTGGGAAAAGAGCTTAGAGACCAGAATGATGTACATGGTCGTGTCCTGCAGACACCCACAGCCATGGCAGCCTCAGGCTCCCATCCAGCTCTGCAAATGTATTTCACACGCTCACAGCTCCACCTGCCATTTCTGTCCTGCAATCCAATGCAGCTCAGCTGACTTCACTCTGTTCTTCCCTAAAGCTGCCTCTGCTTTCCACTTCTGCATCTGAGAGATGATGTAAATCCGATTCTTCCCTGCAACACCCTCAAGTGCTCTAGAAGTCATTTTATTTTGATCAAAGTCAGTCAGCTATGGCCAAACTATGTGGGGTGTTTTTTTGCAGTATACCTGAACTGATGCATTCATAGCATATTTATCACCAGGGAAGATGAGTAATTTTTTCATCCTTTGATTTGAGACACTAATTAAACCTATTTTTATAGAGATTGAGGGCATTCAAAGCCTAAAGACCATCTTTCTTTCCTAAAGTCAACAAGGTGAGACAGAAGCAGGCTGTAGAAAGAGTTCATCAGCTTGAGAATAAACCCCTTCTCTGACACTGACCTACTCTATGACTTTGAGCATCTTACTTGACCATGTGTGACAAATACCAATTAACTTGCTGCACTAAGAAGTTGTTAGCATACACTGTGATGAAAAATGAAATGTGAGAACTTAGGAAAAATAAACTGGGGGGGTGTTGGACCTGGCCTAGAGTGCCTGTATGTATCTTTAACTGAGTGATAACTCAGACTTTGAAATGAAAAAAGATGAGTTTTAAAAAAAACTAAAGAAATAATTGTGCAGCTTTTAGCTCCAGATAATGGCAGCGTGAGAAGTGGGATAATTAAATGATTGATATGATTTCAGAAAGAAAACACACTTTTCCTGGGCATGCACAAGGTTATCTGTGTCATTTAATTAACCTGCATGCAGGAGAGGAATTCTCTGCTGTTATCTCTTGATCCCAGTCCTGTGATGTCTGCTGGGGGTTATTTTTTTGTTTTTTTGTTTTCAGAGCTAGGTTGTGGTTTGTTTGTTGTTTTTTTTTTTTCCTTAGGGATCAGCAAGAGCTGAAGAGATTGCTACAAAACAGGAAAGAAATCTCTTCTAAAGATTCTTTAGAATGGTGCTAACTGGGGAATGCTTTGTATCAGTTTTCTGTGTAGTATTCTGATGAGGTTGCTGCCTCAATTCTTTTCCTGTTGTGGGGAAACAATGTAATTTTGCTAGCTCAGCACAGCCAGTAAGGAAGAAGAGCAAGATGTGCACCCCACCCTGTCATCTCCA
This sequence comes from Indicator indicator, assembly GCF_027791375.1. Classification (NCBI taxonomy): domain Eukaryota; kingdom Metazoa; phylum Chordata; class Aves; order Piciformes; family Indicatoridae; genus Indicator; species Indicator indicator. The sequence goes on along the minus strand of NC_072024.1, from coordinate 18,800,269 downwards.
TGAAGCAAGTGAGCACAGGCTCCCCTACTGCTCCCTGTCTATTAATTGGGAAACTCTTTTCATCCCAGTAATCTGTTTCAGCCATTGCTCTGCTCCTCTTCTACCTAGCTCCTCATCCCACAGCCCTTCCTCTTCCTCACCACCATCCCTGATCAGAGATCTGTGTTTCTGTCTGGAAACAAGTTCCACTCTTTTCCACAGGCTTCAAATTTCTTTTCCAGCTGCCCTTCTAACAGGCTTTACTTTTATTTGCTCTTGACTCCCAATATACACCCAGATATACATAGTGCCTATTTACAGAGAGAAATATGGGAGGCTCTGGGAGAGAACCAGACAAGCAGGGAGCTAAGGAAAGGACTGCAATGTGCAGGTCTGGGACACTGGCCAAGGCATCAATCTTCTAGTGAAACACAACAAAATTCAGAATAGTCCCAGCCAAACTAGCATGATTTCTTTGCTGCCATCCTTAGCAGAGATGCCAATGAAGACTTCAGACATGAAGGCTCAGCACCCTTCCCTGCACATGATGGAGGCTCACTTGTGAGGTGGCACTGGGTAACAGAAACCTCCCTTTCTAGAACTTTTTCTGTCCAAAAATCTGATCAGCCCAACATTTACATACAAGAAGGGCAGGGAGCTTAGGCATCATGTGTTTTTATATCATCTGACATTAGTGCATCAGCCCTCCAAGCAAGCCAAAGAAATCAAAGGCTGCTTCTGCATAGCCCCACTCACTGCAAAGGGAGCCAGGGAGCTGTTTAAAAGAAGTGATCCCTCTAATCTGGTCTGAGTATCAAGGCAACTCTGGACTGAGAAGTGGCAGGGCACAGTGCTGTTCAGCTCATGTTTGTGAACTTCTGTTCTTATTTTGAGATTTTTGTGATGCCTCAGCTTGCTGATACTCGCTCTATGCCAGTGCAGCAACAGTGATGAAATCTTATTGGATGTGGCCGTTGAGGCTTTGAGGAATGTCAGTACTAAGTTAAAATGTGATACTATATAGTACACACTCAGTCTGGGAACCCTCCCTTCCTTCATGAAATGTCTGCTTTTGATGCACATCACAATCAAGTTACTACAATGCTTATCATCCCCACCCAGCTGCAGAGTCATTCTACTTTACCAGGCCAGGCTGAAAAGTGCAGTGGTTCAGCAGCTTATTCACAAACAGGTCAGACACCCATGCCTTGGGGACAGTAGTGTCTGTCAGAGGAGAAAGGAAGACAGACAGGGGAGGTCACCACTTAAAGTTGCCTGGTTTTAATCTAACACAGTTCTATCACACCCTTCAGGAAACTCAGTGTTGACCCTCTTCAAGCCTGAGACAACTTCAGAGGCCAGAAGGAAGCTGAGATATCTTGACAGAAGAGGTTGTGGGCAACTGCTGAACTATGAGAAGAGCAGGCTTTTCTCTAGAAAGGCTGATAAAGGTAACAGGTGACTAATAGAAGGGAAGTAGCCAGTAGCAGAGATGGAGTTATAATTCAAGCTTCCTAAATCCCAGTCCCACCCATTAGAACACATTGCCTGTAATCTAAGTGTAGTGCAAACATTCAATTACAACAGAGATGACAAAGTGGAAACTATAATCTTCTGGATATGCTGCTTTGTGACCAGCAAAGGATTCTAGTGTTTGGGTTTGTTTGTTTGTTTGTTTTTTCTTAAACTACAAAGATTAGGCTGCCTCCCTTTGAATAATAAAATAGAAGAAGAGGACAAATTGTATTTGTCAACTCTGTCCACAAACCAGACACAGTACTGACCTCCCTGCCCCTTTGCTGTGAGAAGCACAGGACTTGTGTGGGAAGCATGGTGAGAAACAGTCACAGGAGTGCTGCCAGCAGTGAACAGTGTATGTCATGATGGGGACTCATCACAGCTGTCAGCAGTGGCTTAGTCCTACTGGGTCAGGTTCAGAATGGAGTGAGCCTGAGCAGTGGTGACTTTGCAGTAGCAGGTCCAATGTAAGTATGACAGAAAGTCCTACGTGATTATATAAAAAAGGTCCTCATGGAACCCTGCCCCATCCTGGCAATGCTACCTAGAGACCAGTGACTTCCCTGTCTCTGGTTTGAGAAAGGTGCAGATATGAAATGACAGACCAAGGTCAAGTACTTTGCAGAGCCAAATAAGGCAACAGGATTATTTTGAAAATTCATTCAAGAATACAACTTGTGGATATTCTAGGAGTGACATCTACAGATAAAATCATTATCTGCCCTGGAGAACAGCAGTCAGGAAAAGTATTATCAAGGAAGCATATATGAGCTACACAGGCACATTTCACTGCCATGAGATCTTGGTTTCCAGTTCACATGTTCCCAAGGGCTATTTATTCTTTTTAAAAGGATAGTTAGTCAAAACTGGGAGCCTGCAGAAGGGAAGAAAAATTACAGATACAATCAGCTATCTCTTCTGCACTTGCTTGTATTTACAAGAAGAAAAAAAGTCCTGAATGTTAAAGGATGGGAGGACCTAGAAAAACAGAGCTGGGGGAAAACTTTCCCCTGAGCTTCAGGTGAGATGGGGCATTTTCAGCAGAGTTACCAAATAGGGTGTCTGATTAGACTGCACATCCCAAAAGCAGCACAACCCCTTGTCCTCTGTTGAGACCTCACTGAAGAATTTCAACTGTTTGGCAAGTGACAAACCTGCCACAAAGCAACAAAAATGTTATGCTGCAAATGCAAGAGATGGAGATTCAATGACAGCAGCACATGAGGAGGTCAAATGAGTGACACACAACGTGTGAGACGTGGCTTTGTGCAGCAAAGTATTCTAGCCCCAGACACGATGAGGCACTATCTGGAGTTCCTCTGAGAGAAAAAGCCAGAGATCTGCTGTTTCACAGTATATTTTTGAATCACTGAAATGCAAGAAAAAAAGCCAACAAAATATTTTGTCCAAACTTGGAGACTGAGAGGTAACAAACATTTTTAGTTCTATCCCTGCTCTTTCCATTTCCCTCTGTGGCCTGCCTGTGACACATGTTTCAGGGCCATCAGCAAGCTGAAGCAGCCTCAAATCACCTCCCTCCAACCACTAGCACTGACTCTCTCAAGCCTGCAGAGTCAGCAGTGTCGAGAAAGCAGCTACAGAAGAGCATATGACAACAAAATAAAGTTAATTTGCTGCAATGTGATATTTAACCAGAAGAAAATAACAGAGCAAGGTTCTAGCTTTTGGACTATTACCCACAACCCTTTGCAGATGACAGCAGTGACAGAGTGTCAGCTTCCATATGCTGTATTACAGTGACACTTGCCATGCTAAACGCTGATTAGAATTAAAATGGAAATGACATCTCAGTGCATTACTCTGCCATTAATCTTGATGCCCTACGTTTTCTGTTGACAGTGGGCTTGTGGGGGGGAGCCTGAAAAGACACAGGGTTGTAGGTGGGGTTTGTTTTGGTTTGGTTTTTTTCCTTTTTTTGCAGTTATTGTTATAGAAGCAAACATGATTCTGAACATGAGCACAACACCATGAATGATAGGGCACTTGCTATCTCAGAAAAATACTCTTTGCACTGCTTCTTGTTGGACAGAGAGCCCAGTTTCAGAAAACAGTTGTATGACTCTGTGCGCTGTAACTTTTTGCCACTAAAATGGAAATTTGATGTAACGTTATCGTGAGTTTATTCAAATATTTGATGCAGCTGCCTGCAAATCACATAACTACCTTACACTGTTACTGACTGTACCATAATTGTGTACACAAGTGATGTTCACAAATGGAGCATAGCTGATGAGAAAATGAGACCTAGGAGATGAGATTCTTCCTAACTGCAGTGGAGAGGCTGAATGGAGAAGTTCACCTTCAGAAAAAGGCATGTGTTGAACAGTGCATTGTTCAAACCTGTGGAAGGGTTAATTCACATCAAACATCCTGGAATCTCAGAGGAATGCTGCAGCAAGGACACAAGCCTTTTCCACTCATTTTGAGACCACCCACCCACAAGTTTAAAGCTAAGCCTCTAAGGCAAGCCAGTCTTTTCTGGTCTGCTTCCTTCCTGAGTTCTGTTGAAAAGTCCCTTTATTGGATAATGCCATAAATGCCCGTTTCAGGACGGGCAGAATTTTTCAAAGCTCACTAATCCTTTGGTGAGGTTGTTATTCACTACAGAACTGGAGTAACCAAAACTCATCCTGGCTTGGATTAGTGCATGTGTCTGACCTGTCTCTGCAAGTCATGTACTTTTGGTCCCCCTTAAAGTCCAGAATGGGGAGTGGAAAATGTTTATTTCTGATTTTCCTAAAATTACCAACGCTTCCAACTCTTACACCGCTGGTGAAAAATATCTCTTTCTAAAACAAATACAGGAAGACTGCAAGGCAGTTCAGGCTGAAACTAAAATAAAACTCAGCCATTTCTCTCTCCTTTCCTCAGTACAAGATCTGTTTGCACAGCAAAAGGCAACATATCTAATGCACTACTGTTGCCTGAAGGAGAAATACAATTGTAAAGACTAAGTGCTGTGCCCTCCTTGCTGAAGTGCCTTGCAGAACTGACTTATTCCATAGGCAGAAAGTTTGGTTAGGACAGGTCAGTCAGGCTCCATCAGTGCATAGGTGCTAGCTCACACCTGGCTAGCTCTCCTGAGCTCTCTCAGGAAGAGGTGACATGGTCACAGTATCGGAGCCATTCTCCAATCTACCTGCTTGTCCTTTCCAGCAGATCAGATTTGGGATGATTTAGGAGCTCAGGTCTAAGTTATACATATATCAGTATGCATGCTGTTTGCCAAACCATGGCTGAACTGCAGAAACAAATCACAAGAAATATTCTACCAAAATTTCCAGTGCTAACCTTAACTCTTCCTCCTGATCTCTTCTTGCTACAGAAGCGTTCCCACCCAAGCTCCAGGCATGATGGATAGCTTCCCTCTCCCTTATCTCATCCCTATAACACTATGGAAAAACGAGGGGCTTGGAGGAGAGGGAAGAAGCCTGTAGTGCCTGTAAAGTTGAAGATAACATTTAAGCTTTGTTACATTGAGGAGGCTGCATTAAGCTCCCATGACCTTGAGCAAGAGCTGCAGCTTGGGTTCCTCTCCTAAAGACTTTAATAAAGTGAAAAATTGTTTCAATACAAAATGTGATATTGGGACATTGTTCGTGTATGTATTGAGCTTAAGTCAAATATTCTGTGTCCTCAAATCTGGCTGATTAATAATTAGAACCAGAAATTCTGTCTTTAGTCTAATGTGTTTAGGAAAACTGATGGATTTAGTTTTTTTTATCAGCCAAAAGTAAGAAAATGTAATCTTTCTTAAAGTATCTAGTACAACAATGCAGAATAATTAGTTTCTATGAAAACAGGCATAATGGGACAGAATAATACATCACTTTCTGCTTTGTATCTGTCCGTCTGATGGAGTAGAGATTTACTATACAGTATAGTGCATGATGCTGTAGGAAATATCAGGCAATAGAAGGAATCTGTAAGGGGATAAAGCATTTCCAGCTGTGCATTATAAAGGAGCATTTCATCTCCTGACAAAAGCCTCATGGACAGGTCCAAGTAATTACAAGGCAAAAAACAGCCCCTCTTAGGATTAGAGATTGCCAAATTATGTTGGCCGTAAAGCTCCCCTTCTGCATCCTCCATGGCCATTTACTTCAACAGACCTGTGTGTTCACATACATCTTTATGCTACTCTTTTGTGTCTTTTGGTGCCTCAGACATGCTAAAGAACAGAAAAGGGCTGCTCTGTGCCCTTCTCACTTGGGCAGTGTAATTCACATTTTACATCTGAACAAGGCAAGGCACAGTGAAATGCATTGGCATGGCCAAGGCCATGTGACAGGTAGCTAGCTGCCTGAGCCTGAATCAGAATCGAGTTCACTGCCAACACACCTAACCCAAAGCCCTCTTAATTGAATTGCAAGGAATAACACAAATCTCAGGAGGAAGTGGGATTCTCTAGCTGCTACAGCTGCAACAGCTGCAACAGCTGCAACAGCTGTGTTTCACTTGTTCTGAATTGTAGTTTTTCTTACTTTTATACATCTTTCTTCTGGGAAAGGAACTGTAATGAAAGCAAAGAGGTTGATATCTTGGCTTTTCTTCAGGCATATTCATGGTGTATGCAAAACAGGTTTGTTGCTTGCCATTATCATCCTACTTTCATTGTCACTTACTTGATCATCTCTGTGCTGGTTCCATTTGGACTTGACTCCAAAAGCATGATTTAGTCTGACTCCTTTTACTGCAGGTGAGTTAATTCTGATTTACCTTCCAAAAATAGAATCTGTTCCTCTGGTTTTAGTTAACACTTGCACAAAGAGTATTTTTCTTTGATCCTGGTTTCTGCTTCCCTTCTTAGGAATTCTTTTGAGACCAAAAAGATGGTAGGAAAGCCAAGAAATTGGACAAGAAAAAAGTATATTTGACTAGGTCATATTTGAAGGCATTGCCACAGAGCTGGTGACCTGAAACCCAGTCACATGGAGGAAGCTGTGCTGTTAGATTCAAACATACAACTTTCCTTAGCCTGTTTGACTCAATTCATATGGAAGGTCCAAGGGTCTATGTAATTCTTGCTGACTGCTCTAGAGCACAAGTCATGGTACATTTATCTTTTTCTTGGTGATCGTAATTGGTCTCCAGTTCTTCCTCTTCCTAGTAGGGCGTTTGAGAGCCCTCCCTTTTCACGACTTGTCAAAGTGCTATACAATGCCTATACGCAGTCAGTAGTGATCCCCAGGACTAACAACCGCTCCACCTTTGCTTTTAGACCACAAGACTTCCATAGATTTTCTAAATTATTCTCTTTAGAAATAAGTGCCTGCAAGAAGGCCTTTACCTAGAACTGATAGGAAACTTGCTCTGCAGTGAAGCATGGCATTTGTTTAGCAGTAGATAGCAGCAATATACAACAGTTTAGGACTAGAAAGAAGAAATGAGCAGCCTGATCAAAACGAAACTGTAAATCCAAGCAGACAATAATCCCAGCATGCCCAGGTATTCACTGCTATAAGAATTAATACAGACACCTTAATTCCTAGCTATAAGGCATCTCTCCAATAATAGATTACTTTTTATAGATCTGGTTTGGTTTCTGTTCCACAGAGATTCATTCAGGCCTATGCTCAGTCTTGCATTATCACCCCCGATTTCAGCATAACTTACTTTTTTTCCTTGCTCTTTTGGTATGCCACAGCCTAAACCTTTCACGTCTACAAGGTCACCTTGGATTTACAGTCTGAAGGGATACAAGCACTACAAACAGCACTAGCTAAAGCATTAACAACATGTTTCCTTTGCAAATAATGAGTCTGGTAATCTGGTCACAGGACCTCTGTCAAAAAACTATCAACCAATTTTAAACAACACAAAAGGCAAGGAGAATGGGGACAGTGCAATGATCACATCACCTAGAAACAAACACCATCTCCGGGTCAGTGAACAACCACCCCCACTACAGACACACACTATGTTCCAGAGGTACTGTACAGTCTGTCTAGCAGGGCAGAGCTTCACCCGTGCTGCCTCTCTGCCATTCCTGGTATGGAGCATCTTCATAGCTTTGAAGCACCCAAGCAAGTAGAGATTTATTTGAACTACTACGATGTTACAGATGTCCAGTGTGAAATACAGTGGTCAGGATAGACTTTTCAGAATGTCTCCTTCACTTTGAAAAACTCCTTGCTTAGCTTTTCTTTCTCATTCCCAATGGGAAATACTCCTGGCCCAGATTTGGACTTGTTTACCCTTTAAGCTTTTCCCAACTCTTCCTGTCACAATCAGTGTCACAGGAAAATTACCACATAACATATGTGACAAGTCACACCTATACTGCACAAAAGGCGAAATTATGCAGTGATGTGTCAAATGGATCATATTCGTGTATCACCGAACACATACAGTTCACAAAACCTGACATCTCCTCAGCAGCCAGAGGAAATGACAAATGACAGAGCATGTAGGCTGAGGAACTAACAGGCTGTAACAGTGGCCAGCCCATTCTCAGGGTACAAAAACAATGCCTGCTCTTTCACAACATCTATATACTTGCATGTGTAGATGGACTCTCTAACTTTAGGTTGTGCCAGGTTATAAACATCCCAGAGAACGTATCCAAGCATCCATACTTGGTTGTCTCTCCATCCATCTCTACCTGCTCTGCTGTCTCTGTGCAATTCACCCAGAGAAGTGGAAATGTTAGAAGAGGTAGACAGAGCAGGCTGGGAAGTGGATGGCTGCTGAAGGTACAAGCCTGGGACTTCAGAGTGCTGGATCCAACTCTGTCCTCTGCTACTGACTTTGTATGTACTTCAGTACGAGTCATCCAGTCTCTCTATTCCTCAGTTTTCCCTCTGTTAAATGACACAACAAAACAGTCCTGCCAAATATATCATGAGAATAAGTATGTTAAACAATACAAGTGCTCATCTATCCTAACCTATGTTGATGTCTTCTTGCTTAAGCACCTTCAACAGCCCAGTAGAGGCTTTACTGAACATCTGATTAAATCAAAGAAAAAATGTCCACAGGTTTCAGCACAGAGGTTAGCTCCCTGCTAGAGGACAGACAGTGTTCCTTCTGCCTGTCTGGCCAAGAAATATTTGTTGTTTGGCTTCTCCCTTCCACTTTGCTCTTCTCAAAATACTTCTTAAAATATAAGAAGGATCTCAGTCACTGACAGCTTTGAACTTAGAACTAGGCAGCTATACGAAGAAAGCAAAACAACAAGCTGCAAGCAGCAAATACAGGAAAGACAATATTAGGCTGGGATAATGGAGGTCTGAGTTTGATTCTCAGTTCATTCACAGATTTCCTGCATAATCTTAGATGAGACATTTAGTTTCAGTATGCATCAGCTACTCATCTGCAAATCGAGGATGAATAATCATTCCTTTGCCCTTGCTTTCTATTTAAAGGGTAAGCTCTTGGGGGTTGAAGCTTCCACTTATTGTTGACAACTCTACATCAGCCATGAAATGCTTCTCTGAATTGCAGAAAAGCTGCACAACAGATGTAGAACATCTCTGCTGTTTGTAAACAGTCTAGCCTGGGTCCAGAATAGCCACATTCACTGAGCACAGCCAATATACTCTACTGGACCCTGTCACAAGCACAGTAGTTGAAGCACAGCTTTGCATTAAGGAAGCAAGATCACTTCAGCAGTAGATTGTCCCTGTATGTTTGCATAAAGCTGTGACCTGCTAAATGAGATCCCCTTGATACAGATGTACTTGAGAGGGCAGTACAGCAATGCTGGAGCCAGCTCTGTGAAAGTCAGCTCATAGCAGGAAGAAATGGTACTATTCAGGAATTTCGAGTATCTGGAGCATTTAGCTCTCTCTCGCTCATGATGAAGGAGATGTGATTACATATATGTAGAATGCAAACCCTGAACCCACCAGAGTGTTCAAGGAATGTCAAAGCAAAGGTAACAATGACTACAGAGAAACTCCCACACACAGGGTTAATATCAGTCTGATGACAGTATGGAGACAGACACCATCCAAATAGTCTATTCTCACTCCCTTTGTGTCTCCAAGAGAATCTCTTCCAGATCCTTCTCCTCTGACAGGAAGTAGAGCTCAAGTAAGACCATATAGAATGGAGGATGCAGGAAGATTAGGCCCATTTATTTCCTAAGATGGCTGCATGAAGAGGAAGAAAACAAAGCTTGGAACACACCCTGTGTGAACACAGGGCAGATCATGAGCATCAAGCCATTTCTATTGCTCTACCATAAGAGATGAAAGAACAAAGAAATGGCTTCTGTGGGTGGGTTTAATTTTTAACAAGTTACCATGTGGCTCTTGTTCCAAATTTTGGGTGTTTATCTTTGTAATGTCTATTGCAAACGCTGTAATTTTCCAGCAGCCAGGTACATTGAAGGCAAAAGTACTAATAATGTGACATCATTATTTTTATTCCATAGCAACATCCCCCCACACCCCTTACACAACAGGTTATAAGTCTGTAAAACTCTGCATTTTACAGTGCTATAAAACTCCTCCAGCTGTTATAAATATATCGTTTTAAGCGCTTGCATTTAAAAAAATTAAATAGAAAAATAGCACTGAAAAGTTCAATGCTTTTTCTTCTCTGCATTCAATTGCATTAACTTTTTCCCTGCTGGTCTCCCAAACCTCCTGCTGGGATGGCAGATTGCCACAGAAACCAGTGAAACTTTCCAGATGCATGTAGGGTTTTTGTTGATAGAAAAGCATATATTTTACCACAAAAGATGTCCAATAGGGTTGAAATTTCACTAAAAGGATGCACCTTGTTTGTTGGCCAACATGGTAGGTGCATGTTACCTAGTTGGGTCAAGGGTCATTGGCAATGGATTTGTGGAGATGGAATCCGTTCTGGTGCTGTAAGATGGGTCAATATAGTTACTGGTATGGCTTCTTCCTAGTTTTAGGTGAAGGAACTGGTGCTGTGGCTAGCAGTTAGAATTTCACTCTGTGACCCACTGACACTTCCAGTAAAGCACTTCATCCCACTGGGAATCTTTCATTTAGTCAATTGTCAAAGCAGCCTTCACCAAAACAGGTAGGAAGGACAGGGGAAGAGGCAGAGGCTATACAGTGGCACGGGTCCAGGCCTTCTCCAAGGACTTCACAGGTAGTACAAGGGCAGGGACAGGGTACAGCCTTCCTTGGGACAGCATTGGCACTTGGCAATCCTCTTGCTTGCAGTCATCTTTGTATTAAAACAGCTCTTTCGTTTCTGTTTTGGGTGTGCTGGTTCAAGCAGAGTCTATAAAATTAAGAATTAAATATGCGCTATTTGAAATCAACAAAAGTTTTGCCACCAATTTAAATTTGGGAAAGACATCAAGTCCAAAAGGTATCCATGGAGTCTCTTCTGAGCCCAGAGTGAGGAAAATCTCATCCTAAGCTTGTGTATTCAGTGGCAACAGGAGTCAGCTGTAATCCTCAATCACCAGTGCCTCCTATATTGAAGAAAATCTAGTCCCTGGAAGAATATTGGCTGCTGTTACTTCTACTTAAACTGAAATATTCTAGAGCAGTGACTGGCTCTCACTCTTCAGTGATGAGTGTAGTCAGAGACCTGATCCCAGCTGAAATTCTAAAGGTGTTGCTGGATCAGAAGCAAAACCAGTATTAAATAATTGTAAGCAAGTTCTGCCAGCTCCCATGCTCTAAGCTGGGAGCCTTATTTCACTGGCCTGTGGAGTATACCACCAATAATCCTCCTGATTTTTTTCCTCTTTATGCATGTTATTATTTATATTTTCCTTGACAGTGCTTGAAGTCAATATGACAGTGTATCTGGTAGTGACTCTTTGTTCTGTTGATCATTATAAACCATTCTACATCTCTGCATGATTTATAACATTTAAAATACTCTCTCCTTTCCTTTCCATTATCATGCTGTGGTGGCAGCTAAGTAGGTACCCACCAGCTATAAGCAATCCAATTAACAATTAAAAAACAAAAAACAAAAAAACAAACCCCAAACAAAACCAAAACAGAAAAAAATTTAGAAATTAGTCCTTACACCATTTCTTTGAAGGTTCTGTATTGATCCTTTCAAGCCACAAAGAAAGTAAGAAGTGTGAAGCAGAACTGTGAAGAAATTAAAGTGCAAGAATAGTAGGAAGAGGAAGAAAGAAAGGAAGAAATGCTGCTGAAGGGCTTTTTCATTCAGACTTTGCCATCAAGAAGCTGTTCTTACATATTAAGATGCCAGTGTTACATTGCTGGGTCAGGACAACAAGCAGCTGTAACTTGCTGGTGCTCAGGCTGCAGTCTAACAGCAGATGATGCCCTACCGTGGGCAAGGTACTCCGTAGATCTGTCAGAGCAGTGAGGGAGGAATAACTCATTGCCACAGCAGCCCACTGTGACACTGCCTCCATGTTCCACAGCAGACAAAAAGCTGAAGCTATCCATTACAGTTGTAGTTTTATCCAGCCATTCATTTTCTGCCAACTGTACTGAGATACTTTTATTGTGCATGCAGCTAATGTTCTAGATGCTTTATCTACAATTACCCAACGGGTTCTTATTTAACCACCAAATAATCCATCCAACTGCCTACTAACAGTTTTACCCCATTCCTCGTGAAAAACCATCAGACACCATTATAAAGACAGTACAGTATTGACACCAAGAATTTTTATGCATTTCTACCTGAGATTACAGCAATTTTCTCTGTAGAACCAGGGTTTTCAGCCGCAAGAGGTAAGTATATGTCAGAATGTCACAAGCACCCTGCTATTCCCTCACTGCTAAACAGTCCCTGTGGAATGAGAAGGGGATCACAGTACAGAATAGGCACATAGTCATTGGAATAGGTGCCTGACTCCTACTTGAAATACCTGAAGAGATGGGAAATGACTCATTTACATACTTGAAAAGTCACAAAAGTGTTCCAAGGCTGTTGAGGAAGCCACTAAGAAATGAATAGGGAGTTGAAAGAGGTCCCTTTTCCACTTTAATCTTTAGCTATTAGTTTATAAGGAGATAATCACTCAAATTTTTCTGTCCTTTCAGCAAACTGGTTAGGAGAGTGTAGAAGAGGGGAAGGGATGTAAGTCAAATATTAGCCATTTTTCTGCAGGTTATTGCACCACTAGATAGAAATCCAGTAATGAAGAAAAGTAAGGTGAGGAGAACTCCTCAAAAGAGCCCTTTCCTTACTTGATATTGCCATGTGAATGATGGAGTTGGGGCACCCTGAGCTAATTCCATCCTGCAGGTGTTCCATCCTGCAAGACTGGATGAGGAACTTAGTGCCATGGTTTAGTTGATTAGATGGTGTTGGGTAATAGGTTGGACTTGATGATCTCAAAGGTCTTTTCCAACCTGGTTTATTCTGTGATTCTGTATGCCTACGGTGCAATCAGGAAGGCAACTGTGGCACACATTGTCATCCTTCAGCTAGTTCAGGTGTAGACAGCATGCAAAGCAAAAGCAACACAAAGAAGTACAGTGTGGCTTGATCCCATGCAACATCTATTAATCGTAAAGCCTCCTGTGAAGGTCCTGCATTGTGCCCTGTTTTGACTGCTGCTTGGTTGAATATGGCTTGGTTATCCCTACACACCACTGTCAAAGAGCAGGGAAAAAATTCTATCTGGAGCCTATATATTCACTGCATACACTGAAACCATTTATAATCATAAAAGCTTATCAGCATGCTCATTTGTCCTTCCAGGATGAGCCATCATGGCATACCAAAGTATAGACACTGGTTTATTTTGAGTATAGCTCACAGATCCCAATCACCCTCACATATAGCTCACACCTCCTCACACAGGTTTACTTAATAGCTCTTAGCAAAACCTTCATTCCTCTCCAGTACACATGATCAAGCTCCTGATTTTCAAAATCAACTTTTCTCTTTTTGAAGGTTTACTTTTTCTGCCATGAGACACAGGCATGACATAATCAAGAAATCCAAGCTATGAGCACCCGACAGAAGATTTTCTCTGAAATACAGAACTACTTCATAGCAATCAATAAAGCACTAGAGTAAACCCAAGCCTGCAGTGGAAATTCCACCAGCTAAAATTGAGCTTACCACCAGCTAAGAAGCCATTACTGGTGGACTTAAAAGTATACATCAAATAAGAAAATATTTAGTTATTATTACACCAGTTGCATGTCTCTGGCTGCCTTTGAAAACTCCAGTCTGTTAAATATTCTCTGTTCATCGTATCCCTCTCCTTGCCCAGGAAGAGAAAGGACAACAAATATTTTTTAAATTCTACAGAACAGACATACCCACAAAATCTGCCTGTTGAGTAAAGGTAACACTTCCAAGCAAAGTTACGATGCCATCAAATAGGAAGTCTTGGAGGGAAGCTACCCAAGCATAGAAGACTCCTCCAATTTATTCCATTGGGCTACTTAGAACAATACCAGAGTCATAAAAAAGTCTCCGGAAACAGCACGAATCAAATCCTGTTGGTTTGAACTCAGTGGAAGGGAAATTTCAGTCCCTTGAATGGTTTCATAATGCATCAGGGCACATCAGAAGCGAGGGAAACAGTCTGGCAGAATTGCATTAATTTTCATGAACCCAGCAGCCCTGGAAAATCATGAAAACTGCAACATAATGAAAGCCTGGAAGGGAAAAACCTGCCCTCTTCTTCACTGCTGGAGAATCTGAATGCGGATTCCATCAAAGGAGAGTCTGAGAAACCACAGCAGGAATAAAAATTAACCCTTTGGCTTGTAGAACTGCAGGGTTCAGGAGTCACCATTCTCCTAGTTACTAGTCTGCCAAAAGAGATAAACTCCTGTATAAGGGCTGGCCATCTCCATGCAATTAGAACTTAGCACTCTGCATGACATAATGAACTGCTGCCAGCAGGAATTAAGGAAGACATTTTCTTCTATCTTCACAATATTCATCTTCTGCTCTCATTTCAGGGTCTGTCTCACTGATTTTAGAGAGAGCAGGATGCATGTGTTAGATTGATAACATCCTAGAAGGATGAACAATGCTTCTAACAAAACAAACAAAAACATACTTCCTTGCTCTTATGTGAAGTGACAAAAATCAACCCCATGTGCAAACTCCTGTCAGATTCTTTAAATGGGTTTATCCTTTCAGATAATTCAATCTCCCATTTTATTCAGAAGTTGCACCCTTAAGCACAAAAAGCAGGAACTGTCTATATATTACTGTTCTGGAACAGAATACCTTAAATTCTGAAAATTAATGCAGAGGGGTTACACATTAACTACTTTGTGCTTACTTCATGCTACTGTATTGTGATGAAGAAAGTCATGTCACTGAATGCAAGCACAGATTACATTCTGGAGGGCCTGCAAATGTACCTTGGTTTCGTTCCTGCCTTTGCTGGTTGTGAAGCAGCCAGCAATTAGCTAACAGCAGTTGCTCTTCCGGGAGCTTTGCTGACATCATCTCCAATGCCAGGGAACAAACAAAGCTCTTTTTTGCAGGATAAAAAGCACAACATGCATTGAGGTTGTTGTTGTTAAACAAAAATAACCAAGCTAATTTCAGCTTGATTTAAAAGCATGGGAAATAATCATTGCTCAGTGAATGGGAAAAGGACAAAATCAGTACAGAGAGAAATAATTTGCAGGGTCGTGAGAGACTTCTACAAGCAATGAGTACTGAAACTATTTTTAATACTACTCAGTGCCGTTTAAATATCTACTGCACACTAGTACAAGGTTTTGGGAATGTTTCAAGTTAAAGAATTTCTAAATATGAAATTTTTTTCCATTTTCTCTCCTTCATCTCTTATATAATAAACATTTACAGTTAAATAACATCATTATTTATAAAGTCTTGTTTGATCAAATTACTTACACTCCTCAAAAATGTTTAGCCCCTTTGGAAACCCACTCAGAATGGCATCAATCTGCTAGATAATGTCCTTTTATATAAGAAGAGACATCCCTGATCTAACTGGCTATAATAAAACTTTTGCTGATATACGTATGAGACAGAAATTAACAGTCTTGCTGCAGTTTGGCTAGAGTTCCAGTTAGGGAGAAGGGACTGTAGCCACAGTCACTAAACCACTGTCCAACGCCTTAACCACAAAGACAATTTTTTTATGAGACATTGATCTTAATCACACTGGAACAAACCCAGAACTACTTTACTGTCTCCGTGCAGCATCTCTAGAGATACCACTGTAACCCTAAAGATCACTTTGCTCAGAATGATCAGCATCCTGCTGACCACAGCCTATTGCATTCATTTTCCTCTTGGTCATGGCACTTCCCATCTGCTGATCTCTAGAACAGCTTTCTCAGGGGCAGAGTGCTGGGATTTCTCACTGCCCTGCATTTTGAACACAAGCACTGTTCACAAACAAGTACTGACTCTGAGCCCCAGGTTCACGACAAGGCTTCCCTTGACCTCCCACCTGCTCTGCAAGGAGTAACAACACAAAACAAGAATACGGCCTTAGGCACTTGAGCCACAGGAACACCCTGAGACAGGGCAGAGTTCACAGAATCACAGAATTGTTTTGGTTGGAATATACCCCTAACATCACCAACCATTATCTAACAAGTCTGGTGCTAAATCATATGCCTTAGCACCACAACTCTGTGTCTTTAAAACACCTCCAGGGATGGAGGTTCAACCACCTCCCTTGGGAGCCTGTTCCAGTACGTAAGAACCCATTCTATGAAGAAGTTTCCTCTAATACCCAGCCTAAACCTCCCCTCATGGAACTTCCATTTCTTCTCATCCTAAAGAGCAACTGACTTGTCTTACAGGGCTAATGGGGAATGTCTTCAGAGAGTCTAGTGGGATTCATCTCCCATTTCCAAGAGTGGAGCTGTTAATCCTCATGAGAGGTGGTTTGCTCTCATTTTTTTCCTTCAGGAAGACCTCTGTTCCTTATCCCTTTAAGACCCTGACTAAAATTTTCTAGCCAGGGCCCTACTCCCTTTCCACATACCAAAACTAAGTAAGGACACTTTACTCTCTGGTAAGGCCACACCTAGAGTACTGCATCCAGCTCTGGTGCCCTCAACACAAGAAGGACATAGACCCGATGGAGCAGATCCAGAGGAGGGCCACAAAAATGATCGGGGGGCTGGAACACCTCTGCTATAAGGACAGGCTGAGGGACCTGGGGGTGTTCAGCCTGGAGAAGAGAAGGCTCCTGGGAGACCTTCCAGTACCTGAAGGGGGCCTACAAGAAGGCTGGAAAGGAGCTGTTTACAAAGGGCTGGAGTGATAAGACAAGGGGCAATGGCTGTATATTAGAGAAGAGGAGATTCAGGTTGGACATTAGGAGGAATTTCTTTACCATGAGGGTGGTGGAACACTGGAACAGGTTGCCCAGGGAGGCAGTTGAGGCCCCGTCCTTGGAGATATTCAAGGTCAGGCTTGATAAGCAACCTGACCTAACGGAGCATGTCCCTGCTCACTGCAGGGGAGTCGGACTTTGGGGGTCCTTTCCAACCCAAACCCTTCTGTGGCACAGGACTTGCCCTTCCAAAGCCCACCTCTGGCTATGCTGCCTACCACTGCCGGCCTTTCGTCCTCCCAGCTCTGCCATAAAACTCACCTGAGCTGACCAGCTCCTCTTCTGTCATAGGCATCTCCATGTCCACCATACTCCCTTCAGGTGCTTCCTGGAGAGCTGGTCGCCATCACAAGCTCAATGCCTGCACATCTCAAAACTTCTCCTCTAAGAAACTACTCCAAATGCAGCCATAGGCTCTCCCCTCTTTAAGAGCCTTTCCCCTCACCACCCTAAGGCTGAGCCCTTTAAGGGGCTGTTCCCTGCAGGGCTTCTCCCTTCTCTGAGGGGCCCATGCTCCTTAAGGCGCTTGGGCTCTCTCCCCTTCTCTGAAGGGCCAACTGCCCTTGTAGTGTGTTTGCACCATGAATAATGGTGAAATGCCCTGGCACAGGTGAGCCATGGGCAGTGCCATCGTGGCGGGAAGACCGAGAAGTGAGAAGTCCCTCAGGAGGGAAGGAGCGTGCAGCATAAGCAGCAAGTGCACAGAGTGGGTGTCAGGGAAAAAAGATGACCATGTGTTTATGTAATCTTATGCAAATTGATGTATATTTATGCTAATTTGTGTTAAGTGGATTCTAACCATGGTCTGGTTTCAAATATTAGTAGGTATGTGTTAATATATATAATACACATTTGCAAACTCTCCCACAAGCCACAGTGACCCAGTCGGTGTGTTGTTACACTTTACAGACAACGTGCTGTCTTTCAGGTAAGAGAAAACTAAAGTACCCATGACTGTTTGAGGTTTTAACATGGCTCTTAGGTGTATTTGATCTAGTGTTCTGGCCAGATTCCAGTGAGTATAATTATGCCTCATCTACCTACTCCAGCTTTCCCACTGGCTTTACCTAGTAAAATGTGTTTCTGTTTTCATCTGGTGTGTGGTGTTAAATATCTACTATTACCCCAGAAATTAATACATGGGTTAGCTGTGTTCCATGTCTGAAATGTGACAGTACTTGAGCTGCAAAAGTTTCAGGGAGCTTGTGTTTCCCATCTCTGTGACTCAGAAGAAAATGGAAGGGTTGATTAGACACTAGGAATTTTAATTCACACAATGAGTATTTTCCTGCTTCAGCCTTGTCTTGTCAAGGTACCCAAAGTTATTTCTAGTTTGCAGGGAGTTTATTTTCTCATCCTAGAAATGTTTGTATGTGTGTATATACATATATATACACACACACGTGTGTGTATATATGTACATGTGTGCATGTACATATATATATATATGTATGCATAATATATGTGTGTGTCTGTGTGTATGTATATGTATATATGTATATATATATATATGTATATGTATATATATATGTATGTACATAAACTTAGAGGGTGCTGGGAGCACTGGAGTGGGCTGCCTAGAGAGGCTGTTGAGTCTCTTTCTCTGGAGAGATTCCAACCCTGTCTGTACTCGATCCTATGTGATCTGCTCTGGGTGACCCTGCTTTAGCAGAGGGTTGCACTACATGGTCTCCAGAGGTCCCTTCTAAGTATACCTGCATATATGAATATATGGAAAATGGCTCTGCAACCAAATAATCAATGGATGTTATGTTACTGAATTAAGGTTGAGACAGAATGGGTAAGGAAAAACTCTGGAATTATTACTGTGATAAATACATGTCTTAAAACATGCAGTGAACTGATCCTTTCATAGCTGAGACTGATAGGTACCAATATTCAGAAAGTATTCAGAGCTGGATGTGGCAGAGGACCACAAAAGACCTGCTTAAGTATTGTCAAAAGCGACACCAGCAGAGTAGGCCCCCTTGTAACTGAAACAAACCTCTGTGTTGCCTCCTCAATTGAAATCAATTGTAAACAATACTGAGTTGAGGGATTTGATTTGATTCAGAGTTTCTGAGCACATATTAAATAGTCTAGAAGTGAAGTGTATGCCATGTTTTATATTCATAAGAGTGTTTTTCTATGTGCATTAATTTAGTCACATAATGAAAGACTAAAATCTTCCTTTTCCCCAAAAGCACTTTTAAAAATTGCTGCTAAATTTCCAGATATTCCGCTTTGCTCTCTAAAAGGAAATAAAGAGTGTAATTAAAGGAATGCTAATTTCCTCAGCACTAGAACACACAGGTGGATGGATCACATCTCTGTAGCTGCTCCTGGTCTGCTTGGTGGGACTGGACAAATTGGCTCTCCGCGTTTTTTCCCCTTTTTGTGTAAAATGGAGGAGATGTCTCTAAACTACCTAAGACTTAGTGGTGGAAAGTGTTGTAGAAGTGTCAGAGACTATTGAAGGTCTTTAGGATTTTCATTAAAAAACACATAACAAAAAATAGGAGTTTAGACATTAGAAATGAAAACTGTACTGATAACTTCAGATTCTGTGTCAAGCACATAGTTTTCAAAATAGCTTACAAAGTAAACTGTTCTGATGGTACATCTGCAGTGTGTGAATCAGAGTAATGTTTTTCAGGGAAAAAAAAAAGGTGGGGGACACGCACTAGAGTTTGTTAATTTGTTTCCATGAATTTCTTAGCCACTTTAAGGTGATATGCTTTGGGTTATTTTCCTTGGGGAACAACCTTACATTACTTTTTTTGTTCATTATAGATCTCTTCTGCTTCTTTTTTTTTTTTTTTGTATAGACAGTCTTCCGATTCAGAGATTTTTCACAATCAGCATCTTATTGGTATTTTCAAAAATAACTTTTTTTTAGTTTTTGAACTTTTATACTCTGAAAATGTGGTTAGAGCAGCCAGAATCCACCTGCTGCATCTGAGTAGCTCTCTCATGTGTGATGGCAGTAGAGGAACACTGAGGATTTTATGGGTTACCATACCAGGTAAGAAGGTATGGTGAAAGAGGGCTGATTTTCTTGCCTTCAGTAGAAAAAATGGAAATTTCTGATTAGATCCATAGTACTTTCATAGCAAGTTATTTAACAAATATCATTATCATTGTAACTTGTCCTTTTATTATATCTGGAAATATTTAATATTTTTCTTGGTATGATCTGGAGTAATTGAACCTCAGCTTTTAGTTTTTTTGAGAATATATTTCTAGTTTTGGTGACAGCAAAGTGAGAAGTTTTCAGATTTCAGCATGTGCCATTAGACCCTGAAAGTCAGAAAGGACCATAAAGAAGGTGGAGTATGTGTACACATGTGTAACCTTTTACTACAAATGGAGTTGGTTCCTTGGAAGAGAAAAGTGAACTCTGTATTGGTGCTGTGATGGGTAGCTGTCTTCTCTGCCCTGGCCTGCATAATGATATTTGCCTTTATTTTGAGAAGGCAGTGGGAACTGCAGCATTTCCTGGCATCCTTTTGGATGCTGTGGCCTCCTCAGGCTCCAACTCGGGGAGTCTCATTTGAAGGCTGACAGGCAACTTGAATGCTGCTGTGTCATTTTGCTGTGTCTTCACTGGAATAATTTTCACAGCGTCTGAAATACTCTTGTGAAACTCACATTCTTTTCTGAGATTTGTCTTGGATTACTGCAATGATAAGCAATATATTAAAAGGATTTGCCTCTTATTGTGATTGGCCTCCATCCTGGCCAACACAGCAGGCTTTGAGCTTGGTTCTCTAGAATTAAAAACTGTGAGCTGCTGTTGTGTGAGCTTCAGGCTCTAGCAAGCCTATATTCTCTGTGGTTGGGCACAGAGGGGTCTTGTAACAAATGCTCACCCCTAGGTTACACCATGACATTTTATTGCCTCCTTCCCCTGTAGGTTTGTTCCTTAGACATTCCCAGGTGTTTACTCATTGAATGATGTTGCCCTGGGGTGTCATCTGTGATATTTGGTTTGGCTGGAATAGGGAAATGGTTTATTTCACAGCTTTGTCCTTTCAAGAGTTTAAGGACGTATGTGTATTAAAAGTGAATATGCCAATCAGGTTGTAGAAGATAAGACCACTGTGATAGTAATGCTGTGCTGAATCACACTTGGAGCTGAGAGCCAGAACCTCCGTGATTCCAGTTCTTTGACCTGTTCTGTTGTGTTACCTTGAGCAAATCATTACATTTCCATCTCTAGCCTAAAACACCAGAACGTTCTACGTGGGACCCCAAAGAAAAGCAATCACCTCCATAAATCTTTGGAGCTCTCTGATTTCTGAAGGCATATTTGTCATGGGGCAGAATTAAGAAGTAATCATCATGTCTATGTAGATCCAATGGCTTTGGCTTAGCATCCAGCTTGCACCCAAAGTCCGTTGCTGAGGGCACAGCACCACGATACACAGGGGCATGGGTTTTCTGCACAATTCAGTTGCAATAAGCACATGCTGATTTCTCTGGGTCGTTTTCTACTTTGTCTTAGTACAGCTCACTCCTTAATCTCCCAGCCTCATTTTGTCTGTTTGTAAAATCTGATATGTCCCTGCTCTGCTGCAGAATGCACTGGAAAGACCTAGATAGAGAGGCTAATAATGCTCTTTATTTTCCGCACCTCCCAGGGGTCTAAGAGAGTTAATGTCTGCACAGTGCCTTGGCAAGTGTAAAAGTGCTTAGCTTCATTACATATTGATTTATGTGCAAGAAAACTACCCAACATAATACAGCATACAAGGAACTTAGAAAGGACCCTAGGCAGATGACAGAAACATCTCAAATCTAACCTTAAAACGTGGTGCAAGTCATGTGAACGAACTCGACTGAGGTGGGCTTCCCACCAAACCCAGCACAAATGGGAAAAGGTCCTATATTTGGAAATAGCACAGGGCCCAAAGGGGGCTGTGTCTAGATGAGAGTTCCCATGTGGACACAGAGGCACAAATTAAATTAGAACAGATATTAGAGCTCTGGGCCAGATTCATATCCTCACTGCAGCAAAGTAAACCAGAGGAACACCAGCAAATCACTGATGTAGCACCAGCATGAGTGAGAGGAGAATCAGCCCACAGGTAATAAGAGCATCATCAGTGCCTGCCTAGGGTTTCATCCTGTGCTTTGTCCTAATTATGAGTAGATTAATGGCATGCTGAAATACAAAACAGATTTATGAGCCATTGCCATCTCCCTCTGCATTGTTGTACAGCTGACTCAACAGTCCTTCTACTACTTGGCTAGGTCAACTTAAGCTTTACTAAGCTAGGACTGTGGCTCAGACTCAAAGACATGCTGCCTTTCTGAATGCTGCTACTAGGATAAATGCTAAACTCAAGTCCCATCTGCTCTCTCCAGGTCCTGTCTAGATGGATATTTAAGATCCCACAGCACACTGTGAATAGAGGATAACCCTATATATCCAGCCAGCATTCTTCCTTCATTACAAAAGCCTTGTACCAGCTTGTATTTGAAGTCAGCAGAATTACTCCTATGTTTTCTTGCAAAAAGGATTATCTTTCCAGACTGGAAATACCGAGCCTAGAATGGGAAAGAGGTAATGTGTAAAGCAGAAGAGACAATATTATGAGTTGATCCTTGAAGAAATTAAGGGAAAACACTGGTGAGATTACTGTGGTCTATCGCTTTAAGAGTATTCACTGAATGTAGTATAGCTTTTGGGAGAAAGAAAATGGGATGATGCACAAAGCAGGTGATCAGCCTTGAGATTTCCTGGATTCTCTTCTCAGTGTTGCCACTAATGGACTGCAGACAAGTTTTTGTCATCTCTCTGTTTCTCTATTTCATGACCTGTAAATAGCAATAGTAATAATTTTCAGCCTGTCTGTGAAACTTGACCTGCCACTGTTAACAAAATGTTTTGACATTCGTAAGTGGGAAGAGGGATGGGTTCAGCTGCATCTTTACTGTGAGCTGCTGATTGCCAGAAAGTAGAAGGATGTCTCAAGAGAAAGATTTTTGTGATACTTCTTGTTTCTTATGTATTTCCTCACTCCCAAGGAAGCAGTTCTGTTCCACACCTTTTGTTCTATGCTTGGAAAAAAATTACAATCACTTTCTAGTGAAACCTTATTCTGCATCTTCATTGCAGACATGCTTTGCTCTCTGCCTTCATTACTGCAGCCATTCTTGGGGCAAAAATTCTCACTTGCCTTAAGCAAGAATTTGCTTGAAGAGCTAAGTCAAGGCTCTGACATGAGCACATCTGAGAGGAGACCGCACAGACTGCTCTGAGAAGAGAGAGTGTGCCACTGATCACTGCATTAGGACGTAGTACCTTGGCAACTGGATCCATTAGTTTGTTAGTGAATTTCCCAGCCTCCACCAGAGAAGATACTGGTTGGAGAGGATTCACAGAATAACTTTTGCCACATATATTATCTCTATATTACCACAGAGAGACTTCAGGGTGATAACAGTGAAACAAGTTTGTGATAAGATTTCCTCAGTTCTTCTGCACTCCTGGAGTTCAGGTATGAAATTAGGCAGGTGTAAGAGTCAAGGGCCTCTTTTACCCTTAATCTCCCCTTTTTTTTTTGCATAAGACATCAGATGTGCACCATAATGTCATATACCCATCTATGCCAGTAATTTTTTTTCTGGACTCAAGGCTAACTCAAAATATGCTTTTATTTTAGGGACAGTATGGGGAAAGTAGATGTGGGCACAGCATCCACAGCCCTCTGGATCCAACACCTAAAGTCTCACGTGCCTGCTGGCCCCTGATCTGGCTGATAGACTGCAGCAAGACTGCTTCTCTTGGCGTCAGCATTCCACTGCTCTTGCCAAAGCTGGCGTTCTGTAAACAGATCTCATCCTGGCATATGTTATATTGCCATACAGGCAACAGTGTTCTAACTGATTAATAACAAGCAGCTTGATAGGATTTGGGGAGGCACTGGAGTAATTAATAAGATAAGGCCAGGTTTCTTTGTGCTACACTTTCACAGATGACAAAAGTTTTCCCCCTGAAGAGTTTCACTGATAAATCTGTATATAATAATAATAATAATATTAATAATAAAAGCTTTTTGCTAAAATGCAAGTTAAATGTCCCTTTAGGGAATAAGAGGAAAGGAAGTGTTCAGGTCCTGGTACTGATGGGAGGCCAGGAGAATGGAAGAGGAGGGGAGGATATGTCAAAGCTGTGCTGCTAGGAAAGGACCTGCTCTTCCACCTCTACTGATAGCAAGGTTGGGGATTTAATCTCCTAACAGCTAGCACATTCATCTTGGTAGGCACATTGTCAGGGCTGACCATTCAGTGTTAACAATCTGGGCTGCCCAGACACCACCAGGGCACAAGGTGCTTATTTCCTCTGGCATGACAGCAAGGAGGATCACTGTTCAAAACTGGGCCCTTCTCTGCCCTTGCACCGAGTCACTCCCACTTCCACTGATCCATGATCAACAACACACAGACTGTATGGGGCAAGTTTCAGCTTCCACATAGCTGGCTGCTTAGCTGCTGGTGGCAGTGGGATCATAAATACTGAATACTTCTTATTCATCTTCTCAGCAGGCATAGTTTCTGTTAGATGTAGTGAGAAATTATGAGTGTTAGTTTGACTCATACAGAATAAGTGACCAGGTATCAAAATTGAAAAAGAAGAAAAAAAAAAGGAGTAAAAAGGCTATAAATGTTGCCAAAATGACAGCTGTTCATTTACTAAAAATACCTTTTAATGTTGCTGGAACTTTAAAAATTATCTAATTTATATGGAATATTCCTCAGTAATTGAAGCTGTCTCTTTTTTTATTAAACAGAAAGGTTGCAAAAAGTATATTGATGTATGGAGAGTGACTCCTCTCAGGAGCACCCTGACTGTTATGAACAGGATTTTACATGATGCAAGCCCCTACATGCCAACAGTGATATGAGGAAACCTGCAGATTCATGTAATTGTAAAGGCAATAGGTAAGGCTTTGGGCTATTGCATCCCCTTTCTGGAGATCATTGTTGTAAAGCTCAAAGTGTTGTTTAGCCCTTGGTGTTCTCATTTATTTCCACAGTTTTTTCTGCAAGCAGAAGTTTGAAAAATGAAAGTCTTTCAAGAATAATCACTCTCTAAACACTTAATGCTGCTGTGACAGCACTGTCTATCACTCAAGATTTAACTTTGGAAATCCACATAACATAGAGAAGAGAAAAAAAAACCCTTTTCCAATTAGCTGAGGCTGGAGGCAGATTAGTTCTTGAATGCAGCATTGAGAGATGCCAGGGTATGTATTAATGGACTAGAGGAGATGATTTCTTACCATAATTCTGACTGCATTGGGTGGCACATAAAATGGCAACAGCAGCTCTCTTGCCTAGAGATGCAGGACTAGCTAGTTAATGTGAGCTACCCTTGGGTGTATCTCATAGGTCTTAGTGATCCACAAACCTGTCAAATACAAAAGATATCATTCTCATTCTTATATATAGGTAGGGAAGTTTTGGTGTGGAGAGGTTAATAGATTGCCCAAGGTCATACTGTTCTTCTGGCAGACCAAAGAATAGCACCCATGCCTTCTGTCTCTCCTTTTAAGGATGAGCACACATTCAAGCCCTAGCTGCAAAGTCTCTGGAACAAACTTTTTCCCCTTTTTGATCTTTAGGACCTAGTTGTCACACATCTTCATGATCACTGGTGTTGCAAAATTAACAGTCTTTAAAATCTTTTATAGTGTAATTCTATTCATCAGAGCAAAGAGATGGTTTTCCCCAGTCAACAAGATTTTGATGTTTAGATCCAAGGTGGGGCAGGGCTTGTAGCAGTTCTTGCATCAAGAGTTTAACATTGCCTTTTTGCAGATCTGTAGCACAGACTTTCACTTGAGTTGACAGAGTACATTGTTGTACTGCTATATGTCATATGATCGTGACATTAAAGGGTGAAGAGTAAAGAAATAATCACATGCACACTGTCAGGAAACTTCACAATCCTGGCTGACAATAGATAATGAAGGAGGGATGGGTTCACTCTCAGGTCTGTACTGTAGTTCCCTTGCTCTCGGTCTGTTTTCTCTCCTTTTGAACTCTCCACTCTCTCCCAGCTTTTCTCCTCTTTTCAGTCATTCTATCAAGATTCCAAGTAAAATTCCATCATTTCCAACTCACTTTTCCAAGTTTCCTTATAATTTGCAGTCACTCTGTATTTTCTTTCCTTCAGAACCTTCTTTTGGTCCTACACACCTGATCTGCTGTTTGTCTCACAACCTGACTTCTTCCTTGTGTACTCCCAGCCAGTCCTGGGGCTCTTTTTCTCTTTGTGCCTTTTTAGCTCCCCAATCTAACTGTGGTCCCTCCTATTATATTACTACATTTTTTTTCCCTGGAGGTGGCAGAAGCGTATTCACGGTGTTGGATGTGAGAAAGAGCTGAACAATTTAACTGTTGGCATTGCTACCAGTAGTATTTTATTTAGGCACACCATATTTTTACAGAATAATGAAATCTAAAGATTACAGGACATTAAATGACCAAAAGAATTTAAACTGATAAGAAAACAGAAGATGGATTGAATAAGAGGCAAACGGTGGAGGGGAAAAAAAAAACAATCAACCAAACAAAGATAATAAGCAAACCACAGCATGACACAGACAGATTGAATGTCATCCTTGGGCAGTTCTATCCAAATTTCAGACCCTTCTTATTGAACAGACAGATATTAATTAATTTATTGCAGGTAATCCTTCTGATTGTTCTATTTGTGACTGTTGTTCTGGGATTTTGGAGGGTTATTGTTTATCTCGGTATTTTGTGGTGGAGGGACAGGAATAAAGATGTGGTCTGACCGAGGGATCAGGTTCTGGGAACTATCTTCTTCTAGCCCAGCATCGTGGGCTAATCAGCAGGTGTCAATGTTTTCAGCTTCTTCGTTTTTTTAAGACAAAGATAGCAGTACAAATCAAACTGCTGCAGAGGGGTATTGCACCAGGACTCATTCACGTTAAGCAGGATGACACTATAGCTTTGCCTTCTCCTGCTGATTTTGATAGGATAGGTAGTTAGCTATATTTTGCACCTCTGCTTGCTTCCAAGAAGCTATTGCACTGCTGAGCAAAGATGAGCCTGCAGTTCCTGTACCTACTGTGTTGCTTTTATTAGGACTACTACATAGAGCCTTGGTGACCAGACAAAAAATAGGTCATAGCTGAAATGGTTCCACGGGAAGAAAGCATCACAGAAAGGATAATAGCAAAGCAAAGCATAGATTCTAGCTTTTGTATGTCTCAAGCTACTGTTGTAACTACTGGGCCAGATTCCCAAGCACTCTGAAGCCTCTTTTTCTTAGGGATACAAGAACAAGGATTGAATTCAAAGCAGGCTGTCAGTGGGAGAATACAAGCCACCAGGCCAGTAATACTTTGGGGTCGATTTCTTGGTTTTGTTTGTATTTTTGCTGAAGTTACAAGCTTTGTACTGCTTCAGCAAGATGTGGGCTTTACACTCTGGAGAGTCCACCAAATGGGCATAAATAATATAAATTGTGCGAGTGCTGCTTGTATAAAACTAGAGAGACAGACTCAAACTGCACAAGGACCAGTTCTGCCTGTGGACTTTCTTTAATTTCCTGTGGAAAATGCCTGTAAGGATCTCAGATCAAAGAGAATCTTTGGATGCGAATTCTGATTACTGCAGACCAAACTGCAATATATGGGGCACAAAACACTGTCATACAAACCCGTACAAGCAGAACAGTTTTCCTGTAATTGTTGGCAGGTGGATCTGGTGAGAGTGGACAGAAACATCCAGGTGTTTTTACTCACCTCTGAGGTGGAGCAACACACTTTAAAATAATTTATTTTACACATTTAGCAGTACTTATACAGGCTTTTAGTATTGATGTCTCTATATTTGCTGTTTCTTTTTGCTTCGAGTTACAGCTTGAAATTTAGTTGCAGCAGTTTGTGGGCAGAGTGGAGAGGCAGGCACTGAGGGACGTTCACATTGGTTCTCTCTAGAAAAATGCACAATCTCCTCACCAGTGTCAGGACTGCACACAGAAGTGACAGGCTAATGCTCCTGCATTGCCACAGAGAATAAAAGAAAAGAGCGTTTGCTAAGAAGAGAAACTCTAATAAATACTAAAGGGATAAAAGTATAGTCTAGGGCTAGGTCAGAGCATTAGCAGTTGGGTAATGTGAATCCTATTAGCAACTGTACATTTTCATAGCAGATATTATGCATGTCAAAATTGTCAGCTGATTGTAAAGATTGGCTTCTTTTACATAAGAAAACTGCTGTCTGAAGCTACCATCTTGAAGCCATCACTAAATAAGTCCCAATAAATAGAGCTAGTGAGTGTAGAGGATTAGGCTTAGACATAACTATTTCTGCTTTGGGGCCAGAGAGAGTGATAGACGCTCTTTCAAGGTCTTCTCTTCCAGGCTTCCTTTCCAAGATTCAGCCATGTCAGTGACTTTACAATGGGAATTTTCTTTTGTTTCTACAACAGTGAAGACAACATAACAATATTTATATTTTAGGGGTATAACAAGAAGCTGAATCAAATTATGTCACCAAATAATGTTAGAGATCTGTTTTTTACCTGTTTGGATTAAAAAGGACAAATCCCTGACACTGCCCAGCTCATGTGGCTGCATGGGAATCCTAAGGACAAGGAAATTCCTTTTTTCCTCTATCAGAATCTCTAGACAAAAATCAGCACCACTGTTTGTGCAAACAAACTTGTTGTGAAAAGCAAACCTGTTGAGATCCCTGTAAATAAGGTAATGAAGAGGTCTAAGTTACTGGACACAGCAACATGCAAGGCACTGTGAGGGTTTTAGCATATCAGACTTTCCTTCAGCTAATCAAATGATCTGGACACACAGAGCTCTGCGTGTCTGTGGAAGTGCTGTGAGAACCCACCTGCACAGCTTTTCTTAGGCCAGTATTCCCCTGAGGGCACCCAAAACTGGAGAGGTTCAAACCCCAAAGCTGAAACATATTACCCATCACTATACCAGTTTCTAGCTCTGTCAAAAGGTAGTCAAGAAGAAGGACATGAAGGTGGCAGTCCAGCTGAGATCTTTCTCATGCCATACTCTTGTGCACATGTGTGAACTTTCCTCAGACTCCTACATCCCAAGTTGCAGTCTATCCTCTTACAGTACTACAGATCTCCACCACTCTTCCTGACAAGCTTTGTCCCATTGCCAATTTCCTAAGGGTTGCCTCCAAAAGTCCATGCTCTGTAGAAAGCCTGTGGCAAACTAGTACAACAGTTGCCAAAGAGCAAATAATTTTCCAGTAGCTCAAAAAAAGAGTGAACCATAATGAGAAGGCCTATTAATTACTGTTTGAGTGAAATTTGATCAGGGAAGTAAGAAAGAAGGAAACTGATTGATCTGAGTTAATTCACAGACCCAGGCCAACTGTTGTCTATGGGCTATGCACAGTTCACAGAGCTCTGGAGTGAGATTTCTTCATTCCTTGGAGATAACACTGACATGGGCTTCATATCCTAACCTCAGCCTGCTGAGCTTTATCCAGATAGCCAACGCTTATTGAGAGGGAGTTGGACTTTTTTTTTCAGTATCTCTGCCCAGCTTTAAGCAACTCTCTTCCTTCTTCTCCAGTATTGCTCCTTGGACAACTACAGTGGAGCAGTGCTTGTTGGTCATTCAGAAATGGGTAACTGTGAAAGTATGATTAATTGATAAGAACATGGAACTGAGAATATGCAGAAAGAGGTCATAGCTCGTTGGAGGGAATCTGTGGAAAGTTTATTGGTGCAAGAAAGATCAATCTGTTGTCTTAAGGTGGATGGTGATGATGACTAAATAAACCAGCTCCAAGCATGTGCAATGGAGGAAGGTGCCACTAGCTTTGCATTATTGCTGTTCAGTTGGGATCAGGATCCCCTGAACTCAGCTCTGCAGGCTGTCCTTCCCCTGATGAGTTTACAAGCTGAGAAATTAGGTTCTTGCTGACTGTGTTTAAAAAATACGGACCTAATAAATTACCAGGTTCAAACAATTTGCATTCCAGTGGGGTAAGGAAGCTCCCAACTTGCTGGATGCTGACACCAAATTCTTCCTTTCTGCAATATCAGTCCAGTCTTTTTATGCCATCTACAACATAATATTTGCATTTCTTTAGTGGCACCAGAATTATTTTTCATCATCAGGCTTTTAACAACACTTCTGCAAGTTCTCTCTAATGGCTCCTAACTGTGTTAATAAGCATATTGTGTGCAATGTGGCACAGTTTAGGGACAAAGTAGACAGAGGACAGCAGACCAGCCAATGTGAGCATAACAGTTTGAGTTGCTAGCAGTTTGTTTGTGTTAGAAGATATCTCCTGTTAACTCAGCTTAAAAAGTTGCCAGCCACTTGAGCATCACTTTAGCTTCAGTGTTTGACAAAATTATGAAGGCTGACTTGTAATCATTAGGACCAGGGCTTCAAACCACAGTGGCAGCCTTCACTGAATACAAACATTACTAACTCACCCTCCTGTGAGAGGAGAGTTGAGCCCTGTGGAGCCTATTATGAAAGTCAGTTTGATGGAATAGGCTGAAATAGCAAGATTTCTAAATAAAAGAAGATCAAGAGAACTGCACATAAAACAGCTCATAGCAAACTAATCTAATTACTCTCTGTGGTGAGGTCAGTAAGAACTGATAAATGAATGTGTATGACATTTCTATCTGTTTAGACATCTGAAAGCAATTGATAAAAACCTCCTGTCAAAGGGCTGGACTCTGCCTGCTCAAGCTGCATAAGAAAGTCTCATGCATTGAAATAGAGATGAGCAATGAGGAGGTCATTCTTGCAGCCACGAGGTTCTTACAGGGGTAGGTCACTTGCAAAGACCCTCAACAGAGTTTCCCAGCTCCCCAGTAACTAAGAGCAGGGCTACATGCAGAGTAACAGTGATTTTTATGACACTTAGATCAGAAATGCTGTTAGCTTCAAAGAATCTGTTAGACAATTCTTTCGAAAAACACAAAATACATCAGGGGAATGAGCTAGAAAATGGTTGAAGGGAGGCAACATGGGGAAATGGGAAATGAAGCACTTGAAAATCCCAAGATCACACAGCTGACAGTGTTCTAGCACTCTCTGGGGCTTTGGGATCCTTGTTGGCAGGAACCGGCGCAAAGCCAGGAAAGAAGAAAACATATTCAGCCATGACTTTGTGAAGCCTAATCTCAGGCCTGTGTGCAGCCTTTAATAATTACATTGGTTAAATAATAGAGCAGACAGCAGAAGGGGCAAGTTGCCCTGGGTAAAAAGCTATGTGCAAACTTGAGTCTGTGGCACCAGCTTTTCTCTTGCTGGTGGTGTTTGCTTTTTACCTTGCAGCTGGGAGCAGGACAGGAATGTGCACACAACTCAGCTGACATGCAGGGATTTGTTCAGTCTCCACAACCTTTAATTTGAAGTAAGAACATACATGCACAGCACTGAACAGGAATGTCTGCACACTAAACAGCTCCATGCTTACACAAGCCACAAACCTCGGTAGAATTTAGGAACAGATCAGTGTCCCTGATATATCAGCTTCTCTGTAGAGCTGCCAGCTGAGACTGGAACATAGTAGACCTCCAATTCATTTCCAGCTGGCTAAAAAATCCTCTCAGATGGAAATGACTTTCATACCAAAATTAACCTGGGCTGGTTTCAGACCAGTATCTTAAAGGCATACAGATTTTCTACTACCCTTTGAATCATCCAGTCCCCCAACAGGGAACTTTAATGCCAGTACAGCATCTGCTGTAGAATATTTATATTCAAGGCTTCCTGTGTGAAGCTCTGGATGGATGTGATTACTGAATATATTGGAAAAAGGACAGTTTATTGCCTGGCTTTTATTTCCAGCTATTTTGTATTTCTATGCAAGGAGCTTATATGCCATGTTGTAAACGGCTGGTTTTCTTGTATGATGTCTCTTTTTTCCTCGTTCTCTTAATGGGCTTCTCACTAAAACTGACGTTTTGGCAGCAATCCTATTATTAGTTATGATGCCAGTAAATGGAGGTCTCAGTAGTGGGTGAAATTTAAATTGGGTTTGAAGAACATTCAAATAATTCAGAGCTTTACTTTCATTTGGTGGTTCAGTTTGCACAGTGTATGATTTAGTTATTCACATTTTAGTTACTGTGTTGATGTTGTTTAGCAAAGACCTTGTTTTGCTTGGGACCCAGCTACAGCTCTCAACCAGTCTAATGTTGTTTACTGTAGCTACCATGAAACTAATGTTTTGTTCTCTGGGTTCCTGTTTGATGTTATAAGCTGAGTCACACTAGCTAGTGCAGGAATCATTTCCATTTTGCTTTATACTGCTCACATGAAAAACAGCTAGCAGTGGAAAAGGACCTACTTCTGAGCATAAATGTTAGGTATGCTTTGCGCTGGGAGTTTGTAGTAGTATAATATCTTGGACAGGGTTTCATTTTTATTCCAAAGAGCTATCCTAAACTGCAGCAATTGATTTGAAATGGGATATAAGAGACTAAACAATCAAAATCTGGGTTGTGAGAGAAGTCTGAAAAGTTTAAACCTTTCCCATGGACATCTTCAATCATCCTGTGAAAAATCCTGACTGGGAAGAGGTTTTCATAACTGAGGCTTCTATGAGTCTTGGTAAATATCTCCAAAAAAAGAACAAGCTTAGCAGTAAATATTAGTCAGCATTGTCTAGAGGCACCAGTACTCTTAGGTTGTATTTTTGAATGCCACAATAATTCTGTGCATTGATTTCATCAGCTGCAAAATGAAGACATATATTATCATTATCCCAGGCCAACCTGGGAGATGTTCCATTCAGACGATGGCATTGTCAGACCGAGTCAGCTCCCATCAGTTCCACATCTGCATTACATGTGTGCCAGGGGTTCCATCCAAGACCATGCATAGCTATGCCAGCCAACAGTTGTGATGTCAACTAGAAGCTGCAGTGGGTTCCATTCCTCTGACTGGTGACCTGAGTACATGAGTAGTGTAGCTTCTCCTTGTGGGGAGGTGCTATCACAACGGGATGTAATGTTGTCACATCACTTTGTGCTGTCATGGCACCATGACGTTTTATTCATGTTGTAGTGGAGCAATGCCTATTTAGCATCATGGAGCAGTTTCTCAGGAGGATCTCCAAATACCTCCATATGTATGTTGAATCCTCCTGTCAGTTGTGAGATTCACTTCAATAGTCAGATTGTACCCTGTGATGTACATATGAGAAGCGCAGAATGAAAATAATGGAGCCCAGATGATCTGGTCACTCACCTTGGCATTCAGTCCTGTGTATACACTTCTCTTATCTGAACAGAAGCTTGAAATAGAAATATTAAATACTGTGGCCCTGATTACTCTTTCATTTAGGTTCACATAAATCAGAATGAATTCCACTGAGTTCAGCAATAGATAAAGCATCTGCCTGTGAGACCAGAATTGCCCTCCTGAAATGCTCAAAAGATATGTTTTAACCTTTCCATTAACACAAAGGATATCCCAACCTATTAATAGGATGCATTTCATTTTTGCCCAATAGCCTAATTAGGAGCTAACTCATACTTGAGAAGAAAAGGAAGCAATTTGATTTACAGTGTCTTATGTGATTAAATCACCAGGGAAGAGAAAGAAGGATTTGAGGTGGAAGGGGGAGGGGATTTCAAAATGGTATAATTTGTGAAGAATGGAATCTCTTTCTTCTTACAACTCTTTTGCCCCTGTGTTCACAGCTTGAAGAGGATTCACTGACTATTATTTATTTGCCTAAACTACTGATTTTTCGTCTTGCATGGTGGCTTAAAAATCCAATGCGAACTTTTAAAGGCACCTAATGATCCATTCTATTATCCCCCAGGACAACGCTAGTTCCAGTGATTTCATGGGGAACTGATTCAGAAAATACCCTTTTTCTCCCTTGCGGTCTCCCAGGCCCTTGAATCATGTTGATATCTGGATACTTCTTTTCTTTGCAGCAGTATGCTGGTAGCAAAAGTCAGCAAATAGACCTGGAGTGAGGGTTGATTGGGGAAACCAATTCACACTGTAGGTAGCCCAAACAAAGTACCTGTAGAACAGCTCCATTTCTGTGCCAAAGATGAGACCTTTTTGTCAGATATCTTTAAAAGCAGTACAGACACACAGCATTCCTTGCCCTTCTGGCTAAGCATATAATCCTGCCTTATTTTTAAAAAGCCCTCCTTATTGATTTTCATTTTGCTATAAACATAGTTACAAACTTAGACAGACTTGAGAAACTGTAAGCCAGTACCAACAGAAAGTATCATGTGGCTTATAAAAATAGAGTCTTCCCAGATATTGTTGTTGAGCTAATAAAGAGCAATTCAGAATGTAATAAAGCATTGCAAACTTTGGACATCAACTTCCGTCAAAAGTTTTGCCTTCATGAATCTCTGTGAGTGAATTGTGCCATGTGATGGTTGTGTGCATCTTAGTGCTTTAGAGGGGTCTAAACATTTCAATGACTGGAAAATTGTGGCACTGTGTAACCAAGGGATTTGCCTAAAGAAACACAGATAATTTCTGATATAATTAGGGATAGAAATAAGGTCTCCTGACACTGTTACCTTAACCATTAGACCTACTATGTCTCATAGCCCAGCACAGAGAAAATATCACAGCAGATATCTTCCTAAAACAACACTGTCAGAGACTAATCCTATTCTGTGCCCATCTGGAGTATCTCCTCCAGTTCCTTCTCTGTAGGATTGAGGACAGAATGGAAATTGAGATCCTTATTCTTTTTCAAATCCTGTTTTTCTCTTGTCTATTGCACTACAAGCCACAGGGAGCTCAGGCCAGTTTGGAGGGAAAAATATGTTGGTTACACTGAAAATTCCACTCTGCTTTGCTGAACCCCAGGTAGGACAGGATATTGCTGCCCCACTGCAGGAACGGTTTGGAACATGGCATAAGAAGAGTGTCTGGATTCTGCAAAACCAGTTGCCACCAGAACAGAAACCCTACACCCTTTATTAAACTGCCACTGAATGTGGCAGACTTCAACGCCTGTACAAGACAAGTGGTTACCTCTGCTGGGAAGTGGCAGGAGCCATTTTGGCAAGATGGGAGATATCAAGAAAGAAAATAATCTGCTGTCTAGAAAGAAGTAGTAAATACATTCTCACCTGAATGCTTATTTTCTGTTCCAAATCTTTTCATGGCTGTAACCTTTACTTTCATTGCCAGCACCATTGCTTAATTTTGCCCATGTCCAGCATGCAAGCACACTTGTCAGCTTGATGCATTGACTGTTACAGCACGGTTGTGGGTGGTGTGAGCAGTGTGGAGGGAAGGTGAGATTAGGCTGTACTCCTTTCTCAGTGCATATCACTTCCTGAGTGCTATGCTGGCAGCAGCAGCCAGCAAAAGGTGAAATGTGTTCAGGGGGCAAGAGGAGTGGCTGGGATGGTTAAATAGGGAATGCATTCACAATTGTATATTGATAACCTGTATTAGACTTTATCTTTTCGTGCCACTTGTAGGACTCTTCTGCACCTACAGACATGGAAGGGCTTGACCCACTCACTGCTATTCTTACTGGTCTTTTTGCTACACTTGACACTTTAACCCTGCCAAGCAGTTGCTACATTAAGCCTATGGGCATGTATGAATCATGAGCTACCTCGGCCATAATTCAGGGAGCTGTGGCAGATGTCTGTCTTCTGGAAAAATGCCACAGCCACCCACAACTCATAGAGGAATTAACCTTGGGAGATGGATGCAATTGTGCTCGAGATGTGCAGTGCATGTCCTCCAGCTGTAATAATGTTCAGTGTCTCCTTGGGGAAGAAATCTTCTGGGAAGCACCTCTTTATGGGCTCCTTGTTTAGTCCAGCTTATAAGGGGTGCTTCAGAGGTGATCTGACTAGTTTTCAGTGTTCACCATGGAATGTTAACACAGAACATCATGACATTATGTTTTTGCTGCCCAGTGAGCTGCACATATTGTGATTCACCATCTTTTAGCTTGGCAGTGGGATGTCCCTTAAACATACCCTTTTCTGATTTTTCAGTGTTTGCTGTAGTTGCCTGCCTTTGCTGTAACACTAAGTGAGTTTAACAGGCCAGAGATATTTTTCTGTCATTTTGGAATAGCCTGATCAGTACCACTAGGAAGATCAAAATGACACAAGAAGACAGAGGCTCTTGCTTTAAAGGAGTATTTCAAATGTGGGAACAGAGAGAAATGGAGATATGTATGTTGGGAAGGAGAGAGAAAAAATGAGAGAGAATTTGGCTTCACAGAATCAGGGAAACTGAGGGAAAGTTCCAGGAGACTTGGGGAAAGACAGCAATGTCACCTCATCTTTGGAATAAAGAGCTCAGTAGGGCAGGTAAAAGAGGGAAGGAAAGATGAGTAATGGGAGGCAGGACAAAGAGGGATAGGATATATGTTCAGAGGAAAAAGGGGAGAAAGAAAAAGTCTCTTAAAATAGCAAAGAATTCACAAAGTTTACTTTATATCATAAAATCAGGAAGATTGTAGAGTTTTCACTTCTCCAGAATAAGTAGAACAATAGATGTGGATCCTTCAGATACTAGGTGTTAAAGGGCCACCTGTATGTGGCCAGGAAAGAAGGCAATAGTCATACCAGAATATGTCAATGGTACTAAAATATGCATGGTGAGAAAGAGAGCAAACTGGCTTGTATATAGGGAACAGCTGTGTGCAGAAACTGTCTTCATACCACTGTGGAAGAACCACCAAGACCTCTGTTTGGGAATGCAAAGAGTCTGCCTTGTAAACCCAGAAACAGAGGCATGATCTGATTTAGGGCCACTGCAGTTCTGCCTTGATGCTTACCACTTCCACCTCGAGGGGAAAAAAACAAGTGCCAGAATGATTTAAAGACAGAACATCAAACCACACTGCTGCAGGCCTGCTTTCCACATTTTCTTGCTTTTATAGTTTCAGCTTTTGTTCCAAGAGAAGGACTTCTGTATGCATGTGTCTGCATGTGTCTGTGTTTCCTTCTAAAATTCACATACAAAATCAGTGACTGAAATTCTTAAGAAAGCCGCTGGTAGAAATGTTCAGAAGTTCATGAAGCATAATACTCCCTTACCTTCCCCCCCAACAAAAAGGCACTGCTTTGTAGGGACCATTTGCTTGTGTAGCTTGCTTCTTTCTGTCACTTTTCTTTCTACCATTTGCATTCCAGCCAAATGCAGAAGGGGGAAGACAATCTAGAATAACAGACACACCTCTACAGAATCTCAAGACCTTTGTTCATCCCCTCCTGTGCTACAAATGTCTTGTTTGATGCTAGGAAAAATCTCTTCATGTGTCCCGTATCTCAGTTTCCTAACTATAACGTGGGAATTGCACTTCTTGTTATCTCAGAAGTGGTGGGAAGCTAAATCTGTTAAAGACTGTGAGATGCTCAAACGCTATGATGTGGAGACAAGTGTTAGGCAAATATGCAAACAAGCAGCCTTGCAGATCCTTTTCCATGGATTTTATTCAGACCCCTGCCCAATAAACGAATATCACATTTGCAACCCCAAGGGAGGACACACACGTCCTGATTTCCAGGTGGGTCTTCAAGTGGATGTAGAAGTTTAAGACTGAAGGCTGTAGCCTGTCAGTAACAGAATTTTGCTTTATAGGCAAAGAAGCACAAAGCAGTGCCAATGTCTTTATTCGAAAGACTCCCTGAGACATATCTAAAACAGATTTTCTTTAAAATCTGTTGCATTCACAACTACAGAATGTTATGATCTAGCACAAAAGTTTTTATAGCTACTCAAATGTAATAGAGAGATCCCAGACATAGGCCTATAAAACCTTTTATAGAAGAGCCCCCTCCTTTACAGATTTCCTGTGTATGACTCCTGAAATCAGCAGCTATTTCTGTACCAATGGGGCATTTAAACATTATGCAGAAATGTTTGCAATACTGCTCTGGATGCAGTAGTACCTATTTGATTAATGGATTTCTTTCCCCCTATAAATGAAACCTAACTAAAATATTGTTTGGGGGAAAAATTTGGAAACACATGGATGAAGTTTATATAATTACCAGGTACATGTTTAGCTCCAGAGCAAAGTGCTTCATGTTTAGCTCCAGAGCAAAGTGCTTCCTTTTTTTCTTTTTTTATAATGTACTGCTTTATTCTGTCTCCCAGCGATGCTGCAGCGTGCTCTTCGCTGTTTTACAAACTATAACGTACAACGATGGCCATTACTATTCATAGTTTCATAGAATTTAGGATTGTAAAGGACGATTACACAATCTAATCCAACCTCCTGCTTACCAAAGACCAGACATTTCATCCAGTTACCTCAGTATTGAGTCTAGTAACTTGTGATTGACAAAATTGGATCTTCCAGAGAGACATCTACTCTTGATTTGAGGAATTCAGAAGGCAAATAATTCCTGGATAGTCCTTCCAGTATTTAATCATCCTTACAGTTAGAAAACCCTCAGTTCTGCACCTTGTTTCTAATTTGAATTTTCTGCTTTTAAATTCCAGCCATTGGTTCTTGTAATATGTCTTTTTCCACTAGATTAAGAAGCCCTTTAAGCCCCCCTCTGCTCCCATGATAAAAGTACTTATATGATCTAATCAAATCACCTTTAGGTCCTCTGAATTTAATAATAAGAAAAATGTATTTATTTTTTACAGAAGCACTTACAGACCCTGGCCACAGAGCAAGGCCCTGAGGAACTGACAGTTTTGTAGGGATCAGTTTTTAGGAAACCAGAGTTCAGTTCTCTGTCAGTTTTCTGGCATGTCCTTGGGCATGTCACCTTTGTTTCCTAGGTGCTCACCCACAGGTTGGGAATACCAGGAGCATATGTTCCTCCTCAGAGTATGTATGTTAACAATGGTAAAGTCGCTGTGCTGAGCACAGTAGAAGCACTTACAAGACGGCAATCCTAAATCATTACCCAACTAAACGAAAAAACCCCATCTCCATGTTTGATATGGGTCAAGGTTGAGTATCTCCTGTGCTGAACTCTGAAACAAGTGCTGATTACTGTTGTGAAGTAACTGTTTTAATTTAAAGCAATAGTGAGGCATGACTACATTAGGTAACTGAGTGCAATGCTGTGTGACTTGATAGGATGCTGACCTCAGCTCTTTCATGCTCACATCATGCAGAAATACTGTTTGGATCCCAGAGATAAATGATTCAATGGCAGGTGACTTGGACTTGAGCTAAACTGTCTGACCGAATGCTCCTCGGTTGTGGGTTTTTTAATGTGTTTTTTCATTTTATTTTGTTTTGTTTTGCCACAGCACATCAGTACTTTGAGCACAGGTACAGATAAAAGCTGGAGGAAAATACTGTCTTCAGCTGCCTCCAAAATGGGGACTATGCAAAATTTTACATGCTGGCCCATCAACCCTTTGGCAATGAGGCTAGGTCTTCTCAGAGCTGTAAAAGTTTACAGTCCTGGATAGGGCTCTGCATCCCTGTACTGAAAGCAAATTAAAAAAAAAAAAAAAAAAAAAGGTTGCATCAACAGGCAAATCCCAATTATATTTCCAGAGCAGGCTTCCAGTCATGCCTAAGGCCTCTGTAGATGTGACTATCACCCAGAAATGTCTTGAGACTTGCCAGTTTGAGATGAAGTGTATATACTTCATAGTCTGTCCAGAAAGAGTAGAAAATGATAGTATTGAAGGAATCCATTTCAGTTGTGGAGTCAAACCAGGCCTTTGCCTTGCTGTGACATCAGTTTGGGCAAAGAACCTGTATTACTCTCTAAATGTACACGCTACAGGCTCTGTAATGTAGGGATAGCACCAGCCCTGAAACATGCAACTAAATGTCCTTTAGAGACAGATGGGAAAGGGTTTTGGAATAGTTTTTCTCTCATCTCCATACTGTTTTTCTTTCCCACCCATGGTAGTATACTGAGGACACCTCTTTGCTGTTACTTACAGGCTCTTATTTGCTACAGACATCCACAACACTGTTTCCCTTCTCCTTGGTCTTTTAAACACAATATGGCTTTCTATGACCTGTGGTAAGTGCATGAGTTACTTATTATGTTTTTATCAATGCCAAGTGCATTCTTTACTCTTCTTCCTGAAACACTAACATCTGGCATCCAGCAACACCATAGATCATTAGCTGAAGAGTTCAGGTTTAAGAACTCTGAATAAGAATAAACCTCCTAAGACAGGATGTGTGTTGGCTATTGCAGTTTGTTCACTCTTAAATACCTTCTCCCTTTATTTGTCTCCCTTTAATGGTATGCCAACAACGTTTTCTAACCTCTCACTCAGTAAGTGATTTGCCAAGACTGTGGGTACACATTTGCTCCAGTTACAGGCATGTGGTTAGCCATGGGGGGCAAAACTGCACTAGCAATTACACAAGTGTGGATCTGGACTAATTCCATAATAGTGCTTCAGGTTTAAACTGACATATTTGCACTGCTGAGCTGCCATTCATGTACCAAACCAGGTACTTGTGTCAATATGCCTAAAATTGAAACCTGTGTCCCAGGACACTGGCTCACTTTTGTGGGGACCCTGTGCAGAGCTGTGCTCCCCCTAGGCACGCTGGAGTCTCCCCTGCAGCTGCCCTTCAGAAATACACAAGCAGCAGCATTTCACTTCAAGTTCCTAAGTGGGGAAAGGAGCAACCTGGCTGTCTAATCCCTCTTGGTCCCTCAGCTTGCACAGAGGGGATGTGCTTTGTGAGGACAGTGCAGATGACCTTCCCTTCTCACCAATGTACTGCTCGAAAGCAGAGGCAGGGGAAGGCTGAACTTGGTTTATCTGAAAGAGTAAGGAGAAGAAATATGTCTATGCCGCAGTTTTTAACTGCAAAGGCTCACATTTTTCCTGTGGAACGGTCAGGGGAGAGTTAAACTCACACCTTCTCTAGCATTCACCTGCATTTGCAAATAAATCAGCCATAAGAACAACTTAGACAGCCTCCTCCTACATGGCTTCTCCACTGAAAGACGTGGGAGAACAGCAGTGGTGCTGCCTGTTCTGCTGCAATCCCATCAGTAATTCAGGTATTGTGCTGAAATTCACAGGGTCCTATATAGATTATGGTGCTTTCACTGCAACCTCAGGCTGTTTCACACCTGCTCTGAGAACTTACACCAATATACTGCAAGCTGCTCTGAAAGCTATGGCTTGAACTCCATGTTCAAGTTCACATTTGTGTGCCCTGCTGGTGCTTGGTGCTGCAGGTTAGACATTTCAAACAGGCCACAGTGCAGCACTGCCTGCTGCAGAAAATGTGAAGGATAATGCCTGTAGTGATGTTGTCTGTCCTGTCATTCTCAACAGAATACCAGGTAGTAGATAATTTCCTCCCCTCCCTTTTAGGACAGCATTGGTCTTGAAAATTGTGGGCATAAGGGCTTTATAAAACATAGTTTTATGCAGGCTCTGTATGTTACTCTCTTCTGGGCACAGTTTGGAAAATAACCCTGCATCATTTTTAAGGATGGTAGTAAAAGGAGTCCCCTGATAGATTTGTGTACATTTGTGTCTTGAGAAATGTGTCTTGGCTGTGAGGTGACAGAGTTAATCTAGAAGCATGCAGGCATCCACCAATACTTTCCTCACCTTGGCTAATTCCAAGATTTTGCCCATTTACATTTAAGATTGTTTCCAAGTGGCTTGTACTAACCAACTCATCTGCTGCAGAGATCACAGCAACAGATGCCACCCTAGTCAAAAGGATATGAAATAACAGTAAACCAACGTCCATCTGAGTAGTGCAGGGCTGTTCTTTAAGAACAGAGACATATCAGGCAAGGTTTTGCTGTCAACAAACCCAAACAGCCGTGTTTGAAAGCGATCACTTGACATCTAGAGGTCTGCTTCTACTGTAAAACTACAAGGTCAAATTTAGCTCTGAAGGATATTGGTATCTGGATTAAACCAAAACAATTGTAAGGACTTTGGAGATCCATATCTCAAAGTAAATCACCCAGGCTGTTCTGAGTGTGTTGGGTGACTGTGCCTAAGATGGCAAGTTGCTTGGTACACAGGCACAGCTCAAGCACAACAGGCTGGAGCATCCAGCGCTGGGGCTGCTGCAAACAAGCGATGCATTTGCAATTGCAGAGCAGCCAGCTGCTGGATGCCAGGCAGTTGGAAAGGCAGTTGATAGCCATGGCAGCACAGTTGTGTCCCTGAGCTTTCCTTACAGGACAGAGGATCAGATTGCATAATGCAGAAAAATCCTGTATTATAGAGGATATCTAGCAATTGCAGTGTTGCCTCATAGACCCTGGGTATCCTGCTAGAATAAGAACCTGAAATCTGGACCCTGTGGATCCATACCTTGAGTTAAATTTTATCTGTTACACAGATGTTAACCTCAGATCCTCTGGTAAAGAATGTATGCATGTAAGAGACAACAGAA
The DNA here is from genome assembly GCF_027791375.1 of Indicator indicator. Classification (NCBI taxonomy): domain Eukaryota; kingdom Metazoa; phylum Chordata; class Aves; order Piciformes; family Indicatoridae; genus Indicator; species Indicator indicator. The sequence continues at coordinate 18,758,169 of NC_072024.1, read as the reverse complement.
TTTGTCTTTCAAGAGTTTGGAAAGCCAAATTCTACACAATGAAGTGTTTACTGTCTGCTGCCACCTCTGCCAGCAATGGACAAGCTGTTTGTCCTGTTGTCACTCTGTTTCCTGTGTATACGGTAGAGATTATCCACTTACCACTGCTGAAACACACTTGGAGCTTGTAAATTGGAAACTTCAATGTGACAGGTCAGTAACTAACTTTGACTGTAACAGTCCTTGCAAGACTGACTTAAGCCACCTGTGGTAGGTGCAGCTGAACCATAGGATGCAAACTCAGACCATGTGCTGAAGAGCGTGCAATGAAATAGTCCAAGCCTGCACATGGTAGAGGTGCTGGAGAGGGAATACTGATGTATTCCTCAGAATTTTATTGAAGTGTGAAGCTGCTGCATGTATCCATCTCTGTGCTGGACACCTCAGGTCAGCGTCTGATATTTTTGCAAGTCTAATTTTCTGGATTCAAGTGTAGACTTACTGCTGACTTCCAATATGAGTTAGGAAAATGATAGTGCTTCTCTGCCTCATTAAGAAAAGCTTAGTCTCTGTGCCCCAGCTCAAGATGGAGCCAGTGCATCACATCCTTGTACCCCTCACTGTGTAAAATTCGTGGTGTGCCTGGATGCAACCACATGAGCTTAGGCAACACACCCAGCACTTCTGAGATACTGGGAATCAGAGTCTGGGTCTGTGTCAATCCAAAATGTTTATTTTTTCCCTCTAGAAACAAAGGATGGAGGCAATTCCATCCATCCACAGAAGAAACTCCATCCTGCAACCTGGGGTATGGAGCACTTCAGAGAAGGACCTTGTCCCCATTGAAATTTTCTGCCATCCCAAGCTGGAGTGCTTTTACACCTCTGTGCTGGGATCCAAACTGCCAGGGGCTCCTGTCTTGCTTCCAAGGAGTCTTTGTCTCTTTAAAGTGCTGATATGCCATTTATGAGGCTCTTCCTCAGGAGATCTGTCCAGATAATGGCAATCCTGCAGTTAGAGAAAGAAGAGTGGTGCTAACTATGAATTGTCTGGCTCATGATTGACCAGATGTAGGCTCTGGGGAGGGAATGGGAAAGCATGTGCATGGATGCCTTCCTAGATCTGCCCTGACCAGCAGCCCCAGTGACTGGCCCGAGATCAGTTTCAGTGAAGCTGAGCAGCTTGAGTTTGGATTTGGAGAAGATGAAATGACACTGCATTCCAAAATCCAGGCCTTCAAAACTCTGGCTCAAAAATCCTGGTGATCTGGGGCCAAGTTTATCACTTCTGTTATCCCGAGTTGTTCACCTGCCCTCTGGTCGTGCTGATGAACTCTCCTGAAAGTCACAGTGTGTTTAATCCCCCCAAAACCAGCGCTGTTGCTTATCAGATCTGGGCACCACCATACGTTTCTGTGCCAGTGGAAGGTGGCCCCGAGGGAAAACGTGGTACTCTGCCAGGATGGCAGTGACAGCTCCGCGGGGGGGAAGATGGGAAGGAGCCCACGAGGTCTCTCCTGGGCCGGGGTTTGGCGCGCGGGGGGACGGACACCTGCCGCCGCAGCAGTGCCCGGGGAAGCTCCTGCGTGTGTTCCCCACTGGCACAGCACGGGGCACAAACAGCGGGTAGGTAAAGAGTGCGATAGCGGTGGGCTGCCGGCTGGCCGCCACAGCCCGGTGCCCACCCGTACCTCCCGGCGCGGGGCCGAAGGCGGCCGGACCGGCGGGGTGATGGGGGGGGGCTCAGAGCGGAGCGCATGCGCGACTGTGGCGGGGCGGTGGGGGCCGGAGCGGCGCGGGGGGCCGGAGGGAGGGAGGCGGGCGGGGAGGAGGCAGGGCCAGGTTGGGCCGGGCCGGGCCGCCTGCCTGACGCCTATTTGAGGGAAAGTAGCGGTTGGTGGGCGCTTAGTGCCGGCCGCCGCGGAGAGGTAGCGGGCGAGCGGCCGCCGGTCGGTGTCCGCAGCCGGCGCGGCGCTGCTGCCCCCCTGCCGAGGACTTGCCGCGCTCGTCGCACGAGTGGCGGCGGGGGGAGCCGCCCCGTGGGGCCGCCTCTGCCCCTTCCGCGCCGTTAATGGAAACATGGCGATGGCGGCTCCGACCGGCAGCGCGGCGCCCGTCGCCCCAGCCCTCTGCGGCCACCTGGCCTTGCTGCTGCTCCTCGCCGCCCCCGCCGCACACAGCTACAGCTTCCCGCAGCAGCACACGTAAGTGCCGCCGCCCCGGCCGGGACCCCCCGCCACCGCGACTCGACTCAGCTCGGCCCGGTGGCGCATCGCGGGGCCGCCCCGGGGCCTGCCGCCGCTGCGCGGGGGAGCGGCAGCGGTGGGGCCGCGGCGGGCGCTGCCGGTACCGGCGGCCGGCGCTGCGCCGAGCCGCGTCGCGCTGGCTGCGGTGGGACGCGGGGGTCTCCCCCACGCTTCCTGCCGGCCGCCGGAGCGGCGGGATGAGGAACGGACCGAAAGTTGCTGGAAAGCACAAACTTCCCCGGCGGGTGCCGGTGTGCAGGGCGGCTACGGAGCGGTAACGTGGCGAGAGGGGGGAAGAGGCGAAAAAGGACTTTTAATCCCCGCCCTCCCCGTTTCAAGCACACAATATGGTACCCCCACCGGCCGTACCCACCGGAGTTTGAGCATAAATTAATAATAGATGGATAGTTCCACAGGCTCTCCCAGCTGGCTCCTTCCTCTCCCTCCCTCTGGACCGGCAGAAATTGGCTGTTATCTCTTGAAAGTCGAAAAGCAGCTCATTTGGGTGAGGGGGTGGGGGACTGGAGAGTCGCTGCAGGAAGGATATAAATAGATTTTTTTGGAAGAAAGCGAGCGTTTTGGAAGTTAATATTTGGGAATATTTGCTAATGCCTTTGGCTCTCTCACATACCCTGATAACCTGAAGCCCTGTTCCTCTTCCACCCGGTGATGCGAAATCTTGCCGAGATGTATTTTAGGAGGGTGTCATCTCCGTTATGAAATGCTGAGGTTTGTTGACACAAAACTGGGGAGGGGAAAAAAAAAAAAGAAAGAAAAAGAAGAAATTCCAGATGATTCAAAGTGAAGGCTGACACTGTGCCCTTACCGTCTGTATTTGGCAAGGTGGGGGAAAGATTTCAATGACACGGAGTTAATAATAGCATTGTTGCCCTTAACTTTGTGCTGCCCCAGTGATGTGCACTGCTTCGTCTCACAATTTTCTTGTCATTTTTGATTTGCTTAAGAATGGAAATCCGTTACATTTAAATGTGTATCATAGAAAGTATTTTTGGAAGTCTTTTAATGTCTTTGATCTCAAAGTACATTTTTACAGGCATGTAGTCAGGCCTTCTGAAAAGAAGGCTTATCGGCAGAAGAGCCAGTGTTGTTTATTTGGGAGAGCTCTGGCTTACCCTGTTAATATCTGGCTTCACCAAAGGCACGCTTGTTTGTTCTCCTTGTTTATTCAGAAACACCTCCTGTTCAAACAGATTCTTGCTGGATTCTTTTGAGTCGTGCATCCATCTTTCTAAATATCTTTGACCTTTGGGAGCCAATGCATTCCCTTTTCTTGCTGTCACGTAAATGCAGAAATTCTTCAGATTAAGACTCTGAGAAATGCCTACCTACAGGGGGAGGAGGGGAAAGGGAACGTGCCAGTTCTCCTCCAAGTACCACAGCCTTACAGCCTGATCCAGCCTTGCTCTCATGTGAATAATCTTTGCTTCTGTGAGATCCCTATAGCAGTAAAGGGGATTATGTATGTGGTGAGGCAGAGATCAAGTTTGTGGGATGTTTTTTGACATTTCAGTGGCTTTTTAGGGTTTGTAAGCTATTTGGTTTTCTTCTTAAATTCAGAATGCAGAATCATATTACAGAATAAACCTCTTCTGAGTACCAGTTTACAAGTCAGAACTGTGTTTTCTTGCTAGCTGCAGAAAGTTTCCTTCGAAGGTTCCCATGTCAGGAGAAGCATATTTGAGAGGCTTGTGATTTGTGAATAATGGGTTGGCCATCCCTCACCCAGACTGATTATTGTCTGTATTGTACTAATAAATAAATAAACTCTGCCATCTTTTTAGCCAAAGCAGTTTTATTCCAGATAATTTAGTGGGGGTTACTAGGATAGAGCTCTGCTCTTTTATCTGTGGGCTTATCAGAATGGGCCTGATCCTGTACTGAGAAGCAAGATGAATAAAAGCTGAACCCACCAGTAAAGATGTGTAATTTCTTGAAAAAATTAAGGAATGGTCCTGAAAAGGCTACAAATACCCTCTGTGCCTCTGGTGGGAATTAACACTGCCTGGCTACATCTGGAGGCAACGCAAGATGTCAGCCTGACCTGGTATCTTCTTGCTTGTTTTATTGCCCTTATGACCTGTTTTATGAACCCAGAGAAGAGTCACGAATGGATATTTGATGATGATGCGCAATTTGTGGGTAGTAGGTTAATGCTGTAATGTCTGGGATGAAATGCCTTGTGAGCCTTGGGGTTGCTGTGAGTGTTTCTTGGGAAAGAAATATTTAATGGGAGTAAAGAACATGATGGAGTCTTGCACCAAGGCTTGGACAATGCTCCTTAGTTGACTGATGCCTGCTGAGTACTTACCTGTTTGCATCCTTCTTGTTTTTAAGGATCCTGGATATAACCTAAATGTTTTTGGAAGGTTTGCCGGTCAGAAGCTGAGTTGAGCTGACGAGACAGGCTACTAAATTCTTCCTATTACAAGCCAATTTTCTCCTACTTTGGACAATGCACCCTTGTGAACGATTCAGAGCATTGATTAGAAACCATGTTTATCTTTGGAGGTTTTCTCTGTAAATCACTTAGGTTGTCTTTCACTACAGGACTCTCAAAAATGAGACAGCTTTTTTAAGCAGCCCTAGAACTGTTGCATTCTGACAGGCAGCAGATGGAATAAGTAGAATATTTTGCCTAAGGGGGGAAAAGAAGCAAATAAAAAACAATTTAATTTATTTTTAAACTATGATTATTTTTGGTTACAATCGTATTAATTACCATCAGTGGTTCTGTGTGTTGATTCTTGGTCCTGTCCCCGTTAAATCACTGGTCTTCTGCATTATCTCTCTCCTCCCAGGTAGCATGGTTTTAATCATCTTATGCTGAGCTAAGGAAGGCTCGGCTCAGCCAGTTGTCCAAAGGGGAATTTTTCGTAGAGATTTAAAAAGCAAAATCCCATATTGGAACCAACCCATTGGGGTGGGCATGTTAGGTGATGTCCATTAACTAACAGGGCTCCTTTTTAGGGATGGTCACATACAAGAACGTGTGTCTGGGGGGTCAGTGGCATTAGTGGCTGTGGAAAGATAGGCTGTTGGTTGCAGTTAATTTCTCTGTTACATTGTATGCAGAGGGATTCCTGTGGCAGCACAGTAACAACCTCTGCTTGAATTTCTGAGACATTTGGTATTAGATGATTGAAAGTCTGGTCAATCAGGGGAGTCCTGCACCTGTATCGCTGTCGCCACCCATTAGTAGGGATTTTGTGCATCTTGAGTGTTGAAGAATGTGTCTGCCGCTGCCTGGGAGCTGTACAGACCCCCTCCTCACTTTGCAGAAAGGCTTTTTGTCACTTGGACTTGCAAGAAAATTGCCATCTGCTCAAGGGTGGCGAGCCATTTGCTACTTGTGAGGAAGCAGGTGTGCGCAGAATTGCTGTGCGTCCGCTGGCGAGGCTTGGCTTCCTCACCGCCTGCAGGGCATCTTGGACCAGCCAGCCAGTGGAGAAGGGGCTGTCTGCAGGGGGAAGCAAGGGGCTGTCAGCCTGGTTTAGCATTTGTCAGTTGCAGACAGTAGTTTTGGGCAGCAAGCTGGAGCTCTTGCCAGTGTTTCTCTTGAATAGTGGGAAGTGAAGGCTCCTGCTGAAAGCAGTAAGGCCTAATAGGTGCCCATCACTACTGAAAGGTGAGCTTGAGGCTGCCCCTACCAAATTAATTGCTTCCTTTTAGCAAGTTCTGATTTGTATTTCTGTCATTTTATCCCAAATGATTTAATGATGCTGATAGTGATGGCACATCTGGGCTAGCAGGTCTTGAAATAAATAACTCTATTAAGGCTGGATGTTTTAGGGTTTGCAGGTGGCCACGTAGAAGAAGCTTCTTGTCTTGTTCTACTGCTCACCTGCTGTGCAGTCAGAAAATATCTTCCAATTTTGGTATTGATGCTTGAGAAGGGAAAGAGCAAAGAAGTGGGGAGATGGCCCTGCTTGTCTTCTGCTACACTCAGCTGAGCAGAAAGACAGCTCCCTGGGAGTGCAATCTACCCCAGTAAGTGACTGACAGCTGATGTAGCTCCATCCCTGTGATGGTTGAGCAGCCTCTGAGAGAACTTCTAACCAGTGGAGGCACCAACACCCAGTGTTCTTGCAACAGCCTCCTGTGGGCTGTATGTCAGTGGGTGCACTTTGGGGTGCAGCGGCACCCTGAACTCTCTAGAGGTGAAAGAACACGCCCAGGGAAGGGACCAAAGGTTTTTTAAAAGCCATTTGCAGTATTTCTTTGGCATTTTTAAAGTTTCTATTCTTATTACTGTTCCTGAATGCTTCCTGCTCAGGTCTTGCATAGGGAAAGGGCAGGCATCACAGAGCAAGGCATTAATGCTTCTTGCCTGTCCTTGAGATGCTTCAGCATTACACTCTGCAGTGATCCCCTTCAAGACTGCAGCTTGAGGAGCTCGAGTTTTTCAACTGTACACATTGAAAATCAATATGAAATCACTGAAATCAATAAGGCTCCCACATGTAGACCTGAGTGTAGAAGCGGGCTTGTGCTTGGTGTTTGACAGGCATAGCTCAGAACCTTCATTGTAAAGAAGCTTTGTGTGTGTTGCACAAGCGTGCAAGAGTGCCTTAAAAGCTGAAGGTGGTTGTGTAGGGTCTAAATGAAAACCTGAAAATATATCCTTGAACGAGCTTCCTGGCATTTGGCTTCAAAAACCATCAGGAAGGCTCTTGAGGGCTGAAGTGCTGGGGCATCTGCATGCTGTAACATTGTGCATGTGCATGAACCGTACTGTTTAGACAATGTTGGTTCTTTTTTCCAGCCAATGAAATACTCCAGTGGGATGAAATAAAAATCATTAGCAAGCAAAATGCTTGAGTGAAATATTCAGCAAGAAAGGACAGCATCTGAATTTACTTTTCCAGGAGCCTCCTGAAAGCAAAATGTGTTTTGTTAGCAAAATTATTTTTTCCTCTCTGGGGTGTTGGTAGTACTTTGTTGTTTTAGAGCTGTTCCTGTGTTCTAGCCTTCGTTCTCTATTTTGTTATTGCTGGGCTGTGTGGGGAATGGGCTTGTACAAACTGTTGTTACTGGAGAGTTAGTTTGCATCAACAGGCTATTGGCACAGATTTCTTCCGGCTGAATCTGATCTTTCAGAGAATGCGTGTGGATTTTCTTCATAACTCGACAATCGTCCTGTGACCCTTCCAATTCTGTCCAAGCCATTATCTTTTGGTCATAAACATAAGAAATAAAAGGTGTCTACTCAGACTGCAGGATTAGTTCATCTGCTGTAAAGCAAAGCGTTTCTGATGGTGATTGGTGTGTGAGTGAGCAGTGTATTTAAGCCAGATCAGCTTGTGCCAGGTGAGAGGGCTGCAGGGCAGGAGACACAAGCATTTGAATGGCAATCAGGCCAAATAAAGGTTGCACGGTCTGTGGTTCCTGTATCTACTCATTAACTGTGCAAGGTTGTTATTCTTGCCTCTGATTAGGCTCCGCTGCTGCCTCGGTGGAAGCTGCTTCTTAGCCTGGTGGGGACAGTGCAGGATCTGTTGTTTCAGAAGCAAACCTTCTCCCAGGGCTATGTGGGACTGCCTTTCAGGAGAACCAAGATCAGAACTCCTTCCCTGGAGAACTCCAGAGGAAGTGATTGCTGATAGCAATCAGATTGGGTGCTAAATAGGGCTATAAACCATTTAGTGCAGTAGCTCTGATGTTGATAAAGCCTTGGGCACAGTTGCCAAAGCAGAAGTGGAGTTTGCATATCCCTAATGAGCCAAGTGCCTTTGTGCATTAACACCACTGAAGTGCATAGAGTTAAATCCCAGAAATGCAGGATTCAATATGATATTTAGCTCTGATTTATGTAAAAAATTCCTGAAGTCCTTGCAACAAAAATTTTTAATAAGAATTAGTCTCTTGCCCCCCTGCCTGTGATTTTTCTTTCATTGCCCACTAAGGGAGGGAATGGAGCTGCTCTTTCCATGGACTAGACTGGAGCTACTTTTGCACCAGTAGGTATCTGTTTTGAATCCACTTAAAGTAGACTTTGGATTTCCTTGGGTTCTGCTGATGCCAAAACTGTTTAGCTGTTCTGTCCTGCACTAGCACTTGAGGAGTTCATGAATCAATATGGGCTGTGCCTACAGTCATTGTGTGTATCACTGTGATAGAAAACCCAGAGTGATGGATTGCAAACGGCACGCTCATTTACCTGACAAAGGTTGTATATCTTGAATTATTTATGAGGCTTCACAGCATACTAGTAAATTTTGTAAATGCAATGGAGTCCTGGTAACATGAGCCACTTTGCTGCACCTTCTGTAGCAGAGCTGTGCTGAGAAGGTACAGGAGGTGGGTGCTGGAGGAGGAGGAGGAAGAAGAAATAGGCAGCTAGTGGAGGGACAGAGGAAGACTGCTGTTTTCATGTGCAAATGATGAGGTGTGCAGAGCAATGAAGTGTGAATTAGATCATGCTGTGCATTGGAGCAAAAATCTATGTAGTGTTAGACAGCAACTTATGCTTCGGGGAAGGGTGGGGGGAGAGGGACGGGGAATACAGACACAAGGACAGAGAAGGGTGAAAATCTCAGGACCAAAATACTGGCAGTTTCCCCTCTGTAGGAATATTACTTGTAGAGGTAGTTTTTGCAGTACACACTCATTTCAGTGAGATTTTCTGAACTGAGTTCCACTAAATGAAGAATCAAGGCAGAGCTGGCCAGGCTTTTCTGTGTGGCATTCAGCAAATGGAAGGCTTGCTAGTGTGCCAGGCACGTGGCTGTGGACATAAGGGGTATGCTCAGGAGAACCTAAAAGATATGTGGCCCATAGGAGTTAGTCAGTGTTAACCAACAGGGGGAGCGAGGGCAGTAGGAGGCTGAGGCAGTGTGCCAGCCTGCCTGGGTCCCTGCTGGAGCACCATTTCAGAGCTAAAAATCAGTGATGCGGCAGGCACAGCGCAGATTGCGGCGTGGCTGCCACTGTGTATCTGATTTGTTGCTAAATGGAGCCTTCCCCACACTTTCAGGCTTCTGAGCTTCTTGGCCTTCCAAGCACAAATAAAGTTACCCCTTAAACTGTTCAACTGGTGGAAAGAATTGGGCAAGAGTGTTGTATCCATCTCCAGTGAAGTGACGAATGAGGATTCTCCTTATAAATACCAATACCTTTCAGCTCATAACAGAGCTGGGTCTTGAAACTTTTCTCTTCTCACAAGCTGCATGTCTTATTTGCTCTCAGGCTCTGCTTCTTCTCCACTGGGCACTTAATATTCCTCAGTCCTGAAGAATCTCATATCCTACATTCATTCTCTGAATAAGAAAACAAAACAAGGTGAATTTAAAAATATTTTTCCACTTACAATTCAAAACTCTGTAAACCTCTCATTGATTCAATTTCTGTTGAATCCAAGATATTCTTGTATTTGAATTCTCATGTCTATTAAATTTCATGTACTAATACATCTTTGTGGTGAACCCTTTCTCTATAGTATGACACAGTGAGGGCCATCACTGCTGTGCCTTGTATGCATTTCTAACGTGTGGTGGGTTTGACAGTCAGGTTTTTGGAAGCTGTATCATGGACACCAAAACAGAGACAGACTGAAGCCAAGCGAAGCACCTAGTATTCAGCTTTATCAGGTGTTGAAGATTGAGTCAGATTCTGGGCTGTGAGTGGTTGAATGTCTTTTTATTGCTCCATAACAAACTCAGTAGACCCAGGAGGAGCCAAAGTACCATTTCCTCATGTCTGAAGTAGCTTTAGAAATTAGAAGTCTCTACTAAGTGTTCACTGTACTGTCACGTTCTTTGGATGAGAGGGAGGATGAATGTATTGTGTGGCTCATATGCTTCCAGGATCCCTGCAGAGGGAGGGATGCCCATTGCCCAGGTAAAAGTAAGCCTTCTGCAGCAGCATGTCATGCATAACAAGGGGGAAAAAGAGTGGAAGAAATAGCATTTAATTATTGAAAACCTGCAAGCTGAAAAGGGCTTCAGGACAGTGAGGTAGGTGTGTAGTGCAGCTTTGTGGGCAGTCTGCTTTTGCCTCCTTCCCTGCCTGCTCTGGGAAGGAGGGCAAGTTACATGAGTATGAAAAAAAAATAAAAGCGATATTTTTGTCTTCATGCAGCTTTTAGTTTTTATTTATTCTCCTTTTGGATTCTGGGAAGTCATAATAATTGTTGGTCAGTGACCAAGCTGGTGACATTATTTTGCTGTGCATAGAATGACAGCACTTCCAGAATCACAGACCAAAGCAGCATCAGGCCAAAAGGGACCCTCTCTGTACAGGCAAGGATGCTTTCATGCCCCTCCTTGGCTGCATGCTGTGAGACTGCTTGTGATTGAGCCATTCTTCATGATGTTGGGTTTGTTATGATGCAGAAGAATTTGCTGTTGTCAGTCTTGCATGCTGTGCTCTGCTACAGCTATATTAGGTTTAAAAGCTGAGAAATGTCAAATTTTTTTTCAAGATACTGGGGCAAATTCATCCCAAGTGTGATGACAATGTCATGGGATTATGTCAGGGACAATTTCCAGGCCTTAGTCTTTTAAATTTTAAATATAGTGGTGGTCGTGGTTGCTTCTGATGTGACTCTTGTTGTGAGGTGGAGAAAAGAAACTCGTCTAACACATCTACTATCTGCTCATGCTTCGGTCCCAGTTTCTAAATAACCCCATTTAGCACCTGCCTGCCCATTTGACCCAGCAACAAAAATGTTGTGTTGGCATTTCTGACATCAGTACTGCCTTTTTACCCATCATCTTAAGGCTAAATTGAACCCTTCTGTGTCACTTGCTCCTTGCTGTATTTATTTGTTCTGAGCTAGGCTTTAGAGAAAACTCTAACCAGCTCTGTCTTACTCCTACTGCCTGCTAGGAACTGGGGCTTTTTTTCATGAGAAGTGGCTCCTTCCACTGGTGAGCATTATCCCCTCAACTTCCTCCTGCTTCCCTATGCTCCCTGTCCAGACATGAGGAATGAAAGGCCCCAACAGCCTCATCTTGGCAAGAGGGCTCACTTCACTGTTGTGGCTGCTGAGCTAGCCTGCATCCTTTTCACTTCTTCTGGCCCTGTCTTGACAGCCTTGCTGGTGCCATGTTTACTCAAGCAGAGAGAGCATTCCCAAGCTGGAGGTGAAGCTGCATCCCAAGGCTGGTGCTCTGTGTGGAGCATTGCCACAGGCAATGCTGGTGTGTGGGAATCTTCTTTTCCTGCTTTTCTTCTCTTGACACTGCTCCAAATGGTGCCTTGTGCTGGAAGCATTGATGGTCTGTGCTGTTTATGAATTCAATTATGTGTGCTGCAAGTGGCTTTCTTGATTTTTTTAAGGGCCACTTAATAAATGACCCTTATTTGGTGACACTTTGGCAACTGAGTGCATGGCTGCCTTCATATGGGGAAGTGGCTGCCAGACCTCGGTCCTGTTCTCTGGAGTCACAGCTGGCTGGTGGATAAGTAGATTTGCTAGCTGCCAGGAAAAAGATGTGGTGTTTCAATGGCTGTAGTGGTGTCATCTTAAGGGCCTTTTCCCTCTGTGGTGATTCTGTGAATCTGTTTTCATGGGCACTTGCATAATTGCTGATGTTCATTCTTAGTTAAATTTACTTTTTGCTGTTTGTGCCATTTTACTTTTTAGATCCCACAAGATAACGTGAGGATTCTTGTATGTGAAGTTTCTTCTAGGGAAAACCAAGTAGCTGCAGAAATGAATGGTTTAGTAAATAGTACCTTACAGAGAGGGGTCAAAGTGTTTGCAGGCTGGTGGTAAGCTGAAAAAGGACCTGCTATGGGCTGCATGTGAGATACTCCAGAATTTGCATTACCTGAGGTCCATGTTGGGTCCACAAGTAATGTGTATACCTGCGGTTTCACTACTTGAAAGTGTATACCCCTTGTTGGATGAAGGATTTTTGTGCAGAGCCTGGTGCATCAGGGTCTGGGTGGAATTGGTGGTGAAAGCAGCAGAGTGGCCAACTTGCAGTACGGGGTGAACTGCAGTTTTTTGGAATATTCTGAAGTTTGTGAAGGTCATTGCACAAAAGTTCAGATCCCCTGACCAAACCAAGGACACTTCCAAGAATATAGTATTTTGTTAAACTAACCTTGCTTCCTCATTTGGTTTGGCTACGATATTTATTACAATGCCATTCCTTCTCATTTTTTTCCTACTGCTATGATATTTGGGTTTAGTATTTATCTTCTAATAGTTTCTCAGTAGTGGAGCGCTTGCATTACTGGCAGTGGTATATAGTTATTCTCTAGCACAGATAGCTGTGAGAGGTCCAAGCAGACTTCAGCCTTTTGGTGGCACGCTTGTAAATAAGGAAAAGAGCTTGGAAATGGTTGGTAAAATCGCTCATGTGTTAATCTTGCTGTGATACCACAGCTTCTGGCAGTATGTGGATTAGCAAGATGCTTGTGGTTGAGCATGAGGGCAGATTCACACTTTGGAAGAGTCTCAGCAAAGACCTTGTGTTATACCTTTGCTTTGAGGACGTTTGCGCTGAGGAATTTGCCCCATTTTTCCAGTGCCAGGCCTATCTTCCAGGTGTTCTCTTATCCCTAGTTGATCTTTTGGCCTAGTTTCTATCCACCACACGTTCAAAGGTGACCAACCTGTCAGTCTTGGCTAGCATCAGGAACAAAGCTTGAGTGCCTCAGGCTTGTTCCCTGGGGAGACAAGTAATTCTTTCATGGTGCCCTTGGGATTGTCCCCCCCCTCCCCCACTGCCATATGAGTGTCTCATCCTGTTCTCCATCTCCTGCTCCTCATAATGGCTTTTCACACACGCTATGTAATAGCTCTTGTGCTTCCCTATTGCTCATTTCACTGATGAAACCAAGGCTTCAGAGACTCCAATCTGTCAGTGGTGGAGCAGGAAACACAACCCAGATCACATAATTCCTTTTCCTCTTTTCCTCTGAGTGAATCCATGCTCTTTATTTCAAGATAAATGCTTTTTTCTTCTACATACTGAGACGGCATCAGGTTCAACTGCAAGAACTAAAACATGGCCAGGAGGATTTGGACTCCGAGGATAGTGTCTGTCCCTTTCTTTGCTGTTGGGAGAGTGGGAACTGTCCTTGTGGATGCAAAGCTTCTCGGAAGGATGCTGTCCTCTGGAAATTGCCTGAACTGTAAAGCTTGGGCAGTGCTGCTCTCTATACAGTTAGGCAGAAGGGAGAGGGCTTGTTGCCCAGTGCTTAGCACACTCAGTGCTGGGCTTTTACAGATTAAATGGGTGCTCACTGCTGCATAAGCCCTGTGTTGGCTGCCTGGGATCTTTAAATTACAGTCAGGCACCTTTCCCAAGAAATGCTCTCTTTAAAATTGCATTTTTGTGCTGATGATAACGCTCATGTAGAATTGGCTCTCTTGTGCTTGTTGCCTCCTTGTGGCAAGCACTCACCAGTGGGACTGGTTACTGGGGAGGCTGTAGGGCAGTAGCTCCTGGCCATCCCTCAGATGCTTATCCCCTCAGATGTTACCTGAGATACCATCTGAACGTTTCCTGCTCCCTGTGTGTGTGTCTCAGAAGGAAATTCTAGAGGCCATTAAGCTGGGTAATTTACATGCTCCTTGAGCTTGTGCCTAGGGAAATATATTTCACAGGTAATTTCAAATCTCTTGGCATATGGAAGAAGTCATTATTCTAAATAGAAAGGGGCTGGTGATGTCACAGGCCCCATTGAGAGGACCACATTAGAGACTGGGATTTTTCCCTCTTATGGATAAGAATCTGAGGCATTATATTCACTGGGGCTTTGTGTCTGAGATGTTTTTGGTTTTAATGTCGATACTCACTTAGAAAAGCAGAAGAGAGCATTATCTTGTAATCTTAGATTTCAGTTAGATGTGAGCATATTGTGTGTGAGTGGTGGGAGGAGACCTGCTCTGGGGTATCCATAGGTGTGTGAGTTTCCTGCTTTGCTGTTTGAGTGCTGTCTTCTAAGAGCAAACATCAAATTTAGCGTCAGGAGGTTGAGCTGCAGCTCTCTGTTCCCCAAAGCCTGTCTGAATTCCAGACTACTGCTTCACCTTTATAGCTCCATTCTGTCCTCCCCAAAACAAAACAAAACAAAAAAAAAAAAAAAAAAAAACCAAACAAAAAAAACCCCAAACAAACCAGAAAATATTTTTGCAGCCATATTAGGAGGATTTGACAGCTTACTGTTGACAGGTCCCTTCAAAATGATATTTAATGGACTGTTGCACTGTCTGTGCTTTAACTGTGATCTTGCAGTGGTAGCTACGATCATTGTGAAGCAAGGTTGTGGGTGCACTGCTGTCTTATTAGCTTAAGGCACCTGGTGAGGAGAGGAGCACATCTGTGCTTAGGCTCCAGCAGAGTTTCCTAGGGACCCTTTTCTTTCAAAAAGGAATACAGCTTGTTGAAGTGTGGTGCTTTCTTGCAGCAGAGGAAACTCCCACAGTGCTCCAGCGCAGCATCCTCCTTTCCTCAGTTCTCCAGGACAGGAGGCACATGCTTTCCAGAGCGAAAAGACGGCTGGAGATGGGGAAACAGCCTGATGGACCAGTGTTCTGAGCATGGATAGCAAAACTTGTAGTGCCTTCGGAGTATTTACAGTGTAGTTCAGTCACCTCCATTTCAACAGGCTTGTGTCCTTTTCACAGGAAAGGCTGCATGTATGTGCATTTCCCCTGTGTTTGTCCCAGCTGGATGAGGAGAAGGAGGGAGGAGGTGACCTGTGAAAGCTGATGTTTTCATTCCTGTTGCTGAGCACTCTGAGTGATGCAGAAGCACTGGGACAAAACCTAACTGGGCTTCATGCTTCTACTATCTCTGCCTCTGAGCATGTCTGGATGCCAACTTACAACAGGTGAGGTCTTGCAGACAGCTTTTAGATGTGTATCACACAGTAGTGAAGCAATGGCATAAAATTCAGTAAATTTCCCTCCCCCCCCACACTGCTCTCCACCCCACCCTTTTTTTTTTCTTTCATTGCTGAAAGGGACTAATACACTGAAGAGCTGCTGCAAATGAAGGCAACTGCATATGAAATAACAGGGTTCTGGATGTTTGGCTGGTGAGAGATGCAATGAGTGAGCATCACTAAGTGCTTTATAATAACAATGATTACAAAGCTCTCTTAGTAGCCAGGCATCTCTCAGGTAGGGGGATGGCGGGGAGAGGGGTTGTTTAAGATGGGGGATTTGACTAGATAGACATCTAGTGACAGTGACAGTCCGAAAGCCCCTGAGGAGTGTTTCATATGATGCTGTGAGAGGCTACTCCAAAAACCCTAGGGGATTTGCATGGTTAGAGGCTGAAGAATAATGGCAATGAATGCCCCAAAATCACTCTTGTAGTGGAGGTCTTTGTGGCAGAGGTTAATGATCTCTTTTCTTTGTAAGGAGAGAAGTTGCAGACACAAATACAGCAGAGATCTGACTAGTGAGTAGTCCTGTCTCAGACTCCATAACATGGCTTGTGTTTTAGTGATCAGAGAAAGCATTGTGTGCCTAACCTGTCTGTGATCAGCTGAAATCTGCAGTTGGAAGGGCGGATGCTGAATGCAGTCCTCCGGTGTCCTGTGGCTGGTAAGAGTTCCCCAGTGTGCTGCATTCAGCTTGGCCACGTTTGTGCTTTGCTGCGACTCTCCATAGCAGCATGACTCTTCCTGGCAGTAGGGGCATTGCTGGGTGGAGTACCTCATGTGAACAAGAGCCTGTTGGGAAGCTTGCTCTTGTCAGTGGCTCTAGTCACTCCTTTATTCCTGGTTGACACGAAAGCATAATGTCTCTCCCTCACCCTTTAAACAGCACATTAGACAAAAGAGATGTGACTATGTTCTATTCAAAACTCCTTTCCTGCCATCAGGACATGGCAGTCCTTTATCATGCTTTGCCCCACATCTTGACCAGACTCTTTACATGAATGACTCAAGCAAAGGCAACTGTTTTGCTTTGTCAGATATCTTACCGTTTGCTTAGCCAGGAGGTGGTGGTTGTGAACTATCCTAAAGTCTCAAGTGCCTCCACCAGTTCACATAGTCTTGGTGTTGTTCATCAATGAGCAACTCGTAGTATCTGCTCACAGAGCAGTTTGCTTATGCTTTAGATGGCAGTGTTCTGGTGGCACAATGCAAAAACACTCTCTGGACTGTTGTTTTCTAGCCATCAAACCTGATGTGCTCAAGTGACAGCTTCACTGTTTCTCTAGGCTCTGAAAAGAGCCCTCCCATCTCCAATCAAATGTACAGACCCTGCAAGGTGTGGCTATTTTGTCATCTGGGGTGTTTAGCCTTCCATCTGATGAGGAGGATTTACTGGAATGAACAAGAAGATGCAACAAGCTATCCTACTTATGTCTAGCTCCCAAAAGAGTCATGAATTATACACAGAATAAACAAATAACCTGATATGTCTGTCATTATATCATAAAGGATTTCAATAATTCATGCAGCTTGCAAAATCCTTACTAAGACCTACCCTCTGTAACCTTATCTTTGCCATGGGGGATGGGATCTCCTCAGCCTTTACTCAGATTGCATCTGTAAAACAGAAGGAGCCAGCGAGGAGGAAGGTTTTATCATAAAACTTCATCTGTATAATGGGTTGCAAAGTGACGTGCACGAGTTATCAGCCATTGGGGTCTCAAGGGGTGCTGAAAATGACAAGTGATTGCACTGGGTGGAATTTATGCAGGTAGTGTGCCTCATAAAACTGACACCTATTCACTTATTTATTAATTCATTGTGTTTCAAGTCTGGATTTGTGACAGGCTGTGAGATCAGGAGCCTAGCTCTAATTCTGTGTGACAAGAGTGCAGACCTGATGGAATCCACAGGTTTCTCTCACTCCTGATGTGCATCAGCAAGTGTGCCACAGAAATTTAGTTTCAAAATGTAAAATAAGAGCATCACCTTCAAAAAAGCAGGGAGGCTAAGGCATGGGGTTAGCTTTGGCTCTGAACAAAGCAGTTGGTTTAGGTAGCATGTTGCTGGTATCAACCAGTACAACTCCAGTAATGGCAGCCATTGCCTTTGGCTTATTCTGCTTGTGTTGCAGTCCTGGAGTTGTGTGCTGGTGCCTTTGCTATCGTCACACAAGAGGTTATCCCTATAGCATCAGAAACAGTCAGCCTGGTTCTCTGGACATAAACTCAAGAACTAGATTATTCCTGTTGTAAGGCAATTGAAATCAGTTTTGCTTAAACAGTTGGTAAGTGGCTTGATTAGACTCCCCATGTGGCAGTGGACTTCTTGCTGGACTTATTGTCTCCCATTTGAAAATTGTAAACTAGCCTTTAGGTCCCTTACTCTGCTTCTGCTTACAGAATTGTGAATTGGTGGCAATGTGCTGAGATCGCATTTAACCCTTATGACTCTAAGGATTAATTCTTGCATGTTTTCAGTGTGTTTGAGATCCTGCCAAATAACACCCTTAATGTCCAAGTGTCTATCACAGGATGGCCGCATCCTTGAGCGGGCCTGAAGGTGAGCACCAGGCTGATAATGATGTGAGGAACTCAGTGATGGGGTTCTTGGCTGGAAGTGCCTTCTGGGAAAACGCTCTCCTCTGCTCTGCATTCCGCAGAAGATATTTGCTGTGGTTGCTTTGCCATTTGTTCCTTTCATTGCTGTATCAATGGGAGGCACATGCACATGTTTGATCAGAAGAATGCAGGGCCTGTGTAGGGGCCTTTCACAGCATTGCTGGGCCAATATACCAGCTAACACAGTCAGTGACTACTCCTGCCTCTTTCTGTTGGCAAATCATCCATCAACAGATTGCCATTTTCCTCAGACCTAGTCTTAGGCTTTAAATTATTCACCAAATTGTCCTTTGGTCTCCATCTCCTTTGCATATCAAATACTCCAGATCAGCTTTTTGTAGAGTTTGAAATTCAAGATGTTTTGACTGGACATGTAGCTCTCGAAGATTAGTTATCGTACTGGGAGGGCATTTCAAGCGGGGTCCTGCAGGGATCTGCCCTGGACCTACTTCTGTTGAATACTTTCATTAATAACTTAAGCAATGGAATGGGAAATATGCTTATAAAATTTGCAGGTGACATTGAGCTAGGAGGGGATGGCTGTGCCTTGCAAGCAGAATTCCAAATGATCTAGGAAAGTTGAACGGTGAGCTGGATATCAGCGAAGCAAAGTTCAGTGACAACAAATGCAAAGTGCTGCGCTTAAGAAGGAGAAATCAAATGTACAAATGCAGAATAAAGAATATCTGTGTGGGCAGCAGTGTGGCAGAAAAGATCTTGAGAATTATTGTGGATTGCAAATGCTGAATCAATGAAGTGCTGTCATAGCAGAAGGGCACATTTATTCTGCAGTGCACAGTAGTTTCTTGGACAAGACTGGGGAGGTGATGTTTTCTTCCTCATACACCACTGGGTTTGACCTGATCTTACTCTTTGGTGTGATAGAGGCAAGCTTTAGGTAATCCAGAGAAGAGCAACAAACAGGATGAAATGTTTAGAAAACAGTGTAAAAGACGGAAAGCTGGGAAAAAAATACTTTGGAGTAGAAAAATAAAGAAGGGCAAAGATGCAATAGAATAATGATCTTCCAGTTCCTAAGAGCTTGAGATGTTTTCCCTGTCTGCTGTAGGTGGGATAAGTGAGAAGAGGGAGGTGAGATTTAGCATGGATAACAAGGGAGCTCTTTCACCACATGATGAAAAATGGAACTGTAAGAAGGTACTGTGAGGATGTTGGGTTCACCCGTGGTGGAGAATTTAAAGAATAGATTAGACAATACTTCATGCAGAGAATTGAGGTGTTTAGATGTTGCAGTGCAATTAATGGTGGAAGAGGAGCTCCTGAAGCCCTTGCCACGCCACATGTCTGACAGACTGAACACCTACTACTTGTTCTGTTTCTAGGTGGAGTTAGAGCTAACATGGTTAATGCTTCTATTTTCCAATAGAGCAATTCTCCTATTGCCCTAAGTAACTGTGGTGGCAAGGTGGTGGTTACAATTGGTTCTCCCACAGGTACCTAGAAGAATATTAGTCCTCAAGAACTGGTAGCGAAACACAAATTTTCTGTATAATCATAAGACTATCTTCCCCTCACTTTTTCCCAGCTCTGTCTATCCTGCAGATGGAGAACTCCCCAGTTACTCTTTTTATTGTATAATAATACATGGTAGGACATCAAACTGGGATCAGGACAAACAACAAATCCAAGTGCCGGGTGCTGCACTTTGGCCACAACAACCCCATGCAGAGCTACAGGCTGGGGTCAGAGTGGCTGGAGAGCAGCCAGGCAGAAAGGGACTTGGGGGTACTGGTTGACAGCAGCTGAACACGAGCCAGCAGTGTGCCAGGTGGCCAAGAGAGCCAATGGCATCCTGGCCTGCATCAGGAATAGTGTGGCCAGCAGGAGCAGGGAGGTCATTGTACCCCTGTACACAGCACTGGTTAGGCCACACCTTGAGTACTGTGTCCAGTTCTGGGCCCCTCAGTTTAGGAAAGATGTTGAATTGCTGGAGCATGTCCAGAGAAGGGCAACGAGGCTGGGGAGAGGCCTTGAGCACAAGCCCTATGAGGAGAGGCTGAGGGAGCTGGGGGTGTTTAGCCTGGAGAAGAGGAGGCTCAGGGGTGACCTCATTGCTGTCTACAACTACCTGAAGGGAGGTTGTAGCCAGGAGGGGTTTGGTCTCTTCTCCCAGGCAACCAGCACCAGAACAAGAGGACACAGTCTCAAGCTGCGCCAGGGGAGGTTTAGGCTGGAGGTGAGGAGAAAGTTCTTCACAGAGAGAGTGGTTGGCCATTGGAATGGGCTGCCGAGGGAGGTGGTGGAGTCACCATCCCTGGAGGTGTTCAAGAGGGGATTGGACGTGGCACTTGGTGCCATGGTTTAGATAGTCATGAGGTTTAGGGTGACAGGTTGGACTCGATGATCTTTGAGGTCTCTTCCAACCTTCTGGATTCTATGATTGATTGATTCTATGATAGGATGAATCTGGTAGAAGGTTTGGCACTTGCTTTTTTCTCTTTTACAAGCCATACTTGTCTGCAAAAAATGGTAAACATGAAGCAGTCATAAGACGGGGCAGACAAACAGGCACAGACAGTTAGTGTTTGAATCAAGGATAGCAAAGTAATTTGATGATAGAGGTGAATACAGAGCACACTGTCCCACTATCTTTCCCCTTCATGTTTCCTGGGATATAGTTCTAATACCCATTTGTCCCTTCCTCCCCTCCTATAATAATGTTTTCTTATTATAGGGGAGACCAGATGGTAGAGGTGAATAATGTCTTGACAAATATTAAGAAAAGACTAGTCCAGCAGGCAAATTCTTCCCACCCCTCCTGTATGTAAACACCTGTGCACATGGTTTAAATTGAAAAGGAGTCAAACAGTGACAATGTGGGAGGCTTGATAATGTCTGGAAACGCGGTCAATAAGTTATTTGGTTCTTTTGAAAGAAATAAGTACTCTCTGGAAGTCATATCTTAGGGGGTGGAAAAAAAAAAAGGTAACCTGTTTTTCCTTGATGGGTAAATATTGGCTCACGTGGAAGCTTACAGCCTAGGGGTGTCAGAAATTAAGACAATGGACAGGGTGTGAGCATGGACACACACACACACACACGTGTGTGTGTGTACTGACATGTGCTGGTACAGTTAAAGGGTTAAGCATCTTGGAGTAAGCCAATTAGAGGAAGTTCCTGCACAGCAAAAATTAGACAACACAGTAATTAATAACCTTATTAAATAGCAATATTTGGGCACTGAACCAAAGTGTATGAATCAGAGTGAAGCATTCTTGGCTGAACACACTGCATGAAGTGTAGACACTTGTATAGAACACCCTCTGTGTAGAGCCCAATAAGCTTTTGGGCAGCGTATCTGCTCAGCAAGTAGTTTTTCCTCTTGTCCTTTCATGTTTGTTTGAATCTTTCTCTTATTGTTTGGGCCAGGAAGACAGCAAGAGAAAGGGACAGAGGCTTCTGTTGTTCTTTAACATGCTCTCTCGCTTTCAGCCAAACGAGCACTCTCCTAAGGTTGCTTTTAAAAGTGTCTTCAAGCAGAAAACTAATTTTTGTTTTCTCTTACTTATCCCATGCTTTGGAGAGGTTCCTTATAATGAGGCTTACTTTCATTAGTACTTTGTGTAACTGGCTTACCTGCCCTTAAGTTAGAGATGAAGAGGTGTGACTGCAGCCCATGAAGGGCCTGTCCCATGTACTCTGTGCCACCAAAAGCCAGAGAGACCTTGGGCTGTGCTGCAGTGGTATGTCCTTGTAATGCTGACCAGAGGCTATTAGTGCATGACTTGCATTGGTGGCTTCTCTGTGAATGTCTTAAGCTTCTGTACAGAAGACCAGGCTGCCATCTGTTGTGTGCACGAGTGTGGGAGGACGTGGGCCAAGGACAGCTTGTCTCCTGAATTCCAGGCAATTCTCATTTCTTTCTGAAGCCACACAGCTGGGGCAGTGGTGCAGCCTCACAAACCTATGTGAACACGAACAGGAGTCTCTGCAACTGCTTGGAGCATCTGAAGCATGGAACCTGTCCTACCCCTAAGTAAGGGTTGTGACCAGTGGCAGGGCAGAGGTGCCCAGTGACTGGGAGTGGGACAGGCAAGACACTTTGCTTCCTGGCCCCCACTGTAGCAGCAGTGATTTATCTCCTGATGTGCTGCTTGTCACAGTAAATATTTTTGAAGCTCTGCTGCTTTTTTAAGCCTATTTTATCTCATCTTTAAGAAGAATCAAATATGCAAATCCTGAAATCAATTAGCATTTTTGTAGTTTTCTTTGGAGAGGCAGTGATAAATGGTGTTGTGTTTTCAAAAATCATTCATGTCCCTTGTTCAGTGTTGCAAAGGGAGGATGTTGATTATATAGAGGAAGGGAACAAAACCATTTCTTTCAGTGCAAGAGATTTTCTTTTTTTTCTTAATGTATATCCCAAATGGTTGTGATCATGCTTGTGCATATGATAGCTGTAGAATTGTTAGGTGGAAAAGTCCTATGCAGACTCCCCAGGAAAGGCAGAGCTGGCTGACATGAATAGGCATCACTGGGGTATGCTGTGCATGTCACTGCTAAAGAGGGGATGGGGATGGCAGGGCCACCAATCCCCTTACATTTGGTTCCTGTAAGCACAGAGCTACTGAGTTAAATTCTTGAGCTCACAGGTTTTTTCCTTGCCCATGTTAATTCACTGCAGAACACACTGAAATGGTAGGTAGCTCATGGCAGGAGGCTGGTGGCTTTCTGTGGGCAGTGCTACATTTGTGCTAGTGGCTTCCCAGTCAGTGCATCAGCTGTTTCCTTTATGCTTTATTTGTAAATGCCACTTCACAAGAGCCGGAGGGGGGCAGTAGGGGTTGTTGCTTCTTAAGCCCTGTAATGCCACCTGAGACATGCAGTAATGGGCCAGGAATGCAATGACTGTCAGTGTCTTATTGCTTACAGCTTCCACAGAAGACACTTCAGACATCTCCATGTTCAAGCTATTGGTTTCTTTACCCAATTCATCCTTCCTGTGGTCTTCTTAACATAAAACTTTAGTGCACTCGCCAAGAGAAACGAGGCAAAAAGCCAGCTGAGACAGAATAATAAGGGGGTTTATACATTTTTTTAAAGTTTTATTTTAATGGTCACTTTCGACCCAGCATAGAGCAAGTGTGAGGAAACTTCCAAATTCTGGGATGCAGCCTGTACAGAAGGCTTCAGGTCCTGGATGTTACCTGGAGTAGAGGGACAAAGTAATGGGGTCAGATACACATGAGGGTTTTTGCCAGTGCTGTGGTATGGGTAAGGGATGTGCTAGTTGTAAAAAGGAATTTTTCCTATCACTGGCAAATGCTCTTGTATAGCCATAATACACACACACACAAGCTGCTTCTGCTATTATGTTATTTTAATCTAAAAACGTGGTGTCAGCTATGCAGAAATCTCCTCCTGTTTTTTTTGACAGTGTAATACACTTTTTTTTTGCTTTTTATTTTTCCAGTAGTGGTATCTAAAGCTTGTACTACAAGGTTTAGCTGGACTTTTTGGGAAATTGCTGGTCTGTAAGGTTGAGAGCCATGTGCCTAAGGCTGCACAGTTAGAAGGAATTGCAATCTTTCTCATGAATGAAAAATCCAGTGTGGTTTTTTTCCCTAAAATAGTAGTACTTCTTGGGGAGGAGGCAGGGGGTGGAATAAGTGTGGGGTTTTTTTTAAAAAAAGAAATGTTTAAACAAATCTGCTGACTACATTTAAATTAATTTAAAATCCCAGCCCAGCTGAGCTTTCAGAGTCTTTCTTGAATATAGCAACAGGGTGATGCTGATGCCTCTGTCTTCCTCTGTATCTGATGCTCTTTGAAGGCTTGGCCATAGGTGACATTTATGTGGATATGAGCAGTTGTTAATGTTGATGTATATGGCTCAAGATGGACAGTAATTTTCCCTTGTGGTGGTGGTGTAGGTGTTCCTGGATGGAGCTGACACAGGCAGGTGTCACTGAAATAGAAGATCTTGCACAGAACTGGAAGTTAAGGAAAGGTGTCAGCTCTGTAAGTCCTCAGCAGAGTTTCTTGGACCTGTGGCTGAGTATGAGCATATAACTGATATAAATTTTTTTCAGTTCACTGGACCAGCAGGAGTAGGGGGGAAAAAAATAAATTCAGTTTTGGTGTTTCATGGCATGTTTTAAAATTAATTACCTGTGTAACCTGTGTAAATAATTTTTGGTGGAAAATACTTCAGAAGATATATGGACAACCTGAATATATCGTTGATAACAAATAAAGTGTTTGACTGAAGAAGGAAAGGGGAAAAAAAAAACCCAAACCCCAAGCAACCCAAGCTCCCTTCAGCTCTGTTTGTGACCTGTATCTTTACAATGGCAGCTCCACTGCAGGGTTTGCTTTCCCTTCTTTGGCAGAAGGGTGGGTTTGTAGATGTCTTCACCCATCTCCTTCCCTGGATCTCCCTCCTCCCCAGCCAGGCTCCCGAGAGAGAAGAGACAATGTTGCATCTGCAGAAACGGGGAAATAACATCAGTTACAGTGGGAAACTGGGCAGGTTTGACGTGTGCAATTAAATCTTGTTTTCATGTGCTGCCTTGTATGCTATTAACTGGCGTGGATTTTGCCTGTGTGAGTAACAGACGTCTGTCTGCCAGCCTTTCCCTCTGTCTCTGCTCATCTCCCCTCCCCAGCAATGCTTCTGCTCTGTTGTGCCCATCATCTCAGGCATCTTTCTGCTTGGGTATTTCCGGCCAGCTTTTGGGCCCTGCCCAAAATTAAAATAAATTCAGTTTCGGTGCTGTATGTAATTCAGGGTCCTCTGTGGCCTTGGTTCTAAGTTGGGTTTATTTGATCTCCAGGAGAGCTTCTTCTGTGGACTTGTGGGTGGTGGGGGAGCATGTGTGGGCTGCCTGGGGAATGTCTCTTTGCATGAAGAATGAAATCATCTGGTGAACCTAACCAAAGTGCAAAATCCCCAAGCTGGTCTGCTCCCTCCCACTATCACTTTGCCATGCTGCTGGCCTTGCCTTCTCCTCCTTGTGCTCCTTCCCTCCTTTCTCTGGTGTAGTGTTGAGAGATGGATGTGGCTGTGACAAGAGCACTGATGGCTGTGCCCAGTGGTGCAGAGGCAATCGAGTGTTGATTTTTGCAGGTCAGATGGGAAATTTGACATTTGCGTGACCAGCAGTTGGAGTCAGGAAATCTCATTAAAAGAAGGAGAGCTATCAAGTTCTGTGGATTTAGCAGAGGAGCTTTTGTTGTTGTTTTTAACTTGGTTTTATTGCCCTGAGGGGAAATCTGCTGAATCTATTGGGGGGTGTTGTGCCTGTTGGAAGGATTGGCAGCCACCTCCCTTGCTGTCCAGGGATCAGGATGAAGCAGATGCCACGTAGCACCTCCTGGCTCTTTCTGTTGCCCTAGAAGGCAGCTCTACCCACAGTGGACCTGGCAGAATTGGTACCCAGCTCGGGCTGGGCTTAGCTAAAGGTGCAAAGCAGCGGAGCCCTTGGGCACTGGATGCACCATGCTTGACTCCTGCCTCTGGGCGAGGTCTCCTGCTGTGCTGCAGCAACAATCCATTGCTGCAGTGGGACAGACACTGTCCTGCCATGACTCTGGGTTTGCTCTCAACCACAGAACCCTCTCACAGCAGCAGTGAGCTGCTTTCTGTAGCCCATGGTACTTCAGCCTTGCTACTCGCTCTTGGCTTAAATAATTACCTATCGCAGGAGAAAAAAATCCAGCATCTTGCAGTTTATGTTGTACCTTTCCCCCCTTTCCTCTCTGTGGTGCCTTCTGCCTAAATTTTGAGGTATTGAAGTTTTTATCCTATCCCAGCCCTGATTCTCCAAGCCACATGTTCTTGGTATTCTGCCTGCAACCAGTGCTGCAGAAAGAGCAGTTAACTCAGCTGAGGGCACTGATTCCTCCCTCTCCCTTCAATCACCTTGCTTCTCTGCTAAGTGTCAGGGCTCTGACTCTTTCTCTCTTTCTTTCTCTCCCTTTCTTTCTCCCTGTCTCTGTCTCTTGCAGTATGCAGTACTGGGCCAGGAGGCTGGAGCAGGAGATTGATGGAGTGATGAGGATATTTGGTGGAGTCCAGCAGCTCAGAGGGGTAAGCTGTCTGTCTTTTACCTGTGCTGCCTTCCTTGTGGCAATGAATGTTCTCCTCTGCAGAAATCACCTGTGTGAATACTTGCAATAAGTCACCCTCTCGGCTCACTCCACATGCAGGGTCATGGCTGGCTGTGCTTCTGGTTGCTGGTCAGTTTGATGCATTTATCCAGGGTGTGGGAGTGAGTGTGTTTTGTATTTGTCTGCCTCTCTGGCTGCATGTTGTTACTGTCTGAGCATGTACCTGAGAGGGGGTTTTCCTGTATGAAACCCTAAATTCATCTTAAATCCAACTAACCTTTCCTCCAGGGACTGAAAGTGGTTTAATTTGTGTTTTAATTTTAAACTTCTGTTGACAAAGCAGGAAGTATTCAAAGGCTAATTTGACTAGCCCTTGGAAGCTCTGTGTTTTTAAATATAGACTGCAGGTAAAGCTTGTAGCTCTTGTTTGGCTTCTGTTGCCAAGTGCCACAAAACAAAACCCTGTTACTAGTGCTGGCATCTGCCTCCTGC
Organism: Indicator indicator; assembly: GCF_027791375.1. Taxonomy (NCBI): domain Eukaryota; kingdom Metazoa; phylum Chordata; class Aves; order Piciformes; family Indicatoridae; genus Indicator; species Indicator indicator. The sequence goes on along the minus strand of NC_072024.1, from coordinate 18,731,889 downwards.
TCCCTGACTTACACTGACTTACAGGGTACAGCAGGCTGCAGAAGCCAGACCTCCTCTTTTCCTGGCTTCAGTGCTCTGGGTTGGGTTAGGGCAGTTACAGAAAGGCTGAGGATTATTAGGTTTGTGGATCAAAAGGTCTTTAAGACCCTCTGTGTTGCCCCTTCCCAGCACTCTTGTGCTGACTAGCTGTTGTGAAATGGGATAATTTGAAATCAGGGGTATGCTGTTAATCTAAAGGAAATGGGTTTCTCTAGCATGATAAATTTCTTGCCCCAGGAAAAAAAAAGCATGGGGGGCTATTTGTGTTTTCTCATGGTGATGGCATGTTCTTCTCAGACACCAATGATTTTTGGGCCTCTTACTGTCATACACTAGGGAACTCTTCTGGCTTCAACAGAATTGTTCCACGTTTTATACCCTTGGTTGTAACCCATTGTTTAAACACAGAAGTTTCACTATTTTCTTTTAAGTGAATTTTAAAATGAGTTTAACTGAAAGCTTGCAAAACTCTTCCTCTTTCACCTATTCATTTGTGTCCATGTTTGAACTCCAGAATGGTGTCTCTGGGCTTTGCTTGCATTCATTTCAACTGAACTTCAGCTGGGTTGACAGAAATTTCAAGTGCAGCATGAAAAGCAAGTACACTGCTTTGGTTTTAACAGAATTTTTTTTTTTTTTATGGTATCCATGCATTTGTGCAATGCAGTTTTGCATCTTGGCAGGGTCTCAGAGCCAGGCAATGCAAGTTTGCCAGGTGACACCCAGGCACAACAGCCAGCGTGGTCTTTAGCAGGGCACGCCTAAAGAAACAAAGGCTGCTACTACATTTTGTACATGTCCTCTCTTACAATTTTTCCTTATAGCTTTGAGTTTGCTCCTTTGCATGTTAAGCAGGTATATCATATAAATTTTTTAATACAATAATTAAATAGAAATTACACCTCCAATTTGCCAGCACTTGACTCCTATTGTCCAGTCAATCAATTACAGGTAAGAGAGCTTCCCATTTCTTCGGTTTAATTCTTCTGATAGGCCACGGTGCATCACTTTATTGGATTAAAACCAGATCAACTGACTACAGAGGGACTGAAGTGGTTTCTTGAAATTGTTTTGGAACCTTCTTGTGAAGGGAGGGAGCTGTGCATAATTATTGTGCCTGGTGAATACGTAAGCCAAGAAATGAGCTACTGAAAATTACAGCATAGAGCCATTTAAGGACTCGCAGAGCCACTCAAAGGACTAGCAGAGGCTGTCTGTGGATCGCCAGTGGGGAACTGAGGATGTGGAGTTCAGATTTGATTCATAAATGCAATATTAAGTGAGTGATGCTTAAAGATCATGTCACCTACCAGCACAAACTAGAGTGGCTTCACTGCTCTGAAACAGCACAAAGTGTTCCATCCTGAAGAACTCAGAGCTGTACTCACAGGGAGTCCTTTTACCTACCAGTTGCACACAGGTTTATTGGGGTTGCAGTATGGGAGCTGTTTAATGTCATTCAGTGGTACTATAACCCATTCTGAGACATGAATAAAAAAAAAAAATTAAAAAATCCATATTCTGCTGCAACTACCCTTGAAATGTAGAGGATGGCAGCTAATTCTTAAGGTTGAGACTCAGTTCACAAATCCCTTCTGGTAAAGGGCATAACTTGGACTTTGTAGCTCACCTTGCTTCATCATTGCAACCAGGATGCATGTGCTGGAGTCCAGAACCAACCTGCAGAGCTACAATTCACCCTGACATAAAGTGAGCAGGCTTGGGGAGAAGGGAAAGACGCTGCTTGAGGAGCAGTGGGAGCTGAAACATCCATCTAGCTGAGAGCTAATCCCACACATTTCTCAGGAATGTTTGTTATTAAACAAGAATACATCTATGTGGGATTGGAAGGATTAAAAATGGGGCAAGCAGAACCTCTTTTTTTCCCAAAACTTGCTGATGTTCCTTTGAGTTGCCTTTGTCCGGGACATTCAAAGCCTCTTCAGAGGGGAGCATCTGGTACACAGTGGATATGGAGTGATATCAGAAGTAGGGGAAAAGTTTTTCAGTGTTACTTAAGACAAATGTGGTCTTTCTGAACTCAGTGGGGTCTGCCACACACATGGTGGTCCCACTGCCAGCTCTCGTGGATCTATGAAGCCTATAAGCAAAGGGAGTGGTGCCATGTCAGATGTGAATCTTCCCTTTCCAGTTCAGGCCTGACCATCATAGTGACAGACCAGTAAATAATAATAAAAATATTCTTCTCTGAGGTTTCTCAGGTTTGCTTACAAGTATTTTCTTTCTTAGGCTGCTGGGAAAGGATGTGGACCTGGTCTTTGGTTATAAACTGAAATCGTATAACTCTTGTGGCATATGAGGCATGAAATTTATTGTCAAAAATATAGTGCCCAGGAACTTATCAGTGCTGAATATTTTATCTTGCTGGAGGACTGCTCACTCAGCAGTGATTTTTATTTTAAATGTTTGGTCATTTCCTAGAGTTGGGTGACTGAATGGCAAATGCCCCTGCTTTCCTCTTCTCCTGCAAGGTGAACAGGCAGTCATCTCCTACGCTGCCCCTGGGGCAATTATCCAAGCTTACACCATTCAGCTACTTCTTTGTGCACATGGACCATTTTTCTCCAGCAACTGCAGAGAGTGAGAAGGTCTGAAATGAAAAGGGGCCAGGGCCTCTCCTTTTGCTGTGAGGTACTACCTTGCTTCTCTCCTGAAGCCCGGACCAAGGAAGCACTGAAGTACAAATGTCTGTGTTGATCAGACTGGCTGTGATGGAGTTACCAATATGTCTGAACACTGTAGACTTGGGGCTGTCAGGAGGTCCTTGCTAAGTTGATTCTCTGCTCAGGTCAGTGTTCAGCCCTCTGTGTGCTTGTGGTGCAGCATCCTACTGGCTGGACATTGCTCCCAGCGTGTCTCAAAACAAATCCCAGCACTCAGAGGTTACATTGATGCTAAGTTAACTCTGACTGGCACAGGGATACACGGAACTCTACCATGCTAACTGAAAAGCTTGAAATTCATTAAATAATTATTTCTATAGAATAAAGAATTGGAGTTGATCTAAGGCTGGACTAGATGATCTCCAGAGGTCCCTTCCAACCCCTACCATTCTGTGAATATTGCCCTAAAAATCCAATTCTGTGACTTCCATTCTTTTTCTGTTAATGACCTTCTTTGTGGCTGTGGTGAGCTCTTCATCACTTTGCAGGAAAAAATGTTTGGTTTTGACATTTATTCTTAAGCTGCACTAAGTTTCTGTTCCTTTCAGAACTGGCACACACGAAAAAATAGGTGAATCTAGTCGAAAGTGGATGAATTTGTTCTATTTCTAGCCTAGATGATTTCTTCATGTTGCAAAGTCTACTCTAAGGTAGTGTGTGCTTGAGATAGTTCCCATGCTGGTGCAGCCCTGCTCCAACCTACCAGTGTCCTGCTGTGCTGGCACTCACAGCAGGACTGACAACAGCAGAGCTTTGCGTGGTGCTGGGTTTTGTGCCTCACTGAGCAGCTCCCCTGAGTGTTGTGTTAAATTCCTTTGCTGGATAGCCAGGCTAAGGTTCCAAGTCTCTTCTGGCATGTTACCTAAATTGTGTCTGATCCTGCCTCCTGAGGTGAACAGCTAGCTGGTCAGACCATCTCCTTCTCCTCTAGTACTTTTTATCTGTGACTGCCTGTTAGTGGGTTTGTTTCTTTGCTGACAATTACTGTGGAAGCCAAAGCTTTCAGAAAGAGATCAGGGAAAGCCTAGCATCCTCTTCTGCACTGTCTTCCTTTCTGCTCTTTTCCCTGGTTGTCTTTTCCAAGGATTGCTTCAGCAGCAGGGATGAGGACTTGCCCCAAGGCACTGCATAGTGGCAATGCAGCCTTGCCCTGTTCAGCAGATGGTGTTAGCAGGGGCCTGCCAAAAGGTCTGTCCCCATCTTTCTTAAGGCTGTATGTATTAAGGCTTTAAGTATTGAAAGATTGCAATAAGGTCTCCTCAGAGCCTTCTCTTCTCCAGGCTGAATAACCCCCACTCTCTCAGCCTGTCCTCACAGCAGAGGACTTCCATCCCTCAGATCATTTTTGTGGCCTCCTCTGTCAAGAGGATGTCTGGATCTGCCTCACTGGTGTACACTTGGAAGATATGGATACTGCTGGCCTTAGTGATGAGGAAACACCCAGTCCATAAAGGTCCAGATGGCCCCAAACCTGAAGCCAAGGTGGGATGTGGTGAGCAGCTTGCTGGCAGAGCTGTGCAGGCAGTGAGCTTCTGCATCAGCTGTGCTTGGTCCTCAGCATGTGTGACTGCACAGAAAGTAGGATGAGCCCAGGGAAGGGGGAGGCTCAGTGCTGTGGCCTTTGAGTGGCAGCCTGCTGCCCAAAGGGGTCTGCTGAATGTGGCACAGCAGAAATGGCCAGGTTTGGCATTTGTAATCAACAGCTTATTTTACTTAATGGATTTTCATGTCTGACTTCTATTGCTTGTTACCTTGTGCTGTTTTCTCAACTTTGTTTTGACTGGCAGAAGTGCTGCTGTTCATTCATCTGGTCTTTTGTGAAGGAATAGGACAAATCCTGCTGTCCAGGGTTTGGGGCAGAGCAACCAGGATCTCTGTAGGCATCCCCACCTTTGTCTGCCTCACAGCATCACCTAAGCCTGCCTGTCCCTTCTGCTCAGTACTCATTCTGATACAACACCTCTTGTTTTTCAAAGCATGGCCATCCTTGAGTTGAGGCAGCCACAGGTGAGGAGCTGTAGTTGGGCCATGCACAAACAAGAACTCAGATTAAAAAAAATGAGCATACTAGCAGAGTTTTGGCTTGGATCTGAAGAGCTGGAGTGGCATCTACCTTGTATAATACTGCAGTCACTAGCACTCCTCCTGTGAGGGGGTCTCTGCAGTGTTGAGTGCTTCATGTGTCTGTGTGATCGCATCCCTTACAAGGCTGCTGGCACAGAGCTGGAGAGTCTCTTTAATGCCAGCACTAGGAGGTAAGACATGCTCTTATCAAAGGAACTGCCAAGGTTTTCCTCTCAACTATTTTGATCTTGGGTAACTACTGGCGTAATAGTAAGCATAACCTAAATCTTCTCAGTAGCAGTGGTGTTACATGATGTTTAATTTGCTCTTTTGTTTTCTCTGGGTATAGAAACACTCACCTGCTCATTCAGCAGGGCTGGAGAATTTAGGAAATGTGGATAGGATTTTAGATGAATGATGGTAGTGAATAGGGGCCCCCCTGCACAGTGCCTTGCACTGCCTGAGGGGTGCTTCCAAAGGGCCCTGTCAGATGGACCAGGCATTTTCAGAAGGACAGTGATGTGGTCCTTAGACACATCAGAGTTAGGAGTAAGATGCTGATCTTCTGATAGACAATCCAGTGCCATAATGTACAGTTTGGACTTCAAAGCACCATAACAGAGTGCATCTGGCCTTTTCCTTCTGAGAAGTCAGCTCCAGCCTCTGGAGTGGGAGACGAGTGATGCCCAGTGACTATACTGTGCTTGACAGAGTTGAGAGGAGGAGTTTAAACCCAAAGCTTGGACAACACACACAGCCAGCTGCTTATGCTCCAAGCAGTGCTGAATGCCTGCCTTCTGCCAAATGTTGCAAAGAAGAAAGGACCTAATTGAGTTTTCCAACAGCTAGTGCCTCTCTGGGTCTGACCAAAGTATGGACTCTGTACCGCAGTGAGCTGATGCCCAGCTCCGTGCTTTGGTTCCCAAGCTCATGCATTATCTGTCTGATCCTTGCTGTTCCTCTCCCATTCTCCCTCCCCCTCTCCTACCAGCGTGCACACAGCTTGCTTCCGCACACCATCACTGTGCCCTCCCCTGCTCCTCATGTTTGATAAGAGGAAGTGTGCGATGCCAGATAAACACATTCCTGTTCCAAACTACTTGGGTTTATTTTAATCTGCCTGGGCCGTTCAGCAGCCTCAGCACTCTGTTCAGCATTGAGTGCAAAGCCAACAATATATTATCAAGGAGGAGCATTTAAATGTCCTCAGCCTTGCAGCAGCTTGGTTGGAGAAGGGAGATCCTCTGCCACCTCTTGCTTGGGCCGGTGTCTGCCATCATTCACCCCCTTACACCCATCATACTTACTTCTCACTCTTTCTCTGTACTAGAACCATATTGTATGTGTACTGGGAGATGTCAGGGAAACATATGCTCCAGCTTTTAGTAAATTTGCATAATTAGAGAAATGTGTATGAATAATTTATAGCTGTATGTGGCTGCTCAGTGTGACGTGAGCACCCTTCGCTGAATCCTTTCCAGTGGGTGGTGCAGATCCTGCACCAGAGCCATCGTGCCAATGCAGTGTACAGCCTGTTGGCAAATGCAGGAGCCCTGCTTTGAGAGATCAGGGTTTGCATGTATCTATGTATGTGGTTTTGTGTGTATATATGTTTTTAGAGGAGAAAGATGGGCTTTTACAGTTGTAGGGAAAGAGCAGGCTTAGAAGTCTCAGAGGCTAAAATGCCTTAGACTCTTAGACTCAAAACTTGTTCCATTTATACAGAAGCTGTGAATGAAAATGTTCTGCAATGTTTGAAAGCTGAGGCAGGGATTTTTCCAGCAGGACTCAGGTGTGACTAGTTTGTTAGTTTGCCTGCCAGATTTATGATTTTTCTGAAATTGCTTTTTCAGATCTTGAAACTTAGCAGCCTGCTGGGAGGGGGCTGGTGGGAAGGGATAAACTTATCTGCACTGTGTCACAGAGCCTCATCTCATTCAGTCAGTCAATAAAGAGTAGCAAAGGATTGCTTGGGCACTGTCTCACTGTTTACCATCTCTTTAGCATGCAAGTTCTCATGCTGGAAAGCTCAGAGTCCCAGGTAGGTTTTCTAAAGGAGTGATCCGAGTGGCTGAATTCTGCTATTTATGTTCCAGTTAATTTTAGCTTGAACTCTGTTTGGTCCTTTTCAAATGTTTGAGAGCCTTGGCTGGAAATTGCTGTGTAAACTGGAATGAAGTGCAAGCATGTACCCTCATTAGTATCATACACTGGGAAACTGAGGCAGGTGGTTAAGCTGAGCAAGTCTCCATAACAAAAGTGTGGTGCAGCCTGGGCTGCTCTCCATCATGTGTACAGCCAGCAGGTCCTTGGAGGGGGCTGTGTTTAGAAAGGTAACAGGTGTAATAACACTCCGTTAAAGGCCTTGCTTTGAACCTTTCCACTTTACAGATTCCTTTGTAAAGAGAATACACTTTCAGCCAGTAGGTGAGTTAGCAAAATCAGAGAGGACTGCAGTTGTGTTTTATGGAGTCATTTCTGATTTATTTGCCATTGGTGACTAGTGAAATGAGCCCAGCATTCAACAGACTGATGTTCAGGTGCCTGCATCTCCTGAGTGTGCTGCTCTGCACTTAGTGTCCAAAAACATAGCTGATGTACCAAGCCAGTCAACAACCATGTTTGTAGGATCCTCATGAATATTCAGTGGAAGTCTGACAATTGATGGTGTTGCTGTTACACAGCCATATGAATCCATGGGAACGATGAGACCTCAGTCAGTGTTTCCAGAGAGGTCCCTGAGCCATGTTTGTCCTGCCCCTGACCGAAGGAGCCTGTGTCATCCACCTTCAATCATTACCTTCAGACTTCATCTGAAAACAAAGTGAGACAAAATCCCCACCAACTTTGCCAGGATGCAGGATGAATAATTAAGTGAATATCATTAAAATTTGCCTCCTTAAAAACATACATAGATTATTCTTTAATGGAAAGTTAATTGTTTTATTATTCTCTCCAGATGGTTCTTTTCCTTTACATTCACAGGGGAATTGATATAGCCTGGGATTCAGTCTCTCATGAGCCAAGCTGATAACCAAAAATGTCACTTTATCACTGATCAAGAGACAAAACAGTAGAAAATGTGTGTGTGTATATAGATATAGATATTCCATCACAATTTCAAATTTAAAGTGTTATTTAAAGGCCCTAAGTGCCCCCTTAACTTGAAATGCTGCAGGCTGTTGAGTTTGGATTTCTCTTCCTAGTAGATTTGTCATGCAAACGCTTGATATCAGACATCACTGAATCCTGCTTTTCTTGCAGCTAATCAATCACTTCCAAACACTGGACTGTGGAAGAACCTGCAACTGCCAGCACTGAAACAGATGGTTGTACTAAAAGATTTAAAGAACAAAACGGTCATTAGATGCTCAGAGTTACTGGATGGAAAAAAAAAATGTGTCACATATCCGTTGTGCATGTAGAAATGCAGAAGAGCTTGGGAAGGTGGGGAGAACAGGGTGGAGGTGACTTCTGAAGGGCACAGTTGTGGTTGTTATGTTTTAGTGTGGCTTCAGCCTGGTAAACTGCAGCCACAAGCCTGCATGTTAAGTGAGTGTATTTATTGTTTCTCCTCACAGCAGATCACCTTTGACATCTGGTGTGAGTAACCTGAATGGGCTCCTTATTTCAAACCCCTAGCAATGCTGACCTATTGGCCTGCAGTGATGCTGCTGGTTTTATAGGTACTTATTTCCTTTAAATTATTTAGACTTAAAATATTGTGGCAGAGAGAGCTTTGTCTTCCTCATTGAAATCCAGGTGATCTGCCTACATTGGAGAGCTTTGCTTGAAGACTGAGGACCTGTGCTATGGTTAAAGCTGTAGCTTGCTTCATTGAAAGAAATGGCTCTACTTTTGGGAGGAACTGCCTATTGGGAGATTCTAGATCTTGGTGGCCTTCAGGGATCTATGCACTTGTATCCTTTGCAGCTTATTTTGATAATGCTGCATACAAAGAGCTTGAAAAATTCCACTCTTTTGTCTTGGGGGAAAGCCAGGCTCTTGCATAGTTTCAGAGGTATCCAGAGCAGAGGGAGTGAAAGGAAACAGAAAAATGAACAGGCTAAGGAGGGAATGTAGAAAGAAGGTGATGCTAATGGTTATGGATTCTCCTATCCCCTCTGTTGCTCTTGGACTGATCAATACCAGCTGGCATATGTGCAGCATCTCCTTTTTGCTTTGATGTATCTTGGAGGATTTCTTTGTTTTGGTGTTGGTTTGAGGTTTATTCATATTTGCTTCTAGTCTTTGTGATTCAGTTATTCACTGGGTTTCAGATTTTATTGACTTTTTTCCCATCTCTAACTGACCTTTCACACCTATAAGCATCCCAGACAGATTTAGTGTGTGTTTGTTTAGCAGCTACCATAACCGATAGTGTCATGCTTTTTGGGCACTGACCATAGTATTAAATATTAAACACCAAGTAAGAGCACTGAGAAAAATCCTGTCTGAATGAAACATGAGATTTGCCTGTGCGAAGAGATGCTGTGAGTAAGAGGCATGGCTATTTCTATCAGGGTAGTTCCCTAAATGCCTGGGTGAGGTGTCTTGGACTGCTGGCAGGATCTGGATGTTTGTAGTTATCAGAGGAGCCACTCTGGTGATTGTTTGAGCAGCAGCATTAGTTATCATCTGTTGGATGCCCAAGTGAAGCCTTTGCCTGAAGCTAGCAGGCAGGGAGCAGTTTTTCAGTTCCCTGCTGTGCCTGTGAGGCCAGGTAAATAGAGAAGGAGGAGACAGCAGGGGGTTTATGTGACTTGAGGAGCAAAGAAGATTGTAATGGTAAATGTTGGATTACTTTTAAAAACAAGTAGGTCATTGAAGATACCATAGTTGGTGAACAGAAAAAGAAAGAAAGGTGAATTTATTCCTTGTTCTTCTAAAGATTTGTTATACTGTGGAGCTCACTTCACTGCTCAGCATGCTCTCATTTATAATTTTGGAAGTTCTTTGTTTCTGTTTTTGTGAGTGTAGCAAAGATGACACTGGGCCTGAGTTTAGGGACCTGAGATCTTCAAAGGAACCTTGCTTCCCAGTTTCCCTGGGCATTGTGAATAGGCTGGGTCTTACTGTGGTGCTTGCTGGGAATGTCAGCTGTTGCTTCCATTTCCTGCTCTAGAAGGGATTTGCCTGTGACCTCACAGTACTCAAGATGAACTGTTTAAAATTCAAACAATCTTTTGTCTTCTCTCCTTTTGCAGAGTGCTGGCATGCAAGAAAAACATTCTTCTACTTAACATCCAGTGATAATTCATATCATCAATACTGTGTATGTCTGATTAAGAGTATAAATGATAGTTTCAATGTATTCTTAAACTCCTAGTGTCTTGGTGTTCATTGAAAAAAGGAATCATAGCATGGTAATGCCATGCTTACATCTAGTGCATTTCATGGCTGATTATTAAAATTACTTGCAAACAAGTTTGCTCTCAGTACCAAAGAGAAGGAAAACATTACAGCCTGTCCACTGTAAGTAGGTAAATTGAAGCTCAGGTGAGGGAAATCCTTTCTCTGCACAGTGAGTCTGATGGAGAGCTGGGGAGGGAACCTGTTTATCTTGACTCCAGGACTTGTCTTCCAAATGTCTTCCTTAATAGCAACTGTTTGGTTTGTCATTTCTGGCTCATTACTATATCTCTTAGCACTGAGCAATGTATCCTAGGAAATACAAGTGAGAAAGAGAAACTTTCAGCTTTGAATTCTCTCAGGAAACTTATTTGTGGCATGTTTCACAAGTGGCAGTTCCTTGTTGATATTCATAGGGTTTATAACACGTGGCATTTTCTCTTTGGGTCTGCCCTCAGCTCCCTCCTGTGACCAGGTGATAGCCTTCGCTCTTGCCTCTGCTAGTGGTGCAGGTTTGGAGAACTGCGCTCCTGGTATGGAGCCCAAGCAGCAATTGATTGCTAGCTTTCCCTCCTCCTTAGATGTGTGCTAGCTCTCCAACGACATTTTGAGGTGCCTGAAGCATTTCATGGAAGAAAATTAATTGGTTTTGACAAACCACAGCAATCCCTTGGGTGCCTGGGAGTGCAACATTTATTGAAACCAGGCAGGAAATCAAAATGCTCTGGTGTTCATTCACCTCCATTGCAGCTGTATCAAAAGGAAAAACAAAAAGAGCCTTAACCTTCCTCTGGATTTTTCACCCTGACATTTGGATTGTCCACTAACTTTCTAATAAAACCTCATTTTTCTTTTAAAAGAGAGTTTAGTGGTTATGAAAGATGCCAGAATGACAGCCCAGGGAGTAAATGGTCTCTGTTTACCCACAGAGCAGATGCAGCATCAGGCCAAATGTACTTGCCATTGTGCTTCCACCTTGACCTGCAGCATCCCAGAGGAGGGCAGGGAACTGCAGTTTTCTGGCACTTCTAGGCTTGGCCTTTCTGCTTACACAACTCAATAAGCAATCCGGCTTCTCCTGCTATTGCACAACAGTGTCAAGAAAAGATTTTTCACCACAGCTGTAGATGTAACAACTTCAACGCAAGCCTCATATTGAAAGCACTCTGCTAGGAGAAACCACCTCCTAGCCCCACTCCTCCAGGAGTCTGTCCTGTCTTCCTAACATATTGGTTACAATCTGATTCATTTCTAGAACATATGCTGATATCCAGTGCAAGTTACAGCCATTCTTGTTGGCAGAAGACCTCTATAGTTGTGAAAAGTGTGCTATGGTGCATAGCCCCAGAGTGGCTCTGCCTGCAACCAGGTGGATGCCCTTCAGTTGGCCACTGGCTTGAGGTTGCTGGTCTGCTCTGTGTGAGCTTGCTAATGGGAGTCATTAAGTTACCATCGAGGTTAGATTAGCATTGGTTCACCTTTACAAATGAACCAGCAGTAGTGTTCTTCACACAATTCTAAGGGCAAATCTGGGAAGTGAGGGTAGCAGTTTTTAACTGAAGCCAGGTACTGCCCACATGCAGTCACAAAACAGGGTTGGGGTTAGTTTTACATGGGGTGCCAGCCTATGAAGTGACATGTCATTTCTGGGCCATGCCCTGCTGGATAGGACTGTGAAATCTTTCTACAAGTCTTTTGATGTTTGTGGGTATCTCCAGGAAGGGTGTTGTTGGGGGTGGGGGGGAACCATATACTTTTCACCTGTAGAATTAAAGATATCATGGGTCTTAGCCTCATGAACTGGAAAGAGTATTGCAGCCACTGGAAAGGGCTGGAAAGAATTCACAGAAAAATGATGTAATGGAGTCATTCAGCCCCTCCAGAAGCCTTATTGCAACAGATTTTTGGGGGTGTAGCAGGCTCGCGTTGTCCATCACCACACAGTTTACATTGGTATGGTACGGGTGAGCACTCTGAATGCAGTAAACAAGTATCTGAGGGAACTATGTCTTGGAAGGTCCTAAGACCTTGTGTGTGCTCTCCATAGCTGCAAGTGCAAAACGGGTGTGACACCAGGCTAAGAAAGCAGCCTTGCTGTGATTAGAAACCCTGCAGATGAATTGAAGCTCCTGCTGATTGCTGGGGTGCCAGAGATGGGGAAGCCATGAAGACAGAAAGCCTTTGCTTCTTGCTGTGAATTGGCTCTTTGCAGTCATGGCTGGCAGAGACGGAGCAGGGGGGTGCAGTGTCTGTAAAAGGGACAGATGGGGAGAGCAGCCTCGGTAGGTCCTTGAGCAGAGCAGGTAATGTGACTGCGGCAGCGAGTGGAGGAGTGTGACTGGCTGCTCACTCTGCGTCACGGTGAGGTGGTGAGAACTCTTTAAGCAATTAATTAGCACAGCTGTGAAGCTGAGCTCAGTGCTAAAGGTGATCTGCAGTTGTACCAACAGATACGCACACAGCCTTTATTTTTCTGGCTTGGGACCTAGCTGGGGGCTTGTTTTGGTGGTTGCCATGAATATCTTGCAGAAGCATTGCAGTATCTTGTAGAATAGCTTGTGAAGCATTGCCTCAAAAGGCTAGTAATGTAGGAGGCCAAAGGGAGTCACCAGCGATTCCAGATACAGCTTTGGCAGGTCTGGGTACTGCAAACACATACTGGACACATGGCAAAGTGGTGCTTCCACACTGTAGGACTGCTCCATCTCACTTGTCTGATGTCAGGTCATGTGGGGAGACATAGATGGGCACCAGCACTTGGAAAGAAGGTCAGAGTGTGGATGCTCACATGGAAAGGGGTGGTTGAAGGTTTGCACTAGAATCGACAGTGACCTGAGTGCTGGCAGAACTGATTTGTGGAGTGGCAGCACTGCTCTCAGGAATTATTGCATGGGCTGCTGCTTTACCTTTTTCTTCTTCTAATGGTTCTGCTTTCTGGCATAACAATTATCCACTTTGGGTATCAATGTCTGTAGGAAACTGGCTCTGGCTAAAATTGTAAATTAACTGCTTTGACACTCATGCCCCAGATGTCAGTAGTGATAGATATTATTGAGTGGTTTCTAGCTCGAAAAGACTTTAAGCAGTGTCATTTTTCACTGGAAAACTTGCCATATGCTTCTCCAAGAGGCTTTTCTGGGCAATTAAGTGACATGCTATACACAGAGATAACATGGATTCAGAGAGCTCTTGCATTTCATCTTCCATGACACGTTGTATGTACAATAGAAGCGGTCACCACAGTTTCTGACCTGTGGTCTCAGTTACTTCTACATGAGCAGGATTTGATATCCCAGCTATCACCTGTAACCAACAGGACTCCTGCTGTGTTTGTTGTATCAACACTTGTATGAGCTTGACACACCATGAATTTGGGATGTGGGAGGATCTGTGGCAGAGAGCAATCTCATCCTAATGACAAGGGAGCGCACTGGATGGCAGATTGTTTAGCCTTGCAAGGCACCAAGTCCCTTCAGTTCCTGAGCTGGTAGGATGTCTGGTAACAGAGGTAATGATTGGGACAAGGTTTAAACGTGTCATGGGAGTGGAGATCCTTTGATGCAACTGAAGGGCACCTTCTTTTTCTCTCTTCTTAAAGAGACTACTAAAGTTCTCACAAAGAGCATCTGACTATGTAGGGAAAAGCGAAATGTGCTGCTGCTCACATCTAGGGCAACAGGACAAAGAAGTCTGAAGGAAAATTCAGCAAAAAAATCATCATTTTAGGTGCATGCAGGCTCTCCCCTGGCTTTTGCAAAGGAAGACTGGATGGATTTTGAGTTAGAGGGGTTTCAAAGTTCCCCAGAGAGAACATCTTCTGCCAGTACTAGTACCTTCAGTCAGTTTATGAACTAAGGTGTGGGCTGCCCATGCCCCATACCACTGCCTCTGTGCCTTCCAGGAGTCCTCTTTTTGAGATTTTCCTTGCTCATCTCCTCTGTGCCAGCACTCCTTAAGTTCCTGCTGCTTTGCATTATAGCCATGTGTCAAGAAATCCCAGCTCCTGGGGTCAAGTGCTAAGCATTTGCTTCCTTATCAGATGTTTACTTAGAAGGATTTCATTATATTGAATCTACTAGCTTTGAATAAATTCATATGCAGTAAATTTATTCTTATTCTTTTTGAAAGGACTTCTGTGCTAGAGAAAACTTTGAAGACAACCATTAATACCAAAGCAATTACTTTCCTGGTAATTTTGTATGTATTGTACTGCAGATACTGTATTTCTGTTTGACTGTGAGCTTTCTCCCAACTGCCACTGCTGTGCTGGAAGAGGAGGAGGTTAGATGCTTGAATCTGCCATGCCCCAGCATTTGCACAGTTAACACTGAATGTATTTGTCTCTGCACTTATTTGAGCAACCTCCACCTGTCTGAATAAAGCTACAGGTTGATCTTAACCACAGTCCACCTGCTGTTGCTTCCTGTGAAGTCTGTGTGGGTGTTGTTTTGTTTTCTTGAGGTTTATTGGGTGAGTGGTGGATTTTATTGCCAAGACCATTGTGTCATCTTCTGGTTGTTGAATTTCTTCAGCCAGGTGATAGAGGTAGTCTTGCACGGCACCATAGAGGGCATCTCCAAAGCCTTGTCATTCCGTTCACAAGTATCCAGGAACCAATATGAATGAGCTGAAGTATGTACAAAAGGGGTTTGCTGTATAAGTTGGAACAACAAACTTGTAGTAATAATAATAATACTAAATCCATCTGCAAATAAATTCCAAAGGGGCAAAGCTGAGTTCTTCACTTCAACAGCTGGTTTGCCCTGGTAATGTGCTGTAATGCCATATGCACGGGAACTCTTTCTGGTCATTTGTGGCAGTCCTCTCTGCACAGAATATCCTGCAGTCACTTGACCAAATCCAAAACAATGCAGAAGGAAAAACTCAATTTGAGACATTTCATTCTGGTAATCCATTAAGTCTTGTCTCCTGATTTATGTTCTTCAGTGGAAAGAAAACCAGCAGGTAAGTCATGCAACTTCTCTGCATTGAACATAATAAAAATATTTGGTCATCTGTGATTAAAAAAAGTAATGCTTTGGGATGGAAGTTTGATTATCAAAATTGCTGTTTGTATGGACATCGATAGTGCTAACGGCTCACCATCCTCGATTTAAGTGTGCCCTTGGTGTTTCCAGAGGGCCAGCTGGTGCCTGAATCCTTTGGAAAAGAGACAAGGAAAAACTGGGGCATGTGCACAAGCAAGAAGTGTGTTCATATTAAAATCCCAAGGGGTAGAATTTTTTTATTGTTCTCCAACATGACTTTCTTGTTAACAAATTTTGTTAAAATTGAATGGTTTAAAAAAAGGAAAACCAAACCAACAACCTTAAAGTGTAGGTCCCTCTTAAGTTGCGAATTCTGTGTTCCATGCTGGATTGTTGTTTTATGGGAACCAGTGATAGTCAACATCTCTGTACAGAGCTGACTCAATCTGCTTCCACAGAAGAAAGGGTTCTTTTATGGATCCCCCAAAAGAAACAGAAAAAGAACTCGGTGATTGGTTGAGAACAGCACTTGAATTTTATTTTGCTCATGTGTGCAGATGGAAAAATTAGAAATATAGAAAGGGAGGAAAAGCAAGGAATGACAAAAGCAAAGAGATAGCCACCAATGTGGATTCAGCAAAGTCTCACAGGTCCCAAAGGCTTCAGTCAGTGGGGGAGCTCCAACCTTTGTCGGTCTATTCCCTTTCCAATCTCATCAGCACCATCCTGCAGTTGGTAATGCACTGTTTGGCTGTACACTGTGCATGTGTCATCTCTGGGGGGGCTCTCTCTGTTTGAATACCCCTAAAAACCCTTGACCCATTCCATAATCTTTGGGTACATTTGCACAGCCTGCACTCCAACATTCTTGAACACAGAACTTGTGGTCTTGTGAGTTCAGCTTGTGTAGCCGCCCTACCATGTGGTTTTGTCTGGTTATCAATGGCAGAGCAAAGGAGATTAAGAAGATATCCTAGTTCTAGGGCGGTTCTTCTCCCCCTCTACTCTGCCCTGGTGAGACCACACCTGGAATACTGTGTTTAGTTTTGGGCTTCCCAGTTCAAGAGAGATGGGGATCTGCTGGACAGGGTCCAACAGAGATCCATAGGGGTGATAAGAGCACTTGAGCATCTCCCCTTTGAAGAGAGACTGAGACCTGAGGCTGTTTAGGCTTGAGAAGACTGAGAGGGGATCTGCTCAGTGTCTATAAATATCTGAGGGGTGGGTGTCAACTGGAGGGAGCCAGGCTCTTTTCGGTGGTGTGCAGTAATAAGACAAGGAACACTGAATACAAATTTGAACATGGAAGGTTTCACCTCAACAGGAGGAGAAACTTCTTTACAGTGAGGGTGACAGAGCACTGGAACAAGCTGTCCAGAGATGTTGTGGAGTCTCTTTCTCTGGAGGCTTTCTAAATCCACCTGGATGCATTCCTGTGTGGACTACCCTAAGAGATCCTGCTTTGGCAGGGGGTTGGACTTGATCTCTGGAGGTCCCTTCCAACCTCTAACATTCTGTGATCCTATTCATTTGCTTCAGTTGCTATTCTCATGGGACAGTGTTGAGTTAAATATTTCCATTTAACAAATTCACTCCTTACAAAAGCAAAAATTGTTTTTTGAGGGGAATTATTGTATAGAAAAAAATGTAGTTTATTATAAATTGTTTCTGTTCTAGTGTATAATACTTGTGCCCAAGCCCAAATCTGAAATGAACAAAAAAATTTGACATCTGAACAGGCTTCAACATTTTAGTCTAAACCCTGTGGTTAGCTTTAACCTTTGCAACAGACTAAGAAGAAAAAAAATCATATAGTCATGTTCTTATTGTAATGAGGTAGGAAGATCTATTAGAGTATTTCTGTGGCATCAAAATGCTGTAGAGCTTGCTGGGCTGTTTGTTATCCAAGTAAGCCACTTGCTTCTGGAGGAGTCACATATCCCACTTGATTTTTGACCTTTTTTCTTTACATGGCATTTGGTTTAGGATTTTGCGACAAATAGAGAATGTATTTCTGCATCAGTAGGTCTGTGAAGTTTCAGGTAGTCCAGATAGAGCATAAACTTTGAGCTGATTTGCTGACAAAAGGAAGGAAAGACCTTTGTGATTCAGGTAGAAAGTATCTGGTGAGGACATCTGTGGCTGGGTCTTGTTTCTGTCTTGATCCTATTCTGTGAGCCTGTATAGGTCCTTGATCTCTCTGCATCATCCTGATGTAGAAGTACATTGATGGACTTCCCTCTCAGTGAGGATTTCCAAATTCATATTCAATGAATGTTACTAATGCCCACCACAGAAAAAAATCTAGGGACAAACTGCACTGCTGGTTATTTCTATGAAGAAACCAAAATTAAAATAAGCACACTGAGAATGTTTTGAAGTTGACACTTAATAGGTAGAAATTAGCCTGAACTGAAAAGTAAAGAAAAACTTTGGGCACCTGGGGACTTTGCACTACTTTGCTAGTATTCATAGAAAAGTGCATTTTGGCACATTTCTACTTTCAGCTTCTTCATGGGCTATTATAACCCTGTAGCCTAGGAAATATCACACACACTTAAATCTTCCCCATCCAAAGCATCTAAGTGGGGGTTTAAGGCTCAAGCTGCTTCTAGTTGTTGTGGTCTACCTCACTTTTAGTTGGTTTTCTCATGAAAGACTGACAGAAGTGAGATTTGTGCTGTAATAAAGGTATCCCTATTTCATAAAGACCTTAAAATCAACTGCTGAGGACAAACATTAGCCTAAGAAGGTCACCAGGGGTTGGCTTTGACAGAGGTAATCTTTATTGTAATACCATTCCTAATGTGGATCCCTGTTAGCTGTATGTAATAATTTGTTCCTCTGTTTGCTCTGCTGAGTCTCTAGGGTTGCCTGTATGTCCTGTGGAATATTTACTGTATTTCTTTCTTCCCATCTATCTGACATGGTCTCAAAACATGTCTCTCTTGCAGATCTCTTTTCTATTCTAAATACTTAGTGTTCCACCTAGTTTCATGCCTTACCCCTTAGAGCAGGTTTTTGGTTTTCTTCTCTCCCAGATGTCCTTTGGGTACTTCAGATTGCAGTTGCAGTTCCTGCTCATGGTGTTTGCACTATTTGGAGAAGAAAGGAGATGAGCAGTGCAGCAATGGTTGCATCAGTATCTTCAGAAGCCATATCCTCTGATTCTCACTGGTGGCTCCTGTTCAAATATGTCTATTGTCCACCAGATACTTAGGAATTCAACTGCAATAGCTACCATCTCAAGCTTGTTGCGTTTGGTCCTGGGTCTATTTCCCCAGAAAATCCTTCCTCTTTGCTATTCATTTCTCCTGTCCTGATGCTAGTTGTTATCAGCTGGTATCTTGATGCTTTGAGATATCTGGAGGTGTTTAGGAATCTTGTTACTCCTACTTCTTTCTTTGCATCTCTTTTGCTGTATAGGTCATGCCATAACAGAGTAACAGCTCATGGAGGAGACTGTAGGATTTTTTTTTTGACTATTACTTTTTCTTGCTTGGTTTTTTCACGCTTTAGATTTACCTGAAGATGTTTTGGTCAAATATTGAGACACCATGAACCACAGCAAAACAGGTCTTCACTAAGAATAATATTAAAGCTCTTGTTGAAATCCTCCCTTACCTCTGCCACCCCAAAACCCACCTTTACTCTTATGCCACCCCACCTATTAGACATGCAACTCCAATGTATCTGGTGGCAGATGATTTCTGTTATTTGTCATCTAGAGCTCTCCTGCCTGGCTGGCCTTTTGTTTAGAAAATCTAGACAATTTTAGGCCAGTCAGAGGAGTTCCATGGTGCTGAGCTGAGAGGTGGGGAACTCTCTTAATCTCTGACCTTTTTTTGCTCCAGCTCAACAGAAGGGTGCAGCATTTGGGATGGGTCTGTGTCACATCTGTGATGTGCAAGTGGATCATTCTTGCATCTGTTCTGCCACCTCTTCTAAAGAGCATCTCTCAGCTGTAATTTCTGCAGTCAGAGGGACTTGGCAAGCGGTGGATCAACAGGGTTGTCCAAACTGCCCAAGAGAGGGCCCTGGAGGTTGCTGGGTGTCAGCCAGGGACGGACCTCTGTTGCTTTCCTGGAAGACCTGAGGTGGTGTCACCCATCTGTCGTCCCCTAGGAAGGGAAGAGATCCAGCTGACCAAACTCAATTATTTTGTCAATGTGGCTAAACAGGGATCATAATGCAATTGTTATGGCAATTGCAGTGCAGCAAACTCAAGGCACCTTTCCAAGGCTTCTATATTTATACCTTGCTTGTTTAAAGCAAAAGGAGTCAGACCAGCTTTCCCAGCTTTCCTGACATCCTCAACAAAGCACACCACCAGCTCAGGCAACCTTGGGACGGTTGACAAAGGTTGGTAGGACCATCTTTCTTTTACCATGTCTTACACATAGTCTCTGCGCCTAGCACCAGGGACTGAGGGCTGGAGGGGAGTTATAAAAGTAATAAACATGTAATAAGTAATAAATACATAACCCCCTTCATGGCATTCTAATTCCCAGCTGTACAGCATTGACACCATTCTCAGTATGAAGCTTTAGCCAACATCTGCTGGTGGTGATCCCTTGTACCAAAGCTATGGGAAATGAGAAGTATTTAGAAGTATGAGCCATTTAAAATCTAAGTTCATAGTCTTTTTAATGTGTAAATATAGCAGCCAAGCTTGTAGTACATGGTACTATGGCTAAAGGAATTTTCTGAAAGCCTACAAGGAAATCAGGACAAGATTGATTATTAATTATCAGGTCCTTTCAGGAATTAGTCTTAGTTTTCTTTCTGTGTTCCAGACACTAATGACAACAAGACAATGAAGACAAATTTTCCACAGCTGTAACTGAAAGCTTGGTACAGGCTGTATTTGAGGCAACCAGGTCATGCTTTGGTTAAATTATTAAAGATTGTTGTATCTAATTACTCTGATACAATGCAGTCAAGTCAGCAGCACAGCACCTACGAAGTGGAATCTAATGTTACACTAGTCTTCTTCTATTGGTAATTTGTGTGCAGTGTGCTTGTTACGATGACCCATGGCTGACTCGAGCAAGGTGTGTGCCGTGCCACTTGTACAGTTACAGCCCCCATACCCACCATCTATAAAGGCAGAGCTGCTGTGCCCCACTGTGTGCCACAACAGTGGTGGTCAGGGGCTGAATGGCAGATTGGGGAGCTCTGAGAACACAAAGGTGTCAAGTCTGGAGGACTGATCTCTCCCTGGTCTCCTCCTACATAGAGACCTGTGTTCCTGCATTCACTGTGAAGTCATAAAATCAATTACAAATTAAAGGCCAGATTCATGAGTTCACTTCAGCTGCTCTAGTGGTACAAAACAGCTGCAAATTCAGCCTTTACGCTGCTGTTACTTCCCCCAGCTTTTATGTGTCAGTAGCTTTGCCTTTAAAAGCCTTTTTTTTTAAATGGCTTGAGATTGATGCTTAATTTCAAAGTGCTAACAAATACTGCATTGCAAATTCCTCCTTGGGCTACTTGATAACTTCTTTTTATTAATAGTTTTGAAAACAAAGGATATTCTTCAGGGAAATACTGTGCTAAGGTGAATGTTGTTGCAGTGCAATTTGAACAGCGCTGCATTTCTGACAGTCAGTTCCAAACTCAGGCTTTGCACGATTAAGAATGCCTGTTATGATGTATAATTCTCTTAGGCTAAGGAGTTTGTGGATATAACCAAAAGAAATCTCAATTCTGCCCTCTCACAAATTAGTACTATTTGTCTACTCTTGTTAGAATTTCTTGGCTTATGAGAGGCTGAGGTTGGGTTTTTATTTTATTTAAATGAACTGTGGTTATTTCATCATTCTCTTCACATGGAAATTTCCAACTCTCATTTCTTTTAATACTATGAAAGCAAAACATAACAATTATGATTAAGGTTTAAGAACCCAAGTTAACTAACATATATAAACATAATATATTTTTTAAAAATCTCACGTTATGTAACTAAATCACAATTTTAATTTTCGGATGGTTTCATTGCACATTTCAGGCTGCAGCTATTGCTAGGTTTTTTTTCCAGTCTAATGCTAAAACATCAAACTTCCTGATTTGATCATGCATGTTCTTGCACAGTTGCTTTTAAATATTTAATCTAAGATCATTGCTATGCCTATGTTGTTTTGCAGTGCTTTTCTGGGGACTAATGACAACTCCTTAGGATTGGTAGGGGCTTTCTGATGTTTAAATTGCTAAGTATTCTTCCTACTTAGCTCTACCTTGGCATGTATTTATTGTAACTCAGGCTTCTGGTTGGCGAAATGACCCCTGGCTTTATAGCTCCTTTTTTTTTTTTCTATATTTTTTGGCCATGTCTGTAAACAATTAACTTGAATCAAGCAGTATGTCTTCAAGAAGACACAACCCTGCACTAAATCATTGTTTTCATGAATTGCAATGGCTTTTCTCTAGAAGCAGTCTAGCCATGGTTTTCAGAAGTTTGTACATGACCATCTCCATATGTCTGCCTAAGTCAGGTATCAAACCACCCAGCAAGTGAAATCAGAAATCAGACAAAAAGAGAGGGGACAAGGGAAGAGAGGTTGTATAATCCTCTTTACTGGAACAAGGGAAAATCTCACTATTTTCCCCAAATAAGCAATATGCTCTGTCAGCACAACAATGAAGCGTGCATGTGCATATTCATCACAACCTGTGTAGGCCTACATTTGTATAATTAATCAGGACTGGGGGAAAATACATTTGCATCTACGCAAATGGTCTTCCAAAAACTGAAGCAAGGAGGGAGTGTTGTTCCAAGTAATCACAACAACTCTCCTTGCTGAATGCATCAGGTTGGCTGGTGGCACCATGAACACAGGGTGGATTAAGGTGGGGACTTCGGTTATTAATTAGTGAGCTCAACTGCCTTCATGCACCCATGTGGCTGTGCCTGCCTAGGGCTGTGGTGCCTGGCTGTGAGGGGCGGGAGGTACGTGTGTGCAGTGTGGTATGTTGATGATGGCTCCTTTGCTCTTGGGAAGGCTAACCTATTTTTAGACCAAACTGTTGGTGTGGGGCCAGAAGAAACCTTCCATCTTTTAGATTTATGGAGGTTGCCAGGCAGATCTTAAACACTTTTCTCTAAGCTGCATTTGTTTGTATTTTGGCTGCTTCTTGAAGGCCAGGTTCCATCTAGATCCTTGGATAGCACCCTTGATATTGAAATGGGTCTGGAGTTTGTTAAGTAATCTAATTCATTCAATATTTGGAATTACCATGCTAAAAAAAAAAAAAGTAATTTATTTTCTAATTATTCCCTGTCTTGCACAAGCGTGCAGTGCTGGAGTGGCACTGTTTAAAATATTTATCTCTCTCCGCTGCGTGATCTGCTTGAAGGCCATGGAGGAGTGATGAAATAAAAGCACTCGCTCTCAGTGCAGGCACACACATTACTTTGACTTGTCTTGGGCTGTTTAGATGGCTCCCTGTAAATGCATTTATTTTACGTTGGGGTGTTTCTGAGTTTCTGGCATCCAGGAAAGCCAAAGCCATTATCCTGTTCATCTCTTACGGGCAAAATGAAGATAAGTAAGTGTAATGAACTCCTGCCGAAGCTGTTTCTGTTGTCTCTTTCTGGCTGCAAGCGTGTGCCTGTGCTGGTGCAGCCTCGCTCGTGCAGGCTGGGTGGATGTGAGCTGCTGTCTGCTCTTTTGTTATTCATTTGAGAGGAGGCTTCAAATCCAAGAGCACTGTAGCCCTAAGGTTGTGCTGCTGTGTCTGGAGAGTTCAGGCACAGGGCATCAGATGCCACTTCCTTCAGGGAGCTGTGTTTTTTTCTTGCCTCTCTCCCCACCCACTTGCTGCTTCCACAGCAATCCATGCATTGCAAGGGCAAATACACTGAAGATGGAAATGTAAGGATGTCTGAGAGGCCCAAGTACTGGTACTGATGGGCTTGGTGGTGGTGACTGGAGGAACCTGTGGAAGGTAACATGCTTACTGCAGGATTTTTTTTTTTGTGCAGGATGGGTAGTCTCATCCCAGTAATGAGCTCAAGAAAACTATCAAAGAGCCTGTGGTGTGGTAGCCAATATCCAGTGCAATTAGAAGTTGGTAGATAGGGAGTTAAATACAGACAAAGACAGGAATATTGTTTGGGAAAACTTGGAAAGGATAGAAAGTAAGCTGCAATGAGGTTTGAAGATGAGAGTAAAAATGAAAGCGAATATTGAGCTCTTTCTTCTTCCTAGTCTTTCAGTTATTTCTCATTTATTGAAACTCTTCCTCCTGTGCCTGTCCCCACCCTCCCAAACTGACTTGCTCTTAGAGTCTGAGTGACTTTATGCTGAATTTCAAAATAACTTCTTTTTTTCCATCTCTAAACTGCTAATCTCCCAGGCTGAGGAATCCTGGGACAAAGAGGAGTCCGCAGAGTGGAACTCTGTAAAATTAGCTTTTGCAGCATTAGTGTTTGCACAGTTACAGGCTGAAGACCTGTGCCCCCCCACCTGGCACCCAGCCTCTCTCCCCTGGGGAGCCTGGAAAGCAGCACAGAGCAAGCTGCCTTCTCTTCCTCCTCCTCCTTTGCATCCATCCCTCTGCAGCAAGAGGAGCGGAAGGGAAAGGTTTGCATCCTTTTGGACAAGGGTTTAATTTGCATTGTCTCAGGCTCGTCTGCTGTTGTCAGAACATGTTCTCTCTCAAATATAGCATAAAATCGGAATTGTAATGCTGATGCCGTGTTACGGGGGTGATTAGCTGGGACAAGAGGGCATGTGGGGGGATGTTTTTGAAGTGGAGGCACTGTGCTGAGGCTTGGTGCATGCTGTCCATTGCTGCCTTGTGCCGTAAGCTCCCCACCTGATTTTGGAGCAATTGAATGTGGCACCTTGGTTTGCAGGACAGAGGACGTTTTGGGGCTGAGGGAAGGCAAGAGGTGTGTTCCAGGTTGGTGTGATGCTGTGACAGCCCCACAGGGAAGACGTGCCTGTGCCTTTGGGAGGTAAGGAGGCAGTGGATGGCTCCAAGTGAGTGGCTGCAGCCCAGAGGTTGCAGAGCTGGCCAGGGCTGCTGGCCAGGGCCTCTGCCCAGAGCTGACTGAGCAGAGAAGCCAAAGCACCTCTGCCTCCTGACTTTACACTCATAACATGCATTGTCCCATGCACCAGAAACCCCTCTGAAAATGTAGCTCTTCTGGCTTTTAGAAGCCTAGTGAGACTGCATGTGTGTTTTATTTTTATGGAAGCAGTAGATGATACCCTGAAATACGTCTTTGATCTCCTTTTGACCATTTTGTGTGCTCTCTTATACCTAGTTTTGGTGGAAGACCACTGCCCTTGAGCAACTTCCATCAGTTTTCACTCTGCAAATTGCCTGTTCAGACCCCATCTCCATTGCTTGCACTTCTTTATTCCTTGCTGCTGTTGTTGTTTATTAACTTGCGCTGCATGGCATCTGGGGAATTAGTTCATTGGAAAAGCAAAATGAAGTTGTGTTAACAGCCCAAAACAGGTAGAAAGGTACTCACAGGCTGACAGCCCTGGAGCAGAATCCAGCACTGCAAACCCTCCCCGCTTCCTCTCTCAGCCCTGCTCAGCTGATTGCCTTCTATTTTTCCTTGTGGTGTTGTTATTAATAATCATATACCAATCTCCTCTGACAATCGCAATCATTTCCTTGGAGAGAGCAAATCCACGTCAACCACATCCAGCTAGCCAGTGAAATGATGCTGTGTCTGCCAGCCTGATGAATGCCGCTTCTGTCTGTGCCCTTTCTGATGCTGGAGGCTGCACTGGATGTTCTCAGCTCCTTGTGTTTGTCAAGGAAACTGGCTGCAGGAAGGAGACATCGCTGCTGGGGATGAAGGGGGATGGGTTTTTGGGGGGAGGAATGACATATGTCTGGCTATATCCCTGGGTGCATCTACCTGCAGAGGTCAGGTGTGATGAAGGGGCTGCCCAGAGAGCTGGTGTCCTCCATCTGGTTCTGCATGAATGAAGTCTCTGCTTTTAGTGCATGGTTGTAACGGGCTTTGCAAAAGGTTTTTTGGGAATATATTGAGGCACATAAACCATGCTTCCCTGTGTACTTCTTCGCTTAGTTTCCATCTCCCTGTGAGCCAGTAGTACTTGCTAACAGGTTTCTTGCTGGAAGTGATTTCCAAATGTCAAAATGGGGGTGCAAGCTTCTTTCTTAGAGCTCAACAGTTTCTCAGCTTGGCTTTGTGGGTTCCCAGGCTACATGTGCTGCCAGGTTTTTCTACCAGAGCAATTTTCCTTGTTGCAGTTCTTGACAGCACCACTTTTTCTCCAAGAAACATTGGGCTGCCGAATGTCTAGTGAACTCAATTGGCCTGGATGGATGGGACAAACCAGCTGGGTGTGCTTTGAGGAAGAAACCACCCTTCCTTTCTTGAAGTAGTTACCACTAAAGAAAAGGTGGTGACTACAACATGTCAGGGTGAAAGATTGTGTTTGGGTGGGAAGAAGAGCATGGTGGTGAGCTGCACACAGGCACAGGGCAGGGGGACTCTGACATGTGGCACCCCAGTGTCTGAGGCTCTTTTCCAGGGTGCTTTGCTCTGCATTCTCCATAGCTCTGCCTCTGTGTTTCATGAAAAGAAGTTGTCTTTTTGGCTGATGGGATTAGTACGGCTGGCTGTGGGAAGCTGAGGTTGGCAGGCACACGTTCCACATGCAGAGGGATTTGCCAGGGGCTCGTTGAAGTGAGGTGCCTGGGAAGAGCAGAGTCGTGGGCTGTGTCTCAGGAAACGAGGTCAAGAAACCCTCAGGAGCTCAATTAACCATGGATGACCAGGACAAACTAGGGCACCGATTGCGTGACTGTTTGGTGAAGACGAGAGCCCATGGCCTGCTTGGTTTGCTCCGGGCTTAGAGTGTCTTCACTTATTTTGCATTTTTCTTTCACTGTTTTGTTCTTGGATTCAGCGTAGAAAGCCGCAAGTTGAGTTCCCCATGCATCGTCCTTGTGACCTAGCAGGCAGAGATGGTGAGTGGGGTGCACCCTGCTCCATGCACAAAACCAGCATAAAGCTAACATCTCCCTGGCCATCAAGCTCCCCTCCTTCCCTTCATGTTCTTGGTCTCTGTGCAAGCAAATTCTGACATATATTTTGTCTTTTCTGTATTTCCTTGTGGATCTTTCTGTGAAATATTGTGAAGTGGATCCTGTTTTATGTTACAAGCTGTTCGTAATGAGATTGGGGAGAGATACAGTGTTTGACTGCAGTGGCTGTTAATTTTAATATGCCATGAATCTCGAGGTACCTTTTTATTCCTCCTACATTGAACTTGCATGCTGCTGCTGCTGCTGCTACTACTACAGTCTGCTTGGGGGACGTGTCATGTGAAACAAAAAGGTTTAAAGAAGGACAGAGGGAAGAACTCTGCCACTGTTTTATAGAACACGAGTTTTATTTTCTTAAACACAAATCACGATGTCTGGATATTTAAAGCCGCTCTAAGAAAATGTTTGGCAGTAGTAAAAAGAACAGGGGGTGGTTGATGGAGGCTTTAAAAATGCACCAAACTGCTGAGCAGAAGATGAGGGTGCAGTGGAAAATACCACTCTGCTGGTCGGAGCAGACAAAGTCCTTCACAGGTGAGGGATGGAGGAGAGCACAGCAGCAGTGTGAGGGCATGGATGGCAGGTTACTGCTGCAGAATATGTTCCTTAATAGTTGGATGAGTTGGGCAGAGACCAGTGAAATGAAAGAGGAAGGGACAGGGCAAAGTGGTCAGCACCTGGGAAGAAGGACATGGGAACTCTTCATAAAATGCTTCAAGGAGATTCTTGACCATGTCCTAAACCAAAATAAACTGTAAAAGGCCACATTTGTAAAAGCCATCAGCTGTAGGAAAACCCCAAATTGGTACCAAAAGGTTCACAGTAGGGACCTGAAACAGCTCCCTGTGTTCACTCAGCTCCGAGTAGTGGTGCCTGGACTGAAGTTTGCTGAGCTTTGGGAGTAACGAACAAGAGGGGTTTAGTTTTGCTGGGTTTTTGATTACAGTTGTTGAGCTGAATGGCTGCTCTCAGGCTGCCTTTTAATTCAGAGAGGGAATGTCACCGTTTGTGTTCTGTTTGTCAGTTGTCTGTGAGCAGCAGACTGTAGATGCAACAACATTTGATCATTTGTCAGCTTTTTCTTTTGTGCTGAATATCTGATGGCGTTTGCTGAAAACCTGTCCCGTTGGTGCTGGTTTGACTAGCTGCTGCCACAATTGCAGGTGATGAAAGAGAGAGGCTGGGGCTTGGCTACCACACATCTGCAATCGAGTATTTGTCAACAGTAAGGTACTTGCTCAGCTTGGTAATAACAGACCTGGGGAAAGAGGTTCCAGTCGTCACATGCTGTGATGGTTTGAAACTGTCTTTTTAATTTTTCCTTGCAAAGTTCAGAACAGAGAAAGTGAAAGAATGTAAATAAGTCACTATTGGGTGTAAGAAAGCAAAATAACGATTGTTCTAAACACTTCCATTGGATAGATAGAAATGTTTAAGAACTATTACCCAAAACAAAGTAGGCACTCTGCACATTCTGCGTTCTGCAGTGGGGGCAGTTGCTGGGCTGTCTGGCTGCTGTTTCTTCTTCTCTTCTGGCTGAAGATAACACACTGACCTTGGCAGCTAAGTTAACAACTTTCTGCTCTAACTAAACTCTGCTTCTCTGTCCAGGGGGGTCTGGGGGGGAAGCTCCTGGGAGAGAGAGAGGCCCCTTTGGGAGGGTCCCCTTGGGGGGAAGCAAAGGGAGATCGGTTGTGCTTTTTCTGTTGATTGTATATGTTTGTGAAAGTTGTGAATTTTGTATATTTGTACATATTCATTGCATTTCATTGTAGATTTTAGACTCTGCTTGTAAATACAGCTTTTCATTTGCTTCCAGACTGAGCTAGCCTGGTTATTGTCGGTGGGGGGGGAATTTCAGCTCACACCGACACACATGCAATTACTGGTTCCCCGAGCCTGTGGGCAGACTGAAAGCATATCGAATCACTGCCTTTGCGGAACTGCTCTTGGAGGTGTCTTTTCCATCAGCAGCTGCCTTGGAGGTCTCAGAGCCAGAGCAGACCTACCCCTTCTCAGCACAGTGGTGACCCATGGGGCTGAAATCCTTGGAGCCTGGCTTTGCAGTTACAGCTGTTGAGGATTTTCATGCAAGATAGGTGGGAAATGTCAGGTCTGTTTGGTATCCAACCCTTCTGCAATGGTGCCTGTGAAATTCAGCTCTACAGGAGCTCCCCTGCACAGAGTGCTGCTAGCAGGGTGGTCTTGTTATGGAGGCCCAGGGAAAGCTGGCCTCACTTGATGGTAGAGGAGGATGCCCTTTCCCTGTCTCCTCCCCTCCACTCAGAGCCTCCCTAAGGCCTGAGCAGAGCTGTGCTTTGACCTTGTTCTTGCTGTCAAGCACTTCCATTTACTCTGCAAAAACATCTTCCTTGCTGGCTGTAGGAACCAAATTCCCAGGAGGAGCCCATGATTATGACCACCCCTTGCCGTGCACAGGCACTTGCACAGAGCTCCCCACTCTGACAGGCTGTGTGAGCAGCAGCAAGGCAGTTGCTCCTAGGGTAGAGGGTTTTTTTTCCACTTTTCTCATCAGAGGCAGAGTAGCGTGCTTGCACATGGCATATCAGGCCTCTTGCAGCACACTTCATTTAAAAAGCTAATTTGTAATTGCAAAGCAATACACATGCTCCAGCAACCCCCTCCTCCCCAAAAGCAAACAGAGAAACACCACAGAGAAATAAAATAAAATGGCATGAGAATTATCCATGCTTGCTCTACTCTGCTGTTTGTCTGCTGGAGGAAAAGAAGGGGTGAAGCAAAGTTGGTAAAATAAATGTAATAAAAAAGAATAGAAAAACAGCCTCTAATGCACTTAGTGTTGCAAGTTGAGATGGGGATTTAACCCTGCCTGTCATCCTGTGTAGCGGCAGGGAGCTGTGAATTGATGTGGGATCAAGGTTGCTTGTGTCATACTCGCCCTTCTACAAGCAGGTATGAATGGGGACAGAGGCCCATGGCAAGGACCTGGCCAGGACAGTGATTGAGCTCCTTTTGCACTCCTTGATGTCTCCAGTGGATTTTTGAGGCAGGAGCAAGTGTTTTTTCCTTCCGTTTAGCTACGGATTAGATTGAATCTGCCCCTCAAGGGACTCCTGGACAGCCTCTGCTTGTAGCCGTTGTGTGTCTGTGCCCTTTGTGAGTGTTTTTTCAGAGCAAGGAGATCAGCTGCGTCACCATGTTAACAATGCAGCTGCTGCCCACCTATGTCTCCTGCCCTCCTTTGCTCGCTGTCCTCCTTATCGAGCCCTCCCACTCATGGTGGGTTGGAGAAGGGAAGGGAAAGGTGAACCTACTGTTGGGCTTTGCTCTGCAGAGCTGCCAGCTCTGATATTGTCATCCCTGCTCTGCTCTGCCTCTACGAGTTCAGCAGGGGCATTTTCAAAGACGTTCACTGCAGTTCCCAGCATGGGTTGGAGGGGCAAGGAGCTGAGGAGGAGCAGTTCTTGCTGAGGAGCATTTCAGGGTTGAGATGCGAGGTGGGGTCCGGTGTGTGCCAGGATCCTGTCACGGCCAATATCTCTTACTGCAGTTTCTTTGCAGCGTCAGAAAAGCAGGGTAGAAATAGGCCACGTAGCCTGTGGTATGAGCTCTGCTTGTTGGTGTTGTTAATGGCTTTGTTCAGAATACGCTGACTTTTTCTGAACAAAAGCTGGAAAGAAACCCTTACAAATTAATCACTATTAATACTTTGCACTCACTTAGCTCTGCATGCAGCCATTCGGGGTGGTAAATACTTCTTTTACCCTGCTTGATCATTGTGGCTGTGGAGGGATCCACTCACCCTCTTTTGGGTAGTAAAGCCTTGTACTGGGAGCTCCTGTGTTTGAGGGCAGCCTGGCAATTGTGGCTCCCTCCTCTCCCTAAGCTCACATAAAACACAAGTAAACCATTTGAAGCCTAAAGGACTTACATGGATACTGTGTTGACATGACTAAAATGAAGCCAGGGAGTTTGTCTGATGCCAGTTGCCATTGATTCTGTGCCTTTTGTTACTCAGAAATGAAGGCTGATTTACAGTGAAGTTTGCTCTGGCCCTGCATTTTTCCAGCTCTAGTGGGATCAGGGGTTGCTTGGGATTCTGAGCAGAACTGAAATTTGTGCCTGCTAAACTGGGTGGTTATGTGGAGTTCCTTGCATCTCAGGCCTTGAGATCTCCTGGCAGGGTGGAGATGCTTTGCCCAGCCCAGTCAGTGGGAGAGGATAAAACACAGTTATGGCAGGGAGGTTGTTGCAGATCACAGGTATCTTATCTGGCTAAATTTTATAGGAATCCAGCACCTCGTCCTGGGCCCTGGGAAGAAGGCAGGACTGGTGTGACAAGCACCAATGCTGCATCCCAGCCTGCTGATGTGCACAGCAGAGCATGGCAATGAGTGTACGTGGGTTGCAGGGGCAGGTTTGCACCCTGCATCCTGGATTAAGTGCAGTAATATACTTGCAACAATCAGCTGCAGCGGCACAATACCCTTCTCTTCTACCACCCACTGGGCCATGAGCTGGGATAGAAATACTCATTTCTAACCTGTGAGTTTAGTCTCTCAGCCACCAAGCTCAGTAGGCATCTCAAAAATAAGTTCTCGGCCTTTCCATATTGTGGCTTCTTCCACTCCAAGTACTACCGTGTAATCTCCTGCACATTTCAAAGCTGCTTGAAACAGCTTCTTGCTTTAGTGCTTGCCAGATTCCCCCCCAGCTGCCAGGAAGAGAGTAAGCAGCCGCTGCCTGTTCTACTTGAGAAATTCAACTGCCAAGTGGTTATTTACAGCGGGCAGAGGAATGAAAATGTTAAATGAAATCAATTGCTGGCAGTGTGAAAAAAGGAAGGAGGGGGAGGGAACCCAAACCCTTACCAAATCAGGATTATGCTGGCTGCAATCTGCAGCCACCTTAAAAGGATTGCAGACAACAAACAGCAAAATGACAATGACAGAAAGCCATGCCCACACTAACCCAGCCTTCTGCTGACTCCGATTTTTGTTTCTATTTAATCTTCCCATTCTTGTCCATTTTGGTCCCTCTCTTGGTAGTGGGTGGGGAGATGGAAGAGTTCTGGGAAAGAAACTGGATTGTGTTGAAATGGTTGTTTCAATTCATTTCAACATCAGGCTCCCTGCCTGGATTTAACCTGGAGGTAAATGAAAAAAATTAAAAACTAAATGAGCCCTATCTCCCTGATGAGTATTCAAATTTGCCTCAAAAATGGAAGTCTCTTTATTTCCACTAACTGTTGCCGGCTGGGGGTGGTGGGAAGCTTACCAGGAGAGACTGCTAGCTGGTTTAATTTTGGCTGGATCATAGTTCACTGAGGGGTTTTTTGGTGTCAGTTCCTTCCTTTACATGGAAGCCTGAGGCTTCCCTGCTACATCTCTACAGAGAGAAATGAATCACAGCCTTGCACTGGGCAGTGTGGCAATTAATCAGCCGCTAAAAAGGAAGACCTGCTGTCTTACAAACTAATTAGAAGGGAACTGGTTGCTTGTGTAACTAATATAGTGGGGTTACTAGTAAGTTAAAGACCCGTTGTGGAGAGAGGAGTGGAAATAAGTCTCTGTTACAGAGGTTTAAAGAACATGTGGAAGCCACTAGAGCAGCAGATCTTCCTCTGCAGCAGGAATCTCAATTTGCAGCCCTATGTTGCAGTAAACACTGTCCCCTCTGCTTGCCTTGCAGGTGGCTGGAGAAAGTGTTTTTAAAAATTCCTATTTCTCTTAAATTTTCCCTGGGTTTCTGGGCAGGGGGTAGAGGTGAGGAGGAGGATGCATGGTAGTCTGGAGAGCATCACTGAGGTTGGTACAAGAAGTGAAGCAGTGCTCTGGGGTGCTTTGCTTCACTGCGTGCCAGAGGGTGACAGCTCCATGTTGTGCAAAGGAGGATTGTAACAGAGATGAGGTCTCTGAGGTGCAGCTGATCCTGGAGCAGGATTTGGTTCTCTCTCCATTAATGCAGCACCTTTTTTAGCTTGTTTGCAGCGTGGGGGTGCTCTCGGGACCTGTGCTGATATTTTTGCATGGCACTGCCTTTGTGTATGGGTGAGTGTTGGTATGAGGCAGGCTTGCCAGCTGTAGGCATGGTCTGTGTTGCTGAGACATCATGCTGTGTTATCTGTGGCTTCTGCAGGTTTACTCTAGCAGCCACTGGAGCAAATCTCAAGTGTGTAGCTGGTTGCATCGGGCTTTCAATTCTTGGCCCTTTTGCTAATGAGCTGCTCTCTCCTGACAACACAGTCTGCTGACTGCTTGGCCAAATCGAGCATGTAGTGACCTCACCCTGCTACCTGGGAGCACTGAGTGTGGATTTTAGGAGCAGCCCAGTGCTCTATCCATCCTGCCAGCCTGGGGTGGCTGTCCCAGCTGTAAAGAAGGAAGTGTCTTGGTGAGAAGGTTTTCAAGCTGATCCATTAGTTGCCTGTTCAATCTATTCTGCTTTCAGAAGAGGTGTGACTGCTATGGGTGGGCTCCGAAAGTAACAAGATGTATCTTTACCGAGTACACTGTATGCAGCTACTTAGGAACAGTGCGAAGTAGATAAATGGCAGCTTTGCTTCAGTCCTAGCAAGGATTTTGCTGTTGCTCCGTCGTAGCACAGGTCCCGTTAACTTCACTGGGAATGTGGGACTCAGCGTCCACTTACCTCTGCTTGCATTTGACAGCATCCACATGCAAAACTATCACATTCTAGACCAACTGAGGTTGCTAATCCTTTTTTACAATTTCAGTAAGTAGGAATAATTTTAGATTAATCTGCAACAGGGAGGCTTTGACTCTTTATAGCATAAAATGTTGGAGAGGCAGTGTGGGGTGCTGAGAAGGGCGCTGGGTACTCTGAATTCGGGTTTTTTCTCTGAAACTTGCTTGGTGACTATAAAATAGAAACTTCTCTGAGCCTCTGTTTTCCTGGCTCTTCTCCTTTCATGGTGTACATGTTTTTATTTGTGACTTTTCTCAAGAGCAGTGTTTGCATTATTTCTGCAGTTACAATGACTTGGCCTGTCCTACCTGCTGATGCCATCTTGTACCAATCTGAGTGTATGGTGGCATCACAAGCTGTACCTGTGCTTCATTAGTGGTGAACCACTATGCAGGTCAGAATATCAGCCTGTGACAGTAAGCTCCTTCCACTTACTGCTAAGGAAATGCTGCATTTTAGGGCAACTTCTGCAAGAGCTTTGGGCTGATCCTGGTCCCACCACCACCAATTTGCACACTGTTGTGTAAGTGCATTAACCGTAGCCAAATGGAGCCTCTCCCTCTGCCTTCTCTTCAAAGAATCACACAGAATCAAAGAATGACAGGGGTTGGAAGGTACCTCTGGTGATCATCTAGTCCAGCCTCCCTGCCAGAGCAGGTTGCACAGGACATCAGCCAGACAGGTTTTGAATGAATCCAAAGAATCCACTACCTCTTTAGGCAGCCTGTTCCAGCCCCAGTTCAAGTAATTTCAACCTTTTTAAACAGTAAGTGTGGTCTTACAATCAGTGGGGTTGGTGTGCTTTGCTGAGTCAGACCTTTAATTAGGCCAAGCTGATGACAGCTCTGTGTCCTGAGTGAAAGATGCCCTCGTCATCCATCCAGCCCCTTGGCTGGCAACCAGGGAAAGTACACACTCCAGCAGAAAGGCACCTCAGCTGTAGTCTGTTGAGCCAATCATCAAATTGAGTTTGAAGTCATTAAGTGGAAAATTTTTGTGACAAGTGATTTCCCTGAGCAGGTGACAAACTGTAATGAAGCGGTGCAGTTTGGCTGGAAAGGTTTATGACAGCAGTTGTGTTCCCTTCATCTCCTGCAAGCTATCTGGGCAGGAAAGGACTCATGGAACACTGTCCATGTAGCTGCAAGATGTGTACGTTGGCCTTGGATTAACTTTCTCTGCCTTTTTCCAAAAAATGTTGCTGGAGACCCTTTGGGATCAAAGGCAGGATGAGTGACTGTTCAACTGCCATTTAAGTTGTACTCTCCTTCCTAAAAGAGTAGTTGGCGGTAAAAATCTTGTGAGCAAATACCATCCCTGGAAAATGGTATGATGTGAGGGCTTCAAGTTACTTAGATGTGCTACTGCTAGTTACATCCACATAATTTCTTCCTCCTGCTTTGGTTCTGCCCCTGTAGGACAGTTATAGCCAGCATGTATCTTTGACAAGACCATGAGTGTGGTGGGTATGTGGTAGTTGGCACGGCTGTAGCAGGTAGCTGTAGAGATTCAGTGATGGGTACTTCATGGCCACATACAGAGCTCTTCCCTAGTGCTGCACTTGGTCATAAAAGGTGTGAGCAAGGGCAGCAGGGTTGCTCTTCCAGCATGGGGTGAGGTTTGGGTACCTGAGCACCATGAAGCTGCTGAAGAATCACAGAATGGTTTGGGTTGGAAAGGTTCTTAAATAAAGATCATCTAGTCCAAATCCCCCACCACGGGCACCTTCCCCCACATGGACACATTCCACTAGACCAGGTTGCTCAAGGCCCTGTCCAATCTGGCCTTGAACACTCCAGGGAGGGGACATCCGCAACTTCCCTTTGAAGCCTGCTCCAGTGAAGTTCTGTAGAAGTATGAGATAAGAACTTCGACCTGATAGAAGCTGGAGCAAGGCAAGTGGTTGCTCATATTAATGTGCAGGTAGCAACATGTGACAGACCACAGCAACTGCACTTGGGAAAGTGGTGTAAAGGCTGAGGAGTAGGATGCCTTGACTGAGGACTGTGTGGGTGTACTCAGGGTGGTGCCTGAGTATCTTTAATTGCACTTCTGTGCTGTGTAGGTACCTAGGCAAGAGATCTTTCTTGTCTTGGTGAGCCACTGATTAAAAATTAAGTCACTAAAATAACACGGGAAAAAGGAGGAAGGTCCTTAAACCAGGTAGTGTTCATAGTACACTGCTAACCAGGAGGCTTCTGGGGCGTTCCTCTTAGGCAGTGGATGCCTTGTTAGAGGCAAGGCTGGAGCACTGCAGGCCAGCGGCTCCTGATTTCTTTTTTCCCCTCTGATTGCTGGTTATGCAGTGTGTGGGTGGGTTGGGTTTTTTTCTTAGAAAAATGTCAACTGCTGGCTGA
The DNA here is from genome assembly GCF_027791375.1 of Indicator indicator. Lineage (NCBI taxonomy): Eukaryota > Metazoa > Chordata > Aves > Piciformes > Indicatoridae > Indicator > Indicator indicator. The sequence continues at coordinate 18,696,669 of NC_072024.1, read as the reverse complement.
GCAGTGTTGCAGATTTAAGGGTTCTGTCCTCTGGTAGGGACGCAGCCATTCCTGCCCAGGAGTGCTCATGGGGAGCAGCCACGTTCTGTGGGTGTGCTCACTTGTTGCAGAGGAGCCTGATCTCTGGGCTGCTGGCTCAGGGTGAGCTGTTAATGACCAGCCCCTCGCCTTCTGGGCTTATACTGGTGCCTGCTTAATGGGATTTCTTCCACTAAAGGGTAGTGATGAATCACCTAAGCTAGACACTGCTGTCTAAGGCCACCAGCTGCTAACCTTCAGGACAGTTGGATTTATACCTTGGAGCAGGTGTTGAATTCCTGATGCACAGGGCAGTGCTGAGCTGGGAGCTGCAACCCAGCTGGGAGCTATCTGTTGCAGATTGAATTATCCATCTGTCCACTGTTGCTTGCCCAGGCTGGGATCTCCAGCAGCAGCACAGAGGGTGGGGGGGAGGTGGTGCATGATGACCAGCTGTGAGGACTCCTAATGGACCTCATTTGCCTTACCCAGCCTCACCTGAACCCATACCCACTGCCCCACCTCAGGAACTTCATCTGAGCTCAGGACTCTGTCACTTTGTTTTCCTGAGCTGGGGTGGAGGTGTGCTTGTTCCCACTCCTGGTCTGTGCTGTGCTGGCTCCTTGGATGGATCCCACACTGCAGGTCTTTGCTGCAGCACTGACTCTGGTTGGACCTCCTGGATGGACCTTTGAATAACACTGCAGGTAGCTTGGCTTCTAACCACATCTCCTGGATAGTCTTTGGACCTACATTGCAGGTAGCTCCTACAGCTCTGTCTCTCTGGTTTTGCTCTAGACTGAACTTGGCGGGTGGACCTTGGCCCTGATTTTGTCACCTTGCCTTGTCTGGGGCTCTCTATGGGATCTGTCACCACTCAGCCCTGCTCAGACTTGGTGGAGCTGTTCCAGGTCAGTGAGAGCTGGCTCTGCTCACTCACAGTTCCTGGCTCATCTCTACATAAAGCAACCCCATTCTCTGCTTCCTGGTAGCAGATGTGGTCCTGTGGAGTAACTTCTGGTGGATTCAATGTTGCTGTTGAACCCTTAGCTATTGCTTGGTCTGGCTGGAAAATTCCCATTTCTTGAGCTTCCACCTGCACTGCTCTCCCTTGTCCCTGCCCAGCATTTGTGTGCTGCTGGTGTTTGGGATGTGGTGTAGGAAGGCTGTCCTGTTCTGGTTGGGAGGTGTCTTCCAGGGAGAGAAAGGGATGAGGGTGTTATTTAAAGGGGTACCAAAGATGTAATGTGTGTACTGGGAATACAGCAGGAACAGTCTCTTGGAGTCACTAGGTATGTGTAGCACTGCTCTGCACACAGGGTTGGATGTGGACTAGGGCAGGGATCAGCAGGAGCAAGTGATGCCAGCTGGAGACACCAGGAGCTTTTGAAAAAGAGCTTGAAAGCAGCACAAAACCCAAGACACTTGCATATTCCAAGCAAGGCACGTAAGCAAGACTCACTTTTACATTTTTCAGAGCAGATTAGCGATTTTCTAATTAGAGAAAGAGCCGAATATTGAGCACTGAAATGGATAAGCGACTTAAAAAGAACACAGAAAATTGCAAAGTGAAATCACTTAAATCAGCCTTCTCTCCTCCCCCCTTCGTGCTTGGTATGCTGTTTATCTTGGCAAATGGGAGGAAAATAAATTCCCTGGAGGTGGCACATACACAGCATTACCTGAATGCATCAGAGAGATCTTTGCAGAGAGCTAAAAGCCCTAAACTGCAGATTTTTGAATCAGCCTTCTGGACCTGCAGAAACAGGGCTACATTCTGGCCTGGGGTTTGGTCTGCCTGTGATGCTGAGCAGCAGCTGCTTGCTAAATGTTGATTTAGATCTGGCTGTGGATTAAAGACATCCCAGTTGTTGGGAGTTGTTTGGCCCTTTGAGCGGTTTGAAGCTCAGCACCTTGGTGAAAGAGTAGAACATTGTTCTGGCCTTGGTTGTGATTCTGAATGAGTTCCTGGGGCATCTTCTTCCTGGATGCTGCTTTTCTTGAGACCCAAAATATTGCTGGCTGTGTGCTTCTAGCAGAAAGCATATTTTAAAGGTTGGGTTTGTTCATCAGGGCTGAAGCCCTTCACCTTCTCATGCCTTAGATTCGTCATCCAAAAAATGGGGCATAGCAATTGCCAAAATTGGGTTGCACCAATCTAGGTTGATGCTGGGCTTTGGAAGGGACCAACACAAGACACTCTAGAGAGGTGCAGAAGGTGATTTACCCCAGGAAATCTGTTTGTAGATCCTTGCAATCCCAAAGCTGAGGAACAAAGGAATGTTGTAAGCTGTAAGGACACGGGGCAGGGTGTGTGTCTCGCTGCGCACGCCGGCGGCACTCGGCACACCGCAGCCACTGCTGGACCGTAAATAAATATTAGTGGGCACTCTCTCTCCCAAAGCACCTATCACTGCTGCCATCCATGTGGAAAGAGGAAAGTAAATAGATTCTCAGATTGTCTTAAAGGCAAAGGGAATAGGATAGTATCAGTCTATTGGATTTGTTGAATAAACTACAAAACCCAAGATATAATCCTCTGCAGACACAGGGTAATGAACTATGTTGTCTTTCGCTTTTCAAGCAGCAGAACGTTCGAAAACAGAGCTGTCCAAAACTAGTGGGCTTGTTTGAGTTAACTAGGGTTGGAACTGGGCAGAGGATTTTTATGACTTATTTATGCTCCAGTAAAATTTATGCCTGGCTGCAGCACATGTGCTGCCCTACTCTTACCCAGGGAGGTGTGCTCTGTGCCCCACACTTCTTACAGCAGGAGTTACATATTGAGGAGCCAGAAAGCTGCTTTAACTTTGTCTAAAAAGCTGACTGTGCGTCTGGGATTGCATCAGTGGTGTCCCGGAGAAGTAAAGGTAGCTTGCTGGGTGGAAGTTCCTGGCATAAATCCAGGCAAGATCACTGTTGTGTTTAAATTACACTTTCCATCCAAAAGCTATGCATCAGCATGACTTGGTTTGTTGGCAGCTCCATGAAGGCTGAGGACAACCCCTCACTCTCTGGCTCTTATCCCTCATCTGGCCAACATTGTTAGATGGTAGGATGCTACAACCCAGAAAAAACAGCATTACACTGGCATTGCTGCTGCTTGTCCTCTTCACTGGGCTGTGAACACGAAAGGTGGCTCTCAGTTTTTGCCCAAAGAGGGTATAAAGTGTCAGGGAAATACTTTGTGCTCTTTCCTTTCAATGAGACCCTTTGTACATTCTCTGACAGCTCTGGGGAAGGGGAAGCTTTTCCTTCCATTCTGCAAAGGAATATCAGAGGTTGTGAGATGAGAGGAGAGAAGCTGATGGTGGGGAAACTCATTGGTTCAGTTCCTACAGGGAATTTCTAAGTATTTGGCTGAAAGAAGACACATACAGAAATTGAAGCACACAAATAACATGAGAAACGACCAGCAGGCTCTTGCTGTAGCTTTAAGCCATCTAAGGAAATATCATTATATCCTATGAATTGGAAAGCCTTTGCTGTGCCTCAACAATTGCCTTGCACGTGTACAGAGCACAAAGCTCTTATCCTATAGATTATATCTTCTGGCCACATATAAGTTAAGGGAGCCTCAGAACGGTGTGATTTCACTCCAGTGTTCAGTACCCATTTCTTCCCCTCAAGAAAGCATGAGAACTGGAGATTTCAGCTGCCTGGTGTGCTCTCTGGTGTTGGCTGCAATGAACACATGTTCCTGGGCAGCTACTGTCACAGCAGGATGTTTTAGTTACAGTTGGGTTTTCCTTTGTCTTTAGGAAAGCAGATTTGTGGTCTTTGGTGCATGCTGATGCTGGTAGGTAGCAAGTAAGGTGGTGCTCACCACTGAAGTCTTGTGTCTCTGGTGACTTCCAGAATCACTCCTGTTGGATTTACACCCAAGATATCTGCTTTTTGCTGTGACTGATGTTGCTTTAAGGAAACATGGCAGGTGGGTGTTTCTCCTTTGAGAGCCACAAATGGTTTCATTTGCAATATCTCATGTCCTTGGATGACATAGGTTAGATACCTTTAAGTACAGCCTGCTGAAGCAGATGGCTGATGCAACCTGGTCATAGACAGGCCCTCCAGCATGGGCACTTAAGAGTCCATGGGCTAAAGGATTTTTTCCCTGTGTGCACAATTCCTCACTTCCATGCACAGACCCTATGTCATGGTAGAGAGGATGAATTTATACCACAAGAGGCCAGCTAGGATGATTCTGTTGGGGCAGCCGTGCCTCAGCTGTGTTCTCGGTTGTCCCTTGCAGATGCAATGAAATACTGCAGCCCTTCACAGCATGTGTTGCAGTCACCCAGTGCTGCAAGCAGAGCTCTGCTGAGCTGGCCTCAACAGACCATCAGCCACGTAGCAGAAGAGGAGGTGGTTAGGTCAGTAATGCAGCAGGACTGGACAAAACCCAGCTACTCTGAGTTGCAGCCTAACTTCAGAGCTGCAGCAGCCTGCTCTGTCAGCCTGCCTTCTCTGCTGCCTCAAACCTGTGGTTTTTCATTAGATGCTCTCTCTGTCCTAATAAGTAAAATAATCCAATGCCCATTCTCTGGCCCTGGAGACAAGTGGCATGACATAGTTCATGTCCTTGTGGCTGATCTCTCCTTCCCAGAACAAAGTGACCTCACCTGAACTGTCTCTCTGCCCAACTGTGCTGGGGAGAAGGCTGGTGGTTCTGGGCCATGACTGTCTGCTCTGCTGCAAATGGTGGTAGGGCAATGCTGTAACCTGTGCTGTGTCTTCTTTAGTTACTGGTGTAGAAAGAGCCAGCAAATCTCCTGGTAGCACTAAGTCAGTAGGGCAGGGTGGGCATTTGCATGTCGGTGGGAGAAGATAGCCCCATGGCTGGCATGCAGGACTGGCTGCTGCTGGAAGGTGTGCCTACGTGTATATAGGACCTTAAGCTGTGAGGACAACTGATGGAATTTTTTTCTTCAATAGTTGAGATGTTGGCTTGCAAAAATCAGGAGAAATACTGCACGAAGGAGCTCTAGCAAGATCTCACCACCTTTGTCAAGTAGCAGCCAACATGCCCTGCTCAGTGCCCAGATGGGAAATAAACTTGTTAAATGTGTATATTTACTGCAGATGAATGTGTACCAAATCTTGTATGTGCAGCGCAATCCTCTTAGATGAGCATCTGATAAAGGATTAAAACTATTAAATGATTAAAAAATCCCCTCTGCCAAATGGTGAAATATGCAGATTATACAGTGCTTTGTTGTTTTGTTTTTCCCCTTGGCTTTGCTGTTCCCCCCCCTCCTTGCCCAGTTTGAGGGGAGGGAAGAGCAGAAGAAAGGGCTCTGCTGTGGCCCCCTAATGCTCAAGGGGTGCCCAGGGGAGGGTGTTGCTGGGAAAGCAGTGCTAAACTCCATTACCCTGCAGAAAGGGTCCCCAGAACCTCCTCATGGGAAAGACTGAGCACACTGAGAGGTGCTTGGGAACTTGGAAGTCAAAACCGATGAAGCCAGGAGAACAAGACTAAACCCTTCAGGAGGGCTGTTCCAGACAGGGTGGTATCCCAGAGGAGTTGCATGGGTACAGTCTCACCAGAAGCCCTTGCCTTATGCAAAATAGAGGAAGCATTACTTTGGGGTGGTTCCTGAAGTAGCCTTCTTCACCTGAGCTGCTCCATTCATGAGTGGGAGGACTATCAATGTTTTCTTCAGCTTTTGAACACATCACCTTCCACGGTAAGCTTGTCTGCAGAAATGTCCTAAATTTCAGCAGCTTCCTACTGTTTGCAACATCTATGTTGCAGGTGCTGGCAGCTGACCTCAGTTTTGTTGGATGGAAGCAAGCAGGGAAGGGTCAGGCTTTGTCCCCTGTCAGAATATCATTTGGCTGTGATATGTGCATGTCACTGGCCACGTTTGGGTATGAATTGCCAAGCACTGAGGACTTGTAAGAAGTTATCTTAGCAGACAGATCAAAGGCTGTAATTGGGACAGCAATCAAAGAGGAAAGGTGCCAAGTAGTCTGTTCTATGAAGGGTCCAGCTAAAGCTCCATCCAATGCTCATCATGCTAACAAGGCTCTTGTGTGCTTTGCCCTGACCCTAAACTAGAAGGTACAAGATGTTTGCCTTGTTATTGGTGGTGTGCATGGTGCTTGGAAAGGAAGGCTTGGTGGGAGAAGAAGTAGGGACAGGGTACAGGCCACTGTTACGCCCCTGATGCTTGAAATGAGAATGAAGCATCAGCCACTCTGCTGTGGGCTTGAGCAGAGCCAGGATTTTCCCTGGGTTGCCTAAGGCTTGTTTTGTTCTGTGGAGCTGGACCCCACCAGCCAAGGGCTGTTGCTCAAAGTACCTGTTTACTTGGAGTGCTGGGGATGGGCAGCGCTCTGATGAGGCTGTTTTGGGGTCAGGCTGGATGAGATAACTGCTTCATTAATGTAACCCTGATTAGGCAGCCAGGGACCGCAGCAGTGTCCAAGTCATTAGGAGCTGTCAGCAGCCGAGCATTCAACTGGAAGGATGGGAAAGGAGGAAGGAAGAGCCAAAGGGGCTGTTGCAGTGGTGGTGTCAGCTCAGTATTTATGAGGGGAATAAGCCTGTGATGTTTTATGGCCCGTAAGATGCTGTTTTCTCTGGGTCTGTTTGATTAGATAGGATTATCTCAAGGGCTCAAGTGGCACATCATTGATTTCTGCTCACTTCTATGGGGACATTCAGCAGCCCTAATCTATACCCCCTGTTTCCAGAGGTGACAGTGACTGCTGGGGGACAGCCTGCCCCAGAAGAGGCTCTTTGGAAGTGTGCACCCGTTATTTAGCCTGACTCCTACTCCCCTGCTTTCCTCTTTGTGCCCTCAGTTTTGACTGCTTTTGAGCCATCACTCACTGTCTCCCAGAATCAAAAGCTAGTAGGGTGATTCTGTCTCCTTGATGTTTCTGGGAGAGCTGGACAAGGGCAGGAAAGGAAAGCAATGGGAGAGGAGTTTTGCAGCTCCAAGGAGGAACTAAGACCAAAAGGCCACTGTTTCTATCTGGTTATAGTACTGTGGGGATGAGTTGTGGTCAGAAGCATGAAGAGGTAGAGACTAGATGTGGAGTTATATGGTATGTGATGGGTTTTCTGGCTTCCTATACCCAAGTCATTATTTAGCATTCATCACCCATATGGAAACCTTGTAAAAATCCTGTTCCAGGTACCAAATCCCCAGAAATCTGCCCTTGTGGGTGGCAGAGTGCTTCAGATAAGGGTAATGTGGGGTTGGCAGCAATGTCAGGCAGGTGAACCTGACTAAACTGAGTCCAAGTATTTAAGGGCTGCAACAGAGACCACCCTCCCACAGTTCCACAGCATAGTCACTGGCAGAATCCCAAAATAAGATGGGAAATTGCTTCTATGGCTATTGTCCATATGGATTAAAGGTTGAGGCATTACGAAGAAGATTTCTTCCATCAGGGTTACAGTCTTCTGGCTGTCTGCAGAGAGTGTGGAGGCAGAGAGCAGGACAGAGTGAAAAGAGGCATAAGGATAGTTTTACTTCATCCTGGTCCATTAGACGTGGGAGAAATCAGTGCATCTTCAGCAGTGTTGGCATCAGTTGCTGTGAGGAGAAGTGAATATTTTGTCTTGCGTAGCACATGAGGGTGAAGAAAAGGACATCACAGAGAGGTGAGGGCTTGGAGAGACTGAAGGGGGTTTGGACAGTCATCTTGTTGGAGGGATCTTGGCTTGCATTTTAGTTCCCACTTGCCTCAAAGCAGTCACTGGAGAGTGGGTTACTTCTGCCTCTTCTTTGTGGGTGGGGGGATAGGGACTTGTGAGCAGAGGAAGATCCTGGCCTGGTGGCTGCCAGTATCAAAATAGGGACCATCTGCAGGAGAGGCTGGCATGAGATGCCAGGGCTGGCAGCACCTCTGTGTGTCTCTAGTAAAGTTCAGTAACTCTGTTCTACTTCGCATCACAGAGCTGATGAGCTCAAGGGGCTCTAAAAGCAGTGTCCTTGTTAGCTGGTCTCTTCTCAAAATGGGGTCGAGGGAGACCTGGGAAAGAGAAGCAGAGTGCCCATGGCATGTGGGTGGTAGAGAGCTCCTGGGATGGGGTTGAACCAAGGACCTGTGGGCAGAGGAGCTGGTGTGGACAGATAGTCATTGTGATGCTGCAGTGCAGTTTGAGACCAGGAGAAAGAGGGTTGCAGGACCACTCAGACCGTGGGGTTAATGGTTCTTCCCTTGGAGACTCCATTCCCTTTAACCTTTTGCTTCGGTGTTTTTTTTTGTTTTTTTTTTTTAAACCTTTTTTTTAAACTTTTTTTTTTTTTTAAAAACCTTTGAAGCCTTTTTCTCCCAGTTCATCTGAAACAGAGACACTCTTCCTTTCTTGTTTTGTTAATTCTGGGGAAGTGCCAGCACTCAGCTCCTGCTGGGACAAAAGTGCTGGAGCCCAGTGCCTGCCGGTCCCCATTCGTGACTTGTGCTGGAGCACATCAGCACAGGAGGCAGGGCCCCTCGGGGAGCGATGGAGAGAGTGAGGGGACTGTGGAGCTGAGGAGACTTGCTGCCTGGTTTAGGAGTGCTGGCAGGGCACATGGCTGCAGTGCTTGCTGCCTGACTTGCCTTCACGGCTGGCTCTGCTGCTTGAGGTTTTTCAGCCTCCCTTCCTACAGCAGAGGCATGAGCACAAGTGAGGCAGGCTTCCCCTTCCCTCTGCCTGTCCGCCCACATGGGCTGAGAAGCTGGTTTCATCCCTGGACTGATGCTCATGGTGCTACCCAGGCACTTCTGGTGGTGTTCAGGAGGTGGGACTTGGATTTGACAGAAGAGTGGACAGATTGGGAGTTAGGCTGAGCCCTGCCAAAATCATTTCAAGAAGGCCCTCAAGGTGCCATTGGCAATATCCAGCCTGTCCTAGCCCTTTGGCAGTGGCTGAGGAATGTACAGGGCTTGCCACTGCAGTAGTAAAACTTCATCTTAGGCTCTCAGTCAATCCCTCAAAGCACAGAGGGTGACTTTCTCTTCCCTGATGTCTGGAGGTAGTAAAAACAACTGCTAGACTATTTCAGAGCTTGCAGTGTAAGGCCAGAGCTCAGATGGGCACCTGGAAGCCTGTATCCAGTTACTGCAAAGAAGTTCTGTCCCCAGGGAATGAAAGCATAACCTGTAAAATCATTTCACTCCCATCCACTGGGACTATTTGCTACCATTGGTACTAAAAATGGTCCTAAAGCAACTATAGGCCATCTCCTTCTCCTCGCCCCCACTTCAGTAATGGAAACACTCCTCCATATCTCTCCATGCTGAAGAGTTTTAATCAAGTAAACCTGGCACACACACTCCTGAAAGGAGGATGCTCTCTGTCAGCCAAAATCTGTGCCTGTTCCATTTTCTTCTGATTTAATTTTCCAGAGATTAAGATCCTGCTCATCTCCACTCTCAGAACTTGGCTGCCTTTGCTTTGTTTGTTGGTTTTACTCTAGTCGTTTTTTCCTTTCTGTCACTGGCTTTGTTTTGAGAATCCTGAAGCCCCAGGGATATTGATTCCCAGGATGCAGCCAGCTGTGAAATCGATAGGGAGCTGGCCTCCTGGCACCTGGCACCGTCTCGCCTGTGCTTGTCCTCTGCTCCTGCAAAGTGGCTTCTTGTCTTCCTCCAAAGGGCTTTGCCATTGCTGGCGTGTGGTGCTGCTGAAGACCACTTCTCCTGTGGATGTGTTTTGTCCTAGCAGGGGGTTGTCTCCTGGCTGCCAGCTCCCAGTTGCTCTGCAGAGGGTTGCCTGTCTTTGCTGCCATCTTTGGTTCAGCAGCTACCTGTAGCCTTAATGGCAGTAGAAGTTTCACCCTCTTCTGCTAAAGTTGGGGTCAGTTGAATGGATTTGGAAAGATGGTTGAATCACAGATTGCAGAATGGTTGAAGCTGGCAGGGACCTTAGAACATCATCTGGTTCAACCCTTCTGTTCAATCAGGGTCACCCAGAGTGGGTTTCTCAGGACCATGTCTAATAGCTTTTGAATATCTCCAAGGAGGGTGACCCCACACCCTCTTTGGGCAAACTCTTCTATTACTTGGTCACTCTCACAGTGGAAGAAAAAAAAAAGAAATCAAGTGTTCTCATATGGTTTGATGGACCCTCTTCTGTTTCAGTTTGTGATCATCACCTCTTGCCCTGCCACTGGGCACTGCTGAGAAGAGGCTGGCTCAGTCTTTGCACTCTCCAATCAGGTACTTAAGGATGCTAATAACACTGATAAGATCTCTTTTCCAGGCTGAGCAGTACCATCTCTCTCAGCCCTTCCTTGTATGTGACATGCTCCAGTCCTGTAACCATCTCAGTGGCCCTTTTCTGGACTCTCCAGTGGTTTAGTATCTCACTTGCACTGAGAATTCCAGAACTGGACTCAGGCTGATCTCACGAGTTCTGAGTGAAGGGCAAGATTCACCTCCTTTGACCTGCTGTCTTTTCCTAAGGCAGACCTGAGTACTGTTGGCTTTCTTTGCTGCCAGAGCACATTGCTGCCTCATGGTCAACTTGGTGCCCACCCAGGCCCCTAAATCTTTTTCTGCAGGGGGGAAGCAGTAAGAGCCCTGTCTTTGGAAGCTCGTGTTTAATGGCTGGATTTAAGTGCATTCTTACCTCTCCTTGGCCAGAGTTGTGCCAGCACTTGCTTGTACCTTGTTGTCATTGGCTTGGCAGACTGATGTGCTCTAGCTTCTACAAAGCATAGGGCTTCAGCCTGGAGTTCCCCTGGTTTCTCCAAGGTTTGTCTGAGGCAGTGAAGACTGCACATCTGAGGAAGCACTCCTGTGTTTGTGCTGATAGAAGGGAAGCTCCCTAAAGCTGCCCTGCTTCTGGTCTCTGAGGGCTGCTGTTTGCAAGGAAACTGTAACACCCAAATATTTCCAGTGCTCTTTGCAGGCAGTGCAGATGTCTGGGGTCAGTGGTGACAAATTATGTAGATTCCTCCCCCTTTCCTCTATCCTTTCTCATTTCCATTATCTGCCTTTTATAGAGGCTGTAATTTATTGCATCTTGCAACCTTGTAATTTATGGCTTTTTTGTAATTCTTTCCCAGCTTTCAGAAGTAACAGCTCCATGTACCCCAGTGCTTTTCACTGTCACACTTAACGCTTTCCCACCTCCCCCTGCACTTCCACTCTTTTCTTGTAACTTGCCTGTTTACCTGCTAAATTATTGTTGTGCACTCAATAAAAAATGCATTTAAAAAGTGATAACTGAAATGACATTTAACATGGAAAGCACTTAAGCATAATTGCACTATATGCATTACATCATTTTGTGACGGTTAATAAAAAAAAATTTGAGGAGGGTTTTTTGTTGGGGACTGTAGAGTGAGGACTGCCATTTTATCACTTCTAGAAACATATTTTTGTATTTTCACTGGAGGACTCTGTCCTGGGATTCTTTCTGCTCCTCTCTTGCTGATAACCACAGGTCTCCTGTATCTGGCACAGTGGCATAAGGTGAAGAAGCCAACCTTGTCATCCTGAGGGGTTCAAGCTGGCATAACATGCTCAGAGTTTGATGTGGTTTATCCCCAAGTGGAAATTTTGGAAGGGTTAGTTTATTTGCATGGGTGATTTGAGCAGACTTGCTGCAGAGCTGCACTGTCACTGTTGTCAGCAGCAGAACTGTGGTAAGAGGGATGAGGTGACAGCCCCTTGGCCATAGCACTACATACTGTCTTGGGCCAGTTGTGGAGACTGGAGTGCCATGAGTAGCTTCAGGTCCTGGCTGTGCCCTTCAGAAGCTGCTGGAAGCTGCTGCTGCCAGTAGCTGAGAGCTGGACAGTTAATGTCCTTGCTTTATACTGTCCAATGACTTCTGCAGAAACAGGGTAAGTGTGCCAACCCCTCATGACCCCATGGTTCATATCCTCACTGATATGACTACTTGATTATTAGGTTACCTGCAAATCACAGCTCCTTGACCATCTGTTATGTGAAGCTCCTCAGTTCAACCCCAGCATCTGTCCAGCCCAGTTGTGCAGACTGTGCTGAATTTCTGAGCAGATCAGCCCAGCTTCCCAGACATGACTTCTTCTGCCATGCCTTCTTCTATCTTTTTCCTAACTACCCACTGCAGAACTTCTGCATATGAAATGCTTCAGAGGTGGTCTTCATTCTTTGCTCTCCTTCCCTTCTCCAGAAAGCAAGGTCAGCCTGGCCAGATAGTCATATAAGCTGCACACCAGCTCTGCAAATCAGGTCCCTGTCTCATGTGTGGAATTGCAACTGGAGATGCATGTTGGAGATCCTGCATAACAAGGATAGCCACCCCAATAGGAGCCATGGTCTCCTCCCTCTGGGAGTCCTGGGATGCTTGGTAAAGGGGTGAGTGGTAGTGGACCTCCTTCTTTACCATGAGCAGGGTGGAGGGACCTTGAGCAGCAGGGCACAGGAAGATCTGAAAAAGCATTTGAAATCTAGTGAACAGATGATAGAAGCCACAGTGCTTGACATTTCTAGGCTGCATGTGAGGGATTTTTGATGCAAGTCGAGAGAGAGAGCACATGTTTTGTGCAGTTCAGAGAGGAGTGTTCTTTAGAAAGCAATGTCAGTAGTGAGTTTGGATACTGGTTCATGAGCTGGAAGGGTAGTGAGCTTGTGGGGAGGTGAGAAGAGTAGGACAAAATGGAAGCATGCCTTTATTTAAAAAACAAGGGGAGGAAAAAGAGCAACAGTGAGAACATCAATGTCCATAAGCAGACTCCCCAGAGTGTCTAGAAATAGTGTGTTGCTTTTTTGTGGTGGTGTGACTTGCCCTGCACATTAAACTGTTAATCACTTAATGGGTCATTTCATTCAGGATGCCCACTGAAGCATCCTGAGGTTGAGATAAAGGAATTTTGTGAACTTGGGCATTTTTTCCCCCTTTTTCTTCAAATGCACACATAACTAGAAACCATGCAGAGGCAGTAATAACTAATATAGCTAGGAAAGGAATCTCCTGGAGAGATTACTCTGTGCTTTTTCAAGGAGGAAAAGTAATTTCTGGTTGCTTGTATCTTCTTTTTATTATGATTTTTCTGAGTTGAGCTTGAGGGGGGGGAGAAAAGGGATAAAAAGAAATCTATTGATAAAATCCTCATCCGCTTGACAATCAGTTTCATCTGGGAACTGCTTGGTGTTCTCTTGGCTCAATTCATTAGTAAGAATAAAAAAGGCATTAAGAATGAACATCTCTGTTGAGAGCACTTAATTCTTTGCAACAAGAGTCAATTGTGTCCTGTGGAGTAAGCCCCATGTGAAACCACTTACTTGTGAAATTCCTCAGCCTGATAGAGGACCTGGAAAAGAAGGCAGAAGGAGGGCAGAACACTGCTCTAGCAGGAGATATGAGCAATACCTGTTTCACCATAGATTTGCCCATCACCTGAGGTAGGAGGTTGGGTTTTAATGACTGGGGACATAGAGCTCTGTAGCCTGAGTCTTTTGGAGGGAGGGAAGAGACCAGTTCTCCTGTGAGCTCAGGAAGTAGCTGTGTGTGTGCTTTAGCTCTCCTAAGGGTTTTATGGTTGAGAATCTGTTGGGTTTTTTTCCCTGCCAATTGCTCCTGCACTTACTTCACAACAGCTCTTCAGTCTCTACAATAATGGGCTGAATGCTCCCACAGCATAGTGCAGTGGCTGCTCCTGTGCTGTGCATGCTCTGCTCTCAAAGAGGAGACAGCACTGCTCTTCTGTGGGTTTGGTATGGGGTTGTATGGGGACCCATCTGAGATGACAGCACATTCACTGCAGGTGCTCAGGATCAGCTACTCAGCACAGAGTCTGGGTGCCCAGCTGGGGCGCGGAGCTGTGCGTGGGTTTGGCACTGAGAACTGCTGTCCCCATGTGAATGGCCAACTGTTTTCAGTCCACGGGATGTTGTTGAGTTTCTCTTTTCTGCAGGAATTAATTTCAGTAGCCCTGTGTTACTCAGGACATGAGGTCAAGGTCCCTTCTGGTTGTGTAAACTGTGGCACTAGGTGTGCTGGAAACATGGCATCAATCACTCAGGTCAGGAGACTTTTCTGATGATGGCATTACTTTTGATAAGTTGGATGAGGAGGCTTATAAATGGTAGGAAAGGGTATGGCTCTAAAAGGAGAAGCAGCTCATAAAGCATGTTTCCTCTTACAATTTTTGTGGCTAAAATTTGGTTTGGTGATACTTCAGGATGTATATTGATCATCCAAACACATAGAGATGTATGTGGGCTATGTAATCATCTGAGTTTTATTTATGGCACAAACCCAAGTCAGCACTATTATTTATGAATATAATTACAAACCTACTTTTCTGTTACATGATCAGCTAAACTCTAGTATAAAGCAGCCTTCAGGACTGCCCAGCCCAGAGCACAGTGATGTGCTTCAGGACTGTGAGAGTGAGCGGGGTGCTGCTGCTGCCCTGTCTGGGGCTCAGCCCACGATCCACTGGCTTGGGAGAATCAGCTGCAGAATAAAATCCTGACATTTGGAACATGAGGCAGAATCCTACAGCCCTGGAAAATGATAGTTTTCTTTTTAGAACTCACTCCCTAGTTTTATGAGGAAAGTTACAAGGTGGCATTAAAAAGCACCTGCTGCATCACCATCAGATGTCTCACCACTTGAGTTTAAATGTCTCATCTAAAAGAATCCCCAACCAGGTTTCCTTTAAAGGAATTGAAGCTGCTTGGGTTTCAGCTTTTGCCACTGCTGTTTAGAGTAATGCTAATAAACATTCTGGGCAAAGGAGCAGAGAGCAGAGAAGGAGAATGCTTATGATTTGTAAATGCCACTTTGCTCTTCTGCCACCATCCTTCTGGGTAGAGGATTTCTTCCTTCTCATTCTTGATTTCTTCCCCTCCCACCCACTGTCTTAGAGGAGGGTTGATGGTTGGGTGTATTTTTTGTCTTAAGCATATGTCTAACTTTCCCCTGTGCCTACCTGTGTGATGGTGAGTGAATCCATATGGATGTGAGGACATCTGCATGCACACAGAGCATAGATGTATTGCTTTGAGTGTACATGGACCTGTGGCTGGTGTGTGTGAGCCTTTACCAAAGGAGGGGGCGTGTGGCAGACTTCTCCATGCTACAAGTTTTCCATTCCCTTGAAGATAAGCTACAAGTAAACGGGGATGAAATCAGAAATTGGCAACATGCTGTCAGGAGGGATTAATTTCTGTCCCTGATTAACTTTATGCTGGAACAGCAGGAGACTAATATTTCACTGTTCACAGTGCCTGGTGCAACCTCTTCTTACACCGAGTAGATCAGAATCCATCCCAGGTCCTGCTCTCCTCTTGTTATGTTATCACAGATCTTAGTGGCAGGGCCTTTGCTCTGGGTTTGCAGTGGCACATACATCTTTCTTAATGCTGATGGAAAGTTCTGGAAGAACATCTGCCAGTGTGTTGGGGGGTCTGGCTTGAGCCTTACAAGAGTTCTGTTTCTGCTTGTAGTAGCTTTAATGTGCTGGTCAGTCTCCAGATGCTCCTGATGGAATATTAATTCTCTCTGCTCCTGTGAAACCTTTCTTCTGAGGCTTCCACAGCACTTTGCATAACTTCTTTCAAAGTGGGAGGTCAGTGGGACCATGCAGGCACAGGAAGGTGGTTTGCCAACCATCACACAGGCAGGTCAGTACTATGTGTGTGGCAAAGGGGAAGCACAGGCCAAGTCCCCCCTCTCAGCCATACATGCTAGACAATTGCTCTCTGCCTATGCCTGAAGCTCAATTAAGATTGCACCTGCTGAAGAGGGAGGGCAGAGGGCAGCTGAAATTGGGCTTTGTATTGACAGCAAAGTGCCCTGACAGAGTAGTGTGTGGAGCTGTACCTATGAACAGCTGGGTCTGGAGCTCTGCCATGTGTTCATGTGTGCATGAAGGAAAGGCTGGGACAGCAGGAACTAGAGCCATTAAATACTGGGCAAGAACTGAAGAAGGAGGGGACAAGGCAAGTGGGGATGCAAGTGTGCATGCAGCTTTGTGTGGTGGTGTTTCAGTAGAGCAGTGGAAGTCCTTGTGCCTGCCTTGGGGGTGCTGCATCCCTCTGGTCCAGGTCTAGCTTTCACATTGTGGGTGTTTGCCTGTACCCTGCCAATCATGGAGTGCAAGGGGGACCTGGGGACTGAGTTATTTTCCATTTCTACGACAGCCTTCCTAAGATCTTAGCAGTGTACATAGGCTTAGTTTGTTGGCTGTTGGGAGTGATGCTGGGATTGAAGATCATTCTGCTGTCTCCTCTTTGGCCTTATGGAGAACTGAAGCTGACGGCCCCTATATACCTGCTTTTGCAAGCCTGTATGACTGGCCCTGCCTGGGAGAGGAGCAGGCAGCTCTTACTTCTCTGTCCCAAGCCTGTAACACACCACCTGGTGAGTAAGTCACCTGCACTAGTGTATGGATCAGCTATATCTAACAAAGGGTGAGTGTTTTCCTTTGCTTTGCTGCTTCTATCATTTTGAAGAACGTGGACTTTCCAAGAGTGGAAGCTGACCTGCTCTGGCTGATACTAGAAAGAGGCCTGTCAGTCTAGTGAGCCTGTCAGTCACTGCTGCACCATTCAGGGCTGGTGGAGGTGAATTTACTATCATTAATCCTCCAAAATGCTGGTCAAGGAAGCAGTGACTGGTTTGAGAGGAAGGGCTCTTGGTGATGTTGCCAGGAGGTGGTGCAGCAGGGAGCAACTTGTGCCTGCAGCCTAGTGAATGAGTGTCCATGTGTTGGGAACATCATGGAGTCTGTAAAGGGTGGATCCATGGGACACCTACCCTCTTGCTCCCCACCAAGGAGGGGTCAATGCTTGGTCCTTCCCACAATGACGGCAGGCAGCCCTGTGCCTTGCTTGTCATAGCTGTAGCTAAATGAGCAGCTGATTGAGCAGAAAGGTGGTGCAGGGGGAGGGCAATTTAGTGCTCTGTGAAGAGGTCCCCAGTGTATTTCCTCTTTAATTTGAAGGGCTCCTCAGCAGGCTGTCAGGGCTAGGATGTGACGGCTGCACCTGCATGTCACTGGGAGGCTGCATGCTAGCAAATCCTGCTCAGAAATAGCCTGGAGTGGGGGCTGCAATAGCAGGCTGGGTTTAGCAGGCGCATCTGACTGACAGCTGCAGTTTTTCATTGGCATAATCACATCTTTTAGAGGTTGTGAAGATGAGGAAGGTGGAGGAAGAGGAAAGAGTGGGGCACAGCACAGACGGATGCCGCTGAAGCCACCCTTCACCATGATTTTGCCATTGCGCATTTCTGCTAACCTTTACCTCCTGCTCTCTCATTCCTTGGCAGGCTGCAACTGCATGTTGCCCTGATCTCATCAGCAATCAAATCAGGACCTGGGAACTCAGAATTTCTTAAATCTGCTCTTGCAATACCTGTCTGAGCACTCTTGTACTGTCTTTTTGGCCTTCCATCAAAAACTCTGTGCCTTGCTTTGTTCAAGACTTGGGGCTCTGTTTTCTTTCTGTTTGTTTTCCCCTCACCTCACCCCCAAGCTCTTATTTTCCCCCAAAGTTCTCAGTTTGGCCATCTGATCAAAAGTGCCCAGCTTTGACAGATGTCTGGATATTTGGGGGACTGTTTTGAATAGTGCATTTGCTGATTGTCACCATAATTGTAGTTTGAACCCAAGGTGCTTTGATGTGAAAGCATTAACTTGTAGGGAAACAACAAGTAAGTCTGAGGGGTTTAGCTTACAATAGTAGACACTAAAGTAGGACAAATCTTGGGATATATAACAGTGCAGAGCAGTGTGAGGGAGAAGTGCCTGTTCTTCATTCATCCTGGAGCTTTCCACCAAGAGCAGTTCTAAATTGCAGCATGGGATTTTCAATTTAGGCATCGTAAAAAGTTTTCAAGTAGGGTTGTGAAGCACCACAGCATTTTGTCTTGTGAGATGCAGTAATGTCCCTCACTGGTTGTCTTTAAAAGGAGATCAGATGAGTGTATTAGGAATGAGGTAGCTGGTAATTGTTGGAAATGTTGGAAATGTTGGAAATGACACATCAATTATAGTTCCTTCCCTTGAGGGTATCTGAGGAGGCTGTGAGACTCCATGAGCTGGTAGGATCCCTCCCAGCCCTGTTCTCTGTGATACTATAGAGGTTTTGGAATCTTTTAGTGGAGGCTCTCCATTAGGATGTTGCATCTCTGAAGGTTGCCTTCAGAAGAAACATTTTGCAAAATCTCTGTGGGTGGGTATCCATCCTGCCTCTGTGTCACTCTAAGGCTGTGCTGAAAACTGAAATCTGGGGTGGGTTTTCCAGCTGGAGGGTTTGATGCTGCTGCTGCTCAAGTCTTGTTGGTAGGGTTTCAGAGGTGGGGCTAAGCAGAAAACCTCAGCCAATAGGACTTTGCAGAGGGTCCACTTCTGTATTAAAATCTCTAGGTATGTGTTGTATTTTTGTTGAAGTCTCAGTTTCCAGATCCCACTGGCTCAGAGACTAGGAAGCAGTAGCTTAGGAAGGGATGAGTCTAGAAATGGGTGAAGGAAAGCTGGCTACAAATGTGTCCTCCCTTCCTCTGGGGACAAGGAGAAGCTTTGTGAGCCTATGCCACAACTTTATATTAATAGACATAGGTGATGACTGTCTAGCCAGGTGGCTAGGAAAACCCTGGAGGACATTAGCCAGAGGGATGGGTTGGTCTCTTCCAGCCTTGCTTCCATAGAGCCTGTGCATTTATACAAGTGCTTGCAGTGCTTGAGATTAGGGAAAAAAAGCTTGAAAAGACAAATCCCTGAAGACGAGAGAAAGCCCCAAAACCTACATCAGAAGGTAAATCAAGAGACTGTGAAGGTGCTATTTCTAAAAGTTCAATTTCTTTAAAATAGATCATTACTCTGCAGAAAACTCGGGGTGGGGGGGCGGGGTGGAATCTGTCGGCACTGCTGACTTATGCTGGCCTAGATTTCAATTGCTGTAGCTCTAGTAAGAGATCTAGCTTAATTCCATGTCAGTGGAGTTATCCAAAATTTGCATCACTGCAGCTGAGAGCTGATGTGGCCAGTGGTAGTCATCAGTAAGAATAAAAGGCAGTGAGAGGTAATTGTTACTCTTTTTCTTCTGCAGTTAGAAGGAAAGCCTGCAAAATATGCCTGGAAGCTTTAGTGTTAGAGGCTGTACAGCACAGTCTTTTGCCACAGCCCTTCCTACAAGAAGCAGCAGCTTTTCTGGCACAGAAGATAAAGCTGTTTTGGGAAGGAGGCCTGGTTATTTATTTAAAGACAAGTCTCTGAGGATCCAAGAGTTGTGCATTGCTCAGTGCAGAGCAAGTAAGAGTTGTGCATGCTTGGGGTATGCTTGCAGGGAACAGGGGGCAACCCTGCCCCAGGCCCCACTGCTGTGTGTGTGCTTCAGCAGAAGAGGCTGGGTGAAATGCCATCTTTTCTCACAGCAGTGGTGGTATCTTCCTCATCCTCCTTGCTGCTAGGGAAACTGAGTCCAGTGAGATCCCACCTGGGTTCTGTAGTAGCTTTTGTAATTTCAATATCCTAAACATTTAGCCTTGGAAAAGAAGCAACACAACAAAGGAAAAAAAGGTTTAAACCCATCCAGGAACAGTGAGAAAGGCAGGACTGCAGCCATGCACAGTCCAGGAGTGATCGAGAAGCAGAGAAGTTTCTTGCTTCATCTTTCCCTAACCATCTTTATCTTCTCCTGTTTATCTCATTTGTGTGCTCTCTGAAGCCATCAGTCCCAGCACAAACCCTCCCTCCCTACCTGGGCTTCCTGCTCCATCCCCCCTACTCCTCTTAGTCCTCCCTCAAGTTTCTCTTCCTCCTGACCCCTGCACTTGTCCTGGAGGGTCAGCGTGGTGCTTCAGCAGTGTGTGTCCCTGCCTGCCCAGGGGGCACTGTAACCTCTTTGGTTGAACCAATAACCTGTTCCAAAATTGATTTTAATCCTTGCTTATAGGTAAATCAGAGGGAAATTGAGTTCTGCTGAACCAGTAAACATCATGCAGGTATTTCTAGAAGAGCTTCATGTGGAACAAGTTGCACTGCTGTATCAACACAGCTTTTGATTCAAACTATCCCTTGCTTTGGTACAGCTTAATTCCATTCTCTTAGAGACACTGGGCTAAGCCCAATATGATCCATTATGTGCAGAGACACCGATTCTGATTAGAAAATAGTATAAAGCTGACATACAGCAGAACTGCACATCTTATCTGTGCCAGCATCCCTTCTAGGGTGCACCTTGGGAATTCTAGGTGTAATTGTGATGATGCTGATCTTCAGTACAGCTGTTCTCTACTGATGTGACTTCACCAAACTGCTTAAACTCTTCTGCACATATCCTGAAGGAAAGCAGTTGAGGTACCTTTAAAAGTACTGTTTTCCTTTTATTATTGTCCATATAATCAGGAGAGCAGCCAGAGTCATGGAGCAGGAAGGTATGATCTCTGAATGCATTTGGGCATTTATCTGAGATGCTGTAGTTGTTCTCTCCCTGTCATATCCATCAGCGTAGCAGGTTCCGGTGGGTTTATGTCCTGACCTGACAGCAGGACCCACACCACCCAGATGGCTGTGTGCATGCAGAGTTGTGCCTGGGCAGAGCTCCCACCCTGTTTGAGACTTTAACATTTTAAACTATGGAATAATTTATTCTTACAGCACCTTATCTGAAAGAAGAAGACAGAGTTTGAAGCTGGGTGGTACTGAATTACCTTGCAGAAGATTCACTCTGCAGGTACCCAGGCAGGTCTGTTGCTCTGAGAGCTCCCAGAACAAGGGTTTGGGCTGCTGAAGACTAAAAGCAGCTTTCCAGGCTGGGAGAGGTTTTCTATAATCCAGGCTAACCATGCATAGCCTTTTATCCCTGTCTAGCTGCTAAATAATGTGTTGCAGCCTCAGGTCTGCTTAGGGGCTGGCAGGCCTGAAGTCTCATCTGGAGAGGCTCGTGATCCTGGGCTGAGCGAGCAGGAGTCCAGCAGCGCTGAGGATGGGAGACATGGGTGCTGGTGCCAGACGGAGCAGGATGAGGAGCACTGAGCAGCTGCCACCACCTCCCTGGTGAAGTGGGCTGCCTTGCCTCTCATCCCCATCTCTGTGGTAGCGCTGCCTTTTAGCAGGCTCTTTAGTGAAGGAAGGAGACCTTATTTCTATGGTTTGTTTGCTTTCATTATAGCTGACCATCCCTGAGGAGCAGCTGAAATGCACGTTTTCCTGTCCTGCCTTTGCAGGGGGGCTGTGAAGAGCTGCTTGGAGGGTGCTTGCTTTTTATTAGGTATGTGGAAAGAAGGAACACAGCAGGGAAGCAGCACTGCATGAGGAGGGAGGGAGATGGGGTTAGTAAATGTCAAGCTATTTGCCTCCCATGCATGCCTGAGCATATGCACAGGCTGTGGGAGCAGCAGCTCTCTCTGAGGACAAGGCAGAGGTTGTGGCAAGGAACAGGTCAGGCTCTGGGAGCTGGCTGCCCATGCTGCTCCCAATGGGGCAGCATGGTGGGTGCCTGGGCTCGGGGCTGTGCTCATGGAGCCAAATCCTCCGGGCTTGTGGCATCCATGGTACTAGCTCTGGGAAGTGAGTTGGGATAGATCTGCAAAGCCTTAACTGGACTGTGGGACCACTTCTCCCCTGTGGCTGCCTCCTTTTGCCTTCCCTTCTATTGACTCCTCAACAGAAAAAAATGGGGTCTATCACCTTCCTGGCTGATGGCTGCTTCACCACAAGGCCATCCCCTGTGCCTGTCCCCATGGCCCTCATCCCTGCAGCACTGTGTATAGCATGGTCCAGGCATCAGCGATTGTCCTGGCAGGCTGGCAGCAAGGCTGGGATCACTCTTACCTCTGCCTGCTTGATTATCCCTGACACTGTGCTGAGGCTGACATCCTCCTAATGTAATATAGACACCAAAATGATTACCATCATTGCAGGAACTATGAGCACCAGACAATGAAATTTAACAACAGTAGGTGCAGCTAGGATGTGGGGCAAGGTGTGAATCGTGCTGTCTCTGCTCTCTGCCTGTGGCCCTGAGCAATCTCCATCTTCCAGCAGGATCTCTGGAGTTTTGCATTCCTTGTTCTCCCTGTTACCTAGCCATGGTGCTCCTTGCTCAGCCTGAACCATTTCATGGTGCTATTGCTGGCTATTTATGTAACTGCACAATTCTTCTCTAGACTTCCTCTTCATCATGAGTCTGCTCCGTGTGCCCAAGCCATGAGCAAGTTTGCTCGAGGGTTCCCTTTTTCCTTGTGATATTTTAAGCAGTTTCCAAATGGCTGGACCCCAGCATAGATGAGATGGGCTAGACTGTTGCTTGGGTGGTTGAGGCCAAGAGATCCTGAAGCTCCAAGAGAAGCACTTGGATGAGCATCTGAGCAAGCAGTGCCTCTAAGGGCAGGTAGCCTGCTGCAGCATTTGTTGTACCAACTAATTCCCTTTGCAGAGGCTGTATCTGGGTCACTGTATGAAGCTGATCAGCACAGGCCTGGCAGTAGGAGCTCGAAGTATTCCCCTGAAGAGAGGCCTTTCCAGCTCCACATAATAATGGCAAGTGGGAAACACCTTTTGATTTGCTGGTGTAGGGCACAGTCCCACGTCTGAGTTGTGAGAGGTTATCCCATGTGTGCATGGCTGTTGTTCCTGGAGAGGTGTGGCCTTGTTTTTGGCCTCACTTACCTGGAGCACCCCTGCTTTGAGGGGTGATGCTCTGGGAGCAGGATGGCAACAGGATGCTTGTAGTGCTTTGTTCTTTTGCAAATACACCAGGTTTGCCCTGTGATTAAATGCTGGTGTTTGGGCTTCAGCTGTCCAAACCAGGAGTATTGGATTCATACAGCAGAAAAAGTCATACATTTCTGGCAGGTGACTGTTACCCAGACCCAGCCACCTTTGCAAGTACACCCCAGCTAGGGTTTGAGCTGTGGGTATGGTCTGTATCATGGCCCAGTGAGGCTGAGAGCTTCTGGGTTTACCAGCTGCCATGGTAGGGTGCAGCTTTTTGTTTGTCATAGTTGGTCTTGTATGGAGTGAAGGAGGGGTCTTGGCATGGAGATGAAGCTGTGCAAGCACAGCAGAGTGACCCCCTCCCTGGTAGCTCAGTTTTGGGGAGAGGCTTTTTCTGGAGGGATGTGAAATGGAGCTGGGGTGAGAGGGAAGGACAAGGAGTCTGTTGTGAATTGTGTATGTACCCCATCATCCCAGCCCTCACATCAGTGTCCCCTAGCTTGTTCTTGACAAGCAGGCTGGAGACTGGCCCTGCTGCTGCTCATGGGAGACAGCAAGGCTGGGGCTGATGAGACAGCTTTTACTCTCCAGTTGTGCCCAATGTCACATGTGGTAGTGGTGCTATCATAGAACCGCTGAGTTTGGAAGAGACCTTTGAGATCATCAAGTCCAACCATTCACCTTGAGCTTGCAATCCCAACACTACTGCTAAGCCACCACCACTAAACCATGTCCCTAAGTGCCACATCCACGTGTCTTTTAAATACCTCTAGGAATGGTGACTCCACCACTTCCTCGAGCAGCCTGTCCAATGCCTGACAACCCTTTCTGTGAAGAAGTTTTTCCAAATATCCAACCTGAATATACAGGGAGCTCTGCAGGGAGCTCCCCCAGAGTTTGTTGTTTTCCTTTATGTTTTATCATCAGATACCTTGACTCACAGGAAGGTGTTGTGTCCTCCTGTGGCAGTTCTTTGTCTATGGAGTACTTCTGCACCATTTCTGTACTTTCTCAGGGTGCCCAGGTTCATGGTGCTGGCTGTCCTCATGGAGAATGGCAAATGGTTTCTCTGACAGCTCCGTGGGCACAGAGGGAATTAATAACAGGCATGAGCATCATCTGTTGTGCTTTAGAAGCAAGGCAAATGTGAGTTCAGAGAATGGATGTTCTGAGGCAATATTAGATCTGCCTCTTCAGTTATACAGTTGCTGCTGTGAACATGTGTTGGCAATTGGTTGTGTTACCAGCTCTGCTTTTCAGTAAGGCCACTTAGCACTTCTCTGCTGGTTCAGATCATCTTCTTGGCTGTTCATAATTGCACTATGCTTAGAAGTATTTGGGATGAAATACTTCATGTTGCAGGTTGTCTCAAGCTATTTGATTTTCTGTCCCCCACCTGCCAGCATTATTAGCTCCATACTTTCTGTTATTTTTCCTGTGTTAATGCTTCTCCCTGCTCTTGCCACTTACCAGTTCATTCTTCCACAGTGAACCCTGGACCCTTCTTCCCATGCCTGGATCTTCTGGCTTCTGTATCAGTCCTTCCCAAACTACTTAAAGATTTGCAGTTTATGGGTTAGTGTGGATCCCCAATCCCTGAACACAACAGCTCCCTCCTTTGTGCTGCATGAGGGCTCATAGCTCTGTAGGTAATTCAGGGGCAGTCCCTCTCTTCTCCAGTGACTTCAGGTTTACCAGACACATTGAGCAGGGGTGATGCAGGGGTTTTACTCCTTGTTTCAGCGTAGCTGGAGCGTTGCAGGATTGGGCTTCCCTCTTGTGTTCCTGCATTGCCACCCACTTGCCCTGCCTGTCAGGGGCTACATGCAGCCTGGGAGGGGATGGCATGTGTTCACAAAGGAATTGCAAAGTAAAACCCAGGCTAGCAAGAGCTTGCAACCTGCACCCTCCCTGCTCCCTGAGGGTAGCGATGCTGCTGGGATGAGTGTACCTAAGTGGAATCAGAAGTAGCAGTCTCTTGACTCTGAGGTCACTGGTATTACAGCCTTCAAACCCACCAGATCACAGGAGAATTTCAATGAGAATGGGGTTCTAATTGGGACAAAACTAAAGGTTTTTTTTGGGGGGGTTAGCCAGAAAATTTGCCCTTTGATTCAGCTCCAGGAAAAACCCAATCTGGGAAATGTCACCTTAGATAAGTAAAACCTGGCCAAGTTCTGAACAACCCGAAGCAAAAAGCTACAATGGAGAGCTCAAAGCTATCTTAATTGCCTGGAGTTCTATCCTTCATTCCCCTGCCTGTCTGGTAGGTTCTTGTGCTCCTATGGTCACTGTTAATTCATGCTGGATTGTTCTAATTAACGCTGATGAACTGTTCAGCCAAGAAGACTGCGGAGCTCTGCAGCTGCAGAGAGGGCTGGAGGAACATCTCCTGGTTTCTTTTTCTGTGTTCTCTTCCCTTGTGGACAGACACCGTTTCTGCCCGTAACCAATAGGAGCCAACTTTCTGTTTCATAATAGGAATATACTAATGTCAGGATGCCCTCCTTACCCGAAGCTTTCTCCTTGAAATTTGCTCCTCTTTGCTTTCCTAATTGCTGCTGCTCAGCTGGAGGTAGCACAAGTCTTCCAGACACATTTTGTTATGCCTTTCCTTACCAAAGGGAAAAAAAAAGAGTATGAGAGAATATTGCTTTGTGTCAAGCTCTCCTTGCTTTGCCCCTTTCTGTGCTGAAGTGGGGTGTTTTTCTCTAGCATGAGATGTTTTGCTATTGACAATACATGCCTTTTTGGTCTAAAGATTGGGGATTGAAGGAGCTCTGATGTAAGGAACACCTGGAAAACATTTCTGCT
This sequence comes from Indicator indicator, assembly GCF_027791375.1. NCBI lineage: Eukaryota > Metazoa > Chordata > Aves > Piciformes > Indicatoridae > Indicator > Indicator indicator. The sequence continues at coordinate 18,671,227 of NC_072024.1, read as the reverse complement.
GGAGTCAAGCATCCTCTTCAGAGTCACTATGCTCACATAACGATCACCTATAATAAGACAGAAGTTGCCTAATCAATCTGAAATATGTGTGGTCTGGGGACTAAAATTATTTGAGTGAAACCCTTATAATCAGGTGAGCTAGAAACTTACTGCTTGGAGTTGCCCTTCTGTGAACACTGGGTATGGAGCCTGCAAGAGCAGAGTTTTGGAGAGGGCACTGGAGCCGTGCTCTATGTGTTCCTTAGGGACTGAGGAGTTGGATGAAAATTGCAGGTGTTTGGTTTGCTGTGTTTCTGCTCTTGGCTCTTCTCTTGCAGGTAAATAGGCCTTGAAGTAACCAGGGAAATTCACAAAAATGCCATTTTCTCCACAAACTTCAGAAATGAGCAGGTCTGAGCTTTTTGTGTGCCACTTTACTGAGAGAGATGGGGCCCGTTACCATCTTGGCAGCCTGAAGCCCTTGGAGCTTTTGTGGGGCAAACAACTCAGCTGTATGAAGTAGAGCTAAGATGGAGTAATGGTGTATGTGGACACAAGGCTCCAGGAGGGGAGAGCTGTTGGGAATTTCCTAGTAGAATGGAAAAAAGGAGGAGCTCCGGCAGAGCAGGGACTCCAGGGAAAGCTGCAGAAAGCAAACTTGAAGCCTGAAGATTAACCTTGTAGGTCTGGGGAGAGCAGCCTTTTGCTTAGACTGAGTGTACTCCTGTGGCTCCGACCTCAGAAACTGCTTTGTTTAACCATGAAAAGAAAGAGGAGGCTGTGGTGTGGCGATGTCTCTGCTCAGGCTCTTGAATTCTTCACTTGCTGCCTTTCAGCAAGTAGAGTTGCTTCCTACTCCAGCTCGTTAACATCTGGAACAGAAGAAGGGTGGAGTGAGTAGTTTCCCAACATATCGGGAGGGTATCATCCTGTTCTTGAGCAGTGATCTGCCGGTGCCTGGATCCTGGGCACCTGCCTGCCCATACCTTTATTTTTGCTGACTTCACCAAGAGAAAGAGTTGTGATGGTATCAGCCTCCTGAGAATCTCTAGCCAAGCCTCTCCTTAGCCCTGCCTTGGTGCTAGTGTGGTGGTTACTGAGGTACACATTTGCCTTGTGGAAGCTGGCTGTCTACTACTTGTGTTTGGCTGCTGCTCTGAGACCCAGGGTGGATCAGGGCAGAGGCAGGCAGATGTTTTGTGAGAAATGGTTTCTGCAGCGTGTGGTCTCTTCCTTTGTGGTAATGCTCAGGTCTGCAACAAGCCAGCAGTTACCTCTCATGAAGATCCAGCAAAGAGGGGGAGTTTATCCCATGGGAAGCAATGATTCAGTTCCCAAGGATCATGCAAGCTTGGGTAAGTGCCAGACATGCTTAGCATGGAAATCACAGTTAAACAGAGAGTCAGCTACTGCCTTGGGGAGGTCCAGCTCTCCTTGGAGGATGGATTTTTTGCTGCCAGATGTCTTCATGTCTGGAGCTGCAGGTATGTGCAAGTAGCTCGAGGATTCAGAGAGAAGCACAGTCCTGTTGCTATGTGTGTCCTGTTTCTTTGTGTGTCTTACTTAAGAAAAGATAAGACATGTGGATGTTTATTTACTTAAATCCCAGATGACTGTGAAAAGATCTTTCTTATCTTGTCTTGGTTGCACCTGAGTTTGCAGGCAGACTGAGTTAACAAGTCATGAAATGCTCTGAGGAGGTGACTGAGGGACCAACGATTGCAAAGGCTTATGGTGGACTGAATACTTCTTGCTGGGACAGGGCTGATGCCAGCATCCCCTTGGTTCTGGCATTATTCTCTGCAGTTGTATGGGTGGCCTGGAAAGACAGGCCCATGAGCCACAGCTACACACTTTGGGTGCAAACAGTCAAATCTTGACATTGCATCTGGTCTTCAGGATAATCCCAGTACAGATCTGTGCCTCTCCCCAGCACAGCCTGGCTGGTTTCTGGACTGGCTGTAGAAATTCTAATTTCCTGAGGGTGCCACATTACTACGGCTTGCTCAGAGACAAGGTTTTATCTCACTTCATGTGCTCTTGTTCCTGGTACCCACTGCTGCCAGACTCTGCACTGGACAATCATTGCAGGCAGTGCACAGGGCTGAGGGCAGGCTGGCAGCTGTGTTTACATTTGCAAAACCCAGCAAGTGGCCTTGGAGAGGGGACACACTGAGTGATCAGTGAGGTTTGGGGGTGCATTTGTCTAAGGGAGAGCACAGGAGAATGCATGATGGTTTTTCCTGTGCTACTGTTTTGGCTCAACAGAAGCAGTGTGGTGGGCAGCTCAGCTTTTGACTGAGAGGAAGGACGCTCATAGCTTGCAAGCACAAAGCTATAAAATCAGTGTGGGGGGGCAGCAGGTCAAATGCAGTTGGCTTTTTCTGGTTGCAAAGCCTTTCTTCCCCTTGTTCCCCTCATTTTTAAAGGTGATATTGCTACCTAATCCATGCTGGTAGAATTCTTCTGTGTTAGAGGATCAGCTTTTCTGTGGGAAGGCTGCTGTGCTTCTCTCTAATATTGACTGTCTTGCTTTCCTTTTCCTTCTTAGATCTACAATGAGAATAGAAACCTGTTTGAAGTCAAGGAGAACGTGCCCAGGAAATTGGTGGAGAAGGTCGCAGGGGACATTGAGAGCCTCTTAGCCAAGAAAGTCCGTGCTTTAAAGGTAAGGTGATGGGCCTGTCTGCTGATCCTTTGTCTGATATGTTCAGTTTAAAGAAGAGGGTTGATGCTGGCTCAACATTATGATCTCAGTTTCAAAGTAATTTCTGTGGCTGTGTGGCCTTTTCTGGGAACTCTATCTCGCAGTTGCACAAAGTCATATGGAGCATGCCTGGGATGTGAGGCAAGGACATATCACCTGAGGATCTACTATAGGTATCTTCTTGCTTTTTATCTCCTCCCACTGTCATGGGAACACTTGAAAGTGCTGCCCTAAGAATACAAGTGACAGCAAAAACCTGGCAGCAAATTTGACCCAGTCATTTCACTGGGGGTGTGGTGAGTGGGAAATGAGGCTCTGTGATGTCCCTGTAATAGCTCATGGAAGTGTCTCAGACAAATGGGATTTTCCCTCTTTAGGAGAGGATGCACTGAAATGTTTGTGCTGGTGCCTGGTACTCAAATCCTGTGATGGAGTATGCAAGTTGCCCTCGTGGGTGCCTGCAGACGGTGCCAATCTATCGCCCCATTTCACAACGCTCCTTTGGAAATGAATTCATTTATTGTAGTGGAGCAAGGTGACCTGCTCATGAGGCCAGCTTGGTAAAACCCAGTGCTGGCTGTAACAAGGCAGCTGTGGGGCTGTCCTCTGCTACCAGAGAAGAGATGAGTAACTGCCTTCCTGGAGAGGTGCAGGTGTCCTGTCCACTGTAGAGGGGTATGGGAGCTATGTCAAAGCTTTGCTCCCAGGAGCTGTACCATCCTTTCAAATACCTGACTGTAATGAGTAGCACGAGGTTGTGCAATGGACATCTGGCAATATGGCTGACTGGATATGGCTTGCACCTGATGACTGGAAGGGCTTCTATGGGCTGACAGACAAGGGGAAGGCTTGGAGCAAGTAGCTCTTGTGTCTGCATAGGGGCTGTGCCAAAAAGACTTGGTCACCCTTCAACTCAATAAGCAGGAATGGGAGCACAGGAGTAAGTGCTGTGGCAAGGGAAGGGGTGTTGCAATAACTGAAGTGTAACCAAGGCAGTGAGAGTTTGGTAGTGACCTATCTCGATGTTCTGGGGAAGAGGAAGTAGCTCTGAGAAGGTATGCAGAAGCAATCACAAGACATGCACATAGGACAGGTGAGTCTCAAGACCTGATAGGAGCAGAGTCAAGGGTGCTCAAAGAGTGTCAGGATGGGAAGGAGTTTTCCACAGTGATGGACAAAGATGGTGACTATAGGGATTTGGGTGAAGACGACTGTATTCAATTCTTGGGAGGTAAATATTAGTCCTGCTTTGGACTCACATGAAGTGGTTTAGCATGAATGGAAGGAGCTGAAGTGGTACTAAATAGGTGGCCATTGTCAGCACTGCATTTGGGGTTGTGGAAGTGAAGAGAAGGGAGACCAACTCTGTTCTTAATGTGACCTGGCATCCCTGTGTTTGTAAGGTTTCTGTGCATGCTTGAGCACATATCATCTATTAAACATCCCAAAGATCTGCACCACCTGCAAATACTGGAGGAAGACACAAGTGTCAGAAGTTAGCCACAAACACACGTGGGCAGGTGTGGCTGCACAGGGTGACAAGACCGAGTTACACAGCCAGCTGGTGCCAACTGCTTTCCACTCTGCCATCTGAAGTTCAGCTGATAGGTTGCTGTGTTTTTTCTTATCCTTTGCTGTGACTCTCACAGACTTAGAGAGTTTGTACATCTTCAAACCTGAGTCAAGGGTAGGACTGTGCTTGAGGTACAAATAACCTTTATTGTCTTTCAATTTTACTTCCTTTTTGTTGAGTTTTTGGGCAGGAGTAGTTAATGCACTCTTAAGGACTCAGCTGATGGTGGATCTGACACAGAGGAGTGATTCTGGCAGTGCTGGTTAGATGATGAGCACTTGGTGCTGGTTTATTGCAGTGGAAACAATGATCTGTTGGAGTGAATTAGTCCTTTCAAGAGGATTCTTTCAGAGTGCAGTTGCCAGGTGGAGCAGTCTCGTATGTCCAGCTTGCCCAGAAATCCTTGATGTCTTGGGTTGGTGGTTCTGACAACAAAATCTGGAAATGGGGAAGTTGATGGGAGGGGGAGAAATCATATCTTCCCGATTTCTTCCACATTGCACTAAGCTTCTTTGAAGCAGTGGGGCTCCCACAGCTTCTTGCACTCTCCAACCTGTGTTTTATTCTGTCTCCACTCTCCTCTTAGCTGAATCATCTCTCCTGGAATAATTTCCTCCCCTTCTCTAATGACTCACTAGAGTGATGATGACTTCTTGAAATACATTTTTCAACATGTGAGTCAGGTGGGACTCCATGTCTCAGTGAGGGCAGGTGAGGAGCCTCTCCTTAATGTATGAATTGCCATGTCACTCGTGTGTTCACTCTACTGTCTCCTTTGCTGCAGGAGAGAGAAGGGAAATTGCCTGTGCTTTGGTGGGGCTTTGGAGGAAGGTGGTAGCTGGCCTATGGACACACACTTCAAGAGTGCCATTCTGATCAGGTGGTGATTCAGTCCAGTCGTCAAAGAGCCTGCTTCCCTCTGTTTCCAAGTGAAAATATTAATGTGTCCTTAGTAAAGTTAAACTGTGTGCAGGGTGTTTTTCACTAATACATAGTTCCTTACCTTGTGTGTTGCATTTCTAGAAGCAGAAATGAAGGACAAAGAAACCAAACTGGGCTGTGTGGTCAGTCAGGGCTCTCAGGGTTCGTGCACCGTAGATCTCGTGAACTCTCCTCTTGGGCGCGATGCTGTACCTGCGCAACACTCTGAATTTAACCTCTCTCAGCCAAAGTTAGATTTCTTTGTGGAATACACTGAATTTCACCATTTTCTTGCATCACCCAATAGGTGTGACCAGGACCTTCAGCAGAAACCACCCCTCAGACAGGTTTGGCCTCTCCTGAAGGAGAAAATACCCAAACAGTTTTGCCTAACAGATTCTTCTCTCTGATAACAGGAACTCTATCACCTTCTTCCTTTTGCAACAAATCTGATTGGGCAGGTCCAGCTCGATTCACTGAACCTCTGCTATTCACTAACCAGGTTGCTTGTGCTACATGTTTCTCCCAGTTTTTCAAAGATCCACCCCCCATGGCTTTGAGAGTGGTTTTCAGCAAACCGTTGTAGCGTTCGATCTTCCCTGCAGCTGGGGCATGGTAGGGAATGTGGAATATCCACTCGATGCCGTGCTCTTTGGCCCAGTTTTTTACAAGATTGTTCTTGAAATGAGTTCCATTGTCCGACTCAATCCTCTCTGGAGTTCCGTGTCTCCACAGGATTTGTCTTTCCAGACCAAGAATGGTGTTACGTGCAGTTGCATGAGGAACTGGATAAGTTTCCAGCCATCCAGTGCTTGCCTCTACCATAGTCAGCACATACTGCTTACCAGATCGAGAACGAGGTAGAGTGATGTAGTCAATCTGCCAGGCTTCACCATACTTGTACTTGGACCATCGGTCACCGTACCACAAGGGCTTGATCCGCTTTGCCTGCTTAATAGCAGCACAAATGTCACAGTCATGGATGACTTGTGTGATAGCATCCATGGAAATGTCAATGGATCTGTCACGAGCCCATCGGTAGGTTGCATCTCTGCCTTGATGTCCTGACGAGTCATGGGCCCACCGAGCTAAGAATAGCTCACCTCGGTGTTTCCAGTCAAGATCAGGATCAGGATCAGAGTTTGTGTCCACTTGGGAAACTCTTGCAGCTAGATCTGCCTGATGGTTGTGTTGTTGGTCCGTCAGTAGCTTTGCTCTTAGGAATGTGAGCATCGATGTGTCTCACTTTCACTGGGATTCTCTCAATGCGAGCAGCAATGTCTTGCCACAGATCTGCAACCCAGATAGGCTTTCCTTTCCTCTGCCAGCCATTCTTTTTCCAGTTTTTTAGCCAACCCCACAAGGCATTGGCTACCATCCACGAGTCAGTGTAGAGATAAAGCTTTGGCCATCTCTCACGTTCAGCTACGTTAAGAGCTAGCTGGACAGCTTTTACCTCTGCAAATTGACTGGATTCTCCTTCTCCATCTCTCGCTTCTGCAACTCTGCACGTTGGACTCCACACTGCACATTTCCATCTCCGCTTGTTCCCAACCAGACGACAGGAACCGTCTGTGAACAAAGCATATCTCTTTTCATCATCAGACAGATCACTGTAAGGAGGAGCTTCCTCAGCACGAGCTACTCTCTCCTCTGGAGGTTTTGCACAGCTTGTGCCTTCTGGCCAGTTTGTGATCACCTCCACCAAACCAGGCCTTTCGAGATTTCCCATTCGAGCTCTCTGTGTTATCAGAGCCATCCACTTAGACCAGGTAGCATCTGTTGCATGATGTGGTGAAGAACCTTTGCCCTTGAACATCCAATTCAGAACTGGCAATCTAGGAGCTAGAAGAAGTTGTGACTCAGTTCCAATCACTTCAGAAGCAGCTTTCACTCCTTCATAAGCAGCTAAAATCTCTTTCTCTGTTGGAGTGTAGTTTGCCTCTGAGCCTCTGTAGCCACGACCCCAGAAACCAAGAGGACGTCCTCGTGTCTCCCCTGGAGCTCTTTGCCATAAGCACCAGGTTGGACCATTGTCACTGGCGGCCGTGTACAGAATGTTCTTAATGTCTGGACCAGTTCGGACAGGTCCCAGACCCATGGCTTGGACTACCTCTCGCTTGATCTGGTCAAAGGCTGCTTGTTGCTCAGGACCCCATTGGAAACTGTTTCTCTTTCGAGTCACATCATAGAGAGGTTTCACAATCTGACTGTATCCAGGAATGTGCAGTCTCCAAAATCCCACTATGCCTAAGAAACGCAGAGTTTCTTTCTTGTTGGTGGGATTTGCCATGGTGGAGACTCTGTTTATCACATCCATTGGGATGTGACGGCGACCATCTTGCCACCGCACTCCCAGAAACTGGATTTCTCTGGCAGGTCCTTTCACCTTGTCTCGCTTGATAGCGAAACCAGCTTGCAAGAGAATGTCAATGATTTTGTTACCTTTCTCGAAGACTTCTTCAGCAGTCTCACCCCAGACGATGATGTCATCGATGAACTGAATGTGTTCTGGAGCTCCACCTTTCTCCAAAGCATCATGGATCACTGCATGGCAGATGGTTGAACTGTGAATCCACCCCTGGGGCAAACGATTGAATGTGTACTGAATGCCTCTCCAGGTGAAAGCAAACTGAGGCCTGCATTCCTCTGCTATGGGAATAGAGAAGAAAGCATTAGCAATGTCTATGGTAGCATACCATTTGGCCTGCTTGGATTCCAGCTCATATTGGAGTTCCATCATGTCTGGTACAGCTGCACTCATGGGTGGAGTTACTTCATTCAAGGCACGGAAATCAACTGTCAGACGCCACTCTCCATTCTGCTTTCTCACAGGCCAGATTGGACTGTTGAAAGGTGAATGAGTTTTGCTGATGACCTTCTGACTCTCCAACTGACGAATCAAGTTTTGAATGGGCACCAAAGAGTCACGGTTGGTTCTGTATTGTCTGTGATGCACAGTTTGAGAAGCAACCGGCAGCTTTACATCCTCTATCTCATGTTGTCCCACAACTGCAGATTCATCTGAAAGCTCAGGTCTAATGGACAACTTCAATTTTCCTCCATCAATTTCTACAGTTGCTATTCCAAAAGCCCATTTGTAACCCTTAGGGTCTTTAAAACGCCCTTCTCTCAGAAAATCAATTCCCAAAATACAAGGTGCATTAGGACCTGTTACAATAGTATGTTTCTTCTACTGCTTCCCAGTTAAACTTATATCAACCTCTATCTTAAACAACTCTTGAGATCCACCAGTGACTCCCTGAATAGTTATAGATTCTCCCCCTTGATAATTTGATGGTATTATGGTGCACTGAGCTCCTGTGTCAACCAAGGCCCTGTACTTCTGAAATTTTGAAGTGCCAGGCCACTGGATGTACACATCCCAATAGATTCTGTTATCTCCATTATCCCTTACCTCCCCCTGGCGGAAGGCAGGGCACCCCTAATGGTGGGGATTACCTCCACATGTACAGCTGGCACAACGTCCAGCACCAGAATTAGGATCACTGTTGGAGCTATCAGAGTTGTTCTGGGAAACTGAGGAAGTGACAGCTACCCTCCTGGTATTGCTACCTCGGGATCTGCCCCTCTGCAGCTCCCGTAACCTCTTGAAAAGATCAGAAGTTGGTTGACCATCCCATCTGTTCATGTTCTCACCAAACTGATCACGCAGAGTTATCCAGATACTGCCACGTGATTGCCTCTGCTGTCTGTTTTGGTTTGACCTATTCTGGAATGGCCTTCTTGGAGCACGTCTGTTCCTAACAGCTGAAACTTGTATCCATCTGGAGGAAGAGGAATCAGAATCATCCCCCTTCACAAGTTGGATATGGAGGTTTTAAATTCCTCCTTCAGCTCTTTCATGCAATTCTCATCTTTCCAGACAAAGTTTCAATGGCTGAAACCAAAGAAGTACGTGCAAGACTATCCTCCAATTGCCTCATTTGGTCAGTGAAATGGCCAACAGTAGGAGGCACTCCACCATAATTTCTTGCCACAATCCTGCTTGCCAGAATAGTAGCATAATTAGGAGGAGCAAGCTTAATGAGCTTTTTGGCAAGGCCTGTTCCAACAGGAATTTCATCAGGATTCAGAGTCTTATGATCTCCATACATTACTTCTCTCACAGCAAACTCTCTCAGACGCTTGATTCCCTCAGCTATTGTGGTCCAAGGCTTAGGGTTCCATGGTAAATCATCTCTGCTGGGGTACCTCAGCGAGACTGCCAGTAGGAGGCGTGCCCACAGAGAAACTTTACCAATGCACTTGCCTAGGTGCCTGTCTATGCCTGTATCCTTTGAGAGCATCCCCAACTGAGAGGCCGACTTGTCGCCTACCACCAATGCTGGGGCTCCCATATCAAAACACCTGGCTAGCCAAGACAGGACTGGCTCAGTGTCTCCTCTGATGTAATCCTTCCTCACATGTCTAATTTCCTGTCTGTGTGCATTAGCTGACTGTATGTCATCCTCATCATCATCATCATCATCCTCCTCCTCCTGAGGTGGCTGTCCCCATAATCCTGTTGTAATCCTCCGTTGAATTTCCTTGAGTTCAGAGGCACTGCCAGCAGTTGCTAATCTACCAGGGTCTACATCCTGACCTACATCTCCATCATCCATGTGGGGTCTCAAGAGGTCTACCAGAGTTTTAAGGCTAACCCTCTCTTCCTCATCAGAAGGATCTTTCTTAACAGAGGGACCTGAGTAGAAGGACCCTCATCTCCATCTGCACCATCTCCTGCAGCATCTGCATCTCCTCCTGCAGCTCCTTTACGCTTTCTGCTTACAGTGGCCACCAAATTTACTGGATTGGTTGTCACATTCACAGCAGAGTTGGAAGAGCAAGTAGCCTTATGTCTTTCTTGACACAGTGCTATCAGTAGCCATATGATTATTCCAAGAAGCAACAAAATTAAGATTAAGGCTAGCACAAGATATCTAGGGTACCACTGGTTCCAAAGACCCTCTGTAGTTGTAAGAGGAGTAACAAACTCATATGTGTCTGCTAGCACATCCATAGTTGAGTTAACATAGCTTCTTAGCCCAATAAGACCACAACAGAATTCACCAACATTCAGTAACTTATTCTTAACCCAAAGAAATTACTTATATGCCACATATCTCACAGTCTTATCTATCATGCAAGAAACGGCCCATCTGTAAACAATCACACTGATAATAGATGAAATACAATGACTCAGAATCCAAAACAGCTTCATTTTGCTTCCTAATCTGAGCAGAAATAAATCAAACAAGCAATCGAGCCCCACGTTGGGCGCCAAAATAAAAAGTGTGTCGGTGTGAGCTGAAATTTCCCCCCCCCCCCCCCACTGACAATAACCAGGCTAGCCCAGTCTGGAAGCAAATGAAAAGCTGTATTTACAAGCAGAGTCTAAAATCTACAATGAAATGCAATGAATATGTACAAATATACAAAATTCACAACATTCACAAATATATACAATCAACAGAAAAGCACAACCGATCTCCCTTTGCTTCCCCGCAAGGGGACCCTCCCAAAGGGACCTCCCTCTCCCAGGAGCTTTCCCCCCAGATCCCCCTGGACAGAGAAGCAGAGTTAGTTAATCAGAAAGTTGTTAACTTAGCTGCCAAGGTCAGTGTGTTATCTTCAGCCAGAAGAGAAGAAGAAACAGCAGCCAGACAGCCCAGCAACTGCCCCCACTGCCGAACGCAGAATGTGCAGAGTGCCTACTTTGTTTTGGGTAATAGTTCTTAAACATTTCTATCTATCCAATGGAAGTGTTTAGAACAATCGTTATTTTGCTTTCTTACACCCAATAGTGACTTATTTACATTCTTTCACTTTCTCTGTTCTGAACTTTGCAAGGAAAAATTAAAAGGACAGTTTCAAACCATCACAGTCCTGCCAGCCATTGTGCTGTGGCACAGTCTGGCACTAGCAGGACACTTTGATTTCCCATGTGCATTTCTGAGGAGTGCTGAAGCCAGGGGTGTGTGGCTCTGAGGGTAATTGCTTCCTAAAATAACAGTCATCTACAAGGGATTGTTTATTTGGTTTCTGTCTCTCCCCTTTTGTTCCAGACTTATCATATCTGATGACAGTCTCATCGTGGGACAGGAAAATTCCTAGGAAGTTCTTTTCACCATCCCCACCTATTCCAGCTGGCACTAGAGAAGAGCATCTACAGCTGGCTTCTGGTGGACTTTTACTCCATGTCCCACACAGTGGCCTCTGCTTGACATGGATTTGCACCAGCACTAACTGCTCTTTTCTGCAGTGTTGTTTCTCCATGATGATTTCATTGCTTCACTGCCCTCAAAATCTTCCTCTTGCTTTTCCCCCCAAGTCTTCTCCCCACCCTGTGTAGCCTTTCCAGGATTCCCCAATTCACTCGCAGTGAATTCTCTGCCTCTAAAGCCTCAATGGCTCTGTTTGGTGAGGTTGGTGAAGATGAGCCACTTCTCCACAGAAAGGAAAGAATGCAGCAAAGCTCTTTCTGGAACAACCCTCCCTTGCCATCAAATCCAGCAGCTGCTTGGCTTCTCCATGTGTCCAGGCCATCTCTTAGGTTAGGCCATCTCCTCCCTGCGCTGTTTACCATTCCCACTTCCTGTGCTGCCTGCACACCTGGGCTGCCCCTTCCTGCCATGCCACATCTTTGGATGCCCCAAGTTCTATCTGCTGCTCATGGCCACTGGGAAGACCTCAGCAGCCCAGCCTCACTTTCTCTCCTGTGCTGGCAATGCCAAACTCTGTTGATCAAAGCAAGAGGGTGGTGAGGGTGCTGCTGAGGTGATGACAGGATCTGGAAAGCATTGATGCAAGCAGCTTGGGGGTGCTGGATTTCTGCTGTGCTAACCTGATCTCAGGAAGTTCTTCTAGTACCACAAAAGCATCTCCACAGTGAAAAGGTGGTGAGGACATTGCTGCTTGTGGTGCAGGATCTAGGAGCTTGTTTCACCTTCTCCTTCAGGTCTTCAGATGGCCCAGATCTGATTCTTTTATAATACTAGGTGAAGTGCATAAGCAGTGCGTCTGAATCTACCCTTTCTCAAAGCTCCACAGACTGAGGGAGAAAGGAGTTGTGATTTCATTAAGGAGGTGGCTGAGAAATGGAAATGTTTGGATCCTAGGGTATGTTTTAGGCTTGTTTCTACTTTTTATGCAGTTCTCACAAGGGCTGCTTTTGGATTCTGACTTCTTCCTCCCTCACATATTTAACCACAGACAATTTGCTTTGCCTCCTGTGAACGACACATCCCACTGTTTACTGAGTGGGTTATGCCCTGAAGTGAGCTATTCATGCACTGTAACCATCCTGAAGACTTCTGGCAGTGCAGGTGTTCTTCCCCCATCTCTAAAAAGAAGCCCCCAGATCCATAAAACATGGTACAGATGTCTGGGGGCTCTGATGTTGTCCCCATGGGATGCAGGTGACAGGGATGGGCTGGTGTTTTTTCCAAAGAGCTGCTCTACTTTTGCACATGGTACATCACCAGCAAAATCTTCTGACTTAAGGTGAAGTTTGTTACAGTTCCAGTGGCCCTCAGCTGTGTTGTGTCAAATATGTGTTGAGCAGAAATGCAGCAAAGTAGCATTTCATGTCTTGGAGAATTTACCGTGTGTATTATGTGTTGGTCTGTATTTTGCCTACCTGAATGTCTTTGTAGTGGGTTTGGTGTACCTTGTGTGACTGGGGATGACAGAACAGCACTTACCAGTAGTTAAGAGAAAAGTCTGTGAGGTTTGTTTCATTTGTTTGCTCTGTTCTTGTGAAATTTAGCTCCATATTTGTGTTGCTGTGTATTTAGCTCCATTGTGGAATGAGCGTTTGGGAGAAAGGAGGGGTTTGGTAGGGGTGTTTGAGGTTCCTGTTCCTTCAGCTAAGGTGTAGGAGCTCCCACTATATTTCACTGAAGACTTTTGGGTTTTCCTGTAATGAGAGTAGGAAAAACTACACTTGGTATTGGACAATTTCTTTTGGCAGAAAAATGAATACAAAGGGCAAGACTCTGGGAATTTTCTGTTTTGAAGGCACACTGCAGGGATGTCTGGCTGGGGTTCCTGTGGCTACATAGCCTGGGTGAACATGGCTGTAGGAGTTTGTGGAGTTCCCATCTTCCTTTACCTCAGATCTTAAGGGAATATGGCTGGAAGAACTGAGATTTGGTGCACAGTCAATATGGTGGTTCTGGAGATGAGTGAGGCCTGAGGTTTTTGTACTGCCTTATCGAAATGCCTCTTCTTTGTCTCTGCTTTCCACCTTCCACCCTTGGTTTTGGGTTTTCCCACTTACTGCCTCTTTTTCCTTGTGTATTCCTTCTGATGTGACAGTGCAGTTAGTACTTTGGCTTGCTTTAGGATCCTCAGGTGGAGGGTGAGGTGGGAGTTGGGCGCATTAGCAGCGCTCTCTCAGGGGAGAGAGCTGGTCAGCGGGGGCATGGTGAGATGCTGGAGCTGAGGCCGGTTGTGCTGTTAGTCCTGGTTGAATGCTCAGTGTATTACTGCTCAGCTGGGACTAGTTCCAAGCTCCTTTTACATCTGGCACAAGCATATATCAAGAGTGCAGAGGGGATTTAATTGGACGGTTTTATCCCTTTAACAGTTCTGATAGCCCTGAGATTTCCCTTGCAGGTATGTGGTGAATGGAGTCTTTATCAGCTCTTCTGCTCCCTGATAGGGACAATAAAAGGTTTCACTTGTCTAAAGAGCTGCAAAAATTGGCATGCAGCAAAGCATCTCTCAGCCCAGTTCAGAGCATCTCCCTGCTCCCTTGGCAGCAGAGGCACTGACCTCTGTCACAGCAAGGGCTGGAAGAAAACAGGCAGTGCCGACACGGTGCCCTCTATTCCCTCCTTCACTGCTGAGGGTGCTGCTGTCCTCTGGCCTTGGTGGCTTGCAGTCTTTAGGGCAGGCAGCAAAGGGGTCAGCGTTCAAGAGGAGCAGCCTGGGGTTGTACTGTTTTTCTCCCCCACAGCTGGCATCATGAGGTCCTGTCACCATCTTGCTGCCATGCTGAGCTGTTTACAGCACGCTCTTCCAGGTGTTCATTGGCCGAGTTGTTGGTGTTGTTTAACTGGAGAAGTCCCAGAACAGGAGAGGGACTCTCCTGAGCAGCAGTGCATCAGGGGCTTGGGGTGGCTGCAGCATGTGGTGCTGCACGTGTGGCCCTGGTGGCTTTTCCTGCTGCACTGCAACATGGCCCTGGATTTTACCTGGGGTGGGACTTCTGGTCATGCCTGAACACCACCAGTGGTTACACCCCAGCTGCTGGATTCTAGACCAGTATCCAAGCTAAGAAGCATGTCACCTGTCTCACCTAGGCAGCAGAATGGGGGAGGAAAGAGGGATAGCTCAGGTGAGCTCAGATGCAGCCTGTGGCTTTGGTGGGCTGTGGGGCTTCATCTGCCCATGCACACCTACCCCCATTCCAGCCATGTTGCCATGAGCAGGAACTTTCATGGAGGGAGGGCCGCAACCATCATCAACCTTGTGCATGCTGAAGTACAAACCATTTAAAGGTGCTTTGTTAATTCACAGTGACAAATCCGTCCCTCTTCCTGCTTCTTTGCTAATTGCTGGTTGGTGGCTTTGTTTTTAATTCTATTTTTAATTCACTCCTAATCAAATCCTGGCTGACTGTCCCCATGTATTTATTTATTTATTTATTCATTTTTGTGTGTGTGTGTGTGTTTGTGTCTTCTCCTGCCTCACAATTGTTCTTGTGCTGGACCCGCTCCAGTAATCCAATTTGAATCCAATCTCCCAGGTCTGGAATTCTAATTTACAGATTGCAGAGGGGAGCTGAACAATGCCCACACACCAGGACCGGGGTTTATTGTCTAATCTAATCAGGGACAATCAGATGTTTGTAACAAGTCTATCAAAACTGTATTGGGCCAGTTTGCTGAGCAATGTAACCAGCTTCCTTAATAGCACTAACACGATTTAGGGCTTCCTGCACTTTCATGCAGATTATGCTGAACGTTTCCCTTTCTTCTCCCATGAACGCTTGGCAGCAGCCCAGCCCAATGGGCTTTACAACTTTGTAAGCTGCCTGGCGCACTGTGCAGCGGTGGTGAGGACACAGGGCCTCCTGCTGCTTGCCTCCCCTGCCACCACTGCACATGGGAGGTTGGAGGGGTCCTGTCATGATCTTGTTTGGGGGCCGTCTCTGCAAGGTACAGACCTAGTACTGCAAATGCACCTGGAGTCATGAATGGAGAAAAAATGATGGTTCTGACCTGATAAAAGACTCAGTAAGTCTTTGTGGCAGGTCACCAGCCCTGTACACATGCTGTCAGCCTTCAGGTACTGTGGGCTTGCCTGGCTGTTGAGAAAGAACAAATGAAGAAACCTTTGGCCTCTCTTGCCCTTGGCAGATTAAGGCTGCGGTTTCTGGGTATACACTTTAAGAAGTTTGGATGATAGCAGCTCAGGAGAGACTTCTTTGGGGCTTTTTGGTATGCCTTCCTAGGGCCTGGAGCAAAAGAGTAGGCAAAACCAGTTCTGTAGATGAGCTAATGTCTCATAGTGTAGCCCTCCAACCCAGAGTGGAGTTTTCTTATTTTTCCTGTGTTAAATAGTTTCGACTATCTCCTTCCCAAAACATCCCTCTGGTCCCTTACCCTGGCAGCTAGCTGTCAGCCAGCAGGTGAACTTATGCTGGTTCTCACACTCCAGGTCTGTTCCACTTAGCCCTGTACCTGGGGCCCTTACCCAGGGGTCTATTTTAGGCTTATGGATCCCTCCCTGCCCCAAAGCATCTCCCCTCTGTGTGTACTACACTCCACCCTGAGCAGGCGGGTTGAGCAGAGCTGCAGCATACTGCTGGTGCCCACCTTACATCCATGGCTGGGATTCATGGTCTGGGTCACTCAGTAGTGCTGGGAACTTTAGCTGAGCTTTTAGCCTAAGCAACACCTCCACTTGTGCCCGCTGCCTGAGTGCTGCCAGGCTGGTTTGCACGCACAGGGAGGAAAGCTCTGAACTCCCTGTGATGGGAATGAATCTTTCCTTGAGGGTTTAATTGGTGGGCATGCCTTGTCATCCTGTACTCTGCAACCTGCTGGGGGAGGAACTCAGAGACCTCTGAGACCAAGTGAAGAGAAGGATGAAACAGTCCTTAAAGGGTGTTTATTTCCCTCCCAAAACTGTATTGTGTATTTGACAGCAGTTTAGGAGTTGTTTTTCAGTTTCTCCTGGTTTCTCCAATGCAGGAGCAGTGCTCTTAGCAGAGGTGGAGGTAAGTAAAGCCATTAGTGCTGTCAAGGGATTTTCAGTGGTTGTAGTTCTTGGCTGTCTCAAAGCTCAGATCCATCAGCTTGGTCCTTACCCTCTCGAGCTCTGGAGGCCTGACAAGGCTGCCTTCCTCTGTGTACTGAGGAGATGCCTCTGGGGGAGGAGATTGAAAGGATTAAAGAAGGATGAGTACAAATTACTGGTCGAGCTATGTAGATAGAGATAGATGTGAAAATGGTGAGTGATGCAATAGAGGAGGGGGTCTCTGAGGGAATTTGTGCTAGGGAAGAGAATTTCCATTTAACTATGTACTATGTATAAAACAACCTTGAAACATGGATGGAAAGAAATGTATGCAATGATAGCAAAATAAAAGAAACCCTGTCACTGAAAAAGGGATTTATTTGAATTTCCTTGGTTAGTTTTGGCATGAGAAAATTAATTTCCATGGCAGTTGAGTGGCTGGTGTCGCTTTTGTATCCTGTCCTACAGCTTTATAATCTCTGCATGGTGGGAGAGGGTGAGGGGAGGATCTTTGTTTCCCCAAGGAGTGCCTGTAGTTTTGCAGGGAAATGTACCTTACAGATCTGCTGTCAGTCCCTGGCAGTTCAGCCCCTGCTTTCTGTACTGCTCTACAGCCTTGAAGCCCCCTCTGAAGCCCAAGATCTTGGGCAGAAAAGGCTTCCACCATTTTATTTTCCTGTTCCATGTCTTCATCCTGGAAATGCATCATCTGGGATGGAAGGTTCTTATACTGAATGGGAATAATTGACCTGGGGAGAAAAAAATGAATCATTTTGAGTTCAGTTCAGGTAGAATAAGGATTTTTTTAATTATTATTAGGGGCTTCATCCTCTAGTTGAATTAAAAATCAATTATTTGTATGGCTCTGTGTATGGACAAGTAGTGATGTTAGACTGCAGTGCTTGAGGGGGTGGAGGCTTGTTTGTGGAGGTTAATGGACCTGCATGAAGCTTTTTTTAATCTCAAAAGCTTTCTTCAAATCCTGCCTTCCTTTCCTAAAGAAAGGGGATTTGGCAGGTCTCAGCTTTGGCACAGTTCATCATGGTAGGTCTCTGCGCGAGTCCTGTGACTTGAATAGGGGGAATAGCTGCAGGTGAAGAGCAGGAGGCAGTCAGGAAGGTGGTTGCATAATAAGCATTTAGCTTGGCTCTGGGTGAGTGGTGCTGTGCTGTTGAACATGAGCTGGCATCAGAGCCAGCTCCCTGTCCTGGAGTATGGTGTCTAGATGGGACCATGCTGTCTGTTCCATGTGGCTTTGCTTTACATCTGCTGAAGCCTCAATGGGGTGAGTCCAAAGCCTATCAGCATCCAGCCCTACCCCATAGCAAGGAGCTGTTACATATTGCCAGAGCAGCTGATGTCCACTGAATGTTTGAGTGACACTACAACAATGTGTAAAATATCCCTGATAAGGATCTAGCAAATCTTAATTAAAAAAAAAAAAGTAACAAGAATGTAAATTGCACATGCAATTGTGATAAAGAGCCAGAGATAACATTAAAGAGATTGTATCAATTTAATGCAAGTTTAGTGCCAAAGCCTGTGATCTGTTCTGTAAAGAGGAGCTGCTGGGAGCCTGTGGGATTCAAGCAAACAGTGGTCAAATCATCCTGGTCCTCTGGACTGGCTGTTCCCTGCAGCCAGCCTGCTGCATGGAAGCTGTCTGCTGGAGATTAGTGAAAACGTTTCCAGCCACTACAATAAAAATAATGTTCCTTGGGGAAAAAAAAATAGAGTGCCTGTCTGCCTGCTGACTTTTGGGTCCCTCAAAATGCAATTAAAAAGCAGCTTAATACAGCCTTGTGATGATAAATCTGTCAGCATTCACAGGCATGCTCTGAAGTGAAAGCATTGCTGAAACAGAAGCAAGCAAAAGTATTTAACCATGTGCCTGTCTGGTGGTGCTTGTGGAGCCACTGGCTGAACTGGGCTGTGTGGGACTGGAATGGGGTTAGCTGGGGGAGCTGGAAGCAGGAGCAGCTCCATGAGCGTGGAGCTGGGCTGCGAGCTGCACTGTGAGGGCACAGGAGCTCATCCATACCCTAGCCCTGGCTTGGAGCATCTCTGCTTGCCCATGCTGGCCACAATCCTCTGTTTCCCAGGCTGGTGTTTCTGCTTTGGGTCCTTCGTTCTGTCCCACTCTGCTCTTTCAGATATGCCACACCCCAGAGGGTGGCAGAAGAGTGGCAGAAGAGTGTTGCTGTGGGGCTGTTGGAAGAGCCCTTACAGGTGTGAGCAAAGCGGCTACTCCAGGTTTCTCAGCACGCTGCAGAGCTGCTGGCTGTATATGTGCCTGCCAAAAGGTCTTCCCAAAATTTTAAACTAAATAATGGGGATTAAAGCTAATTTTAAATGGGGGGGGGGGTGGGGGGGGGTTGGGGTGGTGGTTTGGGAGGGTTGGAGGTTTCTTTGGTTGGTTTTTTTTCTGCAGGCATGAAAAGAATTTTCAAAATCCTGTAGGTAAAGCTGGTCATTTCTTAGCAAGTGGGAGATTATAAAGGCTGGGACCAAACCATTCTGCAGACTGGAACACCAATGCAGTGTCACACCAGCACTGCAGCCTGTCTGCACCTATCCCCTGGCTTCAGCTCCACAAAGCAAACCATCCTTGGCTGTCCTTGTGTTTGCCATTCATGTGCTGCTCCTTGGAAGACATGAGAGTTGAAATCCCACCTCAGCCCTATTCAAAGAGGTGCTGTAGCAACAGCTCTGTTGGCATTCTGCTGGAGCAATGTTTTGTGTGGCACACCAGTAGATGGCACAGCTTTTATATCAGCTAATTAGAGAGAGAGGAAAGGCCACTCTGTGCCGTTCCTGTTGCTAATCTTAGCCATGCCTGGCTCTCCACTCACACAAATGAAGACATCCTTGCTGATATGCTTGTCATTGAGGAAGTTGGATAAGATCATGGGAGAAGATGTTGAGCTTTGCAACATTGGGGGGCACTGGGAAACCACGATGGGCAAGAAGAGGTCAGAAACTGTGTTCTCAGGTGAATGTGGAAGCAGACAAGCAAACTTCAAGGTGGTGTCTTCCCAAATGCATTCCAGTGAGTGACTAAATCCTTTAGGCCAGATATATTTGATAGCACCAGTTTTGTACATGGGGAAACTGAGGCCTGGGCGACCTGGAGAGATCATACTGTGTCTTTGATACACCTGGGAACAAGAGCTGTGCTTCCTAATTAAGCTCTGGGACTTGAGCTACAAGGTGTCCTTCATGCCTGGTTACTACAATAACATCTCTCTGGAGCTAAAAGCTCCTTCTCCCTGCTCTGCTTGGGTTTTGCACTAATGTTCCCTGGTCTGTTCAGGCTTTGAATGTGAATTTTTTAGCAGAAAATGTGAATTGCACCCTTCTGGAGAGTTCAGCCTTAAATCTCTGCTATGTGATGCTGCTCAGCTGTTTTGCAGCTCCTCTAAATCAAGCAGCACTCTGTCCAGTTCAGCTTGGGTATGTGTATCTTGCTGAATGGTGCTACTGGGGTTCAGAGAAGGGTTTTCAAGTGCAGTAAGAGAGCCATGAAATAGAGAGGAAGGCTGCTTGTCCCTCCACAGTCCTGTCCTGGGAGATGTGCAGAGATCCCAGTGCTGGAAGCAATGTTTCTTCCTACCTTCTGCCTGCTAAGGACCTTCTTTCCACAGCTGAAAATGATTCTTGTAGGTGGATGGAAAGGATATATCCCAAATCTTGAGGGCCTGGAGTGCATTTGGAATATAAAACAGAGTGTGTGTATGTGCTGCTGTAAATAGAGCTGTCACTAGAAACTGGGGTTTCTAGTGCTTGTCAGATCACTTTAAAACCATTTTTATTACTAGATTACATTCTAAGATAAAGTTTATTGTAACAAGAAAGAGGGAAGGTGTAGGATTTGACTGCAGATTTGGAAACACACTTAAAATTATGAAGAGTCTTTGAGCCTTAGCTGAGGGCAGACTGCCTGCTTCAGGGTTTTCCTCCAGGGCATCTTCTGCCCAGCTCAGTTATAGGACGGTTTCCTCATTTTGGTGCAACCTCTCCCCTAGCTCATCACCTTTTAGAAGCAAGCAATGAGATGCCACATGGGCACTGGCACAGAAGCTCTAGCTCATGAGTCTGTGTCCTGCATATGGAGCAGAAACTCTCACAGGACATCCATCCCAGCTGGGAGTTCTTGGGAGCACCTCAATTCCTGAATGTGGCTTTAAAACAACTGCCCTAAGGGTTTTGTGTTAAAACCCTTTGAGAATCAACCCTGGCACATGTTGACTTTCTTCTTTCCCTTCCTCTGCCCCATGAGCACTGCTGCTTAAATGTTTCACTATAGTTGTGTTCTTTGTCTATGCTCTTGCTTTCCGTGCTAAGTCTACAAGCAAAAGAAAATGGTGGGTTAGGTGCCAACACTTTTCTTAGCTCTTCTCTTCAAATACCAGTAACATCCCTTTTTCTAACTCAACCCTTTCCAAAATTTTCCTCCTTGTTTTACCTAGTGATATTTGTCTGCTTCGATATGTATCAGTGCAAAAGTTGTTCTCTGTTGCCTCAGCTGTTTGTTTGATGCAGCATGCCAGAGAGAACAGCAGCCTCCTTCTCCCACCAGATTTGGACTTTGTGTTGTTTAACTTCTACCTGTTCCATCTACCATCCTAGTACAGATAACCACAGAGCACATTACAGACCAGATGCTGGAAGAAGCAGTTGCTTTCATAGCATAATAGAATGATTTAATTTGGAAGGAACCTTTAAAAATCATCTACTCCAGCCTCCCTGCAGTCAGCAGGGGCATCTTCAACTAGGTCAGGTTGCTCAGAGCCCTGTGCAACCTGACCTTGAATGTTTCCAGGGGTGGGGCTTTTACTACCTTTCTGGGCAACCTTTGCTAGTGTCTCACCAGCCTCATTTTAAAAAATAGTATTTCCTGCTAGCCAGTCTAAATCTCCCTCTTTTAGTTTAAAATATCTCTCCTTGTCCTGTCACGACAGGCCCTGCTTAAAAAGTCTGTCTCCATCTTTCTAATAGGCTGCAATGTCTCCTTGGAGCTTTCTCTTCTCCAGGCTGAACCCCAGCTCTCCCAGCTTGTCCTCACAGCAGAGGGGTTCCAGCCCTTGGATGATTTTTGTGGCTTCCTCCAGACCCAATCCAACAGGTTCATAGCTTTGTGAGGACCGTCTGAACACCACAGCTCCCTGCACTGTGCAGAGTGAGAGTGGTAGGGAGGTGCAGACAGAAGAGCAATCTGCAGCTGGGGAGGGCTATTTGGATGCATTAAACCTGCTTCAAAATGAGCTTGTGGATTTGGCCAGAACTGGCCTTTTTTGACTTTCAAATATTTGAAAGTCAGTCAGACAAGTGAGCAGGGTTTAACCCTTAGGCTTGTGCAGAGCTGTGTTTACTTCTAGCCTCCGAACAACCAGGTTTATTTTGCATACAGACTGATGTGTCTCCACTGCCTTGCTGTGAGTGGGGCTTTTTTTGTCTCTCTCCAGCCCCTACTCAAACCCAGAACCTCTGCAAGGTCCCATTCTGAGTAGTTGCTTTGCTCTGTCTGTGCTGAGCATCCCTAAAACCTGAGCTGTAATAGCATCCCTGCTAATTATATCACTGCAGATTTATTTCATGGTAATATTATTGCTGGCCTCAGGCATCACCACTATCATTGGAAAGCATCAAATGATCACAGCTCCTTAGCTGCCTCCATTAAACCTGGGAGAAGCGTCTGGGCCTGTTTATAAGTTTGTCTTTTGATGAGAGCCAAGGACTGATGAGCTGATGGAGGTGAGGTTTGCAGAACATGCCCTGAAGGGAAAGCTTGCCTCTCACAGCAGCCATAAGGTACAGATGGCAGGATGGCTGGCAGAATGCACAGGCAGCCTGGGAAGCAAGAGTGAGGAGAGAATGTCACCTTTGCCTCTTCAGGGCAGACCTTGCCCTTTCCATTGCAGCAGTGTCCAGCACTCAGGGCAGCTCTCCAGGCCAGGCAGCTCTGCCTCAAGACCAGCAGTGCTGGCAAAGTGATCAGAACTGCTCCCAGGGAAGGGGTGGTTTGATCAAGCAAGACGTCTTGTGATGCTTTCTGCTGAAAAACTTGGAGCTAGGGCTGAAGAAAGGCAAAAACATCAGTGCTGATTTTCTACAGAAACGGAGAAAAAGATAGCAGGAGTTTTCTCTGTGTTTTCTTTGCTAGAAATAAAATACTGTGGCTGGTGAGCTTGGTACCAAAGCCTTCTGATAAGAGCATGGCTATAGGTCCATGCTGTATCCCCAGGCTGTTCTGTTCCTGGCACCCAAGCCTGTGGCTGCTTGGTGCTGCAGGCTGCGTCCCTTACGGAGCGCAGTGTTGGGATGGGATTAGGTCTGGAGGGTGAAGTGCTTGATGCTGAAGGCCTGATATCCACACCTTGGTGATTGGAGGTATTAAATATTAAAATAGCCCAGGTTTGTTGCAAGGGACTTTTCATCTGCACATGAAGCCTGGCTTGACTTGCAGGGATGGAGCTCCTAATATCTCTGACCAGTCTTTTTCTTCCCCATGAATCATAGAATTGTCAGGGTTGGAAGGGACCTCAAGGACCATCTAGTTCCAACGCCCCCTGCCACTTCACACTAGAGTAAGTTGCTCAGAGCCATATCCAGCTTGGCTTTAAAAACCTCCAGGGATGAGGCTTCCACCACCTCCCTGGGCAACCTGTTGCAGTGTCTCACCACCCTCATCATGGAGAACGTCCTCCTAACGTCCAATCTGAATCTACCCATTTCTGGTTTTTGTTCCATTCCCCCTAGTCCTATCATTACCTGACACCCTAAAAAGTCTCTCACCAGCTTTCTTGTAGGCCCACTTAAGATACTGGAAAGCCACAATAAGGTCTCCTCAGAGCCTTTTCTTCTCTAGACTGAATGCCAGTGGCCACCTAGGGGAGCAGAAGACTATTATCCCAGATCTGAGATTTAGCTCATGTGGAGAATGTGAGGGTATAATTTGGGAAGATCCTATTCAGGAGTTGTAAAAGTAGATCAGTTGTTATTGATCTTAGTGTGTCTGGCCATAAAGTCCTTCTTGGTTGTGGTGTGAAGTGCTCCAGCATGGTGATGAGTGGGCCAAAAGCTTGACTGAAATGGGGTCAATAAATTACCTGCAGACAAAAGGCACTTAAACTGAGACTGCATCAAGTCTCCTGGTAATTTCAGCAAAACAGTCAGAGCAGAAATATGCTGATAATTATTTAAATTAGACTCCAAGCACTGATTTTTTTTTTTTCTTCAAGTAACAGCACTTCAGCACTTGTCCAGATGAGTGCTAATTTACCCAAATGGAAAGGTTTATTAAACATGCCAGCCAGTGCTTTAGTAATATTTAGGACAGCAATTTTGCTTTATTATATCTCTTAACAAAGAGGACACAAGCTTCTTGATCCAGCACCAGAGCAGTCAAAGGATGCTGGGCAAGATCCATGTCAGCTCTGCCTTGTCTTGAATTAAGGTGCATCATCTCTACTTCAGTTCTGCCTCTTTGCCAAGTGCAAACCTTGGACCTGATTTGAAAAATAACTTCACTGACTTGACCAAATTGAGGAACACTCAAAATCTGAACATCTTCTGGGTGCAGGAGTCACGATTGTGATTTGGGAACGTCAAGGGATGAAATAGAGTTTGCTCCAGTGAAATGGGCCCTGAGCCACGTGCTGAGGAAGATGAGCCTCAGCTCCTCCTGCTGCCCCCTTGCTCGCTTTGCATACCTTTGACAACTGTGTCATTTTATGGAGAAATTCAGATGCACTGAGACAATCCAAGCCTATCATTGACTGTCCCTCACTGGTCTGTTGTGTGTGGCCTCCTCATCTCCCCTACCATGTCTGTTGTCGTATAGGTGTGCCTACAAACTGGTAGATGCAGCTGAATCTGAGCTGGAGGCTCTCCAGTGTGTTTATTTTTGTTTTACTACTGAGGCTGCCTTCAAATTATCATGTTGTGGAGCCCTGGCTTTGCTGTTTCGCTTAGGAGTCTCAATTTCTTTGTCTCATATATTTGAGAAGATGTTTCTTAAAGCCCAACAAATTGAGGTTCTGTTGAAATGTCCAGTAGAAGTCTTCTTTTTGTCTGTGAGTGCAGATGTTTGGTTCTGTGCCTTCTCCCAGGACTCAGCTGGAGCATTAGGACTACTTGCATGGATTAGAGATAATACAGAAATATCTTAGTCTGAGAATCTCCTCCCAAAAAGGATGGTTGTACGGTGTGAGTGCTTCTTGGAATACATCTTTTAGGCTTTGACGTTCCCCTGGGTATAAGTACTGTATAAAGAACCAAAATATATGTTGTGTTCTTTGTATCTCTAAGACCTGTCTGTGCAGAGAGGCAGGGACAGAGTTTTGAGAAGAACTCCAGTTTGCTGCCATTAAAGGTTTAACAGGGGTTGAAGGAACAGAGTACAGACAGAAGGTTACTGGCTTTCTGCTGTAGGACAGCATAGCTTGCATGTTCATTGATAATGAAATTTCTCCATCCTCTGATTATCAGTGAAAACTGTCATCTTTGCCACTATATAGCAGATGTCTTTACTGATTTTTTTTCTTTCCTCTTTGTTCCTTCCATAAATATCTTCTCCCTCTCTCTTTCTGCCCTCTTTTTTTTTTTCCCCCCAGATTGCTGTGTTAAGCTATTGTACTATAAATCTTTGCAGTGTCTAGACCTCTGGCTGTTTGCAGAAGATTTGGCAAGGGAGAAGCTATTGGAGTTCTGGGTTGTAAATTCCTCCAGAGCTTGGATAGATGGTGCAGCCAACAGTGATGGGATGATTTTGGCTAAATTCCAGGGATTTGCTCTTCCTTCACTACTGTCAGGTGTGCAAGTGGTGTCAGAGCAAAGTGGAAAAGCTGTGGCTGCTCTCCTATGCAAGTGTGGAAGTGACATGTCCTAGAAGGGAAAAAGAAGAGTTCCCTAGAGTTAATTCAGAGTCTCTCTAATCTCCATAGAGAACTGGAGTCGTCCCAGGCAGGTTGAATATTGTTGTGTCCTGTTTCTACTGGAAGTTACAGAAGAGCTTCTGGGAGAAAACATGCCCCTCTGTTCCCCAGCATGGGTGGGCAGGAGGTCATGTCTTCCAGGGATCATTGATTCCCATCCTTCTCATGCTCTGGAGAGTGCAGATCACTGTGCTGTCACAGCTCCTGATAGGTGGATAGTGTGTGTCCAAGGGAGGGACCTGGTGCGCAATGGTAGTAAAGCATGAAGGTGGGCATCTTGATACTTTCATGTGCTTGGTCACCAGCTCAGCCTTGGGCTTTCTGCTCTTCATTGTGCAGAAAATTATGCCCACAGGCCATCCAATGGCATGGTGTCATGAAAGTTTCTCACAGGCCCTCAAACCTCTAGAGCAGTAAAGCTTGCAGTGACCCAGTGCTGCCTTGCCCAATGTGCTTGGTGATGCCAGTTTAGCGAGCCCTGCTCTGCTCACCTGCCAGCTGCCATGTCCCACCAAGCAGTTCTTATCTTGTGGTAAAGCTCACTTTCACCAAGGTTTGCAAAATACAGCTGCTGCTAAGTGTTTCAGGGCAGCAACCAAGATAAAACCCAGCCATGGCTATAGATTTTATGTCATGCAGTGCTGTTGCCGTTCACAGTCCTGCAGTTGGCTGGTGGGAATATGACATTTCCAGGATGGGGAATATAAATGGACACAATTTGAATGGAAGCTCTCACTCTGTATTCTTGATGGTGTTTGGGGTTTGGCATCACATAGGGAAGGGTGCTGTGACACCTTGTTTGTAGTGGAGCCACAATGACCATGGACCATCAGCTGGTTTCATCCATCCACAGGAACAGGGGTGTGGGGAAGCAGCTTAGGAAGGAATCCTTCTGGTTTATCCACCTTTAAAAACTGTAGAGAGACAGACAGTCTGGGATTCAATTTGACTGTTCTAGCACCTTTCTTGCCATCCTGATTACAAGTGCTTAACCTCCTCTTCATTAATCAGTTTGAATTTTATCTAAAATTCATTCTCGATGAAGGCAAATTAGGTGGAGTCTACTGCTTCAGTCTTGGGCTGAAAATGATGGCAGAGCATGCAGGGTTTAGCAGGGGAGTGCACTGCAGCTTGGGTCAGAGTGATGCTGTATTTATGGTGGCTCTGGACTGACAGTGCTGGAGGAATCAGCTGTGCCTTGTGTCCCCAGCTCCCAAGAGGTGCTACAGGCAGGACAGGTGTTTGATGTTGTACTGATAAATCCCAGGTGACATGTGGCTGGCACACCATAACCCAGAGTCACAGTACAAGTCAATCTCCAAATCACTGAGGTTGGCAGAGACCTCTGGAGATCATCCAGTTGAACCCCTGCTCAAAGCAGGGTGAGCTGGAGGCAGGAAATCACTTGTTACCAAGGCTGCTGTCATTCTCCTCATTTTACAGATAGGAAGAGTAAGCCCTGGGTAGTGACCTGGCTGTCACATATGGAAGGTGAGTGCAGGTGGCTGGGGTGACATGCCTGGCATGATGGTGAGAAGGTGAAGAAGGTCTTGAGGCTGCAAGGCACGTATGTGTGTGCTTGCTCATCGTTTCAGGAGCTCATGGCTGCGTTGCGCTGTCTTTCAATTACAGAATTTTTTTCAGAAATCAAAGCTGCCAAGATCTGTAAGACCTGAAGAGCTTTAAGATCAGTACATAAATGCATTGGAGAGGTTTGTTTTCTTCTCTGAAAAGCTCCCTTACTGTTGGATGTTTTTGTACAGGCATGGAAAACACTGGAAAACAAGGAATAAGGAAGGTAAGAGACAGTGAACTCTCTATAGCCCTTGGCTTGCTGGTCCTCTGTAACAAGGGCATGTGGGAAGTGGTCCTCCTCTGTGTTTTGCTGAAGTTCAGCCTATGGGGGGCCTCCTGGGCCATCCTGCCTTGCCCATAGAGCAGTCTTACAGCTCCTGCCACAAGTTTTCCTGGAAAAATGTGGCAAATAGATAGGCCCCTGTTAGAGCATGGCTTAGCCATGTTCTGCCCAGGTGTGGAATAAGCATCCCTCTGAGGTAGCTCTGTTCCAGCCAGCCAGAAAGCTTCTTAAACATCTGATGAGTATTTTGTGGTAGGGTTTAATCCATACCCTTTCCTTGGGAAGAGGTAATGACTGCAAGGCATTCACTTTATCTCCTCCATCTGTCTGAAACCTGTGGGTCTTCTCCTGGCTGAGACTCTCTGGTGATGGCTGGGGCTGAGGAAGGGGGAGCTGGGGCTGGCTGGCTTCAGTGCTGCAGAAAGCTGCTGGCCAGTTGACCTAATCCGTAGCGCTGAGCCAAAATGCAACGTGCCGCTCTCATCACGCCGCAGCTGCAGTTTCCATTGAGAGGGAAGGGGGGGAGTGTGCTCATGAGAGAGACATGAGCTCTGTCACTGCCTGGATTTCTGCTCTCCACTCCTGTTTGGTCTGCAAAAGAAATGGTAATCTCACATCTGCTTTACTTTCTGTTTATTTCTTCCCTCTCTTCCTGATGAGGGCAGATAATGCAAGAATTGACCTCCATTGACTTCCATGACTTCCTAGCAAGAAAACAGATTGTTTGCAGGATCCTAAGAAAATGAATTTCACTGGCAGGACACATACCTAGAGGATCCTCTTGCTGTTAGGCTAGAGACATTTTGCAAAGCATTCTGAGTCTCTAGTGTGTCATCTCCACTGTGGACCTGGAAGGCTTTTATAGGCTTAATCCAGCTCCATCTTGCAAAGCATCTTGTGGTTCTTGTGGGGCTTCAGGACCTGGTGTGTGAAGGTTTTCTTTACATGGTGTTGCTCAGTTGATCAGTGGCAGGTTAGCACCTTCTGCATCACGTGGAAAAGAGGAACATGGTGAAAACAAACCAAATTTTTCTGCACTGCTTGAAACAGCTTTGTGAGCTGGGAGTTGGTCCCTGCAGTCTTCTCCTTGTGCCTTCTGCTTTTTGTTGTGACTGATGATTGGAACAAGAGGAACTTGGTGTCATGGAGCAGTTCCACAGGCAAAGCCTTCTGGCAGTCTGGACCAGGATGTCCTTTGTGTTGCTGTTGCTCTGGTCTGCTGAGATAATACTTTGATGCTTGTGGGTTGCCTCATTAAGTGGAGAATCTGATGATCTAGTGATGCACTCCTTGCTTCCAGGCTCACGCACCAAGGCTGGTTTTGCTGGTACAACATCTTTGTACTTAGCTGCATGAAATTCTTGTTACAGCAATGCTCGGAAAGCTGTTCTTAAAATCCTGGGCAATATAGCAGGATTCTGGTCTGAGCTCCTGCATGAAGCAGGAATGGTTAGATGTGTTGGTCAGGGCCCTCTCTGTTGTGTTCTGAAGATCTCCAAGGGCAAAGCTCCTTCACTTGGGATCCCTGATCCAGAACTGACCAACCTTACATGACTTTTTTTCTTTTAGAATTTGCTGTCTTGTCCACTGCTTCTCATCCTATCCCTGCACACTGCCAAAAAGAGTTTGGGTTCAGTGTCCTCTAGAGGCATGTTGAGCTGCTTGCACCCTGCTGTATTGCCCTTACAGCAGCTGCAGGAGCGGTTAAAGCACCCCCCACTATCTGCCTTTCTGCCTAGAAACTTTCCCTCAGGTGATCTCTTGCTTGCTGCCCCTTTCCTCCTTTTGTTTCTGGGTTCCTTTACCCCATTGAAGACATGGTTTTCAATCAACAGCCAGTGTAACCCTCTGCCCACGTACTTACATTTCTGGCATGGCCTCACATACAGAGCCTGTTTTAGGAGATGCTCCATCTTATTTGAGTGTTCTTGCTCCAAGGATATGACTTCACAGCCTCCTTTCGTTCAGGAAAATGCTGTTATATGTATAGCTTCAAGCCCAGCTTTTTCAGCCTGGATTGCAACATGGAGTTGGATGTCACTGTGCCCTTGGGCCAGACAAGCATAGGACACTGCTCCCTGATGCTGATGCTTGGAGAGACCCTTTGGTGCCCACTTGTCACTGATAGTGTAGCTGTGCCCATTGCCCAGTGTTAGGTGGTTGAACACTGGGCTGTGCAGATAAGCAGTGGAGACTCCATTCTCGTGGGAACTCAGAACTCAGCTGGACACAGTCCAGTGGTAGTACTCAGTGGCCCCATCTGAATGTGGACCAGAACTTGGATGGTTTTTTTTTGTCTGAGAGAACTAGAGTGGGCTTTCATGCTCTCAACTGAGGAAGCAGGGCTGGTGGTGGTGCAGGAGTGGTAGGAGACAAGCTGCCTGCAGTATGTAGGACACCCGCTCCTGACTTTTAGCCAAGCTGAGTTGGAGGAAGGAGTCTTACAGATGACTTTGTTGAAGTCATTGGGAGAACAGCACGTCTCTGACTTACTTTATAGGTCTTGTGCGGATTTCATGTGCCAGAGCTAAAATAATACATGATTTGTTAAACTGCCTTTTTTCACGGCTGTAGGAAACAACTCAGGCATTCAGCCAGAGCAGCAGAGAGCACCAATCAGCGTTGGCGGGGTGGGCTGTGCTGACTGCTGTCAAGATGCTATTTCAGAGAAGACTGGTGGAAACCAGGGAGTCAGAGTGGTAAAGCTACACCATGCTGGACCTCACTAGGCAAAGCAGATGAAACAGAGGGTGCAGGAAACTAAACAGGAGCATGAGGACTGCCAAACTGATGGCAGTAATGTGTGTAGGAGAGCATGCTGGAGGAGTGAAATAATCAGTCTGGCTGATTTTTCTGATAAATTCAACAGACGCCTCCAGGACATAGGAGTCACAGCAGTGTGGGGTCCTCTATGCCCTTTCAGATGAGGCATCTGATGGACTCCAAGTATTTTCCCCAAAGGACTGTGGCAGGGTGTCTGCTCTTCAGGCATGGAGGTTTAGTGAAGACTTCTTTTAGTTCTTTGCTGAATGCAGAGCTGAAGAAGGGCACTTTAAAAAAAAAAAGTAAAAGAAAAAAAAGTGTAAAATTGAATTGTGCAGACACTGGACTATAGCAGGAGCTGCCACACCTGATCCATGGTAAAGAGAAGCTTTTCTGTTCGCTGACAGACCACCTCTGCACATTCAGTCTGCAGCTGAAGTGGGCTTTTTACCATCTTTCCTTCTTGTAATCTCCTAATTGGTTTGCTTTGTTCACTCCTCAGTTGCAGTAAGCATTAAAGTGCAGTCAGTCACATTAGATAGTCCATTTCCATCTACAGTATCTACTTAAGCTACTTCCCAGTTAAGATTTTTCTGGGGTTTTTTCCCTACAGCTTCAGCCTGTCTGATGTACCAAATGTGTTAGGAAACACTGGTTTCACAGTCAGTGGATTACCCACCTCCCTCTCCTCCTGGTCAAATCATGGAGAAGTGTTAGCCCTACACAGGGACACGTTCACTGTATCCCTCTGATGTGGTCCTTTGGATACATTTTTGTGTTGTGGTTTTGTTTTTGTAACAGGAGAATGAATGATTCATTGCTGTCTCACAGCAGAGAGGTCAGCGGGTCGCCCGCAGCCATATCTTATTATCATCTGGAACTTAGTCTGCTGAGGGAATGCTAACCATCTGTAATACATACTGCTCATTTTCTTGGCATGCTCATAACCTCTGCTAATTATTTATAAAGGGTTAATTAATAGGATTCTGCTCTAAACAGCGACCCACTGTTCTTTGTTTCTGGTCCTTCAGCTACAGGAAAGCACTCTTACAGAAAACAACAGTAATTTATTCTTGAGAGAACAAGGGCTTGAGGTGCTGTATCAAAGCTCCACCAAAAATGGATGTGCTGTCTCTTTCCTCTGATCAGTGATTTAGTAATTTTATAAAAGAAAGCAATCAAGTTTGTCTCATTATATTTGTGCTCATTGTTCAATTCCATTATCCTTTTAGGTGTTTCTCTTAATGTTTGTTCCACTGTTTCAGTAAGGCTTGAAATTAGACTAATTCCCTAGATCACTCTTTTTTCAGTTTTAAAATGTAGATGAAACAGATTAAGATTATTGAGTTCTGAAAATCAAAGAGGCAATAAGGTAGAACCATTAATGTGCTGAAAGAGGCTGCTTGCCTGGTCCTGTTAGCTCCTGTTCTGAAAGCAAAAGCAGAGGGCACCTGGCATAATTAAAAGGCAACAGGTCTACTGCAAGTTAAATGAAATGTTTTTTTAGTGCAGCTTGGAGCTAACTGGTGGAACTTGTCGCTGGAAGATGCTGTCAGAGCAAGAAATTTAGCAAGACAAAAGAGGGGAAGCTTGTTGTGAAGAACAGTAGCTCTGATTCTGCAGTTGTGATAATCCTGGCTTGTGTCGTTATTGCTGTTGTAATGATGGGTTACATGAGTGATGGAGGCTTTCAAGATCAATGTGAATATCTGTAAATTGGGCTGAGGAAAAGATAAATGACCAAGGCTGTTCTGTTTCTTGCTTTGGGAAGATTTAAGGCAATAATTAGTGAAGCCAGGAAAATTACTTCCCTTACTGCAGATAGGTTTCGTAAGATATGTAGTTGCAGTCTTCTGGCTGAGGAGAGTTGTATCTTTCTCTAGACCATTTGCAGGATACAGAAGTTGGTGGGACTCCAGCCCACTTCCACAACAGCAGCCTCTGTGCCTTTCCTGAAAGATGCATTAGAACCTTCCTGTTTGTGCGTTATGAGCACACCATGGACTGAGACCACCTGGCAGTATCTCTCTAAGAGGGTCTCCCAGGCAAGCATCTCCTGCTCTACTGATCTCTAAACTGCTTTGTATCTATGAAGTATGATGGGCAGGGGGAAGGAGTATCTTTTGTTACATCTGCCTCAGTGGCTGAGCCAGATAGCTCATCTGCTCTTTCAACTCTACCAACTGCTTGAACATAAAATACATAGTTTTAAATTACCAGTGGGAGAGATGAGAATAAACCTGCTGCTCTAATAGGAATTTTTAGGCATAAGATGTGCTTCTTCAGTACTGCTTCTCTCCCTCTGCTGCATTACTGCTTTCTAAGCTTTCTCCTTTAAAAAAGAAACTGGTTCTTAAACAGGCAGTAGTTTTTTCATGCATTTTACCCATTCTGTATATATTAAAAGATCTTGACCCCTCCATTTCCATCTTTTGGGATAAAAGTAGTAAGCTGTGTCAATTTGGTTGTCAGTGTGTGGAAATCAGTGTGTCTATGAAATGCATAGTCTCTGTGATTGCCTGCATTTAAGCCTGATTATGTTCAAATCACCCAAACATCACAAAGTGCTATGCAAAGTATAATAATCTCTCATCAGAGGCAGACAGAGAGAAGGGGAAACAACTCTTGAGATTTTGGTAGGACCCAGTAAGTTTTACACATCAGCTTTTCAAACACCAGGCCCTTGGGAATGTCATAAAGCCACGAGTCCTGGTGCTGTTTTGCAACCACTGAAGCCTGGAGATCTCTGAAAGGGATGAGGCTTTAATGCCAAGAATATATTTTATGTTTTAGTAAATCCACCCCAGAAGTTAATAAAGTTGTGCTGTTCACCTGCTACCAGACTCTACTGATCTTCACCCATGCTAACAATGTGACGTTCCTGTTACATATAATGGAGATGAAAACAGGTTCTTTGCCAGCCTCCAAAGAATATGGAGTTGCCCACTAGCCTGATGCCCACATTGCTGCTGAGCAGTGTGTCCCAGCAACCTTTTGCCAGAGCACATTTCTTGATCCATTTCCCCTCCACCAAGAGCATGCAGTGTGCTCTTACCATGCTCAGGCAGGGTGAAAACACTCCTTGGATTCTCTCACACAGTGTCCATGATTTTCTGCACCCCTCATGGGTTTTTTTCATTGTAGCGCTCCTCACCCGGGAGGCAATTTCTCTACCCCTGAAATGATTGCCTGGGCTCCTAGCCCAGAAGTGCATAGTCACAAAATCAAAATGTCAAATAATAAATTTACCCTCTAGCTTTTGACACTGGTGGGCTAGAAATGCCTGGCACCCATCAGGAGGGAGGCCACCCCATTACTCCTCCCCTGCAGGGCTGTCCCCTGGGATTGCTGCATGCTGTACTGCCCATGGCATGGACAGAGCCTGCTGCTGTGCTGGGTGACCAGTCTGGCATTCTTCATCAGAGCTCTGTTCAGTCAGAAAGGCTTCAGTGTGGGAATGGCTTTCAAACCACTAACTTGTATTTACAAAAGCAAGGAGAGGGATTGTCATTTCTCTTCTGTAGTGCTGAGACTCTTGCCTATAGAAGTCCCATCTGGATCTGGCATCCCCTGATGCAAAGGTGCTGTGGGAGAAAGAAGAGATGGAGTGGGAGTCCTCATCTCCCCCTTGCCTCAGTGTGGCTGCTGCTGATTTAAATTACCAGCTCAATGCATTCATCCATTTAATTCAAAAAGAAGTTGGAAGAGAGGAGGAGAGTGAGGGCAGACCTTTTGCCTGAAGTGGGGTGTTTGCCTTGCAGAATTCCAGCTTTTACTGTTTTCCTATTAAGGCCCAATAACGTCTCCAGTGGATAGGAGTCACAGGCTTTCTTTTGTCTGGTAAGGCTGGAAGGTCTCTGGCTTGGCAATTGTCTCCTACACACGTGCTGTGCATTTGGATGTGCATGGACACTGCCTGGCACAGCAGCAAGTCTCTGGGCTGAAGAGCTCTGGGGACTGACACAGCAGCAAACCACTGCAGCGCTGGTACAGTGGATGAGCAGAGGGAACTCTGTTTGCTTGTCTCCAGGCAGCTGTGCCCGGAGGTGTCCTTGTCCTCTAAGAAAGCACAGTTGTTGTAGTTTTAGGACTGTGCTCTCAATCTCTTAAGTAAATTACTAAGAAAAATGGTTGGGGTTATTTTTTTCTCCTTGCTCTCTGCTAGTTCTGTTTAGGGTGGCTGTGCTGGATTTTCTTTCTTTTATCCTCTTGTTTTCCAACATGTCTGTCTTTTTCCTTTCTCTTTATACTGAGATTTGTCCTTTCTTTTATAGAAATTAAATTGCCACATCCTTTCCAGTCTGAGACTGAAGCAAAAGTGTGACTAGAGAATAGTTTATTTCTAATTGAGATTTGAGAAATATCCTTCAGTAATGCTTTCAGCTATTATGTGTGGGAATATTTTGATTACACTTGTTATGGCAAGCCCACATTCTGCCATTGCAGAGGACAAATGAGAGCAGGATTTCCACCAAAAGGTGTCTATCCTGAAGAGCAGATGGCTCGGGGTGGAAGCCGTGTTGCATGTTACATACATCGCTGGATGGTGTGCAAGCGTGGTGTGAAGAGGCACATGGTGATGTAAAGCACTCTCAGGTTTGCTTGCCCATACTGGGCTTTTTTTTTCTTTTTGTGCTTCTGTGGCTTTTAGCACTATTGAGCTCCAGCCCTTTGGGCATTCTCTAAGCACCAGGCAAACATCCCTGGTGCCTTTGCACTGTGCAATTGAGAGTTCCCTGGAAGCTGAGTCAAAGGCTTTCAGCATGGGTCTGAGGGTCTACAAAACACAACTGAGAAAAGCCAGGCTTGTGTTAACTTGCTTTAACTCCACATCTGGAACATACACCTCAGCTGGAAAACAGGTAGGAGTCTAAGTAAAAAAAAAAACCACCCCAACAAACAAAAGCAAACCAACCAACCAAAATAAAAAAAAAAAAACATCTGGAAAATGCTGCTGCAGTGTGAGCATCCAGCATGGGCAGACAGGAGGAGAGGATTGTCAGCAGGAATATTTTGGGAGTATTTGTGGAGTTAAACATGCTTTATAATGTCAAAATCAGACGGGTGTGGACAGGCTGAGCAACTAACAGCTAGCTCAGTACTCCTGAATCTGCAGTTGAACCATAAACAAGCAAAGCCTGGTGTCCATCGGCAGCTTGAATTGGGAGTGCCTGGCGTCTGCGCATGGCTGAGCTCGGCAGTTAATGGCACCCTGCAGCTGGCTCTGGGAGCAAAGAGCTGCTCGGTGACAGACAGTTAATGGGGAGGCAGCTCTGCCAATTTGGGAAGGGTTCAGATGGATACCAACCCATGAGAAGAGCTAAACTCAGAAAGGGAAAAGCGTCTGGATGCTTAATGCCATCAGGTGCTCAGTGAAGGACAGACAGGAATGAAGACTGGTAAGGAGAAGTTACTCTTCTTAGGTTTGAGCACAAAACACAGCTGAGCCACAGCATCCCAGCACCATGATCAATGCAAGGGGTGACAGTGGAGCTGCCTTACTGCCCATATCTCTCATGTCTTATCAAACATTGGAATAGTATGCCCAGGGCAGTGGTGGTGTCACCATTCCTGGAGGTGTTTAAAGGGCGTGTGGACCTGGCACTTAAGGACATGGTTTAGTGTTGACTCTTCAGGGCTGGGTCACAGGTTGGACTGGATCATCTTCACTCTCTCTTCCAACCAAATATATTCTGTGATTCTGTCCCTTTCTGTTGTGTGCAGTGTGAGACCTGTGAGCCAGCATCTTCTCTTGGATTCTTGCTGGTTTTCTCCTGAACGTTTGAGTCCAGGGTGCCACCTTGGACACAAGGGGTTAATTTGAACACAGATGCAGAAGAGTAACTAAGATTCTGCCAGAGGCAGCTCTTGGCAGAGCTGAGACCTCAAACTTGATGTGTGGTGTCCACTTAGTCAGCTGCCTTCTGGGTGGCTGGACTGAAACAACAGGCTTGTGTCTTGTGTCTGAAATTAGCCCCTCCAGAGCCTACACCCCAGCCTGGCATGCATTAGTGCTGCCTTCCCACTTCTAAACCACGTGCCTGTGCACGCCTGACCTCCTCTAGCCTCCCATCTAGGCTCTGCTTCATCCAGGTACTGTGCTGCAGAAGAGGAGGCTACTGCCATGGCAGGGAGCACCAGTGCCTGTGGGTGCAGGGTTCAGGACCCCTTTCTCTTCCCTGGCACTCCTCCAGCCTTCCCCGTGTTGTGCAGGAAGCACCATGGGCAATTGTATTTGTCAACTAAATATTTGCTTAGCTGGGCAGTGGAGAGAGAGTGAAACCATGGTTTTGTTTTTTTTTTCCTCCTTTTTTTTGGCTAAAAGGTCGAATTTACATTGAATAAATTTATGTTCCACACAACCAAATGTAAAAACAAATGTAACTGCCTGAGTGCATAGAAGGGGCCTTGCCTGCTAACTAGGGCACTCAGAAGAGTGCTGGCTGATGTCTGGAGGCAGAAGATTGCTCTCCAAGATTGTTCTCTGTGGAGCAAACCTTTGTAGGGAGAGCAGAGGAGGAGGCAGGTGCTGCAGGGAGAGGGATTGTGGCTGCTGCAGCAGCTTTTGGCTGGCTGTGGAGAAGTAGAGTGGGGCTGAGCTGCTCAGGAGACCTCCCTTGCTGCAGCAGGGAAGGCTGAAAAGGCAGTAAGCCTAAAATACAGTGATTTGTAGAGCAAATGGCTGAAATCTGCCTGAGCTGCAGGAGTTTGGGAAGTGTTAAACATCATCAGCTTCTCCTTCAAACGAGGCCTGTGGGCCTTTTCTTTTTGACCTGCAGGTGTTTGGGGAGGAGCCGCAGGAGGATGCTACAAGAAAGAGAGGTGTTGCAGCCATGGAGAGGAAGGCCAGGGCTACAGTGCACAGCCAGAAGCAGCCTCATCCTGAGGCTCACCCCAGATCTTTAGCTCTGCCCTACACCACACTATGGTGTCTTCTTTCCCAACAGTTCATCAGTTTGTGGCTTGCTTTCTCAAATCATTCTGCCTGCCTCCAAGCAAGGGAACTCTTCCTTGTCAAGGAGTGCAAAGCCACTGTCTATGTTGCCCAGTTCTCAGACAGAAATGGAGAGGGGATGGCTCTTACCTCTCACCCAGCACCATGTGTGTGCTCAGCATTTCCTTCCCAGCATCATTCCTCAGCATTGCCCCCACTGAACGTGGGTTTCCTTGTGCTGAGTCTGTCTCTGCCCACACAGCACCTGACACAGTGGAGCTGAATCAGAGCACTGCAAATCCCCATGAGAAAGCTGGGTTCTGGTGAGCTTTGGAAACCTTCTGCTGGGCATGATGACTGGTAGCTAACTGGGAGCTGTATCAGTGGGGTCACATTGCTGATGTCTGAGAGTAGAAGCCAGGGGCTTTCCCTGGCTTGTTGGGTGACTCTCCTACCTCTTGCAGTACAGCCCCACGCAGCACTTGGCAGTGCATTGGAGGGAGATGACTGAGCTTTTCATATGCTGGGCACAGCCACACAGGTCACTTAGCCCAGGTGCTTTATTGGCTCTGTCTGGCATCAGCCAGGAGCCAGCCAGGAGCTGCATGCTCTCATCATTTACTCTGCTCACTTCCCAGGGCAGTGCACTCATTGTCTGTGTGCACCAAACAGCTCAACCTGCTGCTACTTTCAATAAGGACTAGGTACTGGCTAGCTGCTCTGAGCCCTCCTCTCACTGGTGGACCCTTCCCTGAGCTGTCTGGCCTCACCAGCTGAACAGAGATGACTCTTGATTTCGTTTGCTTGGGTGATTTTCCTCCAGGCAAGCACACTGGATTGTCTCTTGGAGGAGTCGGCATATGGAGGAGGTCAGCATAAAAGGGGAAGGGAATGGGACCATCCCTCCTCAGCAGCTTTTAAGCATCTGTGTGTCCATGGCCAGCTGAGGAGGAATGAAAAGAATTTCACTGCTTATTAAAACAAGGAGTCAGTCAGTGGTGGACCAAGGAGATGGCATCTGCTCCAACAAATATGTATTTGCATCTCCAAGGAAGTGGAGCCATACTGCTTACAATGTAGGAGCAGACTATCTGGGTGTGGAAGAAAGGAAAATGATTTTGAGAAGATAGTAAATCTCTCCAGGGCTCCTGAAGGACTTAGGAGATAAGTGCATGTAAGTGTAGTAGAGGAGAAACAGATTTCACCACAGGTTGTGAAGCATGGTTGTCCTTCATCCCTTCACCAGTACCTGTTATAAAAGCTCCTAACTGTGTTTTGTCTTTGCATAATTCCATCAGGACTTTACAATTCTGTCTTAATCTGTACAAATTAAATGCAATTTCCAGGCAGATAGTAAAGCCAAGTCACTCTTCACTCCCAATTTGTGGGCAGATCTCGAAACCGGAGTGTTGGGTATGTGTTAGTGTGCCCTGATAGATGCTGCACGCAGGAGGCGGAGAGCTGCTGCTGCATCACCAAAGGAGAAAAAAGTCAATGAAAAGCCTCTCTAATGTGAACCAGCATAATCCATGCTGCTGCAAACTGGTAATGGCCATCTGGAAACCCAAAGGCTTTTGAGGAGTCAGTGACGGTGCATCAAGCTCAGGTGTGGTGCCCAGAGACCACCACCCTCTGGTGACAGTGGGTGCAGTAAGGAGTAAGCTCTGCAGCTGCATCAGTCTTAGTCCAGCACTGTGTCTGGGCATGGAACATGGAGAATGATGTAATGTGCTTCAGAGCTTGCTTTGTCTTGTGCTTCCTCACTGTTGCTTTCATGCTGTTTTGTACAATGTCTGACATTACACCAAATGTTCCCCTGCGCTGCTCTACAGGGGTAGGTCCAACCCCAGGACAGCCTGCAAAGGGAAAACCTCCCTGAGAACAGCTCCTACCTACTTAGCATTAAGTGCTGTGCATCCTAGCCCCTCTTCCCCAGTCATTATGCAATGATTTATGATATTTGTGATGTGCTGTTCCATGGATAATGCCCTTATTGCAGTTCAGTGAGTTGTTGGTTGAGTTGATTGATTGTATGACAGTGTCTGGAAGCTCTTTGGGACCTAAGGAATGCTGCAGATTCTTCTCTGTTGCTGACCATTGAGAGAGGGGAAGCTGTTCGCATGCTGCTGGTGGCAACTTCACAGCACTGGCTGTGGTTAGAGGACCGACACCTCCCTCAGAGCTGGTAGTGCTAAAGTCATGGCTGTAGGGATAATGGAAGGGATAAGCCCATTAACCAGGGACTGCCTAACCCTCAGTCGCAGCACTGTGCTGGACAGCCATGGCTTGGGTCCCAACTCTGCTGCTGCCTCCAAGGAAAACTTGGATGTTTCTAAATATATAAAGGGGCCCTGGAGGATAAAACTCTCCCCTGTCCTCTATAGGAGGATAAATTCATAAGTGACTGTGAAAATTTCCAGCCCTGCTGCGAAGGGCCTCAGAAATACCTGGAAAGGACAATAAATTTCCAAGCTCTAAGCATTGCTTAACCTAAGCTGCTTTCCATGGTCTCTGCACTGCAATACCATGGTTTGGAGTCACTCTACCATTTGTCCTTCAAAAAGCACAGCAAGGAAAACAGCTTCTTTCCCAGTTCCAGCATTTATTCTGCTGGTGCTGGTCTGTTCCTCTTGTTTTAGATAGCGTTTCTGTGCTCCATCTATCAGACCTCTGAGTGCCCTGGAATCAATCAGGAATTCCAGCCTTGTGCCTGCTAATTGCAGGGCTGTTTGGTGGCTGGGAGCTCTTCCAGCTGATGGATGGTGTACGTGGAGCTTTTGCTCCATCTGACTGACACCCCGTAAGCAGCACAGCATTGTGCACACACCCAGCGTGGCAGCAGGGCTGGGCACTTGCACAGCTGTGTGAAACAGGACAAGATGTGTGCATGGAGGTGTAGCCTTGCTGCTACTGGAGGAACATCGAGGCTGTCGAAGGGATGCTGGTTCAGCTGGAGCACTGCACAGGATCATGTGTGATGCTGAAACACCTGAATGGACCCTGACAAAGTCTCATGGACTTGGCAGGGTATGAGACATCAGTGGTCCCCTCTGGTGAGAAAGCACTGAGGAGAAGGTATGGTCTGACAAAATGAGCTTTCACCCATCCATAAGGCTTTAATCATGAGAGCAAAGTGACATGCAGCCAGGTCCATTTCCCAACCTTGTAGAAAACAGGGTCGATGGCTGGACTCAAAATAGTTCTGAGGTCTGCATGACCTCCACAGCTGCCCAGAGTGGTCTTCTGATAGCCTTGCATGGCTGTCTGGTGATGGCTGCCCCAGCACACCTTGGAAAAGCCTTCCTGCATCTGTAAACAAATTTGGATGTGAAGGTAGAGCGTGCCAAAGTGACAGGTTTACCCTTCTGAGGCACTTCGGGTTTGCAGATTTGACTTGATGTGTCAAGCATCTCTTCAGACTATAACCTGGAAGGGTGTTGCAGGAGATGCTGTGCTCTGCCTGACGTTTTTAATCTTTCATCTCCTCCAGCTCAGGCATTGCGCGGATTGGTTTGCCAGGCTGCGTGGCCTCACTGGCAATGCCAGGGCTGAGTTCCTCTCCCGTCTGCCTCTCATTCTGCACGCGCTGCCACACGGCTTAACAATTGTGTTTCTCATGAATAATTTGTTCTCCTCACATCAGGCAGTTTTGTGTTGCTGCAGCCGCTGGCTCTGCGGAGGGGAGCAGCCGAGCGAGCGGAACAGCCGACTGTGCTGGTCCTGGGCGAGTCTGCCCCATGCCTTTCTGCACTCCAAACACAGGCTTAGTAATTTCTCCTTCAAAGCAGCGTCCTTTGCTGCATGCACACACACTGTGTGCATCTCTTTTGGGCTGTGCTCTCCTGAGGAGTGATGTTTCAGTGTTATCAGGTGCCCTTTCCCAGGAGACTGCCTGGCACTTCCATTTGCTCCTCGCCATGATGCATCTCTTGTGGTGGTGCCTTGGAAGGCAGTGAGGAACCAAAACAGCCCTTGCCCCTGTTGTGCAGGCCTGGGAGTTTGCTCTCTAGTTATCCCCCAGGTCTCAAGGCTGACACAAATTCCCTTTTAAGAGCAGCACCCACCATGACATCCCCAGGGTGGGCATTATGCAGTGGGTGCTCAGCTGAAGCTCTCCCAGGTGCAGCTTTCCTTGGGGAGATTTCTTCCTGCTACCAGTGAATCCCATTGCTGTGGTCCCACCAGCTGATTGCTGCACAGCTTTCCTGGGGATCATCTGCATCCCAAGGCAGCTGGAGGAGCTGGTTCAGCTCTCATACATCAGTGGAGCAGATAACAGCTTTGGTCAACTGTGTTATTTGCCCTTAAAAATTCTTGTTAGCCCTCTGCTCTTGACAGAATCACACAGGATTTGGATGTCAGATTTGCCCCTCATGGTCCTCAGAGCAGCATCCTGGTCACAGCAAAAATCAGATTCCCATGTCTGCTCAGGAAAGTCCCCCTCCCCGAGTAACATGGGAGGCAGCAGGTCTGGCAGGGGGTACCCATGACC
This sequence comes from Indicator indicator, assembly GCF_027791375.1. Lineage (NCBI taxonomy): Eukaryota > Metazoa > Chordata > Aves > Piciformes > Indicatoridae > Indicator > Indicator indicator. Next base: position 18,629,811 of record NC_072024.1, on the reverse strand, counting down.
CTGTCCCCTGGGGTACAAGCTCTGGGCATAGCAATGTCTCAGAGGGGCATGCCAAGCCTTTTGTCAGTAGACTCGTGCAGGCTTGTTTCTCCCAGTGTATTTTCTGACATTTCTTCCATCTTGTTCCAACATTTCATCGCAGCTGGCCATTACAGAAATACTGGAATTAGTCTATTAAAGCTACTCCCTTAAAAAAAAGAAAAAAAAAAAAAGAGTTGTGAGAAATACACAGGTATTCCTCTGGACTACCACTGCCAACAAGCAGGCTCCATACATGTGAGCCTTTTCTCTGCCCTGGAACTGCCCACCACACCTTGGAACTCGACCCAAAGTCCATGAAAGTCAAGGTGAAGATTGCTCCCATCGACCTTCTGGGCTTTCAGCTGGGCCCCAGCTCATTTGTGTAGCACATTGTATTGACCAAATCTGATATCATCATGTTTTTATAGGTGGGGAAACTGAGATCTAGAGTGGTGGAGTCAGGATATGGAACTCGGTGCCCAGGCTCTTGCATCCCAGGAGAGGGTCAGAGGGAAAGGTGTGCAGCACCCCAACCATTAGATGGAAGGGGCTGTACTGTTGCATTCAGAAGGGTTAAGGTTCCCTTCTACTATATTAGGGCTCGTGATGGCTTTGAACCAACAACTCTGGCCTGAAAGCCTCGCTCCCATCTTTTCAGGGACCCTTGGTGCTGTGATTGTGTGGCGGGTTCAGAAGCCTCAAGGCAGACTGTCGCTATCGGATGCTTCTTGGAGAACAGCCCATGGGCTGTCAATTCTCTTGGCTTGTGATACGCAGTGCATGTTTTCAAATACCAACTGGAGTTGTTTGCAAATGCCTAGTAAATCCCAAAATAGCCCCAATTTGCTGGATTTTGTGAATAGTATTCAGCCCACTCCAGTTACAATAGCTGCCTGCCTCCATGCCTCGACAGAGCTTTGCAGAGGTACAATAGTGAGAGGGGCAATGAGTGAGGCTGGACGAGCAAATGTTGTTATTCCAGCTTGCTGCACAAACAATGGATGCTGTTTGTTTTCCTGGCTTCTGGAGCATCTTATTTGTACCGGCTCGGATTCTTTCACTCCACTCCTTTTTTTTTTTTTTCCCTTTTGTGGCTCCCACTCCTCAGCAATTCATTGTCCCAGTGAAGCGTGGTCCCTTTTGGCTGATGCTCTAGAGCTGAAGGACTGATGCTGGGATGTGAATCACCTCTGATTGCCTCTCCCTTGTGCATGGGTGGGATGTAAGGGGATCTCTGTCTGCAAACATCCCTTCTGCTAACCCACGATGGCATGTCCTCAGTTCCCTGGGAAGCCTTGGCAGATCAGGGACTGCCTTCCCCTCTCGCCCCAAGCTCCTCTTGCTCTGCTGTTTCCATGCTGGAAAGTTTATCTGCTGCAGTTTCATCCCAGAGTCCAGCATTGTGATGCTGATGAGGAGTGGCAGGAAGGTCACAGCACAGGGGAAGAGAGGGTGGGGAATGTGCCCTGAGCTCAGTTCTGCCTCCCTAGCCTTGCCCCAGCTCTGTTCGGCACAGCTTTGCTGGGACAGTGGGGACATCCTTAGCTGCCTCTGGAGCTGCTGGAGGTGGCAGTATTCCATCTCCCCAGGGTCTGCTTCATGTGAGACAGCCCTTTACAGCTCTTTAAAGTCTTTTCTTTATTCATTATTTGTGTTTTATTTCTTATTCTGCTTCTGAGCTGGTGGAGGTGTGTGAGATGAGCCTGAGCAAGCTTCTGGAGCCAGGCAAGTGCCCATGACTCTGGCTCCTCTCCCCTGGAGGGAGGAATTTCCCTTCCCCACCACCCGAGTCCTTTTTATAAAGGCTGTTGCTGAGTGTGGTGTGCTGCAGAGGAAGGTGGGCAGACCTGTGCTCCTCCCAGCACTTGCTCTGGAAGAAGCTGCATTGCTTGAGGTGGGGAAGGGAGTGAGGCTCCTCACATGCTGCCCAAGCCACTGGGCTCAGCAGAACCAAGAGAATGCCAAGCAACATACCCTGATGTGAGCATGGGAGATGTACACAAGTGCAATGGGATGGGTCTTGCTCTGGGAGTCAAGCGTAGGTGGGACCCATTGCAAAACCCCACCATGCTCAGGCTTTATTTATTTACTGTGGGAAGGAAGCACTGGGTGCTGTGCTCCCTCTCTCCAGCACAGTCTGAAGCCTCAAACCATGAGTGGAATTGGAAAGGGTAAACTTTGTTATCATCTTAAAAACAAAACCATTGCTGTCTGTTCAGATTTGCTGCAGGCTGATGACTGCTGGTCCACACCAAGTGATGGCTGCCTGGCAGAGCCCACTCTGGGAGGCTGGCTGCATAATTGCAGGGCACAGCGCTCAGTGTTCCTAGCCGAGCTCGGCATCAACGTCTACTCTGAGAATAAGTCACTATATATTTCATTAAACCAGCTGCTGCTGCTTTTATTTCCTTATTTTGAATGATGCTCTCTTCCATGCAAAGGCAATTTGTTTCAAAAAATTGGTGTTTGTGTTAGCAGCCCATGTCCTCCCTTCCTGGAGAGACTCACAGCAGCAGGGCTGAGCCTCTGCACACCCATGCAGCAGGGGACAGGACAGGAGGAGATGACACCCTGTCCTGGAACACACATCTGCATGTCCTGGCTGTGCAACAGCCCCATGACCTTGAACAAATCACCTGCAAATGCTTCAGTTCCTCTCTTCCCTGTCTGTAAAGGGGAGATGGAGCAATGAGTTTGGATGTCCCTGGGATGCCATAAGTAGGAAGAAGTTCTTCACCATAAGGGTGGTGAGACACTGGAACAGGTTGCTCAAAGAGGTGGTGGAAGCCCCGTCCCTGAAAGATTTTGAGGCCAGGCTGGATGTGGTTCTGGGCAACCTGATCTAGTGGAAAGTGTCCCTGCCCATGGCTGGGGGGTTGGAACTAGATGATCCTTGAGGTCCCTTCCAACCCTGGTAATACTGTGAGTACTTGTGGGTAGAGGGGCTATCAAGATTTGCACACAATTTGGCTAAGATGAGGTGAGTGGGTTGGCCTCACCACTTTTTCTACTGGAAAGCTGCCTGAAGTAATTGCCTGGCCAGCCATGCTCAGCTTAACTAGATCTCTTTGACCATGACATAGACTGGAAACAACAGCAAATGAAACTTACTAACTTTCCAGATACAGCCCTACCCCTCCTCACCCAACTCTGAAGGTGTGGGAATCATATTTTAAAACTTCATGCCACAGCTGTGAGCGTGCAGCATACTTTCCTTGTAAAGCACAAGCTGAGATTCTCAGGTCATTTCATGGCCAAGAGGTTGTTGCTTTGCAGAGCAAAGCCCTGAGCCCCTGCCCTGGGGAGGGTGAAGGGATGCCACCAGCTCAGATGGGCTGGGAGGAAACTTCCTACAGCCGAACCCTCACACACTGGTGACGTGTATCTGCCAACATATGGCAATTAGGAAACTTATTTCCAGCTCGCTGTTTCCTATGACAGATTCCTGAACCCCAGCCAGTGCTTCGCGGGAGGAGCTGTCGTGGAAGAGGAAATAATGGGAACCTCGGGCTTTTTATAGCACTACCCCTCCTCTCTCGGCTGCCTGCGGGGAGCCCGTTGTCCCCGGCACCATGCGTGATGGGGCACCCACTGCAGGGTGGGCAGCCACAGTGGGACCTGGCTCTGGAGGAAGGTGGGAGCCAGTGTTTCTGCCACATGATGAGCCATGAGGTTGAAGCAAGCATGCTGGGATGCTGTCTGTTGGAGGGCACTTCCCCAGCCTCATAGCCAGCAGCTGCCTGACTGCTTGCTGCATGCAAGGGGAGCAGACATTTGGGAATTTGTAGGAGTTGGTGGTGATTTTGATGCCTCAGCTGTTTGGCGAGTCACCTGGAGATGCTGTAAGCGTGCCTGGTTCTCGCACTTGAAGTAGAGCTCTGCAGAGCACTTGAATCCAGGTCCTGAACCATTCAGTTGCCCAAAAAACTCTAGAAGAATCTCAGCCTCACACCCAAGTGAAGAACAGACTGAAAATGTTTGTTTCTTTTACTGTAAGGTTTTAGGCCTCCTACATCTGATTGCAAGCCACACAACCAGGAGATGAAGAGAAATTCTTCTATTCTGTCCCAAACTGAATCTGTCTCTCCCCACTCTCCCTGTCTTCTCACTGTGATTATTCATTTCATGGATTTTTTTTCAGTAGTCCCTTCTTTAACCTTCCACCCCCCAGGCTGGGCTGGGCTGGAAAGGAGTGTGGCAGGACACTATGAGCAGTGGTGAAGGGAACAGGTCAGCAAGCCAGGCTGAAACCTGCTGCTGGTGGGCTGAGCAGTACAAAAAACAAGGTACAGGAAACAGCACAGTGGGAATTTAATTTTTTTATGACAATTTAAATTTTTTTAATGACAATCTGGTTTTCTACATGAGCAAGGGCTGGGCAGCAAAAAGGGAAGGAAGCAGATCCTCAGACTGATGATGGGAATTTGTTTGGGTGTTTCTTTGTGGCATAGCAGTGGCTGCAGAGGTGCTGTGGCTCAAGTTGAAGGTGTGGTCAGAGAAGATGGGTGGCTGTGGATCATGAGCTTCTGGAGATCCAGGTGTGAGAGCAAAGAGGAACTGCTGCTGGAGGCCAGCGGGTCTCCTAGGGCAGATCTGGAGCTTAGGACTGCAGGGGAGGTATCTCAGATCTGGCTTTCCCTGCTTTCAGATGCAGTCTCTTGGGCTGGGCTTGCTGCTGATAATCTTCCCTGGGGATGTCAATGCTTCTCACAGTTTTGGGAGAGAAGAACTCAATCTGATGTCCTTGTGCTGTCCTTGTCTCCCCTTGCACCAAAAGATATGGTGACATTGGTGCAGGGGAAAAGGAAAAGCATAGTCAGAGCATGTGGTCATAAAGTCTGTCCCAGTTCTGTGTCTCCTGTTTGTTCCCATACCTTTTCTGTGCACCTCAAGGTCATTGGGCTGTTGCTTTCCATAGATTGGATTTTCCATTCCCCCTCTTGCTCTCACGTTCAGCCAAGTCCAGCTGCTGCACAGCCACCCTGATTAAAGCAGCCAGGCTCTTGCTGCGATGGCAGAACACCTCCAAGTGTTGCTTTCCTTAACGTGCTCAGCCCTGTTACCCCATGAGAAGCTGATTGACCCTCCAGATCTGGCTGGGGACCTCTTAAACTCGTCCTTGTCCCAGATATGCTGTCTAACAAGCCCCTTCCCGAGAGCATCTTCCTCCTTGCCCACCTCTGGTTGCACACCTGCACTCTCCCTTGCCCTCGGAGCATACACACACACTGTGCAGTCTGCCCTCCATTAAAGCTCCTTTGCCTGTTGGTATTTCAGAGATGGAAATGACTGCAATCCAGAGCATTTAAATTAGAAGTGGTGGTGTAGGAATGTGCTGTCATGCTGCTTATCAAGGGCTCTTTCAGCATGATGTTGAGATTCAGGGATGCCTGCTAAAGAACATCCCTCTTTCATCCTGACTTTGTGTGGTGGGGGCATGGAGAAGAGCAGGCTTTACTTGGCTGAAAGGCAAAGGGGAGGAAAAATGTGGGGGCTGTATTTGTTGCTATTAACTGTCAGTGTGGGATAAAAGACCAGCTGGATTCACAAACTCTGTATGACCCACCTTGGGGAGAGAGAAATCTTGGCAGTAGTTTGGGAGGGAGTTTTCCTCAGGAGCTCACAGGCAACGCCAGAGCTCTGCTGATGCTATGTGATGGGGTCACAAGATGTGGCCTATGCAGCTCACCTCCTGTGCTTTCTGGGGAGCTGCTCCCCACCTCACCAACCCTGCGATGCTGTGCTGGGGTTGTGGTGATGCCAACCCATGCAAAGTGCTGAACCTTACTGACCTCTTCCTTCTGCATCCTCCTGAAAGGAAAAAAAACATGGCTTATAGAAGTGAAATATAAAGTGTCATTAGTTGCCCTGATCTCTTGTGCCTCAAGTGTAAATGGCATAGTGACATCTCTCTGAGCCAGCAGCAGGCTTTCATGATGGGAGGGAGTGGTAGCAGTGTTTTGGGAGGGAGCTGCTTTCAGATTTGACTCATCCTGTTTGCTGGGAAGCCCAGAAGCCCTGAGTGTCCTCCAAGCACAGCATGGGAGGAGGGTACCAGTGGCCCTGGACTGTCCTACTGCAACCCACGGTGAGGCAACCGTTCCAGAAGCTCCTCCACACTCCTCTCAGCAGCTATGGTAAACCAGATTAATAGTAACAATAATAACAAATGCCAGCAAGCCACGCTACAACATACAGCATAAATCCCAGTGCCCTTGCTGGGCTGAAACTACTGGTGTGAAGGTTGGGAGCAGCCCCTTAAAATGCAAACCATTGTTAATGATGCAGAAATGGTGTCATTGTAGCCTCTTACCCTCATTGTCTTCACTTGTGTTGTAATCAGGGGGCTACAGGTCCCCCCCTCCACCCTGGGGTGATGGAGCCAAGCTGGAGCTGTTCTGGGGAGCAGCACGCAGCTTCCCTGAGAAGCAGGTAGCATGTGTCATTCTCAGCATCCTGGCAGCACAAATTGACTGTGCCCATCCACAGAATTCCTGCCAGTAGCCTGCAGTCCTTTTGCTCCTCAGCACTTTGATTTTCTACCAAGGTTTCTCCCTCCCTGCACCAGTGTTTGTTACGAAGTGGGTGTTTTTTCTGTCCTGTGCTTTATTTCTGTGACTGTTGCATGCACTCCAATGCTCTGAGGAGCCACTGGTGCTTTTGCAGTGAGAAGAATCAGCAATAATTTTCTGCTACCTTTTTTCCTTCTGCATTAGTAAGGCTGTACCAAGGACCATGCTGGGGAGCAACGCCAGGAGGATGCTCTGAGGGTGGCCATGCAGCCATGGCCTCCTGCACTAGGCTGTGTGTGCACACGTGGCTGTGCGTGCCGCTCGCTGCATGCTTGCATGGCTGAGCTTAGTTCCGAGGGGCGCAGCCACTTAATAGCAGCTGCTCCTGAGGTCAGAGTTGTTGTTCATGCAAGAACAAGTCCTGATGCTCTGCTAGAGAAGGTATTTAGTGGCAATCAGTTTTTGCCCAAAGCCTTATTTGTGTTACCTGTGCCTGGAGACAGCAGGAGAGAAGGTCACTGATTTGCCTGTCTGTCTGAACACTGTCAGAGAGGATTTCGTAGAGGAATTTCCCAAAGGATTTTGCTAAGTGCTGTTCTTCCCAATCATTTTCCAAATGCCATTTATACTCCGAGGAAGGTTTTATTGTGAGCATTAACAGCACAAAGAGCGTACTGTGGCTCTTTCTTGAGTTAACTACAAACAGATGTTATGGTTTGAAACTCAGTTTCCCTCTTTTAGGCTGAAGGTGACCATGTTTCTTAAGAAGATCTGCTTTCACAAGGGTGTTGGGGAGGACTGTGCTGTTGTACACCGAGTATCCCTGCAGCCTGTTTCTCTCCATGCCATGCAGAGAGCATCAGGGGAACAAGAAAGATGAGTTGCATCAGTGAGTGAGTTTGTTTAAGGGGTGGGGTTTTTTTGGCTAAGAGCTGTACTGAGTCTCATTAGCCCTTCCAGATGGTGATTAGGGTACTGGAGCATCTCTGTGAGGAGGAAATGCTCAGAGACATGAGGCTGTTTATCCTTGAGAAGAGCAGTCTGAGAAGGGACCTTTTCCATGCTGATCAATATCTAAAGGGTTGGTATCAAAAGGATGGGGACAGACTCTTTTCAGTGGTGCCCAGCAACACAAAATGAGGCAACAGGCACAAACTAGAACATAGGAAGTTCCATCTGGACATGAGGGAAAAATTCTTTATTTTGAGAGTGGTGGAGCACTGGAGCAGGATGCCCAGAGAGGCTGTGGAGTCTCTTTCTCTGGAGATACTCCAAACCCACCTGGACATTGTGATCCTGTCCAGCATGCTCTGGGAGACACTGCTTTAGGAGAGGGTTGGACTAGAAGAGTTCTAGAGGTTCTTGCCAAGCACAAAGTATGCAAAGTGCCACTGACATCCCTGCTGACCTGAGTTGCACCCATCCCATCAATGTGTAGGTGGAAGGTTCTGCAGCTGGCAGCTCTTCTCCTGGACCCTGGCTGCAGTGTGTAATAAGCTTCATCTCTGATTAGTTTTGTACTATCTTAATTCTGTTAAAAGTATCAAAAATTGAAGCCCAGTTCTGTGATGTGAATAGCAGTTGAAGTTGATGATGATTGCAGTTCTTTTAGCCTCTTTTGTTGCGCAGGGTGGTTTAGTATGTTTACCCACAGTATTTTTGGCATGTGGGTTTCACAATTTGTTTAGCAATGTCAATACCATCTGGAGCATCATCTATTTAAAGTACATTAGAGAGATGAGGAACAACCTATCATATTTTTCCATAGGGTGCATCAAGATTGGAAATGAGAGTCATTCAGAAGGTTTAATGGGAAAGAGCTGCTTGTTGCGCTGCACGCTCGTCTCTTATCATGAGCGGTTATGGCTCTGGTGCTGTTCCTCTGCTGCTTTTCCTGATTGTATTGTGCTCTGGTATAATATCTGCCTTGGAAAGCAAACAAAGCTGTCTTAAAGGCAGGATGAAGGGGCAGTACCTCTGACTTATTCCCCTGAATTGAGCAAGATGGCTTGTAGAGGGCATTTCAGTGGAGAGGATATCATATGCTGTCTGTGATAAAGGCTGTGGGGAAGTCTGTTCCTCCACCACTTGTGGAGGTGATGGATGCAATGTAGGGATTTGATCTCAGATACTTTTCTTTCGCAATACTCTGACCCAGACCTGCTATGAACAGCCTTGTTGGTGGCTGTGGACACAGGAAGGGGTGGGCTCCCGTGTCACTAATCCATGGAGTGAGCCCTGCCTTGTGGTGAGCTCCAGCTGCTGAAATGGAAAGCTCTGGTCCTACTCTGTTGTTGACCCCTTTTGCTTTAAGTAGCACCAGGGTTCAGCCCTCACTGAGAGGCACCTGCAGAGCTCAGGGAACTGCATTGGTTTTGGGGCAGTACAGCCTGTCTTCTCCAGCAGTGCTAGGGATGCAGGCAGGATCTCGGTCTTTGGAAATAACTTCTCTCTCCAAGCAGAGTGCAGCCTATGACAGTGTCTTTGGGTACACACAGGTGTGGCTCTGCAAGCCCCACGGGGCTGGCTTTTTTCTCTTGGTGCCAGGCCCACATTTGGAAGGGGTTAGCATCGCTGTGCTTTCGATCAGGGCTTCTGCTTGTCAGAATCTCACAAGCAGGTCAGGCAGCCCTGGCCCTGGCCCCAGCCCGCTCAGGGATGGCAGCTCCAGAGGGGAGGGAGTGTGGTGCTCAGCTCTGGTGGCTGTTTGACGTCACAGACAGCTCAGTGATGGCTCTGATTCCACCCTCTGTGCTCTTGGAGGGGTGTTGGAGGAGACTCGACACAGGGTTGCTATTATTGATAGTGAATCTTCATTAGCACAAACCCTCCTTGCTGCAAGCTCCCAACTCTGGGAGAAATTTCAACTGGGGAAATTTGCAGTGGATGGTGGGGCTCCAAACATAGCTTGTATCCTGGTGAGAGGAGTAAAACCACCAGCTGTGCTGGGCATAGTGGCGCAGGAACACTCACAGGCTCTGTATCTTCAAATGCTGGAGATGGTTATATATCACCTATATGCTATTAAACTCAGCTGAATCCTTGCTGAAGGGTACCTGTGGCACGCTGGGCTTTTGGGCACCTAGTTCCAGCTCAGCGGGATATAGATCCTCTGCTGTCCCCATCACCTCTCTGCTGCTTGCAGTTCATAAACTGCTACACTGCTAAAGGGCACTCTCCTGTTCTGCATCAAATGAGAGTAATTGAATTTCCCTTTCCCTTCAGTATTTAACATTCTTTTCAGGTTGTGTTGGCATTAACGAGAGCCTGGCCGTGGCTCGCATAAGGATATTTATCGGCCCCTATGCAGATGAGCAGCGTCGTCTCCCCGCATCGTATGCCCAGCCTGGACAAATAAATTTCACTTTGTTACTTTGAACTGGGTCACCAGAAACTTCAAAAAAATATTCCTCTGATCATTTTGATACAGGTTACTTAGCAAGGGAGATAAACTAGTATTTCAACACAATTGTGAGGAGAAATGGATTTGCAGAGCCCGAGGCGGTGTCGGCGCAATGGAAGCTGTTCTGATACATGCTCTTCAAAGCTTCCTACTTTTGCCAGCCTTAGCATTTTTAATCATTTTGCTGGCTGGCATTCATCTGGTAAGAGTATCAAAGTAGTTCTGCAAACCAGCGAGTGTTTTACCACAGCCATTAGTACAATCCTGCACTTGCCAGCCTCTTCCCCTTCAGGAGGCTGCAAGGAAAAAATCCTTGGTGTTTTAAGCTACTGGGGGTTTTGCTCTGTTGTGGAAGACAGGTTGTAATTAATTCTTGCTGCTGGATTTGGGGATGTCAGTTTGTTTATTAGAGGAACATGGGTAAAACCTCATGGCTCCAGCCCCCGCTGCCTAAGGCACCTGGCAAGGTGGGAGAAGGTAATGGTGGCCCATGGGAAACCTCACAGCTCTTTCTCCAGCTATAAGGAAGTTGACATCCCTGGTATGAGGGAAAATACATGTTAGCTCCCACACGTGCCCACAGAAATGCTCTTGCATCACTGCGTGCAGATAAATACCTGCCCTCAAGCAGCCAATTGAAATTGGGATTCAGGTAATAATTAAAATAATTGTGTTGAGCTTAAGCAGAATGGTTGCCCACCGAAATCTTGGCGTGCCAGCTGCACATTCATCACCCCACAGCCCGAGGTCCTGCTCATTTATTTTAGCCCTGGCAGAGCGTGACAGATCTGTGCCACTGGAGCTTGTACACTTGTTGGAGTAGGGGGGCACCAGGAGCCAGTGCTGCTGCAGATGAGGTGTCTCTGTCTGTCCATCTCTGCTGCTGGAGGAGGACATCTCCTCCTGTCCTGTGGCTAAGAGTGATCTAGGCTATACTGTGATAGAACCTCTCCAAAAACACTACTTCAGCTGTTGCTGTGTTTTGGCTTTAATTTGTGTTTGCTTTCTAGAGGCTTACTGAGATGTTCAAATGAAGCCATCCAAATCCCAGATTTCATCCTTTTTACACAGGTAAAAAGGAAAAAATTATGAAATTTCAAAGTATAGCTGTATAGTTGTGATGAGATTATCAAATACAAAGCTCCATCTCAAATGAAGTATACAGATTTAAATCCTGGATGGGAGAAGGCAGAGGAGTACTAGAAGACAAGAGAGTTGCTTTCCCCTTGTCGCTGAAAGGGACAATGCCCCAGGAGATGAGATGAGTTACCCCAGTCAAGAGGAGAGTAAAGGGTTATATCCTGGACTCTCATTCTGAAGTCTCATTTTAATTAGGAATTGTTACTCAGCAATGGGCAGACAGGGTAAAGGTGCAATCATCTTTGGGAGGCTGTTTCACTCTATGGGTCAGCTTTGGGCACCGTGGTGTTATCTAGGTTTGGAGCCTTTTACCTGGGATGGGGCAATAAATCATAGTTAACTCTAGATGAATCATTTCTGTACATCTCTGTGTGAAGATGGCACAGATTTCCCCATTGGGTTTCTCATAAGTCACACCAACTGCATGAAGAGAATATTTTCCTATCAAGGAAGCTAAATAGTTCATCTGTGCTCCTGGCTGTCCTAGTATGTTTGAGAAGTCTTTAAAAAGCCCAGGAGAAATAATTCCGGATTATTGAAAGTCATTTGTCTTGTGGAAGACGAATGTGCCTGCATTTAGCCATGACTCTGTATTTTGGGTCTCTGATTTCTTGGGATGTAATTATAAGATCTTGTATTCATTCTGCCTGCTCCAAGCTCCCTGCTTGCTGTGGTGGCTTTCTTGCTGCCAGCCACACTGACAGATGAGCTGGCACAGAGGAGGCAGTGCCTGCTCCTGAAATGTGTCTGTCCCTGCCCTGGGAAGAGAAGATGAGTCTGATCTCATGGGCTGAGTGGCAGTCTGCTTCCTGCAGCTGTGCTCTGACTTGCTGGTGGGATGCACCTGAGGCTGGACCACTCGGCTCTTGGGTGGGGAGGTGGGAAAGCCCAAGCCCATCATGTTGTGCTGGCACAGAGGTGTATCACCATCATCCCTTTGGAAGCACATCAAGCCTCATGAGTTTTGGAGTCAGCTCTGACCTAGCCATCTCCTCCTAGGCAACAAGACCACTGTCACTTGTCCCTCTGTCCCTTAAAAGAGCCAGGCAGTAGTTGTTGCCATGCCCAGGTCCAGGACCTGCCCCACTTGTCCAGCTACAGCCACCCTGGGACACGGCATGGAGCTGTTTGGTGCTGTGGGGAACCTGTTTGGCCCTGAGGTGTGGGTTGCCCCTGCAGGTGCTGTGTTAACTGCTACACTGAGGGACCTGGGTACAGGTGGCTGGGTGGCAGGTCCAGCTCACAACTCTGTGCTCGCTGAGGGGGACGAGGGTTGTCTCTCTGACTCATGCTGTACAAGCAAGTGCAGGTGTTTTCGTTTCAAACATGTTGCAATGGGTGTTTCTCTGGCGTCAATCAAACAATGACATTTTCCCAGGGTGAAGCTTGCTGAGACAGCACTGGTGAGCACCAGCCTCATGCAGGAGGGTTATTTCTGCCTGGTTTTAAGTAGCTACCAAGGTTCAGTCTTCTATATCCAAGATAGTGCAGTGTGGGCAGCAAAAGTAGAACTTTGAGCTGCAGGCAGATAATCAGGTTTCATGCCTGAGAACCCATAGCAAAGGGAATGGAATCAGCAGATCCAAGTCCTGGATCTCAGTCTGAGATTCAGCATCTCATTCTGAGGTTCAGCATCTTGGTCCATACTTCTCTCTCCTGGCAGTGCCTGTGGCTGTGAAGGAGGAGGCTCTGTGGAGCCATACCCAACTTCTCATTAGGTTCATGTCCTTGCAGACTTAGCCAAATCACAGCTCAGCATCTGTGGCAGGCTGGGGTTTGCAGTTTGAGGACAACCAGAGACTGGTGAAAGGTCTGAATAAGTTCCTGTGAGGAAGGTTCCTCTTCAAAATAGATCTAGAAACATGACTGAGGAGTTAATATCTTCTGTCTTAAAGGGAGAAAAAAAGAAAAAGGAAGGGCTTGCTTCCTCTCCCCAGCAGACTTTAACAAAGGCTTATACAGAGTGTGGCTTAATGGCTGTGAAATTATTGCTTCATAGGTGTGATGTATCTGTGTGTCTGTATCAGATCCCTCGCAGTGGCTCAGCTGTCATGTCAGCTCCGCCACGCTGCCGCGAGTGACGCATCTGGCCCCCTCCCTGCTCCCCCCTCACACGTACGATAACATGGAGAGAATTTTTCAACAGACATAAGATGGTAAATCCATGAAGATGGATTTGCATTTGTCGAACAAAGGCCGAGGCACTGACAAATGAAGGCCTCGCCTAGGCGACGACTCGCTGCACTGGTGGGAGGGCACATGTATCCGTGGGCATGCTCTGGCCCAGGAAGCAAGGTGTGCTGGCAGAGGCTGGGAAGGGATGCCCCTGGCCTGCTGCAGCAAGGAGCTGTCCTGTTTTACTACCAGCAAACAGGGCACTTCAATCCCCAGCTTTTGGCTGGTCCCATCCCATGGGATGGGAACACAGCATGAAAATCTGACAGGGTGGCAGAGCAGGCTGGGAATAGGGTAGAGTTTCTGCCCTGCATCTGAACTACTTTGCTCTAATCACTGTAATGTCCGTTTTTAATTCTTCTCAGCTGTGTGTAGCGATACATCTCCTGTTTGGAATAATCCTATTTGTGTTGCAATAACAATGGAATTACTGCAGTGAGCATCAAAGCCCGTGTAGGTCATAAGTGTTTTGTTTCATAATCTCAACATGGTGATGATGATGATGACCTTTTGCTGACTGCTTTTCATGTACCTGTATCTCGTTTTTATTAAATATCCTTGCATTGAAATCTCTTGCTAATCAAATCTCCCCATGTGGCTGCTATTTAATTATCTCATTTTGTAAAATATTGCATCTGCCACTCTCCCCCCTCACTTTTGGAGCAGAGGGAGGGTGAGGGAGAAAAGGGAGCAGAGAAGCTGCTGGAGGAGGCAGCAGTAATTCCACTTAAGTGACAATTTGTACACTATCAGTTTGTAACTGCTGTTCTGTGTGCCACCTCCGAAGGACCATGTTCCCCTCACTGCAGGAAGCCAGGAAGGATGGCCTCAAGCAGGAAATTTGCACTGGGGTTTTTTGCTTATTTTCATGGAATCACAGAATGGTAGGGGTTGGAAGGGATCTCTGGGTATCATCTAGTCCAACTCCTCTGCTACAGCAGGTTTGTCTAGCACAGGTCACACAGGAACACATCCAGGTGGGTTTTGAAAGTCTCCAGAGAAGGTGACTCCACAACCTCTCTAGGCAGACTGTTCCAGTGGTCCTACACTCTCAAAGTAAAGAAGTTTTTCCTTATGTTTAGATGGAACTTCTTTTGTTCTTGTTTGTGCCCATTGCCCCTTGTCCTATCACTGGACACCACTGAAAAGAGTCTGGCGCCATCTCCTTGACCCCCCCTCTTTAGATAGTGCTAAGCATTGAGAAAATCCCCTCTTATTCTTATCTTTTCTATGCTAAAGAGCCCCAGGCCTCTCAGCCTTTCCTCTTCATAAGAGAGATTCTCCAGTCCCCTCCGCATCTCTGTAGTCATTTGTTGGGCTCTCTCCAGTGGTTCCCTGTCCCTCTTGAACTGGGGAGCCCTGAACTGAGAACAACAGTCCAGATATGGCCTTGTTAGGGCAGAGTAGAGGGGGAGGAGAACCTCCTCCTTCAACCTGCTGGACACAGTCTTCTTAGTGCACCCCAGGGGACCATTTTCATCCTTGGCCTGGACAGCATATTGCTGGCTCATGGTGAACTTGTTATCCACCGGCACTCCCAGATCCTTTTCCACAGATCTGCTTTCCGGCAGGTCAGCCCTCTACCTGTACTGGTCCAGGGAGATTTTAATAAATTTTTAGCTTACTGGTTTTGTTCTCACTGTAGCTGCTGCCAGTTTAAGCTCCAATACTGTTCCCTTGTATGGCTCCACAGCAAGGACAGAGTGCAGTGTTGTTCCACACTGACCTTCTTCTCTGGCACAGGGCCGGGTGCCAGCCAGGTCTGCCTTCATCCCTAACCCCATGGTGGGGTTTGTTCCTCCCTGAAATGCCTTCCAAACCTCTCCTGCTCCACAAGAATCCCTCTTGTCCTGGAACCAAGAAACTCCTGTACTGCTTTCAGTTGAAATGAGTGCGGCTGCTGAACCAATGCTGCAGACAGGCGGTGGCAGCCTGGGACCCAAGCCCCTCTCTGGGTGGTTATCTCTGTAGGGTGGCACAGGGCCCTTCCCTGCAGAGGCCCCTGCAAATCAACATCTTAAAACAAAGAAAGTGAGCACACAGCCATTGTCTTCATAACATGAAGCTTTGGGGAATGAAGAGCCACAGGGCTCTGGTTTTGTAAGGCATCCCCAGGGAAGGACCTGAGCACATCTGCTCTGGCAGGTCCTTTCTAGAAATAGCAAGTTTAATTAATCATCCTGTTTTCTTTTCTTAAACTATTAAATTTTCTTTTTTTCCCCTCAAGGGATAATGCATTGCTGCTTTTTAAATAAGTGCTGCAGTTGTAAACTCGTGCCATACTTCTGTCTGGGTGCACATCTGTCTTCTGGTTTGGAGCACATCTGTCTGCCTCCCAACCCATCACTCCCACGAGCTGGCACAGTGGGAAAAATCTGTATTTTGGAAACACATCACATGGATACTTCCAGGCTGCAGAGGGTGTCAGATGCAGAAACCTTTATCTTCTAAACCTCCTTATCTTTTAATTCTGAGACATTTTTGTCTGACAGTTCATAAATTAAAAATGTTTCTTAGGTGACTTTTTGCTCCTGTTTTATATGTATTTCATGTAAAGACTTTCCAGGCATTTGAGTTCTGGAAAGAATTATGCAAAACAAGCAGCTCTGGTTTTATGTTCTTATGGGACTCACTTGGCAAGCTGCAAACTGTGACGCTACAATCAGTGACTGTGCACTTTAAAAATACCCAGCTCTTTATGGAA
Organism: Indicator indicator; assembly: GCF_027791375.1. Lineage (NCBI taxonomy): Eukaryota > Metazoa > Chordata > Aves > Piciformes > Indicatoridae > Indicator > Indicator indicator. Next base: position 18,613,856 of record NC_072024.1, on the reverse strand, counting down.
GGTTGTGAAATCTTCCTGTAGCTCATGTGTCACCCTGAAAACACATCAGATGTGTTGACTTCTCACACTCGGCTCTGAATTTCAGTGGAGTTCATGTGCTGACCCTGACCTCGTGCTGCACTCTGGTGGCTAAGGGCTAGTGATCCCTCTGATGATGTGGTAACACCTTGCCTGCAGGCTAAGGCTAGTGCTAATGTTTGCTTCAGTCTTCACAGGTGCGACGGATGTGTGCTGGACATGTGGGTTTAAGGAGAGGTGTCTTTATAGCATGCCTTGATCATCTTTGCAGTGATAGACCTCTGAGACTTTGCCAAACCAGCAGCTGAGAAGCAGGTGAGATGCTGCAAGCACCTGGTTTGAGTTGTCAAGTTGCTGTGCCCTGGATTTCCTCCAGCACTCAATGCTGGGCCCCTTGGGGATGTGCCACCTGGCACTGCACAGGCCACCACCTCTTCCCTGGGGGCGTGTAAGCATTGGTTACTGCTCTAGGCACACAAGGGTGAGTGAGTTCTTCCATCCACTGCAGAGTCCCTCTGCCTCTCTGGCAGCTTGCCCTGCCCTCTCCAGTGCCCTTGCCACTGGGTTAGTTGCTGATTTTCATGCTTCTCTCACTGTTTCTGTTGCCTCTGCCTCTTCCTTTCCTCTCTACAACATGGTCACAACCTCTGGTCATAGGTGGTTTTCACCACCACTTTCTCTTACTGCAGTGTATGTTCAGACATCACCTGCTTGTTCATGTCCCATTTCTCCTGCTCAACCTGCCTGTGTTTGACATTTTCCCCTCCATGCCCTTCCCATGTTTCTCCAAGCCACCATTCTCAGAGTCACTCTGCTGTCAGGCTGCTGCAAAGGCATTTTTCTTTTCTGTCTTTGCAAATTGATTTCTCTTCTTCAGAATGCCCCTTGCCAAGGTCATCTTCTGTTTGCCTTCAGCTCCCTGCCTGCTCTTTCTGTTCTCCACAAAGGGCATTCCTCCATCTTGTCTGTGTGCCTTCAACAGCCCCCCAAAATATAAGCAGAGCTGCTCCATGTCTCCCACCAGCAGTGGCTTTTTGGCTGCGCTATTTGCCTGCATGGCATGTCGGGAGCAAAATCCATCTCCTGTAGACAGCTCCTTGCACCTCTGTGAGATTCCAGGGCAAGCATAGCTGCGTGTCTATTGATAAGACATGCGGAGCAGAGAGGACAATTGAATTGCCATGAGTGCAGCATGCATCAGTGTCCCTGACAATCCGGTAATTAGCTGGCATAGAAGAGCGAGCAGGGAAATGAGCCCAGCGGCTTGCTCGCAGGCGTTGGGGACTGATTCCCACCGAGTACCTGCTTTCTGCTCTGACATCTGGGTCTGCCACCAGACCTGATGGCTGCTTTCACTTAAAGTCACTGTCACCTTGGAGATCACGAGCAAGGAGCGAACGTGCGGACAGCGAATCCTTGTGCAGGCATCGGCAGTCCCTACCTGCCACAGAGCAGGGATGGGATGTTGGGTGCCCCTGCTTTATTGCTGCCTTATCCACCCTGCTCTCCATGGGCATCGTTGGCAGAGCTGGGGGGACTCACCTTGCATCACGGTGACAGAGCCTTAAAATCTCATTATTGAAGACTCTTAAGTCCCTCTCCTTTTCATTCTGAATTTTCTGTGTTGCTGGCAAGGTGTGTCTGAGGTAGAGGTGTCTGTGTCTTGGACCACGTTTGGGGACTCCAGGGACGTGGTGTCCCCATCTGCTGTGCAGGACACTTAGAGACAGATGTGCCAGCAGATGCGTGTACAGGCTGGGTACAGGAAGGAGGGGTTTGTAAGGAGAAGTCTGTTAGGGGCATGGGGATACTCTGAGTGAAATATTCCTGCTTGGGTTGTTGAGGTCACTGCACTATGGTCCCTCAGCACAAGTTTGAAAGAATTAACTGTTTTGCAATAAGAGGGATGATGGATAATTGGGTAAATGAGAGATTAAAAGATATGGAGTACGCTTTCTCAGTGCTGTCAAATTCCCTGTAGGATCAGTGCTGTTCAGTGTCTTCATAAATAGACTGGGAAAGGAGGCTGAGAACAACACACCAAAGAAGGCTGGTGCTCATGGCTTGTCCTGGGTTGTGAGAATGAGTCAAGTGCAAAGAACATCAGGTAGCAAGCAGCTGCCTGCTAAAACAGCAGATGAAACCCAGCGTTGTTGAAGGGCAGGTGACACACGTGAGGAGAAGATATCCTCAATCCATGAGTATCCAGTGCTGGGCTCTGACTTGGCTGTTGGATGGTGAGAGCCATGTCTTGGAGTTAAGGTAAACACTTCCATGAAAATATTAACTCTATACTCTGCAGCAGTCCAAAAAATCAAATTGAACGTAAGTACTTCTTAGGAAGCAAAACAAAACCCAGGACACAATACATACTGTTGTGTCTGAATGGGACACACACACTGTGTGCAGCCAATTCCCTACTGCAGGGAGCAGTGGGGAGCCAGAGCAGGGACAGAGCAGGGTGGCCAGGGAGTGGATATCACTATGAGGTTTGGCAGTGTAAGCAATGCTTGAAAGCTGTGGAGGGTGGCCAGAGAAGCATGGCCCAGGGCTATTCAGGCAGGGGTGGGCACTGCCAGGTCAGTAGGAAATGACTCTTCTTTGTTTCTGCTAATCAGCTACTGGGGCCTCAAATTAAATTCATTGATGGCAGGAGCAGAGCAAACACACTGTGATCCTCTATGAGAGGAGGAAGGAAAATGGTGGAACTGGCTGCCAGATGAGTTTATAAAGCTTCCAGAAGTAATTAGACAAATTTGTAAGAGGAAAATATAATTGAGAATGTTACTGGCACTGGCAGTGATGAGCTAAATCTCTGCACCATGGGAGGTCAGGAGGCTTCGAGAGCATCAGTGGGTGCTCACATGACCATGGTATCTGTGCTTGGGGAGATGATACTGGACTGATTGAAACTGGTTTAACTTTTCATCTTTGTGGCTTCACCCTGCTCTGTTGGGGATGTTTGCATGTGTTGCAGAAATGGAGCAGTGTGTTGGTAGCCTGTGGCATAGAGGAGCCGAGCACTGGAGAGCTAGCTGAGGGTGGCCAATGCAGGGCTGGGACAGCAGTGTGGCATCCAGCTGGCATGGCTGTGAGTCCTGCTGGGGCCAGGATGGCCCTAAAATTCTCGTACCAGATGAGTATGAGGGTTACATTCACGGGAGGGTCGGAACGTGGAGGAAGTTGAGCTCCCAGAGGGTGTCTCTGGGCAAAAGGTATCACTTGGGGAACAACAGGTGGAAATTGGAGATCTGCACTTAGCATCTCTGGAAGACACAGGCTGAATCTCAGGGCATAAAGGCCCTTGGTGTCCCTGTTTTCCTGCCTTTGTGAAGGTATGTTGGGCTGTTATCCTCACATGAAGGAGCTGGATAGTCACTGAGAGAGGTGAGAAATGAGCATACAGTGTTAGCATCTTCCATTAGAGTCCATTGATGTTCCTTGACCCTGACAGCCCACTCAGTGCCTGGCCAGGCTACCACTGCTGCTGCAGTGCTGTTGCCATCCCAAGGAGCACCAGAAGACCAACACTGTGCAGGGAGGAGAAAAGCAAAGCAAGTAAACAAGTAGCACAACTTAACATCTCTCCAAGTGTGCAGTGTTTTGTGACTAATACTAAAGTAATTGCTGTCATGCTTTTAATATAATGCTTTAATCTCCCAGATAGAGTTCTCCTTCTGGTCATTAATCTCCAGGGTTTCTAAGCTGTTATGCTGAAGCATCCCAGAGCAAACCTGGGACTGGGGCTGTGGGTTAGCTGTGGGCTTGTAGTCACAGCTTCACTCTGAAACCCCAGGGCTGGACAAGGCTACGGGTATTCTTTATGGCTTCTTTTCCTCCCCATGCTTTCATGACCTGCTGTTCCATAAACCCACCACAAAAGCCATGAGAGCTCCCTCAGTGTGCCTAAGCTGTCTCCATCCTCTACCCAGCATCCCTCTTCAACCTCTCAGGGAACAGCTCCTCCTCCTTTCCCAGTTCTTGGAGGCTGATAGACACCAAGGCCAATAGGGACAGTGGCAGCCATCAGCCCTGACCTCCTGCCTTGGGAGCTGCTGGGCACAGGGGACATGGAGAGGGCAACTTGACTGTGTCCCTATCCCATTTGCTTTACACACTGCATGATCCCTTGAATTTGTCTAGACTTCAAAGGAGGAAACAGAGCCAAACCCAAGCACTCATCCCCTCCCATCTTTCCCTGTGCCCCTGTCTCCTGTGTGACTGAGAGTGTCTGGGGCGTTTTTCACCATCATCTCATATCATGCACTGCTCCCAGCATGTTCACAGCTGCCTGCAGCTTGGCACTAGGAGAGTGCCAGACTTGATGGAAGCTTGTTGAGAGCAGTGATATGCTGCTAAGTATTTCAGACCTTTCTGGCCTCACTGGGCCATTACTTTTTCTCCTCCCTCAACACTGCAGCATCAAAAATTATTTATCTTCTTGCTTCCTTCCTCCATTTGGAAGCCAGACATCCCTGTGGATCACCAGGAGGGAGAGGGACACAGCAAGTGCCTCCTGCCCACTCTGCCCACTTCCATCCCTGGTGCTTCCTAGCTGCAGGGTCAGGCCAGGCTGTGCTACTCACCCAAGGCTGGCAGGCACTGGAGGCAGCTCTCTGTTGACAAAATGCTTCCGACCATACAGTCAGAACAATTTTGACATTTGGGGGGAGGAGAAAAATCTCAGCTGGCATTGTGCATGGTTGGCAAAACTGTTACTGACAACATGAATAAAGGTGGAGGGCTCTCAATCAGTTTCTCTCTGCTGTTTATTTCTAATTTAGATATATTGTCAGCAAACCATCTCTCAGATCAGTTTGGAGGATTCTGTGTTGTGCTGTGTTTGAACTGTAGCATGTGTGGCTTTTGGCATGTTGCGAAGCAGGAGAGCAAGCTGCCTCCTTGGCCTGCAGAATCCTGCAGCAATCAGTGCCAGCGTCATCACTTCTTTGCTTTTGGCAGCTCTTTGTCCCCTGTTCTGTGAATACAGCCGATGCCCATGGGAGCAGAACGCCTTGGGCGCTGTGGCATCAGTGGGAATTTGAGGCAGTGTACTCCCCAACATACTGCAGGGAGTTGATGTGTGGAGGTGGGAAATGGATCCTGGGCAACAATTTTGAGAAGAAGCTTTTCCAGATCTTACCAGATGTGGCAGAGAGATCAGGTCTTTGCTTTATTTCTGTACGTTGAGTGGAACATTTAAATCTAACAACCTTTACAAGGCCACTGTCAGCAATGATGCACTTGGATTTGCTTTGCTGTTGTCAAAAGGCCAGTCTGATACTGGCCATGATGGGGCACATTGGCAGTGCTGGGGCTGTCTTTCCCTCCACCTCTTGTTCAGCCAGACAACTGTCACTACCAGAAGGAATGGTTGGTTTTAGAGCAGAGAGGAGCTCCTTCTCCCACACAATTTCTAAATTGTGTGTTAGAGTGCCCCTTAGGAGTCAGAATTTTCGTGGCGGCAAGCCCTTCCTAGCCAGCACATCTCTGCATGGACCCTGTGAGACCAACACTGACCAGGCAAGCTGCCTTCTTCATCGTTAGACACTGTAAGGGGGTGAGGAGACAGGCTGGTAGCTCTCCTGGGGCTCCTGCATCAATCCCTGCTGAAGCAGCACCTGCAGAGATGCGGTAGGCCCACCTGATTCCCATGCATGAGTTTTGCCTCTCTATCTATAAAACAAGGGTGCTTGCCTTTTTTTCCCTGGTGCTGTGCTATATTAAGGGTCACCCCTTATGGTGCTGCAGCTTGTCCTCAGTGGTCCTTGCTGCTGGGCCTGGAAGGGGCAGGAAACCATCACCTTCCTTAGAAAGAAGTTCTTTATAGTGAGGGTGGTGAAGCACTGGAACAGATTGCCCAGGGAAGTTGTTGGTGTCACTTCCCTTGGAGGTGTTCAGAGCCAGGTTAGACAGGGCTTTGAGCAAGCTGGTCTAGTGGGAGGTGTCTCTGGCCATGGCAGGTGAGGTTGGAACTAGATTTTTTGAAGGTTTCTTCCAACTCAAATCGTTCTATGATTTCTCTGTACTTTGGCAGAGAATTTGGTGCAGAGGCCTCCATGCCTCCCCATATTGACAGCCTGGCCCCCATAAAGCTGCTCTCTGCCCCTAGCTCATTCCTTCCTGGGAGCTGCAACACATGTGTGCTCCAAGGGGGTGACTGCATTGAGGATTTCACTTCCTCTCCAGTGCACAGTACCATATGGGAACATACCATCAGTCAATTACGGCCTCTTTTCATATCTAAATAAAATGATTTGTTAATCTGAGTGAGTGATCAGTGCATGGCCAGGATGCTTTTCCTGCAATGGCGAACAGCTTGCAGGCTTGCAGAGATGGATGGCGAGCCAGCACCACTGGATACTTTCTGGGGTTGTTTTCAATTTAGCTGTGAATCGAATGAGAAGAAAAACGTTTCTCTTGGCAATTGGATAGGCACTAGCTCTTCTGACAGATGTTGGAGTTTATTACCCCACCGGGACAATGTTTTGTAGTTCGGAATTGCTAATTGCTTCTAAGGCTTAGTGCTGCAGGAGGAGCAGGATGGGGCTGTTGGCAGGTAGCAACTGCTGGACCTGGGGAGATGGACATTGTTGCCTTGCAGCTAATGGCTTGAGTGCAGCTGCCAGCCCAGGCTCAGCACTGAGGCCCAGTGGGCTCCTGTGAGTTGTGCCAGTGGGTCTGTCCCTGGGGAAGGGGTGTTGGGGAGAGCAGGCCCTGCATTCCGCACCCACCGCAGCCCTGCTTTCTCCTGTGCCTGGGTGACCTCAGCTGCAGGCAGAGCAGACAGGGCTGGCAAGTGCCCCAGTGTACATGTACCAGTCAGGCACTGCTGGTGTGTTGGGGCATTTAGCCCATGACACCAGCCCAGGAGCTGGTTGGTGTTAAGAGGTGCCTCACAACATTTCCTCTTGTGCAGGTTTTAGCTCCATGGCACTCAAAACATACTTGTGGTTTTCAGCTGCCTCACCCACGTCTCAGTACACTGGGGACGGAACAGCCCAGTACACGCCTGCGCTGTAGCTGGGGTGCTTCAGGTCATGGCAGAAAGTCTGGGAGAATGCTGCTTCCCTTCGCCCTCCCCACGTGCTCCGGCGGACTCCGGGAGGAAGGTTTAAGATGTACAAAGGAGCTGGTTAACAGCAGTCATTGGCAAGCCCATCTTCCCGCAGCCCGGCAGAGCTGCAGAGCGCTGGCCTCTGCAAGCAGCGCTTGGCAAACAGCAGCGTGGCCAGAGCGCTCCATCGCCCTCGTCCCTCCGCCGGCGCCGGGATGTTTGCTCCGCTAGCCGGGACATGCCGGCGCTGCTGGAGCTGCTCGGGGCGGGTTCAGATGAGAATTTTAGATGGCGGGCTACGTGAGCAGCTCCGACAGCAGCAGCAGCCCGCTGGAGTGCCTTCCCCTGGCAGAGACGGCACCGGGCTCTGCTCCTCCCTGCGTCAGAGCTGTCTCTTTGCCCTTCATTTGGAAGGTACTGAGCTCAGCTTGGACCTTCAGCTTTGCTGTCTACAGTGTCCGACCTGCCCACGGGTAAACCAAGGCTGGGGCTACACGGCCACTGCCGGGATAAGAGCTGTGCCCACGGGTCCTGCAGGTCAGTGTGGGTAGCAACAGGGATTGCACCCGGGAAGCATGTCCATTTTTGGAGCCTTGCTTGCCCACCCGCTCTCCTAGGAGCATCCCCCTGTGCTGTGACTGCCTTGAAACCCCTCACATCTCTCTCTGCTGTGCAGTAAGAGCCCTGCAGCCCCTGTGTCCTTCCTGTGCCCTTGGAGACAGCAAAGCCTTTTGCAGAGTGGTGCACAGCAAGGTCAGAGCAAGGCAGCTGCAGCCGCCTCAGCGTTGCTCGGTGGTGGTCCTCACCGTGCTGCAGGTGGGATTCAGCTTCCTGCAAAGATCATGGGATGGTGAAGACTGTCCAGCAGGCAGGAGGGTGGCTGGCTGAACCATGCCTGAGCCAGGAAGACTGGGCAGCATCCAGTGCCCACCCTTGCTGTGTTCTCAGATGGTGTTTGTCCACGAGTGTGGTTATAGGGGCCATGCTCGCCCAGTCCTGCTTCTCAGCTGGAGTTTCAGCACTTCCCCATCTTTGTCCTGGAGCCTCAGTGGAAGTGCCTGCAAGGAGCTGGACTGCATATGTCCTTTAGATGATGCTTTGCTTCCCACAGGGATGTGTCCCCTTGTTCTCCCTCTCTGGTATTTTCACTTTGTTTAACCCTTAACACAATGCAGAGCCTGTTCTGGGTGTGGTGTTTGTGTATCTAGTGGGGCCTAGTGGGGTCTTGTGTATCTAGTATGGTTTCTCAGTTTTGCCTTTAGCTCACTGTCTGGGCTCAGGCAAATAACTTCACTGTTCTGTGCTTGGTGTCCCCATGGATCAAGTGAAGCCAGTGCTGATTGAAGACATGCAAAGAGCATGGAGTTCCTTTGCTGTGCCTGTCAGCATTGTTGCCCAGGGCTTGGCTCTCCAGCAGAAGTCACCACTGTAGGTATGTGTGGGAACAAAGGTCCCCAGGAGGACCCAGCACCTCCATAGCCACTATGCCAATGTCCCTGCTTCCAATCCAGCCCCAATGTCAAGAGCAGGACATGGGATGTGGAGATGTTTGACATTTGAAGGTCAATTGTGTTCAAAGCCAGAGGTCTGTGTGTCTTCCCTGTTTGCAGCTAATTACTGCAGGGATTAGTCTGGGCCGGGGTAAAGTCCCTCCTCATGTTGTTAATGATGAGAATTAAACTGCCTCTGGCTCCAAAACCAACCCCCAGACCCCAGCACTCCTGAGCCTCAGGGAAGCTGGGATCTGAAACTTGGCTTCAGATGTGTGTCTAATTAAGGCTGCAGTAATCAAAACAAAGGGCATTCCTGCTCCTTCCCTCCTGTTTGTGCCCGACCTTCGTTGGCCTGGGTCCTGGCTGGGTACTCCGTGCTGGAGCCAGGCATGCTTGTGGGTCTGAAACTCATGGTGGTTTTTTGTGCCAGTAGCACCGGTGCATATGGGTCACCATGACCAGCTGGGACAGTCTTGTGTCAGTGAGAGGGTGAGTTGTAAAGGCTATACCCTCCTGACCCATATGCACCAGTCTTAGATTGACCACTGGACTCAATGGTGTTAGAGATCTTTTACAACTGAAGCAATTCTGAATCTATGATTCCACCTCACCTGCAGTGGGGTCCTGGAGGAGGGTCGGAGCAGGGCTGCCTGTTATACTAGTTTCTGGTAGTAAGTGCTGCCAACAGCACTTCCAGGGATGAGGTTTGCAATGTGTATATCTCTGCCCAGGTCTTGTGTCCTGCTTTGTCCCAGGAGAGCCATGCCCGGGGTGGGGGGAGAGGGGGGCAGTAGGCAGTAGGTATCGCCAAGGCTGCTTGCAGTAAAGAAAGGGCATTAAGATGATTGCAAAAGGCCACTGCCTTGGCAAGGGCCATGGGAAATAGGGCTGCCTGGATGGCATCTACCTCAGGAGGAAGGCTGGAGCACAGCCCCTCTGCTCTGCCCTGGCAGGGATGGGGGACAGCAGTATCTGCCTGCTTCCCAGGTGTGCTGTGGGGTTGAGCATAGCTGGTGTGGATTTGTTAGCACCATAATAAACTGGATTTTCTTGCTACATGGTATCACGGGGACTGAAACACAACAGCATTTTCCCAGCTCCCTGGCTGCAGCTGGCAGGTTCCTGACGTGCTGCATCAGTCTGTGACTGCTGAGGAGGGGCTGTGCCTGGCATGTGGTGTTTTCTGTGGAAGGGCTTTTGGATCTGGGCACTTAGTGCTTGATTTTAACATCTGTCAGGGCTGTGGAGTGGGGAGAGATGGGAAGAAAGGCTGAGAGGAGAAGTGATGGAAATCTCAGCTGGCTGTAGGAGAGATGGAGAAGCAGATTGTAGTGTAGAAGTCTTTGATTGACCACAGTAGCATTTTGTGGCTTTTTCTCCCTCTCTCTGGATAAAGCTGCGCCGTGACATCCATGCCATTAAACAGGCCATGTTCAAAAGAGAAAATTGCTGCTATTTTCCCCCTTTACTGCCATAAAAAAATTGATCCCACATAGCATCCTTATTTCAAAGACTGCTAAAGGAAAAATATGAAATTCTCATTTTGGTTTCTGACAGCTGCATAAAGCATGTTTTAAGCAAAAGGGATGTGAAACATGCAAAAAACAAAATCTGAACCCTCCCCAGCCCCTGAAGTTTTTGCTCCAGAAAGATGTCCTTATTTTGAGGAGTGAGGAGAAAGAGCATAGGCATGCCAGACTTTGCTGGTAGCTGCACAACAGCTGGAGCAGCAGAACCTCTTGCTTACCTGAATTGGGACTTTCTTCAGTAGCAGAGTGCTTTCAAGGGGTGGTGGCAAAGAGCTTGTCCTGAAGCGGGAACGCAGCAGTCTGGGCCCATTCTGCTGGAGCACTTGGGGTCAGCTGGCTGAAAGATGCTGAGGAAAAATGGGACACCTGAGTTGCATCCTGCTGAGCACACCAGTGGTATCTACAGCTTACATCTGTCACTGCTCATCTTCCATGGGGTGGGACCTGTCTCCTGCCTGGCAGAGTGGTACCCTGGAAAAGGTGATGGGCAGGAGGAAAGTGCAATGAAAAAATGGGAAGACCAAAAACAGATCTAAATGGGTAGCAGTTCATGGCAGGGCCGTGTAAATGGAGGGGAGAGAGCTAGGTAATGTAAGGACTTGGGCAGCTTTGAGTCAGTGTTGATGGAGCACAGGAGAAGGATGGAGCAGCATGGGATGAAGGGGAATGGGGACCCAGCAGAAGAGGGCTGCAGAGAGCAGGGTAATGGGAGGTCAGGTGAGATCAGATCAGCTCTCACTGGAGGAGTTAATGACCTTAATAAGAAACATCCCATTTAAACAAGAAGCTCTTCTGAAAGGCAGATTAGGCCGAGGGAGCATTGACAAAGCGCCGAGTGGGGCTGCCAGGACTCCAGCAAGCAGCAAGCAGCAAGCTGTTGCTCTGCTCTCTCCACCTGCTTTCCAGCTCCTCTGCCTATGCTCTCAACCTGATTAATGACCAGTCTCCCATGGCCACCGGGCACAGACACAACCAGGACACTGGTGCCTGTCCCAGCAGCAAAGGTGGGCACCACACTGCAAAGCCAGTGAGGATTTCCTGCTGAGAGGTGGCCCTGTGCTCATTGCCTGACTTGGCTGCATGCCCCTGAAGGTCTGGGATCAGTAGAGATGGTTCTTTGGAAGAAGTGTGGTGGGAGAGGCACAAGGAATCCCCTATGATGTTAGGAGGGATGAGGCTTGGCAGAGGACTGGAGAGGGGCAATGACAGCACAAGCTGTATGAGCTGCACAGGTTGTAAATGGTATCACCAAAGCAAGAGCAGTGCTGCCGCACACCACGTGCCCAGCCTGCTCCCTCTGAGTGAGCAGGGCCGTCAGCAGATGTGCCACCAGATCCTCCCCGTGTCTTCTCCCTGCTCACATTGACATCTGTTTGCCTTTCATGTCCAGCAGGCCTATGAGTTATGAGGCTCCTTCCTCTGCCAGGATCTTAGGGAGATGATAAAGAGTTAGATGAGCCCTCCATAAATAGCTCTGCCATTAAAACCCCTCGACTCTGTTTCAATGTTAGCAGGATTAGCCAACTGCAGCAGCATAGTCTTAAGACTCAGCGGTAGGCTCTGCCCTGGTAATATGTCTCTGTTTTCTCAGGCTTGATTTCTCCAGCCAGCTTGGCTCTGAATGCAATAAATTTTGCTCTTCTTTTCACCTCAGCTGATGACTACTTCTTTGGAGTCCACGTCCTTGGCTAGCCAGAGACCCTTCAAAGCTAAATTTTGTGCTTACATACTCTGAAACCAATGAGGTCCTTACAGGAAGGACCAGGATATGTGTGATTGTTAGGCTTGGAGGATGTTACTGGTGCCATTCTCCAGTCTCCAAATTAATCGTATTTTTGATTAATGTCCTGGACACAAAAGGGGATGTGCTCATCAAATCTATTGGGGTGTCATATGCAGTATGCAGTGAGAGGAAGGTCAGGCTGGCTCCAAGGAGGCCCACAAGCTTGAGGACTGGGCAAACATGAAGAAGCTGGGATGGGAGGATGACAGAATGCAGAAGGGTAACACGGCACATGGGTGAGCACAAGAGCTTCTTCTGCAAACAAGGGATTGACTGACTAGAAGGTCTAAGCTGTGATTGTTGTTTGTAGGGTGACTATGAACTGCTGATACGCTGTGCTCATGGAAAAAGCAGACAAGATCTAGAGGAGCTCACGCAGTGAGATGGGAGATCACCTTATAAGACTCTGGTGAACTGTGGTTTACATGTAAAGCTGTGACAGCAGCCATGTGTGTAGTGTGCTGCTCTGGGAATCCCAGCAGCCTGGCAGCAGCTACCTGTCCTCCTCAGCCATCCCTGTAATGGGATGAGAGATGGGGGTCTAATGAGAGTACCTGTCCCCACTTCATCTGGGGCATCTGCCTATGAGCATCAGTCAGGACCCAAAGGTTGGGGGAAATACAGTTGTTCTTGTAAATACAGCAAGGGGTCAAATGTGCAGAGGAAGAAAGGTTGTTCAAACTCATATGCAGCATCAAACCTGGAATAAATGAGAAATTTCCAGTGGATAGCTCTGGGCTGCCAATCTGAAGATTTCTAACCACCAGAGGAAGCTGATTCTGGAAAATCACCCTATCAGCAGGCATGGAGGCAGTCAGCCAGCCTGCCTTCAGGCAGGTTTGTTAGTAGTTTCCAAAGGGGCTCCCATGAAGCGACTACCTGTGGCCAGTGACCCCAGGACACCTCCCAGGCCATCATGCCTCCAACCACCTCAGAGCAGAGCTGGCATCTGCCCCTGCAGTGTGCCACTGCAGCTGGAGGGCCACAGTGGGGGTACCTCTTCAGGTTGGGTTTGGTTGATGTTTTCTTTCCTTGCAATATAAACCCAGTGTGTCTTGAAGGCCACACATGCGTAGGGGGATTTGCTGATGGCTCATCTTTCTCTCAGGCTTTTTCAACTGAGTGTCAGTTTATTGCTTTTGCAAATTGTCTTGTGCCTACACAGAACCGGCTGCCTCAGCAGAGGGCTTTGCCAACAATGTGCTTATAAAAGGGTTATTAGGATAACAAGAAAGAAAACAGAAACCTTTGCAGAATCATAACAGTATAGTGTAGCCCTCCCCCCTCCTAGTTTATTACCCTCAAGTGCTTCTGAGTTGGACTTGCCACCGTTGTGCTGCTGAACACGAACAGCAAGGTTACAGTACCCTAGACAGGAGCTAACTCTTCAGCAATTATCTGGTCAATGGCAGAGCACCGATCTGTAGCTCCACGTAAACATCATCAGTAAAATATGCACAGTTTGCAAATTAAAAAGCAATTGCATTGTCTCAACCCAAGCCACAAGCCTTCTGGTATGATTAGGGTCTTGCTGGTGGAACAAGCCAGAGCATCCTTCAGGTCCCTGACATCAGTCTTTCGTCACAGGAGCCTGTTGCTGGATAGTTCTGTTTTATGAGCAGTGGTTTAGTACGTGTCTGGGGGACATGTTTTATCAGATGGTTTTGTTTTTCAAACAAGCACAGATTTCACTGTTGAAAGGAAGGAGGGCAGGATAAGGGAAGGAAAAGCCAAAGTTGTCATTTTTTATACTTTTGCTATGATGTTGTGTTTTTCCCAGTTTCTATGGAGAGGGAGACATTAAGTGAAATGTTCTGGCTGACACACTGCAGGTTTGGCTTGTTTGTTGTTTTCTCTAACTTTTAGGGTCAACTTCTATAATCATAACCCTTACTCATGCTGCTCTTCTCATGTTGGTTTGATCACTGCCTGTTGTGCCTTACAGCTCTGCAAAAGGGGAGTTGTTCTCTTGTGTTTGAAGCCAGCTGGGACAGACAGACATTAAATGACTTGACAAAGGTCACAGAAAGCCTGAGCAAAGCTTGTGTCTTTGAGCCCCAAAGCAGTGAAAGGCTGGACTCTGTTGCCCGTTTTCCTCAGGGCTTGAGTCTTCATTGCTAATTCTGGGCTACATGCTTAAGTGCTGAGCTAAGGCGTTTGGAGGTGAGCCTTGGAGGGTATCATGGTCTAGAAGGGATTTGCATGAACAGAGGCCGCGGAGTTGGACCTGGAGACAGATGGGGGAGTTTAACAAGTGAAGACAACACCATAACTAGCTGTCCTCTGAGTTCCCAGCAGCTTTGCAAGTCTGCTTTCATTTTAAACCAGGCTTTTTGATGGAAAAAATGGAAGTCACCTCCTCAGCTATCACTCCTCCCCTCACTGTAGAGCAACCTGAGCTGTCTGAAGCAAAAGGGCAAAGACAGTTCACCATCTTACGTTAACTTCTGCTGGTTCTGGCCTCTATCTTTCCGAGACCCGTTATCTGGGCTCTAATCAGCTCCATCTTTCACTGTCCCGGTTCACTGAGCTCCTTCTTTCCCTTCCTTGCTGGTTTCCCCCTTTCTCTCCTGGCCAGGAGAGGCAGTGTTGAGCACTGGGCAGGAGGCAGAGGCAGCACGGGGCTCAGGTGCCAGGCACCTGGCATTAGCGGATGGTGATTATGATGAATCCAAGTGGGCAGGATGCCTTTCCCTCGTGCTGCCAGTGTCTGGTATCTGTCCCTTGCCCTGGCAGTGCCTGTGGGACTGGCTGCTAACTGGGGAAGGAGCTCAGTTCCCTTCAAAGCACTTTTTCCCAGCCCAGCTCAAACAGCAGCCTCCTAAAACAGGAGACAGCACCACGTCCCCATCCTGCTAGGAGCATACAAAGGCCACCTTCTGTCAGCTCCAATGTCTCGTTCCCATAGCAATGCTTTCTCTCCACTGCTCCTGGCCGGTGAAATGCATGACGAGACTGACATTGTCCTTGATGCTGCTGGGCTGTGACAGGCAGGGCAGGGATGGCAGCGCCAGCCACTCTCCAACATCCTTTGCTGGATCAGCTCAGCCATGGTGGTGGGAACGCCCACTGAAGCATTTCTTTCTGAGATAACAAATAACCCAGCAGCCAGTACATGGGTAGGTGTCAGTGGGAAGTAGCCATGCTTGGTCCCCAGGGCTCAGCTGCCAGAAGCTCCTGGGGCTCCTCACCCCAGACCTCTGCTCTGGTGGTCTGGACCATGCATGTGGTGACAGCCCTTTGGGTGTGCAGCTGAAATGTGGCACAGGACTGATGCCAGCACCTTCCGAGCAAGCTCAGCTGCAGGCAGGCTCCAGGGAAGGTGTCCTGCTGGGCTCCCAAAGCTTCCGGAGCAGGCACCAGCCCTGGGCATGCTTTTTGCAGCACAGTTTCTCTGAACTGAAGAGCATTCTACCTTTTATGAACATAATTTTACAGTGGAGAAAAAGACCCAGTGCCTTTGGATTAGGTGTTTCTTTAACCATCAGATCCCTCTAGTTAGACTGGGGTCAACAGTTCAGGAGGCTGTCTTTGCTGGGAGTGCGTCACTCTCTCCCCATCTCCCCACCTCCACAGAAGACCTGTTTCAGCCCTGCTTTGGCTCTTGTCACCTACACCACATTCCCCACATGAGCCCAGGAGCTCCATGAGCATCCGTGGCTGCATCAGGCAAGGATAAGCAGCTCAGCTCCACTTAAGCTGGGAATCAATAGAGGATTAATCTGTATTTAAAAGAAACACGCACTGCAAAGGGAGAGTTCACTCTTCTCCTGAAGGTGGGGTGGCCACAAACAGGACACGGGGGGCCATTGGCAAAAATTTTGTACAAGTCATTCTGCAGCACTCAGCCACGAGCAGCTGTCAGAAGTTGATGAGAAGGATGCTGGTGTTTAGGGGAGCAATGGGGAGACAGGAGCAGTGCAGCATAGGGTTCATGCTGTTAGCAGGAGAATGGGGAGATGCCTAGGCTCCACTTCCTATGTCTCCACACAGAGCTGTTCCTCATGGGTGCTCTGCCTCAAGGAGTGCTTCATGTTTGCAGGGCATTTTTTATCTGCAAGGGCTTTTAAGGCGATTCCTACCATCTGCTTGGTCTTTTTAAGCTATGAGCCAAATGTATTCCTGCTGACAGCAGCATGCTTGCGTGGATACCGTGGGGAGGGCTCCTGCTCCTATTCTGCCAAGGAAGATGGCTCCACCAAGCTTAGTGGAGGTGTGCCTAGAGAGCGGGGTCACCACGCTCAGTCTCAGCACTGTGTCCTCTTCCTCAGAAGACAAATTTGAAAAAGGGGTTTGCTTGCTTTCCTGCTCCTAAAATCACAGGTTAGAGCCTGTAAAAATGAAAAGCAGAGCTTAGAGAGGCCAGCACCGGTTAGGCCTGGTGCAGAGGCACCCAGTGGTAGAGGTGACAGACACAGGAGGTTGCCCAGTCACCCCTGCAGCCTCCTGGAGCAGCCAGCCATGCGTGGAGAGCTGCTCAGGGTTTGCTGCACCAGCCAGGATCATTCACAGCACAGCAGAAGTCATGCAGGGGACTTTGTCAGGGATGCAGCCTGCCTGACAGTCTGGATTGGCACCACTGCTCCAGCCAGCAAGGTTTGCTCACCAGGGAGAAGCCTCACACAAGGCTCTGGTGTCTGTGACCTGGGATGTCACATCTCACAGGGCCAAACGTGTCCTGAAGCTGTCCCAGCTCTGCAGGGAGCTGGGAGACAGGGGTAGAATGTACCCAGCCACAGGGATGAGGACAGAGACCAAGGTGCTGGGGCATTGACTCCAGGTCAGCTGCAGGTGTAGGTGAGCCAGTAAGAGATCCAGGAAAGACCGGGGCTTATGGTTATTATATCCCAAACTGTAGTGAATTTGGAAAGAAATTAACCATGATGGATTTTTGTCCTTTCCTGTGTGTTTTGTGCTGATTCTGGACATACAGTTCAGGGCCTGGAACCAGCCAGGTGCTGCTCTCTGCTCCTGTTTCACCTATTTTACTTTCGGGGGACAGGATGGAGAATAAAAATGTTATTCACTTTTCTCTGAAAACCCCCTGCCATTTTTCCCAAAGCTGTAATACCAAAGGTAACCTTTCACTCACAGATTGTTGGAGGAAATCAGTTACAATGGATGCCTTGGTGTTACAAATCTCTTCTGCCTCTGCGTCCTCCCTTTGTACATGTTGCTCCTTCTTGCTTTTCTTTCTTTACCTTCTCTCTCCAGTCAGCCCTCCCTGATGGTGTTTGAAGCTGTTGGGGTGTAGGCAGTGTGTTCCACCCCACGTCTTGCCTTGAACATGTCCCAGCCCACTGGACTGTGTTTATGAACAAGAGAAGGAGTGAGCAGCATCTACCCATGTCCCCATGTTCAAACATAAACAGCAAATGGGTCACCTTCCATTAAGTGTGCCACACATCTGAGAAAAGCAGAACAGCAAAGGAAAGCCAACCAGAGCAATGGTGATGTTGAGCTGATTCTGCTTGCCTGGATTTTATGCTACATCAAGCACCAGCTCAAACCATAGACCTACCACAGAGAAACTGAACACATTTGAGCTCTCAGCCAGCTGTAGCTGTGGTACATACATTGTTTGCTAGGGAAATGCTCTGTTTTAGGAAGTGACTAAAGATGTTTACAACAAATTGTATAAAAATCAACAGACTTGAAGGGTTTGACCTGCAGGAGAAGGCATCTTGGCACTCTGCTCTTGTGGCTGTTGCCTCAGCACAGTCCTGGTTGACACCAGGTTACCCCAGGAGAAATGATAACACCTTCATGTTCCAGTTTATAAGGTAGCAATCAGATCTGGCCAGGTTTATGATCCACCTAGCTTATTACTGTCTCCATTAGTAGCTGCTAGCAGATGTTGGGAGAGGGGATTATTACTCTCACAATGCATACTGAGCTGGCAGATTACTGAAATTTCTTTCTAATCCTAAGAAGTTACTTGGGAGGTATAAATCCTTGAGTGATAGCACTTATATTCCTCTGTCCTTTGATCTTGGCTAGTGTAACCGATGAGACTCTGATTAATCTGATTTTTGTTCCTTAAAAAAGTACCATGTCCCCAGCATCTGGAGGCAGCGACTCCCACACAGACCTATGCTTCTCGTCATCAGATCTGAATGTTTCAGTAGTCGAGCTCAGAGGCACCTTCTCAATTACATGGGGGTTTATACCTCTGTGTCCTTTGAAATTCCTTCCTTTCTTTAAGTGAATCAAATCCCCTGAATGTTTTCAGCCTGTCACAGCCAGGGTTCCTCCTGTGTTGCTCTTCCCTGTCCCACACCTGCTGCTTTTCCCTGCTTGGCACGGCAGAGCCACGCGCGATGTCACAGATGAGGGACCCACTGATTTATAGACCTGCTTGCTAATATGACAGTTTTATTTACCACTCGCTTCTGAGCACAAACTAGCATCTTTGGACCATCGCTTCCACTGAGATGTTTGTGCTCCAGAGTGCCTCTCTCTCTTCCTCAAATGATTGGGGTTAATTTGGAGCCACATCAGCATGCATGACAGGTCCTAATTGTTGTTCCCCAAATGTGGTACCTTGGACATGCTTGCCCTGAATTTCATCTGTTGATGTGCTGTTGAATTCCCTGAATGAGGTGACTTTTCCAAAGTTACTTGCACATATTGGTCTGCTCTGATGTTTCTCCTTCTCCATTAAAGGATTGACATCTCACTATATATGGGTTCCCACTTAGGATGCCCCACCATTCCTCTTACAGGCAGGATTTGGGTGCCTCTGCATTGGAAAACATCCTTCTCCTTCACCTTGTGCTCTTTCCCATCCTCTTTCATTTCTCTTTCTCCATACTCCATTCTCTTGTCCAGAGAAGGGCAACAAAGATGGTGAGGGGTCTGGAGTACAAGACCTATGAGAAGCAGCTGAGGGAGCTGGGGTTGTTTACCCTGAAGAAGAGGAGGCTCAGGAGAGACCTTATTGCTCTCTACAACTACCTGAAGGGAGGTTGTAGCCAGGTGGGGATTGGTCTCTTCTCCCAGGCAACCATCAACAGAACAATAGGACACAGTCTCAAGCTGCACCAGGGGAGGTTCAGGCTGGATGTTAGGAAGAAATTCTTCACAGAAAGAGAGATTGGCCATTGGAATGTGCTGCCCAGGGAGGTGGTGGAGTCACCATCCCTGGAAGCGTTTAAAATAAGACCGGATGAGGCACGTAGTGCCATGGTTTAGTTGATTAGATGGTGTTGGGTGATAGATTGAACTTGATGATCTCAAAGGTCTTTTCCAACCTGGTTAATTCTGTGATTCTGTGATACTGATCAGGCTTAACAGAGACTTGTTGCATGGAGGAGCATGCTTTGAGATTGGTTTGGTTTTCCTGGAGGCCCCAGGAGCTGAGCTGTAGTGCACTTTTAGAAGGCTTTGCCACAGGCTTTTTCAAGTCACATCTCCACCCTTTCCTGCACTCGTTTGTTTTATCCCTTCCTTCCCACTTGAACAATAAAAAATGAGGCTGTGATGGGAAAGGTTGAAATGGATAGCAGTGGTTCTACTAGGCTGCAAGCTTGGCCTGGCTCAACCTGCCAAGGTGTTTGAAGAGAAGATAAATACTGATCCCACCATGCCTGGTACAAACGAGGTGGTGTAACCCTGGCTTCCTCCTTGGCACCAGCTGTGACCCAGCTGATGCTGCCTCCGGGTCCAGTGCCTGGCAGCATGGTTCAAGAAGGATGCAAAATGAAGGACAGGCAGAAGGACAGAAAGAGAATTAGAAAGCAAGGGCCTGTTTGCAGATATTACAAGAAGAGGTTCGGGTTTTCCTGGAGAAATTGGAGATAAAACATGGTAACAGCCTTCAAATACGTGAAAGGTTGCTGTTGCTGGGGGAGGAGGTAGTAACAAACACCTCCTTCTCCCCCACACCTGCATAGCTCTTAAACTCTTTTTTGTATTTTGTATTTTTTGTATTTTGTATTTTGCTTTGTGTTCATCCCCTTTGCTGCAGCCTATGTCTGCAGCTGCATGGGTGACCGAAGGAAAGGTTTTACCTCTGCCCCATGCTGTTCCCCATCACTCAGGAGCTGAGTGACACCCAGAGGGCCTCAGCACAGAGATCACAAAGGTTTCGAAGCACAGACTCAAGCAGAAGATTGACTTGTATTTATTTATCCTATATCTCATCATTTTGAAGGTCATCTCCTAGCCAGATGAGAGGAATGTGAAGGGTGTTCAGTTACATGGCCAGGATTAGTTTGTGTTTGTTGCTGCAATCATGCTGACACCAGCCCAGCAGCAGTGTAGTTCAATGGCTCTCGCATTGCTCTGTGTTTCAGTGCTGGTGCTGTGCTAGTCACACCAAGGTGACAATTTCTAAGACAAGTAGATCTCCAAGGCTTCTATCCGGGGCCCAAGAGGGTCACAGCAGCAGCCCTGAAGCTCAGGGTTGAAGCTCAACCACATGTTTCAACCCTAAAGTGGGACATGGACATGTCTTTATGGATGGTGTTGAATCAGCATCTCCACACATCTTATCCTGCTGTAAAATCTTTGAGAGCTGGTGATATCTCGAGAGAGAGATTTCTTCTGGCTCCATCATATCAGATGTTCATGCACTGAATGATAAATTCAACTGAGTGTCCGCTGGGGCCAGTTCAGCAGGGACAGCAGTAGAATGCAATGCATGGTCAGTTGGCATCGCTTTCCTTCTGTTTCACCATTTGCCCAGCTCAGCCTCCAGCCTTCAGCAGGGCTCAGGCAGGGACACATCTCTGCAGCACTTATTTATATATTTTTCCTCTCCTTGCTCCTCTGAGAAATCAATTCCATTCCCCAAACAATGGTGAAGGCCTTGAGGAGATATTGATCTGTGGCAGAGCTGGAGAGGGGAGCGTTTGTGACACAGAGATGCTCTTTTGTAAGTAAAAGATAATTACCAGATCATGGGGACACTTGCTGAATAGGATGACATTAAATAGACATCAGGGTGAAGGGCATCGGGGCCTCTGAATGAAGCATCGGAATTGCACTGTCCTCCCCGGCAGCTCCAGCCCCTCCTCCCTGCTTCCCTCTGCTACTTCTCCAGCTTCTCCCCACCCCCAGCCTTCCCTTTTGTTCCTTAACTCCTTCCAATTTCATCTCTCTGTTCCCTCCCCACAGTTCCCAGCCATCCTGTCTCCCTCAAATTCCTTCTCACCACCGAGGATCCCCACATCAGGGATGCACCCAGAGCCACCCCACTGCCATTCCCAAAACCAGAGCAGCAGGAGGGGCTGCTCTCCTCACCATGGCTTTGCCAGTGCTCCCAAATTCTGGTTTATTTAAGTGATAGTAGTGGCAGCACCAAGCAGTGTAGCAGTGAACTCCATAGAATCATAGAATTGTTTTGTCCAACTGTCATCTTACACCACCATGGCCATTATACCATGTCCTGAAGTGCCACGTCCACACATTTTTGAATGCCTCCAGGGACAGTGACTCCACCACCTCCCCGCACAGCCTGTTCCAATGCCTCACCACTCTGCCAGTAAACAAAATTTTCCATGATGATTTTAACAGCTTCCAGGTAAGGGGTCATGGAAGGAGCAGAGAATATCCCCTTGCTGTGAAGCTTCACCTAATGGGTTTGAGGTAGAGGTGGCTACTCGAGGACCTGGAGCCCAGTTCCTGGCTTCTACTGTTGCCAGTGGTTTCCCTTTGGAAGCTGATGGTTAACTCTCAACTTGTTGGTAGTAGCCTGTGCTTGTGCTATCCCCAGGAGGTACCAGGGCCCTGGAGAATGTGGGACAAGATATAGCCATAGCCATGCTGTAGCTAGATGGGTGAGGGTACAAGCAGGGTTTGGTATGCTGGAAGGATCAGTAAATCCTAGAGCAAGAGCAGAGCTGGAAAAGGGGTGCTTGGGAGCCTTCTCTTCATCTCCTGCTGCTCCCATAACCTCACGGGATGCTTTCCTCTAGAGCACCTCACTGCTGTGAGTGATGGTCCAGTTCAGCTCATGGAGGAGCCATGGCAGATTTGTTGTCTGGGTTCTCCAAGGCATCCTCGTCAGCCACCAGCTCTAGGGTGCAAGTCCCTAAGTGACAAAGGCCTTGGCACGAGGTATATTCCTAGATGTCATGTTAGCAGGCTGTTCTTCTGTTTGGGCTTGGTGTAGCAGGCACTCAAGGCCATGTGGAGATGTTCAGTTGCAGGGATGGATGCTGGTGTGATTCAGTGATGATTGGGAGAGCCACTGCCAGCTGAGTCTCATGAATTGGCACAAATTTGTGAAAACAAAAAACCACAACCCATAATACTATGTTGTAAAATGTCCCTTTTCATTTACACTCTCACTGGTAGTATTCCCGTAATTACTTGCAGATACAAAATTTTTGCATAATCCAATTGGATTATGGTGCATTTTGCAAGATTATTGGATCCCTTGTAGGATGAGGCACCCTTGGACCATGCACTCTACAGGGCTGGGAAGGAGGAGAGGGTGTTGTCCCTTTGCAGGGGCAGTGGGAGCTACATATCCCACCATCCATAACTGACTTGCCAGGTCTCATCCAGAAGGTTCATAAAATCTGCTTGCAGAGCCTGAACCCAGAGAGGAGTGATCACTATCTTCATGTCTGTGTGGGCAGGTGATGCTGGGGTCTGTCAGCCTCATGCCCTGGCTCTGGAAGTTTCTTTTGATTCCAGCACATTTCCAAAGCGCCCCCCCCCCCCCCCGCTCCTCCAGCACTGCATTTTCTCTGGAGAGAGCTCCCAGCTGTTATCATAGAATCATAAAATGGTAGGGGTTGTAAGTGACCTCTGAAGATCATCAAGTCCAACTGCACTGCCAAAGCAGGATCACCTATGTCAGGCTGCACAGGAATGTGTCCAGGCAGGTGTCAGCATGGTGTGGGAGATAACTGAGTGTTTTCCTTTACTCCCAGGATGAAAGAGCTCTGGTATCTGACCATGCCATCCAGTTAGTGGCTGCCTCTGGTCCTCCCCTTGACTTCTGCAGGCATGGAGCTGCCACCTCTTGCTTGGGCTGCTGCTCTTATTTCTGCCTTGCAGCACCTTCAGGCTTTGTGCCTTCAAGTTCTGTGTCTTTCAGTCTTGCGTCTTTGGGATTTGCACCTTTAGCATTTTGTATCCTTGGGTTTTGCCCTTTTGGATTTTGCACCTTGGGGTTTTACACCTTCAGATCCTGGCAAACAGGGTGTTAGAGCAGCAGGCTGTGATTTCCATGCTTGGGTCAGCTGCTGGCTCTCAAGCAGCCCTGAGTCTCAATGTTAGTGACTTGGTGTTATTCCCTGCCATCAGCAGGAGAGAGCCGGCTTCGCAGCCTGACCAGCACCATGCAAAAACAACAGAGTAGGCAACCTTGCGCCTTTAAAAAAAAAAAAAAAAAAGTAACAATATAAAGCCCATTACCATTATTGAATAAAATACCAACAATTTTAAAAACTCTTTTAAATATTGTTGCTGCATTTCCAGTTGTTAAAATCTTCTGTATTTAGTTATCATAATAACAAAGTGCTGCGGCTGATTTGAGCAGCGGGGAGGCAGCACCATTATTCAGGAGGGTTTCAAATGGCCAGGTTTTCTTCCTCACAGTGGTGCTCTCTTGCCTATTAAAAGCCTCTTTGTTGCCTTGGCACCTCTGGCCAGGGTGGTGGAGGTGGCACCAGCGCATTGGCGGAGGGCTCTGCCAGCGCTTAGCAACATGGTGGTGCCATGTGGCTTCAGCAGGATGCTGGGAGACCATCATGGACCACTGCTAAAAGTGAAGCAGGAAAGTTCTGCTGCCTCACTGGGGAGGCCTCACACTGCAGAGTTCATGGAGAGAAGGAAAACAGAGCAAGTGAGCCCCTGGGATGCTGCTGTGGGTAGCACAAGGCCACCTTCTTGGCCAAGCTGAGCTCCTGGGTGCTGGAGAAGGTGGGCAAGTCTGTGGGCAGAGCAGGAGAAGGTCTGTTGTGTCAGCAGTGTAACTAGACTGTCTCTGGCCTGACCACAGAGTAAGTCAGAGATGGTAGGGAGTGGATGTCCAGGGTGAGCATCCTTGAGGTAGAATCTGCATGCTTACTGTTTATGAAGGGAACATGAGATCACCCTTTGATAGGACAAGAAGAAATGGCCTCAGGTTGCACTGGGGAGGTTTAGGTTGGGTATTTGGGAAAAAAAAATTGGCTGAAAGTGTTGTCAAGCCCTGGAACAGGCTGCCCAGCGAAGTAGTGGAGTCACCATTGCAGGATGTGCAGACGTGGCACTTAGAGACATGGTTTAGTGGTGGACTTGGCAGTGTTAGGTTAATGGTTGGACTTGATGATCTTAAAGGTCTTTTCCAACCTGAACAATTTTATGGTTCTGTGACTATAGGTCATGTAGCTTGATTCTGCCCTGGGAAAAAAAAGATCCTTGTTGCAGGTGGTGATGGGGTGCAGATGAGCAACACAGGATGGGCCATGGCAGCCTCCCTGTGGCAGCATGTTGAGGACAGCTCAGTCAAGAGATCAGTGATTCACACAGGTGAGATAATTGTTGAGTACTTGCTTTCCTGAGCCCATACTGGTGGGGGTGAAGAAGAGGGCAGAGTTACTTGGAGGAGGACACTGCTGCATGGTCTGGGGTGGCTGGAGAAGCAGGAGCAGGCTGAGGACAAGGATGCAGCAGATTTCCTTCCAATAGAAAAATGCTGTTTTAGTACCATCTTCCTAGGGTGACAAGGGTTAGCAGAGATGTGGAAAAGCATGAGAAGACTCTCAGAAACATCTCGAACAGCTGGGCAGATGTAGGCTGATGATAACAGCCTCTGGGGACTGCAGGAGCCAGTGAGCCCAGTGGAAAGGACCCACAGTATGCGAGTGCTCTTGGGATGGGCAACATAGGCAAGGGCCCTGGGAGGAAGTGGCAGAAGATGCCACGTCCGTGTGACACAAGTTTGTGGTGCTGCTGGCCGAGTGGTGGGCAGGGCTGGCACTGACCTGGCCTTTCAGCCACCATGTTTCAGGTGCCAGGCCACATGAATGCCTTGTAAACAGGAGTAAGTAGGTTGCCCCTAGGCTCCTCACCACAACAGTATGTTCCCCAAAAGGTTACCTCCAACCAGCGGCGCATTGTGGGTAATGAGATGCAAATTGATAGCAAGACAATGAGGCTGTCTTGTGAGCCCTTCCGACAGGGCCAGTGTTTAAAAGTCAGCCTGATTGCCTCGCTGGCAATTTGCATAGCATTAACCAGAGAGATTTTCTTTTTAAACCTGAACTTTTTTTTCATTCCAGAGGTCACCTCAAACTAATTACAGCTCCAGTGCTGCTTTGCTAAAGAGGGCTCTGCGGCTGCCATGGCAGGGTTGGAGTGTGAGGAGGAGACTACCAGCATAGGGACAGGGGAGACCTTGTCCATGAGAGCTTAGGCAGGTTTTTGTGCCTGCACCAGTGTGTTTTGTAAGAGAGACCTGTAGGTGTGTGCAGGTGCTGAAGCACTGCATCTGCTGTGGGAGACAGCACATGAAAAGAATAGTTCCCCTCCGTGGTTATCTCTAGCTCAGGCACAGCCTTCTCCCAGGCCTCATCTGCAAATGCAGCTTTGCTGGGCTGGAAGGAGATGGGCTGACCTCTCTCCCCTCTTGGGCTGCTGCAGTGAAGAGCCAAGCCCTGGGGTGTTTGCATTTTATCCTTCACTGTGGTTTAGTTCAAGTGGGGATTTCAGGCTGATTTCTTTGAAGTCAGTGTAAAAGTAACTGAGGACCTCAACCAAGGAGGTCTGCAGGAGGAGCAGTAGCAGGCTGCTGGGAGCACAGTGTCCTGGCTCCTCTGCTCTGAACTGGGACATTTGCTTTTACACGTGAATTCTGTGGGTTCAGCCTGGGCTAGTGACCACTTAGTCTTGCAACTGGACTAGAGAATCACTGTAAATCACTTCCATCTGAACTGCTCTGTTCTACTCTGCTCTACTCTGTTCTGCTGCATTCCATTCCATTCCAGGCACGAGCAGGCAGATGTTCAGCTAAGCTGATGCAAATGTATGGCCAGGCAGGGCTGTGATGGAGAACCTCTTGTTATCAGGGCTGTCTTCAAGACATGAAGCACACACTTTGTGCTCAGTGACCCTGAGTGAACATAGGATGGCCCTTCCAGATGGTGTCTGTCTGCTGTGGTGCTTGGTGGATGAGGTCTGCTACCAGTTGTGCCGCAGTGTGAAATGGTCCCAGCAAGACAGTGAGGCCCTGCCACAGAAGGCAGGAAGTTCAGGACGTCAGCAGCAGGTTTGAAGAGCCAGATGGACAATTTTATGACCATTAATATCATTTGTAGTTATGCAGGTCGTGGCTATGATACAAATAATTAAATCTCATGCTTCACAGCATCAGCTGATCACTTGCTGCAGTCAGGAGTGATGCTCCTACGCAGAACACATGCAACTGATTTGTTAGAGGCGTTGGTTCAGATCTCCTTCCTCTGGCTTGTTCCTTAGTTTTCCTTAGAAAAAAGTTCTTCACAGAAAGAGAGATTGCCCATTGGAATGGGCTGCCCAGAGAGGTGGTGGGGTTGATGTCCTTGGAGGTGTTTAAGAAAAGACTGGATGAAGCACTTAGTGCCATGGTCTAGTTGATAAGTTAGGGTTAGGTGGTCAGTTGGACTTGATGATCTTGGAGGTCTCCTCCAACCTGGTTGATTCTGTGATTCTGTGATTCCTTCCTCTCAGCTATGATGCTCAGCACCAGCAGGTCCCCTTCTCCTCCTTCACAAAAGCCCATCAAGAAAGTTGTCCTCAAAGGTTCCTCAGCAGGGGTCTTCCCCAAGTTCCTCACCAGCATGTGCTGCCTGCCCAGCCATGTCCCAGATACCCTGACCAGGTGACACTGGAGAACTGACAGCTCTCAAGTTCCCCTTGGTTCTCCCTGCTGCTGTTGTCAGAGGTTGCATATGCTCAGAGAAGCAACCTGCTCCTAGTGGAATGCTGAGTCCCTCTGCCTGATCTGCAGGGAAATCTGCCTGCTGGAGGCCATCCTCTGCTCCTGCCTTTGGGTCTATAGGCTGTTTCCTCATTTGCCTCCTAGCTTCTTGCAGCCCTCAAATCCTGAATCCTTAGGATCTTTCCCTTCTGGGCTTCCATGAAGCACTTGTTATCCCCTTTCAAGCCAGAGTGTAGCCATGACCTCATCTCACAGCATTCTTCAGTGGCTCCTCCTTCCAGGCTGAAGCCAGTTGGATACACACACATCACCTCCTTTCTCCATGGCATCCTTCTACCCTGAGGTGTTATCTGAGGTGTTAGGCCCAGGACCAGAGGTCACAATGCTCCTCTGAGTGTTAGCAGCTCTGGCACTCTTGTCTTCTCTATTCCCTAAACAGCCCCTTCCTGGGACAACATCCTAGGCAAGCCCAGAAGAATGAAGATAGCAGTGTGATGGCACCAGATTATCAAGCAACCCTGGTTTAGCAGGTCACAGTGGCACTGTCCTGCTTAGCCATGGACAGGGACAACAGAGCTGCTGCTGCCATGGCTCTGTGCCTCATCACAGGAATTGAGGTGGGAAAACAGAGCAGAGAATATTTTTGCTTTTCCTTCCTTTTTTTCTTTCTCTTTCCTCTCTCTCTTTTTTTTTCCTTTCCTAAGGATTGAGTATAATCAGAGCTAATCAGAAAATTATGAGCTGTCTGATTGCTGATTAGATTCCTAATGTTAATATAGTCAAGAAGCCTCTCTTGGCGTTGTATTTTAAGAGAAGTGTAAAAATAACGTCTTAGAAGGAGCAAGCCAGAGCTGCTGGAGTGGCAGGGAACCTACTACTGGCTCTGGCAAAGGAGAGCAGGGTTTCACCACTGGCAGGAGGAAATGCAGACCAGCAGAGAGGTAAGGGACAGGACCTACCCAAACTATAACCAGGTGTGTTGGATTTGAGGGGACTGCAGAGCCTGGGAAGAAAAGAATAAAACCAACCCTTCCCACAGGTCAGTCCTTGCACAGAACCAGACCTAGGAATTTTGGTGGTGTGCTCTGGGAGTGTGTGCAGCTTTTGCTTTTGCCTTCCTTCCCAACAAACAGCATCATCCCAGGCAGATTAGTTTTTGCAGCTCCCAGTGTCACACAGGCAAGAGGCAGCGTCCCCATCACAGAAGCGAGCCTGGAGTGTGCCCAGGGCCTGTGAGTGGCACTGGGATGTCCAAACTTGACGCTGAGCAGCCAGCTGAGAGCGAGCTGCGTGCAGGGGATGTCTCAGCCAAAGTGTGGCACACTCTGCTGGGGTCACCATGATGACAGCACCGGAACTGGGCTGGGTTTTATGCTCCTCCCCACCAAAACCTTCTACTTTTGTGATGGAGGCTGTATCCAGGGCTTATCCTTAAGCTCTTTCGGTTGTGCTGCAGTGGTGTTCCTGATGCCGTCTCAGCGAAGCACCCTGTGCTGGGATGGTGGCATTTGCTGCCTCACATTAGCCCTCACCTATTCAGTGCTGGGCAGAGGACTGGGATGGGGCTTGCCCACTGCCTGTCAGCTGCCTCTGCTGCCTGCACTGCTCTGACATCACCCTGCTGCCTGCCACACTTGCTGACCAGCACCAGGAACGTGCAGGCAACTGCTCAGCGCTGTCACTGCTGCCCCTCTTTTTGCTGGTCTCACAGATGCACCAAGCTGTTATATCTGGCCACTGTTCTTGGAATTTTCAGCTGGGCTATCAAAATTAGAAGTAAAAAAGGGCTGCTGCTTGGTGGTCATGACAGCAGACAGGCAGCAGGTTGCAGAGCTGCTGTGGCTGCATCCTGCATGCAAGTTGCTGCCACACAGACTGGGGACAAAAAGGCTTTGCTGCTCTCCTCTGCCATGGGATGGCTGGGTGTTGCTCAGGCAGGAGAAACCCCCAGAACAAAGCCAAGCCTGCACAGCCTTGCTGATGATGGTAGAACAACCCTTGCTCAAAAGGCAGGTGTGAGATGCCCTTTGGGGTGCTGGTGAGCACAGAGAGGATGCTTCCATGGATGCTGGTGGGAGCTGAGGGGATGTTCTTGTCCACTTGTGCTTGACTGAACCAGTGCAAAAATCTTCAGAGCCTTCCAGAAGCAGAATTGGAGGGAGACACTGTATGGTAGTGGCCTAGGGTTGAGGTTTTGCCCCATTTCCCCTGTTTAAGCACAGAGGGTTGATCCACAGTGTCCCCAGTATGGAGCTGGTGCCTGGAATTGTGCAGGGAAGCTGACAGCTCTTTCCACAACTTTCCTCTCCAGTCGCCACCGGTGCCGGTGCAACGATAAGTCCCCAGCTGAATGGCAGGTATTATGTTCTGGCACACTAATGTTCCCCTTAATAAGCTCCTCACCATTCCCTGTGTGTTTTACTTTGATTCATCCCCACAGCAGTGCTGTATAATGGGCTATATACTGTAATTGTCCCCCATTGTCACCACTTAATAACTTTGTATGATGTTATCACAGTAATTCCTATTTTTTTTTTTTGCAAACTTTGATGAATTATATTTTGTTCTTAGCGAATAAAAAAAAATTAAAAATCAGGGAATGGTGAAAGGAGGCAGAAGTTAGACAGCAGATTGCTCTAATTGCAGAGCAGGCTTCATAATACAAATGTCTGTAGCCAGAGCCTGGGCTGCTTTTGTTTCTGAGCCTCTAGGAATAGGCCACCAGGTCAGCTGGGAAGGAGCTGCTGTTAAATAGCATTTCCTTTTGAAAACATCTTGATCAGCAGGAATTGGCTCTGTGCTTGGGGGATTTATTTTGCTTTGCTTGCTCTTGACAAGCCCAACCTCAATCACAGTGGATGGGATTTATGTTGGTGTCCACAGGCAGGGACAAGGCATGATGTCCAAAGGTGAGTGCAGAAGCCATGACAATGGCCATTGTGGTGAGCAATAGAGCGCAGATGTCAGTCATTGTGCCACGCATAGCTCAGGCACTGCAACAGCCTCGACATCTCCCCAGGCACTCGGGGAGGATTTTGGGCCCAAGGTTGAGTGGCAGCAGATAGAAGAGCTGTGCTGGAGCCCAGACAAGCAGCTTCTCCATGTTTGAGCTCACTGGCTGCCTCTCCAGGTTAGGTGTGCAACATCCCACCAGGTAGTCACAGTTCTCAAGTGTTTGTCAGCATCTCCAAGTGCTTACAGTTCCAAACACTGTGTCTGGCAGGGGAAGGGAAAGTCCAAAAGGGATCAAACCCCAAACTGGGTGAAAATCAAGGCAGGGAGATGGATCCCTGGGCTGGAGTGCCCCGGGTGGGAGGCAGGGGAGGGTTCCTCAGCACCTGTGAGGCAGCAGGTAGGGACCTAAATGAGTTTTTCCCTGTAACACATGTCCTGACCTTTTTTTTTAAATTAAATCTATTTTATTAATTTTTTTCTTTTTATCAAATCCGTCCACGAAACATTAAAGATATGACTGTGGAAAAGGTCAAGAAACGTGTAGTTGTTGAAATCTTGTTCCAGTTGATGGCTTTTCCCCTAGGGGAGCTCTTCTGTGCCTTCTCCTCCCCCACCTTGGTCTTTAAAACAAAAAGTGTCCAGTCGCCTTGAGTTTGGGGTTTAATTGTAATGCTGAGATGTGCTCCTGGAGCAGGGCAGAGGGAAGGGCATTGCAAATTCCCCAGCAGGGATGATGGCTTGGGGAGCTGCAGGGTCAGGCCAGCGTTGCCTTGGGGAAAACCTGAGCTAGAAAGGATTTCTCCTGACAAATGTAGGCTCCAAGGAAAAGCTGCAGGGTCTCCAGCCAAGCTGGATCCATGTGCCCTGGGAAAGGAGAGGCTGCTGGGGGGCTGGTCTGCAGGGAGGGCACACCTCTGATGAAATAAATCAAGGCAAAACCTACAAAATGGGTGTAGTGGTGAGTGAATGCACTTTGAGTCCCTCTCCTTAGCTTGGGTGGCTCTTTATTTGCCATGAGAATGGAAGGCAATCACGCTTGCCAGAGGAGAGGGAGGGGTCCTGAGCTCTCATTACAGAGGGCATTATTAGCACCAGTGCTTTCTGGGGGCCACATCTGCTGGGCAGGAGCTACAAGCCCGGATTTGCAATGGGAGGCAAGAGTACTCTCCTTACAAAAGGACCAAGAGAAGGAAAGAAATAAATTAAATACAATAATAGAGCTAGGAGTGGATCTGTGTTGAAACTCATTGGGAAAATTATATTAAAGGAACATCAAGAGTCTGTGGAAGCCACAAGATGTAGGGATGCAAGGTGAAGTGGAATGGACACACCTCCTGCCAGGGCTTGGGCTGGACGGTGGACACGAGGGTGTGTATCAAATCCCCTTGTGCCCGTGTTGGTTGTTTGCTGCTGTTTGTTTCCTTCTTTTGTTGTAACACAAAGAGAGCTGGGTCATGAGCTGAGTTTGCTGTGCTGTAGAGGTGCAGAGTCAAACAACATTTAAATTTTAGGCTTCAAACAAGGAAGAGCAGAACAACATAGGGCAGAACCAAAGCAACAACAAACCTGCTTCATCGGCATTGCTGCCAAACAGCAGCCTGGGTGTGGTCCATAAACCTCAACACAGGGGTATGGGCTGAAGGGAAATACTACATGAGGATGAGGAGCTTTGAACGAGGAGGCAGAGGAGTAGGGAAGCATGTTGGAACATCTTCCCAAAGAGCAGCAAAGCCTGAAAAGCTTCAGCTTTGAGCTCAGACAAAGAGCAAGAGGCTGAAGAGCCAACAGAGGATGAGCAAGCATCTTGATCTTGAAAAGGGGTGCACAGTCCTTTATCAAACCTGGACACTGGGGTGAAGAAGGTGAATCTCATCAGCCCAAAGAGCCACTCAGCCAACCCTCCTGCATCACTCATGATGGGAGCCACTGCCCTGGCAAAACAAGGCTAGGGGAAGGAAGTGGCCTGAGATTGGTGTGCGGTGTCCTCAGGAAGCAGGTTGGTTTTCTCTGCTTGCTGGGTGTGAGTGACACCTGGTGTGGTGGCAATGCTACTGGTGCTCAGGGTCTAAGTCACACTGCAGAAGCTTTTTCTTACATTTCTGTTGTGTAAATTCATAATCACCAACTCTCAAGATGCAGCAGAGAATTTGCTTTGTAGGTTGTCAGGCCATCTTGACATGTAATTGTTGTGAACCCACAGTGGTGGGTGAGCCCCTTCCATGGCTCTGCCAGGTGTCCTACTGCTCTGGTTTGGGTTTGAAAGGACTCTAAAGATCATTTTTCTCCAATCCCTCTTGCCATGGGCAGGGATACCTCCTGCTAGACCAGGTTGCTCAAGCCCCCCATCCAACCTGTCTTTGAACAGTTCCAGGTTTAGAGCCTCCACAATTTCTCTGGGCAACCTGTTCCAGTGCCTCACTGCCCTCATAGTAAAGAATTTCCCCCTAATGTCTAACCTAAATCAAGCTTCTTCCAGATTGAAGCCATTCCGCCGTGTTCTGTCACTCCATGCCTTTGTAAAAAGTCCCTCCCCAGCTCTCCTGTGGCCTCCTTGAAATACAGGAAGGCTGCTGTAAGGTCTCTCTGGAGCCTTCTCTCTTCTCCAGGCTGAACAATCCTGACTCTCTCAGCCTGTTCCAGCCCTCTGATCATCTTTGTGGCCTTTCTCTGGACCTGCTCCAACAGTTCCATGTCTTTCTTGTGTTGGGGGTTCCAGAGCTGGATACGGTACTCCAGGTGGGATCTCACGAGAGTGGAGTTTGAGGGGGACAATCACCTCGCTCGGCCTGCTGCCCACTCTGCTTTTGATGATCAATGTGCCTGAGCCATCTCAGGCTGCTGGAGTCTTGCTTGGTGGCGTTTGGGTGACACAACAAAGGTGCCACCTGTATCTCCAGAGACTTGCAAGCCAGGAAGTTTTGTGGGGGTTCTTTTGGGGCTTGCTAGGGGCACGAGGGGGTGACATCGTGGTGCCTTCTGGGGATACTTCTGTGTATTGAAAATCTGCTTTGCCATAGATGCTTAATAACAGCGGAGCTCTCTCCGTGCTGCACTGTGCCCTATGGAAATCCCCTGGCAGCAGCAGATAATAAACGAGCTGCTTTTTAAAGCTCACACATCACAGCGCAGCGAGAGGTGATGCCTGAAAATAAATCGATTGTAAGTGGTTTCCAGTGCAAACTTTCTAACAGCCTCCACTTGAATGAAAAGCCAAGAGCTAACGGGAGAATTTCAAAGGTGCAGAAGTCCTCATCCCATGGAGCGGGGAGCCAGAGGCCTGCCAGGATGTGGGCACAGTGGCCAGCTGTGCCATCGGTTCCCAGGGATGTCCCCCTGCATATCACTAGAACTCCTCTCTTGTTGGTACTGTGCAGAGCACCAGGAGGGGTGTGGGAGCCACTGCTCAAACCTCATATCATCTTAATATGGGATTTATTTCTCCAAATTAAGGAAAGATAAGGATGAGGAAGGGTTGTTTGTTTGTTTTTTTTTTTTTTAATTTTGGAGACTCTGGCTGCAAAGTCCTGCCCAGACAGATTCCTCCTTCTCCTTCCCCAGTGGCAAGCTGTATCACTTCCTTTTATATTCCTTATTTTTAAAAACCCCTGTTTCCCCAAGCTCTAAGTACAATTGATTTTTAAGTGAAACTATCTCTTAAAATTGCCACTGAAATGCCTTCTGGTTATTGTAATGGATTTTGAACTGTGACAAGTCCAGCTCAATGATCCTAACTGGAGTTCCACAGGTTATTTGAGTGATGTTTAGGGAGCACTGTTGGACTGAAAGATTGGAGTTTGTCTGAGGAAGAGATGGGGCTGGAGCAGCAGGCTGACATGCCCACTAACATGTTTGCTGATTCTTCTGATGCTGCAGAAGCTGAGACGGTCCTGGGACCTCATGCTGTAGGGCACCATCTTGAAGCCCTTTATGGGAGCCATGTCCCTCCAGTTTGCCAAGCCCACTGCTTGTCTATCCCATGGGAACCACAGCACACTGGTACAGGGAAAAAGAAGAGGCAAAGAGCCAGAAGAGCCTGTCTCCTCCTCTCCAGCATGCTGAATCTCCCACTGTCACATTTCCTCCACTCTGACCTTCTAATAAATGTCTCCTGCATCTGAGGGACCACAAGTGCTGGCTGCCAGAGCACTGGCCTAGCCAAGCACATCCTCCATTATCATCTCTCCTATTTCAGAGCCTTGTGGTATTTGCCCTAACTGGACCTGCTGGGTGATGTCCTCTAGTTTCCTCTGCCTTTTCTGACCTTCATAGCAGAGTGTAGCACTATGCCCACCCTGCGCTGCTGGCCAACAGCAGACCAGGTGCCCCTGGGCAGGGACAGGATGGAGGTAGGTAGTAACAGCATATAGACCTTTGCTGCCATGGGGCAGCTGAAGAGTCCTGCTCAGCTCTTCCTCTGGCTTAATATTAGGATCTTGGAGCAGAGGTCCCTGCTCTCTTCTCCATCAACCGTAGAAGAGGCGGAAGGGTACCATGACTGCAAGTAGTGCAGCAAAGGGGATAGAGGAAAGTGTTTTTTCTCAGATCCTGAACAGAGGAGGCAAGTGTGCCTGGTCGGGCTTCCCAAGGGACTGCCTGCATCCTGAAGCCAGGCAGAAGCACCTGACAGCATTTAGCAGTACAGTTTAATGCATATCTAACAGGGTTTGCTGTCATACATCCAAGGTGAAACGCAGGAGGATGCTGGTGTGGCCAAACACTCCTTCTGCTGGCCCATGCAGGGGAAGGGGATAGTGAGAGCTGCCAATCCTTCCTGCACCTGCTGATGCCTGGTTCTGTCTGTCCATCCTGCATCCCATGTCTCTGTCCCACTGCCGGTAGAGGTGGGGATAGATCCTGTACTCTAGTGTTTGCCCTTCCTCCCCTAGGAGGGATGGGACAGTGGTCATTTGGTAATGTATCAGTGAAAACAGGAGCCAAGGAGAGCCTAAGCTGAGAGTTTGCCACTGCTGGTCCCCAGGGCCACGTTTCCCTGTGCAGGCACAGGGCATGGCTCCTTCTGCCCTCTGGGGAGCAGTCAAGGTGATGGGGAGCAAGGGCAGAGATGCTTTCTGCTTGTGGTTTTGGAAAGCAAATGTCAGCCCCATGGAAGTCAGAAGTGCTGGGAGAAGGATAAGAGAGAAGAGCTTTTCTCCAAGGGAGAAGAGCTGAAGAGAACACCAGGCAAGTCTCATGCTGTAGGATGTGGTTAGCTGCACTATCCTTCTGACCCTGCGCTTTTCCATATGCAAGAAGTTAAGCTTTTCTGGAGGCCTGAGCAATGCCTGGGATAGGAGAAACACCTCAAGCAGCAAAGCTCTCCCCTTCCTCCCCTACCCTGTCATGGTACCTCTCCACTTGGGATGTTTCACTCCTCATCTCCCTGTGGTTACTAGGACCAGTGATGGCATTTCTTACCAGTAATAATTGTGGCTCTAGAAGAGAAGGAACAGAAAGAGACACTGGCAAGGGAACTAGGGCCACGTGCTGTTGGCCTGCAGAGCCATGAGTTACTGAGATGGTCAGTAAAATGTGAAAGTTGTGGCTTTGGGGCCCATCCCAGGCTCCCAGGGCCGACTGCTGTCCATACCACTGTCCTGTGTGCAGTCTGCAGTGGCTCTGACTCTTGTTTTGCTCCAGGTTTGTCCTTGTAACCCTTGCTGCTTGCTGAACTGACTCTTAAGAAGTGTCCCCCACTCACCACCCTGCCAGACCTCAGCAGAGAGCCCCAGTGGGTACAACTCTGGGGTCTGGAAGCTCCTGGAGGAGTTACCACCTACTCTTTACTATTCACTGGTGCTTTATTTGCCCTCCCACGAGCAGGAGACCATTAGCAGCCAGGCTGGCTCCAGCTGTATCCTCCTTCACGCACAGACTGGATCCAGGCAGGAAAGGCAGAGAAACTCTGGCCACCCCTTCCCTCTACATGGCCCAGGGAGTTATTGATAAACGAGTTATTGACAAACAGGTTAGTGCTCTGAAAGAAAAATGCTGCAGCGTGTCAAAGCCTCTTCCTTGATCAATACTCAGCCGTGGCTGAGTCCACTGCCGACTGGATTTCAGATGATGGCTGCAGGGGTAATAAGAGCCCTGGGATCAACTGTCTCGGAGATGATTACAGGATGAGATGCTTCACTGCCTTACAGTGTTTACTCAAGATTTATATTCCCTCTGTGTATAAGGGGGTTGTCATCTTTTGTCACTGGCTGATCATTTTCTGATGGTGGCATGTGTGCTGTGCCACTGGGCTTTGCTTAGAAGGGTGCATGTGACAAGTCCAGTGAGTGCGTAGAACACATGCTGAGGATGAGAGGAAGAGCCAGGGTGGGGGCCAAAGGAGAGGACTTCTTTGAAGGAAGAATCCTTCTTCCTTCACCATGGAGGAGGAAGTGCTGCAAAACCAGCTGCCAGGGGATATTCCTGCCTGGGGCTGGGTTTCTTGGCTTTGTCATGTATGTTTTTACCTTCTCATCTTAACCCTTCACCTGTGTGTTCTTGCTTTGGAAAGAGGGCTAGATGCTGCATGGACTTCTCTGGCCCAGTAGCACAGGGCTGTATTAATCTCCAGCAAAGATCTCTCTTTCTTGCTGTGTGCTGAGGTGTGGGAGGTTAATGCACTGCACGTCGCTGGGGAAGGTGCTGGGATGAGGGTGATAAGAGCCACACTGAGCTGAGGGAAGCTAAGCCAGGGCTTAGCAGGAGCAGCTCTCTGGAACAAGTACCCCTGGGCACATACAGCCGCTGTGTACTGGGCCACAGCTAGGCCCTTTCTTAGTGCTGTGAGGAGAAGCTGGGGACACCATCCTAGGTTTCCTGAGGAGCATCTCCCAGGTTTATTTCCATGGAGAGGATTGGAACATGGGGAGCATCGTTGCTGTTATGCAGGGCTGCTCAGTCTCCTCGTGCAGGGAGTTTGCTATAATCCTGCTATATAAATCCAACCTTGGCCTTCAGCCTCCCTGTGCCGCTCTGATCTCCGTTCCACTGCCTCCCGAGTTAAACCCACTGATCTGACCGAGAGGGGACAGCCAGAGCATACTTATTGCTGTGTGGGGGCTGGGAAGGGAGATATAGCAAAGCGTTGGACCATGGAAAGCCACTATGCAAAAATACTGGAGCAATGCAGGAGAGCCCTGAGTCCCATAGGGCAGAAGGGGTGATGAGGAGGAGGTGGGCTGCACCCTGGGGTGCTTGCTGTATCAGGGACAGTTTCCCTGTGTGCTGGCCACTCAAGGAGCAGAGATGCTGACAGCAGAGACAGTCCCCTCGCCTAGGGAGCTGCTTGTGCCAGCTCTGATGCTCAGAGAGTTTCCTACCACCTTGCACCCAGCAGCTTTGGGACATCAGACTGCCCACCAAAAGTTGCTGCCTTGGCAAGCATGAATGAATGAGCTGTGCTCACAGCAGGGTGGGTGAGCTTGTGGGTGATCAGGGCTGAGAAGTGAGGTCTTGGAATAAAACAGGGGAAAACTAGCAGCCATGCATTTGGAGGTGCCATCCTCTAGGCAGAGGGAAGGTCACCCACCTTGTCCCTCCTCTCCCTTCCCATGCTGCTTATGAGAGGGAAGGCATGCACCCAGCCATGCCACCTTTACCACAGCCTGCCCATCCCAAGTCCGTGCCATCCTCAAGGCTCCTTAATCCTGGGTGAGCTGGTGTGCTAAGCAGGGCGCTGTCACCTGAGTGAGCAGCGAGGCAGAGGGGAGCATCGCACGGAATGTGAAAGAGGTCAGGGCACACTAAAGCCCACACAGCACCTTCCCCTTCACACACCCTGCTGTCAGCATCTCCAGACACCCATCCATTGCAAATCTCCTGCTGGCCTTTTATGACCTGCAGAGTCATTTCAATTTGGTGTTTTCAGCCTCTAGATCTCCTGTCCTTAGCCCTCGGTAACCTCTGGGGAAAGAAGCCTGCTCCTTAAAGTGCCACAACCAGGGTGGTCCCTGCAGCAGAGCCTGCTGGAAATTTGCAAGGAAATTCACACCCATGCTTTATTTTTTGTAGTTCCTCTCATTTTTCTTGCTATTGGAACCACTTAACTGACAACCCCAGGTCTGAGGTCCCCGAGAAGTTTTGGTGGCTGCCACCTACAAGCACAGGACCCTTGCCCAGCTCCCCCATGTGCTGCCTCCATCCCGGGTATCTCACAGTCCCTGGATGCGGTGCACCTTGAGATGGACTGATTGATTTGTAACATTTCAAAACCAATGATTTAATCATTATTAAGGATTAGAAATAATCCTAGAGCTGTATTGATCATGATAACATTATTCATGATGAGCTCATCTGGCATTATTGGGGCTATCCTGCAGTACTGTGTTGCTCTCGACAGACCTGTTGCCTTCCCCAGGGGAACATGGCCAGGGAGGAGAAGCTGAAGAAAAGCACCTTCCTGGCCCTAACACACAGCTCCAGGTCCTGCTGCCTGCTTGCTTGGTCCCTCTCTCCTCCCAGTCCCCATCTTGGTCATGGGACTGAAATGTCTTCAGACAGGAAAATGCTGCAGAAGCAACAGCTGGGAGGCTTGCAGGGGGCACTTCTCCCAGGATCGGTGTCCAGGAGCAACTGCAGGCTGGCACGGCACCCTGCTATGGCTGTGGCATCCTGCCACAGGCTCCCCTGTCCCTGCAATGTGCTATTTATCAAACAAGAACATCTGGATTTATGTTTAAGAAAACACAACCAAAGTTGTGTCCAGATCGACTTTGATGAATTGACATTTTCCAGAGGAAAAATATCTTCAGTTGAAGTGTCGTTGTTGGATGCAGCCGTCCCTTACTGCACCATTTGCAGCCCTCCAGGCACTAGGCACAAGGCAATGAATAGTTAAAGATGTCCATAAATCTTCCCCCAGCCCATAATAAACAAACACGCTCTTATCAAGAACAGAAAAATGCATATTTCATCACTGCCGCCTGAAACGCGGCTCAGAATAAATGCTCACCTTTAATCAGCCATCTCAATGTATAAACACAGCACAGACCTTGGGGGGATGAGGTGCAGAATTGGGCCACAGTTTTTCTAGGCTGCTCTGGGGAGGCAGGGCTGTAATCAGCAGGTGAGCCCCCATGAAACTGCTCTGAAAATTCACCTTATGGGGCACTGTCTCCTGTCTCTTCTCTCTGCCTCCAGAGCCAGAGGTATTTTGCTTCAACGTTCAGCTGATAGCTGATCTTTTCCCTTGGATGCTGGCCCTTGAAAGCAAGCACTTGGATTTGGAAATCAAGATTAAGAAAAGAGAAAAGAT
The DNA here is from genome assembly GCF_027791375.1 of Indicator indicator. Lineage (NCBI taxonomy): Eukaryota > Metazoa > Chordata > Aves > Piciformes > Indicatoridae > Indicator > Indicator indicator. The sequence goes on along the minus strand of NC_072024.1, from coordinate 18,574,914 downwards.
TAAACAAGGAAGTTTTGACCAGTGCATGCCAAGATTATGCAGTGATGGATATGCAGCTCCCTCCATCCAGTAAGAACAAGCTGTATTCTCTGGCTGGGAAGGGCCAGATCTATGATGTCTCTCACAGCTCATCATCACCTTGCTTTCGAGCGCCTGTGCTTTGCCATCTCCCAGTCATGTTGTGGCCCTCCTCCCACCACACTGCTGGGGCTGGGTGCTGCTGGGAATGCTTACTGCTGGGCCTGGGTGCTGTGTTTCTCTGTAGGCAGCAGAGGAAAATTAAGGAGACACTCTGAAGCCTCAGGACTTCCTTTCACCTGAGCATCTCTTAGAAGTTCTGAGGCATTTTGTGTCCCCCCATGCACCTATGGGAGTGCTGGAGGAACTGGTGATGATGGGGACAGCAGATGCAGCATATGCAGCTGTGCCCAGGGCTCCTGCCCACCTCTTCAGTGATTGTCATCTTGTGCGTCTGTGATCTCAGAGCTAGGCAGTCTCCAGGCCCTGGGGAGATAAATTTCCAGGGGCATAGCTGGATTTCACTGCCACCCAAGGGGCTTCCTCCAGTATCCCAGATGTCCACTGGACCAAGGAGTTCTGCTTCATTCTGGGATGTGTGATTCACAGCCTGAGAGATGTGTGTGGTAGCTCTTGGAACCTGACATGCATCTCTGTGGTGCTGCCCAAGTGGTGATTTAGGGTAGCTACTTGGCCCAGAATGTCATCTCATTCCTTCTCCTCCCCCCAGCCAACACAGGGGGCTGGGGACAGCCAGGGCTCCCCACCACTCCTCATGCTCTGGCTGGCAGCATCGGTTGCGTGGATCAGCGTGTCCCGTCCCACTGGGGGATGCAAGCAGTGCAGCAGCACCTGCCCAAGGCACATCTTGGCTTGATTCTCTCTCACTAACTCATTAGGGAGCCTTCCTGGGCTAACACAGCCTCAGTGGCCTCATGGCCAATTAACCTCATACAAATTAACCCCTCAGCACCCTGAGCTGAGTCCTCTGTGGCATGGTGCATTCCCCAGCAGCCTTGTAAAGCTGATAGCTGGGGGAGTGGGCAGGCTGTGCCAGGTGCTGCCAGGCTGTGGAGATGAACCCTGTATACCTGCAAGTAGTGAGGGTGCCCATCACCCGAGGGTCTGGGTGGCCCTTAGCTCTACAGGCTGGCTTCTTCCAGCTGGGCTTTGTTCCGCATTGGGCTTTACAACTCTGTCAGGCAGCTGCCCACACCCCTGGGGGCTGGTGAAGGGATAAAGGTCTGTGTCACTTTTGCTCTTGGTTTGATTTGCTTAGTAATGCAGAGTGGATCCTGTTGGAAAGCCTGGATCTCTGGCTCTGTCTGTCCCCTTTTGCTCCATTAAAGGCTAGGTTGCAGTTTCTTTCCAGCACTGCCAGTACCCTAGGTACTGCCAGTCTTCAGCCCTGCCCTGCTGTACCCTTGGTGCTGGTGAGGCCCCTCATGGCTGACAGTGAGCCCAGCTGAGCATTTCCCCATCTTGCTCCTGGTGAGCCCTGGTTCCTCTGGCTACCCTAGTGCGAGCAGCAATGTGCCATTGCTGCCTCCATAGGCACCAGGACAGAGACACTTTTGTCTGCTTTGAAGCCTCATGTGCTTAAGTGGGAGAAGATTGTGCTTTCCCCAGCCTTGGGTAAGACCTCTCCAGGAAGGCGGCTCAGCCCTGGGAGCTCCCTTCGCAGGTAGCCACTGCAGGCAGAGCTGCTGCCTCGTGGCTGGTTCCTCTCCCACTCACCAGCTCCTGAGATCACTGGTGTGTTGCAGATGGGCTCAGTGCCACTGAGCCAATGGCCCTGGGCATGTGGCAGGGTGAAAGAGGACACAGGAACATGAGAAAGTTAATCTAGGTGGGCAGAGCTGTGCACCTCTGGGCTCCCACACTGGGGCATTTTGGAGGGTTTTTGAAAATTTTTTGAAGGGTCTGCCCTGCCCTGCAGAGAGCTGGGGCCATCGGCACAGGGACTTGGATGCAGCCCTTGCCAAGTGCCACAAATGAGAGCCTGCCCAGCTCTGGTGGCAACGCCAGCAGTCACCTTGTGGCGATAGCTCAGCCTGCATTGAGATCAAGTAGTAGTAGTTCCTTCTGCTTCAGAAGGTTTCAGAAGGACCAGCTCATCATGCCCATGATGTTCTTCTCCAGGCACTGCTATACACAATCCCTCCTCCTGTACCCAAACCTGCATAGCAGATGGGTGGAAGGGTCCTGGCAGACCCCCCAGAGAGGGGGATGGTGGGCCCTGGGGCAGCACCCATGGTTCTGGGTTGATGTGAGCCATGCCAGGCTTCTCTTGCTTCCTTTGGACTCACTTCTCTCCCATTTGCTTTGCAGAGACTTGCCAATGCGGCAGAGAAGTTCCAGAAGGCTCACCACTGGCAGGACAACATCCGGGTAAGGCTCTGCATGCCCCAGCTGCTCCCACCCCCTTCCCTCCTGGACTTTGGCCTCTGTGGGGGCACCACCCTCAGGGATGACTCCTGGCACAGGACTCAAGCTCCTCATCCCATCCCATCCCTTGGCTCTTCCTTCCCTCCTTGCCTGTGCTCTCAGCTCCCTCTCGAGTGACCACTGGCCATGCTGGACTGCTTGGCATGCAGGTGGCCCCAGCACCACTGCCTGCCAGCACTAACGAGAGTAAATGAAACGATTTGGAGCTCGTTTCCAGCCTCACCTCTGCCTGCATACGCTGTAAGGAGAAGGCAGGAGGTGAAGGTTGAGCTGGCAGCTCAGTGCTGAGGGTTTGGGGGCTGGGCAGACTCTTTCCCTGCTGCAATCAGCAGCAGGTGACAGATTTGGTGCTGAGCAGGGTCTCATGCAGGGCGACAGTCACACGCCGGCTTGTCAGTGGCACCCGACGGCAGGTGTGGGGGGGGCTGTTTCTGGACGAAGGACCAATCTGGGCTGGGAGAGGGAAAATGGAGGTTTAATGATTGCATTTGACTTGGTAATTCTGGCAGTGATAGCACGCAGCAGGAACCTGAAGGGTTCTGCCTGGAAATGCTGTCAAATGATAAGAGTAATACAAAAAGAAGGAAAGTCTGTTTTCCTTCCAGTGCAAACCGAGGCTGCAACATAAAACACTCCTGAGCCACTCAGCCCTTCCTCTGGGTTGGACAGATCCTGCCCAGCCCCAGAGAACCCCCTGCAGTGCCAAGGGGACAGCCCTACTGTTAGGCCTGGAGGATATTTCTGCAACCATGAATTCCTCAGGGAGGAGAGGAGTTGAGGACACAGAGCCACATCCTGCTCCTGCAGACCCTATTGCCATTGGCAGTGGTCACCAGGGTTTGACATGGAGAGGAAGAAGCAGAAGGAGTAGAAGAGAAGGCGAAGTGTCAAGCTGCTTGACTTTTGTTCATTATGTGGCCAACACGGGGTGGATGCTTGTAGCCAATTCTCATCCCAGCAGGAGCTGTATCTCATAGGTACCCAAGATGTTGAGCTTGCATAGCCCTTCCTTTCATGTGCAGAAGCAATCTTGCTAAGGAGAGGTGAGGTGTCCCTGCCAACCCTCCCATCCAGTAGACAGCTGTCACCAGCACCCATGGTCACCAAGACCTTTCTGCATGAGTGTGCTGCTGATTTACTGTCACCTCTTTCCATGAGACTGGTGGAGGGGGCATTAGGACGATAACAAGGTTCGGTGTGGACGTAAGCTGGTGCCAACACCAGTGCCTCACCAACACTTCTGCTGCAGGCTCAGGGCTCCCAAGGAAGGCCAGGAGCAGAGCCAAGGGACCACAGGCATCTCTCATAGCTGACTCAATCTGTATGTCCTCTGGGATCAGGAATCCTGGGGCAGCTGATCCCCAAGCAGCACCCAAAGCTTGGCCACAGGCACCCAGGGGGCATCATGGTGGTCCCAGGCACAATGTTCTAGGCTAGCACCCAGGGATAGATGCCCTGTGGCTAGGGCATGGGCAGGGAGGACAGAGTTGGAGCAAGGTCTTCTGTATGTTTTGCACCAGTCCTTGGTGTTTCTGCTTATCCCTGAAGATGCAGGGATGAGCAGCTGCCACGACATGGAGTCTTCTGCAACAGGGCACCTCCACAGCCCCAAAGAGCTCCCTCTCCATCTAGACCTGACTGCCTTAACTGTGAGGTAGATAGCAGTCAGGATACCAAACATGCCAGGAATGGCTGCAGCACTGGGGAGCTCTTGGCTCATGTTGCCATTCATGGCACAAACCTTTCAGAAATCACTTTCATAGAAAAACTATTTTTAATAGCACTGTTTGCAACCACTTAATCAAGGTAATTAGGAGCGAGTCACCCAGAAACAATGTGCAGCCATGCGTCACTGCAGAGCTCACTGCACCTTTATCAGGACAGCCCAGACACAGCTGGATCAAGTGATGGACTGGCCCAGCTCTGCTTGCAGCACCTGGGGTGCTGGGTGGTTGCTCTGCCCCAGCAGGCAGCCCTGCCTGCCTAGCCCTGCCTTCCCAGCCCTGCTTCCCCAGCCCTGCCTGCCTCAGCCCCGCCTGCATCAGCCTTTCTCTGAGGTTTCTTTGGAGACTTTGTCTCTCTCCAGCTTTCTCTGTAGACTTTCAAAAACCCGCCTGGATGCATTCCTGTGTGGACTACCCTAAGTGACCCTGCTTTGGCAGGGGGGTTGAACCCGATGACCTCTTGAGGTGCCTTCCAACCTCTAATGTACTGTGATACTGTGATAAGCAGAGCAGAGGCACCAAAGGGCTGCTGCTGCCAGGGTTGAACCTCCTTCTGCTGCCCTTCATCTGTAAAATGGCAGGGCAGGGTCAGACCTGCATTCCAGCACCGGTGACACTGGCTCTGTCGCTGGCATGGGCAGTGGGCAGGGAAGGCAGCAGCGCAGCGTGTCCAGCGCCTCCTCTCCTCCCTTCCACTCCAGCCGGTCGTTCATTCTGGCCGCGACTCTGCCCTGCTCGCCCAGCACGCCACGTCCCCGCCTGGCGCGCAGCGGATGACAGATTGCAGCAGCGCCGTTATTTCCGCCTTGCCATCCGAAGGTGCCGGCAGATGCTGAGTGTTTGTGCTGCATTAGTGCTAATGGCAACCCCATTAAACCTCGCTGCAGATGGGTTGCTATGGAAGTGCGGGGGAAAATGAAATGGAAGCAAGAGCCCGAGCGGCTGAGAGGCTGCTGCCAGCAGTCGCTCATGGCCCATCTCTACAGGGGAAGGCTCTTTTTTATCCTTTTGTGTGCTGTTCCCATGCTGGCCTTTATGAAGAGGCTGAGCTCAGCCTCCCACCTCAGGAGGCTTTGCAAAGCACCTCCGTGTTCTGAAAATGTTCCCCTTCTGCCCCATACGGTCCTGTGCCCCAACCATGCTCCTAATCCTTGCCCATTCTCAGGCTTTCCATATCTCCCAACTGTGCCAATCTAGAACCCTGTGCCTACATGTCCCCAGAGCTATCCTGGACACCAGAGCACTTTCCATTGCCAAAAGCAGTCTTATCCCCAAAGTCACCCATGCAGTGACACCCAGGGCATCCTTTTACATTGTCCCTCCAGCTCATTTCACCCCAGGTCTGGGTGGCAGCTTGGGGTGATGCAGTGGGTAGGGACAGAGGGATGTCAGGGCAGGTTGCAATGTGGAGTCATTGAATCACCCTTGGTGATTTGGAGTGGGAGAGGCTGTGCCTTTCCCCGTCTGCTCAGTGAGGCTCTCTCGGGGATGCACATTCACTACTTGGCAAAGGCTGTCTGAGCCCTAGAAAGGTGAGAGCTGAGTCCCAATGCCATAAGGTAGGCTCCCATCACAGGGTACTGGAACTACCAGCACTGCTAGGATGAGAGCAAAAAGCTCCCAGTTTACAGTGGCCTGGCCAACCACTTTTCCCAGTAAGAAGTTTCTGGCCTCCAGGCTTGTAGCCAGGACTCTGCAGGGGATCTGGATGCAGCAGCTGAGACAGACTGGCTCCACGCTATGCAGAGCCATGGGGGTCAGTCCCTGGAGGCACATCAGGGCTGTCCCCTGCTCTGGATGTTCCCAGGCCTGTGCTGCAGCTGTGGCAGCAATGCTGAACCCCCTGTGCAGACCATTACCAGCAGCAAATGGAGGTTCCAGGGCTGCCACCCTCACTGCGATGCTGTTTGCCAGGTTTCCATCCTCTGTTTGCCACCCTGCTCAGGCGAGAGACATGCAAAACGTACCTATGAAAATGCTGGAAGGTCACACTGATGTTTGCTGCCATCTTTAGTATCCATCCTTGCTGACAAGCTGCCATGCTGCTCATTGGGCATCCTAGCCTGCTCCATGTTCTTCAACTCCTCTCTGCCTGTGTGCTGCACTTTGTCCCAGGGTTTTACAGCGCCTTAGGTTCTTAGGTTCTTTTCCAGACTTTCAGCCTTGTCTGAGCACCTTCAGTGGGGACTTGGGTGCCCTGCATGCCATGGGGATGCATGCTGAGGGGGTGTGTAAGGTGCAAGTCTGTGTCACCAGCCCTGAAATGCATCCCAGGGCATCATCATCGCTGCATGTTGGTCTTCTGGGGCTGCTGGAATTACTTGGCCTTTTAAGGGCCACTCTGACAGTGCGGAGCCATCCCTGCATTTATGTGTGCTTTGCAGGATTATATAAATTGCCTTTAAAAGTTGACTTCTTTATAAGCCATTTTCTGCTTCATAAAATATTTATTACTGTTGTTTTTCTCCCAGTTCTTCTTCCTTGCTGCATTTTTCATTGGTACCCTGGGAAGCTCCCCTCATCCTCCACCTGCTGTCCCCTACCTCCCACCTATCCCCACCTCTACAGGGAGAACAGGGCTGTTTGAAGGGTAGAGCCCAGTAGGCCCTTTCATTATACATTGAGCTGCAGGTGCAAGAGCTGCTAGGGACAGGGTTTACCTGCTAGGCACAGCACAGGTGGTCTTGGGGCGCAGCAGCATGCACAGAGGCAGTAGCAAGAGCATGGGCACTGGGCAGCCCTATGCCACTGCCTCCATCCATAACCCCTGCCTGCAAGCTTGCCAGCAAATAACAAAGCCCAGATAATTTCAAGCTCCATTAGAAGTGAAACTCTGGGGAAAACGGGATCGCTGTTTGCCAAATGGGGAAGGACAGGAGGAATAACAGAGATTTTGCTCCTGGTCACCCAAGAAAGGTGAGGGATAAAGCACAGGGATGTGGTGGCACAGCTCATTGTCCCTCTGAGGTTGTGCAGCCCTGGGTGCAGCATCTCTCTGCGTGCAGCATCACTCTGGGTGCAGCATCCCTCTGGGTGCAGCATCCCTCTCAGTGCAGGACCCTGCCAACTGGCTGCTCCATCTGGCATCACCGTGGTGTGTCCAGCGCAAGTCTGCTGTGGGAGCGGTGGCCGTGCCACACCATGCATGGGCAGCAGCAGCTGCTCCTGTGGGTTTGCCACGGCGATGCAGGCAGGGCTTTGTGTTCAAAGCTGCGTTAGAAGGGCGAGTGCCAGCTGCCTTATCCCCCTTTCATTTCTCTCCTCCTTTAATTGCAGATCCTACTTATCGGCCAAGAACAGAAAGATTGGCGCCGTAACCTTGCACTTGCCCTTGTAGAAGGTTTACCTAAAAAGTTAGAAAATAAAATCAAATACTCTAATTTGCAGTCGTCTTGCCGTTTCAAGCCCAGTTTTCATTACAGCACAGAAAGTGCATTGAAGCTGTGTTTATAACTCCCTTTTAGATAACAAATCTCATTTTCTTTTGGCTGGCAAGTGTGTAGAATTGATATTTTTTTCTCTCAGTTTAATGGGTTTGTGTGTTCAGGAATGATCTCCATCAGCCGAGAGTCTTTATTGTGTTTGATATAATGTCAGCTTTCATTACGCTGGGAGAATTACTGTGTTAAAGCACCAACCTTGCTGTAGAGCCAGTCTGGCCAAAGAGCAGAACAAGAAAATCATTCACTAAACCCCTGTGTCACTGCCATTCCCTCTTGAAAGCCAAGGATGGGGCTCCTATCACCCCCCCCCCTGCTTCCCCCCCCCCCCCGCAAGTCTGCAAGATGATCGGACCACCCAGTGCTATGGGTGTGACAGTTTGGTGTGGATACTACTGGTTTTCCTCCTAGTACTCCCATTCCATCATGTCACTGGTAGGGCAGGTGGTCCCTGGCACACACTGGCTTGGCACAGGTAGAAGTTAGAGGTGGCCTTGTCTTGTTTGAGGCAGCCTCGAAGGAGCAGGGACAGACAGGAGATGCTGTGTGAAGAATAGCTGACGAGGCATGATCAGATAAAGCATCTTCTCGGGGAGATAAAAAACCTGTTGATGGGTCACTTAAATATTTCCCCATCTCTGTCAGAGAGGCAGAGGGAGGAAATTGCTTTTAAAAAAAAAATGCCAACGCAGATTATGATGCCTGTTTCCACCTGTCCTGGGAAGTGCATAGGGCCTGTGCTGCTGGATGGGATGTGAGAGAACTGGTGTGGTGAGAGCTGCAGGAGAGGCATGGTCGTCACCAGACCAATCCTGGGTCCATCCAACAGCCCATGGTGGCTGGGGCTAAGCATGAATATTTTCCTCTTCCTGATGATTGGATAATGATTCATCACGATGCATATGGACAAGGATAGCTCCAGCCCAGTGGAAATAAAAGGTTTGGCCCCTACCAACTGCTGCCAGGTTCTTCCCTGATGCCCAGAGCCAGGCATGACTGTGATTGCCGGTAGCAATTTTTCCTAGAAATCCATCTAGTCCTTTTGGGAGCCTGTTCCTGGTCATGGCCCTCACCCCACCCCATGGCAGCTCTTACAGAAACACTTTCTTTTGCCTTGTTACACATCCCAGAAGGCTGCTGTGCTTATGGCAGAGCTGGGACACCTTGGGGTGAGCACTCATCTGGGTGAGACCTCCAGCTCCAGGTACCAACTGGGACCAACTGTCCAGCACAGACCCATCCCACTCCTCCTGACACAGGTGGGCTTGGCTGGAGTGATGCTGGTGGGAGCCCTGCTCACCCCCAGCCAACACCCAGCCTTAATGCAGAGGCAAGCTGTGGGTCCTGCTGGCACAGTGAGGGCTGTGTGACATGCTGCAGGCTATCACCCATGTGAAAGGTGCAACTACCAGCAACATCTGTTGCTATTTCTCTGTGTTTAATGGTTCAAGGACACGAAGAACTCGCTAAATATTCACTCCCCATTTTAAGTCCAGATGACAGAACAAAGATGGACTCGTGAGCAGAGCCACCACTGTTGTTCTTGCCACCTGGTTTGTCCCCACATCAGCATGCTGTGGGCCGTGATGCTGGCCCTGCCTCTGGCCGCATCCAGCCCTGTCCAGGAAGCAGGCAGATGCTGGCTTGAGATCCAGCTTGTCTCCCTACCATGCTCCACATTCCTCCTAACTGCCTGGAAGGCAAACAGCTGCAGGATTTAGTTCTTCCAGAACCTTGAAAGAGAGAAATCTTGAAAGAGATTTCCTGACCACAGGGGTCACCATGCCACTTGGAGAAATGAAACTTGCAGCCAGAGAGCAGAGATGGACAAAAATCAATGCGGTGCAGCAGGAGCTACCTGCAAAATTGCCCTGAGGAGCCACAGCATCCCCAGGGCATGCAGTCAGCAGGGTGACCCTTGCAAGATCACAGAGAATGATCCTGCAGATGACAACAGATCTGAGAGAGAAGGATTAGCCAGCCCAGGTGATCCTATAGAAAAGCTACTGGGGGAGAGCGAGCCTCAGTCCCTCTGCTGTGTCCCTACTGGCTGTGTGCTTAGGCTGGAGCAAGGAGCTGATGTGCCACTGACAGCTCCTTCCAAGGCTTTTTTGGGCCAGTGGTAGCTCTGTGTGTGATGTTTGCTACCTCAGACCATTAACTCAGAGGATTGGGCCAGCACTCTTCTGTCCTGACATCGCTGGGCTGTGGTGAGATAGCAGAGCACTGATTTTTCTAGTGTTATTTTTAGGTGCTGTAATTGGTTTAGATGGGAAAAAAAATATTTGAGTGTTCTTGGAGAAGGCTTTCGGGGGGTGGCAAGGAGGAGTGCCCCTCAGTGCCCACCTCAGACCCCTTGTCTCCCTCCTTGTCATGGGCTTTGACTCAAATGTGGTCTGCCAGTGCCTGGTCAGGCAGCACCCATGACAAAGCAGAGTCCTCCCTTGGGCTGCAGGCAAGGCTCCAGCTTGCAGCTGTCCAGAACCCCACAACCTGGTTTCATTAATTAGCTTTTTCCTTGGAGTTTTGGTATAAAATTGGCAAAGGAGTGGAGCACAGGGCTATTGGGGAGGGATCAAAGGGGACAAGCTATCTGGAGTCCCTGGGAAGACTCTGGAACTCACTATCCCTGGAGTTTTGTCCAGGAGGTCCTGCCAGGGTCAAGCCCAGCCTGGTGACACCAACCATAAGGGTTTGGTGGAGATATCGTGGTTACTTGGTGGCTTTGCTGGAGAAGCTTGGGTGATGGCTTCAGTGACATCTGAAGATTACTCTGTGATGGCACTTACCTCCCAAGGTCATTTCATCTTAACTTGCACTGAGAGTGTAGGAAACTTGAAGTGCCCTTGTACTTGGTGCTTGGTGTGGTGCTTGGGGATGTGGTTTAGGGGTGGACCTTGTAGGGTAGAGTTATCAGTTGGACTTGGTGATCCTGAGGGTCTTCCAACCTGAATGTTTCTGTGATTTCTCCACTAGTGACTCGACAGGTGGGGTGCCTTTCTGCAGGGCCCACTTGGAACTTAGGGTTCAGGAGAATGGGCAGCAGTTAACATGTTGCCAAGGGACAGCTGTCCAGCTGTGCCTCTCCTTCTGCCCCAATCAGGGAGTGCTTTTTGCAGGCTCATTTCCAAGAGACAGGGACAATGTTTTGCTCTGTAATCCCTCCACATCTTCACCCCCTTGTTTTCTTTATTGGTATTTATTCTGAAAGGCTCTAGAAATACCAGTGCTATTTACACAGACAGGGTCCTGGGTTTAAGGTGGACCGGAGGAGGAGTAAGATAGGATTATGTGTAGAGGGCAAGTGTGGTTTAAAAAACAAGTATTACGGACAGGCAATTGCAGGACCTCAGGCTGCCTCTCAGGAGAACCCCAGAATCTCTCTAGAGCGTCTCTGAGGTCTCTGTCCCTCCTTCCTGGAATAAATTCCCACCAGCTCCACCAGCCTCTGAGTGCCAAAGACAGAGATGCTCTGCCAGGACCCATGGGCTCTCTTGGACCCCACAAAACACCCCCAGGATCAGCAGGGTTGTGGCAAAAAGAGCAGAGCCTGGCATCAGAGCACATCATCAGGCCAGGGCCATGGTAACACTGGCTGTTCCACATGTGCCATCTCACATGTGCAAACCTGAGCCATGGCATGGCGCAGCACCAGGATCTCACCCTGCTGCTCCTGGGGTTGTCATGGCTTGAAAAAGTGCATGGCAAGGGCTCTGTGATCCCTAGGGAAAGTGGTAGGAGAAACGTCCTTCAAGGTGGTCTGCTCCCCATGCCATGCCATGCCATGCTGTGGGCACAATGGAGCAGGTAGAAGCAGGACCAGGGGACTAGCTCCTTTCCCCAAGCATCACCTCTGTTCTCTCACCCACTGTGGAGGTTGGGAGGGGATTTGAGCCTTTTGGAAGAGCCGATGGAAGATGAAATGAATAACAAAGCACCTTCTGGATGGCTGTTGTTAGTCACACTCACTTCTGATTAAAGATCATTAAACATGAAATTAGCTCATTTCTGTTACGGGTCTCCCGGGGGTTCCTTTAATTAGGAAGTGCAGATGGCCATGGACCCGGGGAGAGGCAGCACCAGTGAGGGCAGGGGCATGCATGGAGCCGGGAGCAATGCTGGGAGGACACCCAAAGAGAAATTAATTTTTTTTTTTTTTCATTTTCTTGTTGTTATAAACCCCTCAGCATTTCACAACAAATCACTGATAATTAATAAGTACATTCCCTTAATGACTAGGCTTTTTAATAGCAGAAATTGGAAGATGCTGCTTTGAATTTTTTTCTTTTTTTCTTTTTTTTTTTTCACTTTCCCCTCTCAGTGCTGCCTCATTGCCATGGTTAGAGCCACAGTCCCAAAGCAGGGACTGGCTCTTCTGCCCAGGAGGATGCTGAAACTGCCCTTTGCACTCCCCAGCCCAGGGAGACATTGGCCATACAGCCTGCCAGGGGCCCCCTGTCGCCAGTATCCCAGAGAGAGCAGCATCCCCCCTACAGCGGCTTTCCCACCTCTCTTATCTTGCATCTTAGTAGCCTGGAGAAGCAGCAGCAAACTGCTCTAGGGACCAGGTTTATGGCTAGAGGATCACACCAGGGAAGGGTCAAGCTCCCAGTAAGGCCAGGACAGTGGAGCAGGTGGTGCTGGCTGCTCAGTGAGCAGCTTGGATCTACTGGTCCGTTTCTCCATGAGTGGGCTGGGATGGATGTCATGGTGCCACCGGCATAAATCAATGGCTGTGCTGAGCATCGCAGTGCCACTGGCCACAGAATGAGCCTGTGGCCAGGCTGGATGATGCAGAGGCAGCAGGAGAGGGGTGGGTATGGGCACAGTCAGCGCCGTTAGGGTTTTGTTGGGGTTTCAGTTCGCGACCCAGATCACTTTCCTCATTAAATAACAGCAGCAACAATCCTCCCACAGTGCTGCCAGGCACCGGGGAGGGAGGTTGGCTTGTGCAGCAGCTGCTGGAGTGGCAGACATGTCAGAGCTGTGACGGCTGCCGGGGCGCTGCCTCCCGCTCACGTCCCAGCACGCAGAGAAGAGTCTCTGAGTGCCCTTTAATTACCCCTTCTGATGGCACACGAAACGCTGTTGTGACAGCATTGCTGCTCTCCCAATTGCCTCTTTAGGAATTTTATCAGCTGCTTCGCGTCCTGACACGTGGGGAAGAGGAATCTGAGCAGACCTTTCTGCCTAAGTAGGCTCTAAATACCCCAAATTAATGACGTGCGTTTCTCTGCGGGAGAGAGGACTTTCTTCTCCCTGTGTCTGCAGCAGAGGGAGAGCTCTGTCAGCTTCGGGGACACTGTGCCCAGTTCTCCTGCAGCTCCCAATGCTTGCAACAGGACCAAAGCATCCTCAGTGCAGACACATGGTGTAACCTGGCACATGGTGAAACCTTGCACCTGGTGGCAGCGCAAAAGCCACAGTCACACTGGTGGCACTGTCATGGGGCTGTTTGGCTGTGGCAGAGGCTGTGCATGGCCCTGTGCTGCTGCACCTCAGCAGCAGCCATGAGTGGAGGGAAGCACAGCAGGTGACAGATGGTCCTTGGAGGGTGGACAAGGGGGATGCAGGGTACCAACTGTATCCCAGGGACAGCATAGGATGGGCAGTTTGGTCCCCAGTGATGTGGTGACTGCCAGCAACATGGTAAAAGATGCTGAGGGAATGAGTAGGGGGGAGGGACCCCTCTGCCATCCCCCATCCTTGCCCAGCACTCAGCTCTCCCTTTTCTCTGCAGGAGGAAGACATTGAGTACTATGACTCGAAGGCAGACACTGAATACGTGAGTAGCGAATACGTGAGTATTGACTACTTCAGTACTGTCCTTCTTGAAACACTGGCACAGCCATCACCCTGGCCCCTTGCCCCTCCCAGCCCCATACAGGGAGGGCACGGCACAGCATTTGTTACAACTGGCATAACAAGACTGCGGTGGGCAGTGGGTGCCCAGTGCACAACCACGTCCCCTCCCCAGCCAAGCCGTGGTGGCATCTGTCCACAGTTACTGTCCCTGGCAGCAGGCAGGTGGGAAGGTCACTGCGCTGCCTGGAAAAGTTTCTAAAATTAAAGCTAGCATCTGAAATTCAAATGAAGAGCAAACCTTTAATTAGAGACTGAGTCTAATTCTCTGCCCCCCTCCTGGCACAGCTGTCCTGTGATTTCTGGCAATCAGTGCTTTAAATACAGCCCCGACAGCTCTGCTCTCCCAGTGCTCCCAAGGGGGCTGGCATTTGCCAGCTCCTCCATGCAGTGACAGTGATGGTGACGGCACTCAGGTGCTGTGCCATAGGTGCAGGGCACTCTGGCAGCAATGCCTTCTTCCCCATGGCACCCTGCTTTGCTGGTTGTCACCTGGCTCCTGTGGTATGCTATGCCATGGGATCCTTCCGAGACCAGGGCACACTGAGTCGGGATGCCCTCAGCTCAGGGATGCTGGGGACAGGGGGGTGTTGCAATGTCCTCCAGGTGAGAACCCTGAGCAGAGCAAGGTAGAAGTCTGGGGGCAGTCTCAAGCAGCACCAGTACCCCAGAACAGGTCCTTGCCTTGAGGCAGAGCTGGCAGAAGATGTGCCATTGGGAACAGTACCACAGCAGGAGGGGAAGAATGGCAGCACCTGGTGTTGGCAGAAAATCACTTGCAAACCACATGGCTTCATCTGAAAACAACACATTAGTGACCCTGTGAACCTTCAGAAGGTCCCATGCAGAAAGAAGATCTGGGCTTGATGGAGTCCCACCAGCTTGGGCAACATGTCCTATATTGAGCTTCGGCTCTTCTCTCACCCCACCTTGGAGGTGATGTCCCAGAGCAGAACTGGGGGCAGAGTGGAACAGAGGATGGATGCCCTCATAGCAGACTTACTGTCAAACCTGCATGCCATTGACTCCAGGTGGTGACAGCAGGACTCCTTTGCGGGGGAAGCTGGAGCCAAGGAGAGTGTGGGAGGTGGCAGGGAGTAGTCAGGCGGATGGTGTGACCAAAGGGGAGGGTGCCTGCTCTCTCGAGCAGGTCTCCCTGCTCAGAGTCCCACTCGTTCAGAGCAGGGGATGTCTCCTGTCCCTCCACAACGTGGGGGAAGCTGCCAAAGGAGGGAGGCCATGCTCTCCATGGCCACTCCAGAGAGGGCAGAGCTAATGGGCTTAAAATGCATTAAAGCGGATTTTGTATAGAAGCAGAGGAAAAACTGGCTGGCAGTGGGCAGGAGGAGACAGCCTGGGGAGCTCCGTGCCCAGGGGACCAAGGCACAGAACTGATGCATCCATCAGTCTGGGCAGGGCTTTTGCTGCCACTGCTGTAGCACAGGGGACAGGAGAGCTGGACATCCCCATGCCCAGTGTTATCCTGACCCAGCTGCTCACACCCAGCCAGTGTCAGCAGTAGGATCTGAACTGGCATCTCCTGGATGGCTGTCCGCTTTGAGATTAGCCATTTCTGCAAGTGAGGAGAGTACCCCAGGTCACATTAGGCAGGATTAGGAAACAGGAGGCATCTCAACCTCAGAGCTGTGCTCACCAAGCTCTCTGGCACTCAGGACACCATGGAGAAACCATGCACTGCAATGTGGCACAGTGTCCCTGAGGACCCCACTCCCTGGCCCTTCCCTAGGGAAGGTGACATGTCATAGAGGAGGAACAGCCCTGCAGATCTGTTGGCTGCACTGACTTCAGTCCTCCTCTGGAGAAATAGCCAGCAAAACTGGGGGTGTCCTATAGCCAGCAAAACCTATTGCTGAGGTTTGTGGGTTTGGCAAGGCAGGCACTTCCCTATCAGTGCTGTTGCTGCTTCCTGGTGAGATCCCATTAAATTTAATTCCAGCAAAAATAATGGAGAGAAAAGAAGGTGATGCTGAAATAAAAAAGGAGGGAGATGGTACCAGAAGGTTTGAATGGAGCTAAATAGTGCTCTTTCCATCTTTTCTTTATTTAGCTTCATATTTTATATTTAAATTGAGCAGGATCTAGCTGAAATGGAGTTAGTTCTGATGGACAATGCCTATTCAACCTAACTGGGGCTTATTCACAAGCCTTATGCCAGCTTTAACTACAGTGAGAAAGAAATGAGCTCCCTATTCATTTTGCTTGTACCTCAGCTCCACTATCTTCCCAAACAGATTTTAGATTTCCAAGTGGTTTTGAAGAAATGGGAACATCAGAAAATTTTCCTGGGGGTCCCCAAGGCTCACAAAATATTTGCAGAATCAAAGTCTTTTGCTATGGGGTTTATCTGGGGAGAAGTGTCAGATCAGCAGATGCCCTCAGTTGGGTGTCACAGGCAGAATACAGAAGTAAAGTGATTTTCACTTCAGTGTTGTGTTTCTGGTAAAGGATGATGTTTAAGTGGCATTTGAAGCCCAAATTCCCTGGGACATGCTGTTTTCCAGTGCAAAGCAGTACAGCTCCATGAAGGTGTCCTCACCCCAAGATCAGCCCTGTGGCACTCACCCACCTGCTCGAGGTCCCCAGGGAGCAGGAAGAGCAAGGGGTTGTACCAGTCTCTGGTACAGGGGAGAGCACGATGCTGGTCCCCTCTACACTCACCCAGCTTGGGAGATGTGGTGAGGAGAGGGAGGAGGGAAAAAAAAAAATAGTCCCTAAATGTCAGCAGCAGATGAAGGGTGTTGAAAAATTTAATCTTCCAACTTTCTCAACTAATGTGACATTTGGATTTCCTCCCGATAAGCTATCAGCCCCAGAAGTTTCTTTCTCTTGCCTTTTTTCTTTTTTCTTTCCTTTTTTTTTTTTTTTTCCCTTCTTCTCTCCTCTTGCTGGTAATTTGAAAATAAATGGTCTAGAAAGATCTCTAAACAGTACCTTTGGCAAAGATTAAAAAAAAGCAAAGGGGGATAGGGGAGCAGGCTGGTGGGAGAGACTGATTGTTATTTATAACCTGGGCTGCTATAAAAGCAGAAATGTGGCTGCAGAACACACCAGCTTCCTCGCTGGCATTAAATTGCTGTATTTCAGGAAAAGCTAAGATATTTAAGAAGGAGAAAGGCCCTTTTGCGTGGGCTTGGAGTTTCTCATCCATGTGCCCTGCTGGGGGGGCAGAGGGCAGAACCGGCAGCAAAAAAAAATCCCGAAACAAAGGGGGGTTGGTGTTTCCTTAGACTCCCCAAATAGGGTGAAATACTTTGTGTGGTTCCAAAATCTTTCTGTCTCAGAAAGTGGGATCAGCCTCCCCCAGGACAGGTTGCACAGGAACACATGCTGTTCACGTCCTACAGATGGCCCTTTCTTGGGAAAAAAAAAAAAAAAAAGGCATTTTCTCTATCAGCAACAACAATACACCTCTGCTGAGGAGCCCCTGGATCCTGCTGCAAGGTGATGCTGCCAGAGAGTGCTATGTGGGCATAGCCAGGGGCTCTGCCAGGCAGGAAGGCACATACCCCACCTCCCTGAGCCCCAGAAGGTAGACAAGTACATGCTGTCACCACTTTTCTCCACAGCTTCTGGCATGACCTTAGGCAAATGGTCCTGTGCCCTGGGACTCATTTCCCCTTGCCTGCAGAGGACAGCAACAACCTCCCACCTTCAGGAAGGCTGTGAGGCTGGCAGGTGACCTGAGGCACAGATCCCAGTTCTGTTCGTTATGAGGAGGAAGCAGAACATGTTGATATCAATATTGTGCTGGCTTTTCTGGGCTTAGCCAGGATGAGTGCCCCTGGGAAATTTAAAAGGATGGGTGGGGATCTTGGTGCAATATGATTTTGATCAGGCGTGTGAGGGGCAGCACGTGAGGGGCAGAAATGCTGTTGGGATGCTGTGGTTCAGGAGCTCTGCTGGTGGTGGGAACACCAGGAGGAGCACTGCAGGGAAGGCTGCAGCTACCCAGCGTGTCCGGAGCTGTGAACCCCCGGCTGGCATCCTGGAGCGGGCGGCTGTGCCGCGAGCCGCAGCAGCCCTGTGTTTGTCATTGGTGCTGCCATTTAAGCAGTCATCATTAGCTGTGATGGCTTGTTCCCATGGAGATGAACAACGAACAGGCTGTCTGCAACCACAGGAGCTGTCTGGCCAAGGCATCACTGCTGTGCCAGGTCACATCCCCAGCTCCATCCTCAGCTTCAAACCCCCTCACCGGTGGGTACCCCCTTATAGTCCTTACGCCCATGGGCAAGCTGCCTCTCTTCAGCCAGCACCAGCCTGGATGTGATGGGTGGCAGGTGCTTGCCGAGAGCATAGCAGCCTCCAGTAAAGCTGTCAGTTGGTGCCACTGGTGCTTAATGGGTGTTGGGACCTCTCTGGGCTGTGCTCCCTGTATGTCATTTTGGGAGACTCATGAGAAAATGTTGTGACTGGCAAGCCAGCTGCTAAAGCACTAGAGATGGCAAAAGCTCTTAGCACGCAATGACTTCTCACTGAAGCAATAAATACGTAAAATATTGATATATTGCCACGGAGTCAACTTCTAATGGTGTGTGGCAAATAATGTATTCAAACTGTAACATCTATTTGTGTTACACCGTACATACTGCAACAGATAAATAGATGTTTCCAAATGCTTTTGAAATGTAATGATGAGAAATGTTGGGAAATCTGGCTGGGAGCCTGCCGAGATGCTCACAGTTAAGGCAAATGTAAATCCAAGAGAATTTGAATCCTCTTTCCCTTTGCTCTAATACAAATTTAATGCAGAATTCTCCCTCCAGCCTTCCCACAGTGGCTCCTTGTAGCCCTGGCCTTGCATTGAGATTCTCCCATCCCTGCCTGGGCTGGTGACAGCTTAGGCTGCCTTCATCTGAGTGGAAATGACTCCATTTTAGGGGCCAAATTCAGCCTGGTTTAAACAGGAATGGCTCAGCTGAGGTCAGGAGATTTATGGATGAAGGATAACCATAGCTTGGATAACATCAGCTCTTCCCACCGGTCTGTTTGCCATATAGGTGTCAGTGGTGCATGAAGTGTCCTGTGTCTAGGTAGCTGTATATTTGTCTCCAAGATCTATACATACACCTCTCTACAGCTATATGAAGGAGAGCAGCCAGACAGCACCCGACCTGGCAGAATACAAATTAGCCCCTCAGAAGTGGGTGATGTAACAGAACAATGATCAAGAGAGGAGCAGTAATTACCTGCAGTGTTTCCAGCTCTGGTGAAGAGGGGAATTACCTGGGGGGGAGAGTGGGGGGCAGGAGTGCAAATGGAGAGGGTTGGTTTTTCCCAGCTGCAAGCAGTGGCAGGGGCAGTGGGTAGGCTGGACCCAGGGAGGGTGCCCCCACCAATTGCACATGAGGAGGTGTCACCTGGACTTTGTGGGGCTCAGGAGAGAAAAAGGGTTTAGTGCTAAAGAAGGTTTTGGTGCTGCAGGTGCCCTTGTGGCCATGGCTTTATCCCAGCTAAAGCCTGTTTCCAGCAGTCACCTCTAACGTACTGGCTGATGCTCAGGGAGGTTGGTAGAGGTGAACTCCATCTCCCTGAGACATGTGCCCCAAATTGATGGCAGGCTTGAGGCTGGATCCATTTTGGATAGCCCATGGCCTCTCATGCAGCAAGGGTGCCAGTTCTGCTGTGACATCACTGCTTCACAGGGGGTCCAGCATTTGGGTTTGTATCTTTTCTGCAGATTTACATGACATTGAGAGCATAATCTGGATTTCAGTCATGGTGACACAGCTCAGGGGGTGTGGGGACAGTCCCTGCCCATCTCCTGTGTGACTACTGCTGCTGTAATTGAGTTCAGCATCTTTCTGGGCAGCTGGAGCCCCCACACCAGGATCAGCTCAGCAACATGTTTACACTCACCAGCTATCAACTGGAATTAATGCCCAAACCTTGCATATCAATCCTGTTATTCTCCTGAGCTGTGGCGAATGGTTTGGCTACTCCTTGCAATGTCAGAGGAATGTCACTGCCTCTGTGGCTGGCCAGAGCTGGTGCAGGGGAGGTGGCATCTTTCTGTGTTGACTGTGAAGGGGAAACAGAGAGGAGGCCAGGACTGGTTTTAAATGAGCTGCATAGTTTATTTCCCAAACACAGCATTTTCCTATGAGAAAATTATTTTCTTACGGGCTTTTCCCATGAGAATTCCAGATCTTTTGTCCCCTGTGTTTTGTCAAAAGGAACCTGGCCAGCAGGACAGCTGATTGGCCAGCAGCTCTGTGCTTCACCCTTCTTCAGCAAGGGTAGAACTCCAGGGGCACAAAGGGCAGGTGCTCCTCTTCCTTCCCACCCTGAGCATCTCACAACTGTCTGCAAACAGGGATGTGGCAGCCTGGAGCCTTCTCCCAAGTTTCTTTTTTCCCAGAGGGATGGCAAAGATGATCTCCCCAGCTGTGTAGCAAGGCCACCCACTTTCTCCCACTTCCCTGCAGAGCCCTGCACCTTGGCTGGGACCCTGTCCCCTGCCTGTGACCATCCAGCAACCCTGCCTGCACTGGTGCAGCCCTGCCCTGCTGCAGGCCTTCCCTGCTGCAGCCCTGCCCTGCCTTGCCAGAGGGGTTTTATCCCTGGCACTGTACTGGCAGCAGGGCCCTGAGAATGGAGGTGAGGGCTGGGAAGGCGAGGGAGGGAGCATGTTCCAGCAGCAGCAGCAGGGAATTTGCTGTCTCTCCACCATAATTAAATATTGTTTGCATTGCTTATTGACAGACCACTAAGCTGCACTCCATTTTAATTTGTTCTTTGATAGTTGCCTTTTGCTGCTAATTGATTTTTGAGGCTTTTTTTTTCATTTGGGCTTTTTTGCCGGATTTAGTACCTGCCATGCTACCAAAGCCAGAAAGGCAAGTGTAACCAGTGCTCTCCTTTGTGCCCACCCACTCCTGGCACCTGCTCCCCTGTGTCACTGGGGCTGGCACAGCCTGAGGGCCAAATCCAAACGAGGGCTGGCATTGCCAATCTGCAGGGGCATGTTTGGTGGTGGGCTTTGGGCAGTGGCATTCTGGGTGTGCTTCCAGGGCTGGCACCCCGGGGTGATTCCATGTGTTCTGATCCTTCCCCAGGATGATCCCGATGGTGAAGAGATTGAGAGGGAAAAGTCCAACTCCTTGAAGCTGGAGTTCACTGATGATGACAACTTCAAGACCAAGGTTAACTATTCGTATGCTGCTGTGCAGATCCCCACGGACATCTACAAAGGCTGTGAGTGCTCCTCCTTACCCACTCCACCCTGTTCTATGCCACCAGGCTGGGCTTAGCCTCCACCTTTCCTGCCCAGGGTGCCACAGCCCCGAGGACCATCACCTTGGGGCACCGCAGCTGAGTCCCAGTGCCAGAACAGGCTGGGTCCCAGATGGACAGGCACCAAGAAGAGACAGAATCACAGTGCCAGGACAGAGATGACAACGTGTCCCTCCCCAGGGACCTTCAGCACAGGCCAAAGAGGCAAATCAAGGGATAGAAGTTGTTAGGAAGGGATGTAGAGCAAAGGATAAATGATTATCATGGCACAGGGTAGATCCCGGCTGCACCCACACAGCTGTGATCCTCCCTGCAGAAGAGCTCAGTGCTCAGCAAAGCCTGAGGAGGTTCAAAGCAGGTGCTGGAGATGATCAGAGGGATACAGCAGCTCTGTGAAGGAGCAATTACAGAGGTGGCAACTCCCTGCTCATAGAAGGGAAAGAAACTGGGATGGACAGTGAGAGAGGGCAAAGCAGAGATGCTTCCTTGCTGGTTTTGGGCTGCTTGGGGCTGAGGTTATGAAAGGAGAGAAAAAGCAACTGAAACCCTGTAGGAAGGCAGTTGAAGGCAATGGCAGGACAGCACAATGCCACCCTGGGTGCATGCAGGGGGTATCAGTCCAAGTGACACGTTGCTCCAGAAAGAGGGACTGGGTTGGTGGGCAAACCCCGGTACAGGTGGGGAGGTATGGACAGATGGATGGGTGGATGGATGGACAGAGGGAATAGGATGTACCACACCAGCTTTCAGTCCGGGCCAGGAGGCAGCACAGTCCCTGAGCTTCCAGAGCACTCTCCTACCTCACCCTGTTGCGGTGGCACATGGTGACAGTCAGTCTCCATTTCCCTCTAGTGGCTGCTCTGCACCAAGCTGGGGACCACTCCCAGTTGGAGATCATCCTCCAGTACCTCTGGGCCACATACTGCACCAAGCCCCGACTGTTGGGGGCACTCCTCCTCTCCCTGCACCACATAGGGCACAGTGGTCCCTACACCCCCCTGTTTTGGTGGCACTTGCCGAGGGCCCTTGGATGGTGACAGTGGTGGCAGGGGCTGAGCTCAGAGTCCTGAACCAGGTGGCACAGGCTGGTTACCAGCAGAGCCATGCTCAGAGCCTCATCGGTGTGATGATTTAATTGCGGTGGCAGCAGTGGATTAGAAATTTGCAATTAGTTTTATTACCCTGCTAGCACAGACCGGGCAGCTAATGAAGCACATCATGCGAGTGGGGTGGGCTGCGTGGGGGAGAAGTATTTATTACTCCTCTCTCCTGCTTGCCAGCCAACACCACGGCTGGTGCCCTGCCGTGGCCACATAAATCACCCTGCTCAGTCATGGGACAAACAAATTGGAGATAAAAGTGTTCCAAGGACTCACAGCTGCCCCCAAAGGGATGGTGGAGAGTGGATGGGTGATGGGGGGGTCCCAGTGTGGGGACACCCTCCCAAACCTCCTTCCCAATCAAGGAAAGGGCCTGCAGCCATGGACGCAGCAGTATGTGGGCACAGGGATCAGACCATGTCCAGTGACACCGGCATGCTCTGAAAACCAGGGTGCAGGACAGGGTGCTCAGCTACTGCACCCCAGAGAGCGAGTCTGGGGTGTGGGCACAGGGCCACCTGTGTGCCCTTTCCTGCTGGGAACACTGAGGTGTGTGGCTGGTCCCCCCAGAGCTGCAGGCAGGGAGCATCTCCCTGGTGGGACCCAGCAGAGAGGCACTATCGCTGCCTGGCACGCTAATTAAAGCAGCACGGAGACGCCCTCCGCTGTCACCCCTCACTACACACACAAATTACATCCTATATGTGTTTTATTTACTGTGCCATTTTTAATTACTTCTGCAAGCACTCGCTGGCAGGGTGGGGCTGGGCTCCCCCCGATGGGGACAGGGATGAGATGAGGACAGAAACGGGGATGTCACTGGGGTGGGCTGGCAGCTCTGGCCGTGGAAAACAGGAGAAGCGGAGCTGTACTGACCATGGATACAGCCTCTCTCTGATGGGTGATAGCTCACTGCACATGGGGAGAGTCTTGGGGCTGGGGCTGTGCTCAGGGAGGGTATAGGGGCTGCATTCCTGCACAAGGAGGGTATAGGGGCTGCAGTGTTCACATGCAACAATGGTATAGGGGCTGCACTGATGAGCAGGGATGGTTGTTGGGACTGCATTCCCATGCAGGGGTGGTGCAGGGACTGTGTATATTCACAGGGATGGTTTAGAGGTTGTATTTGTACACAGGGATGGTTTGGGGGGTACAGAGGGAAGGCAAAAGAACTGCACTAGCACACAAGGTGCAGAGGGAAGGTACAGGAGCTGCATTAGTGCACAGGGAGGAGATAGAGGCTGTGTTTGTGTGCAGGAAGGGTATAGGGGCAGCATTTGTTTTCAGGGATGGTAGAGGGCTTGTCTTTGTTCACGGGGAGGGCTACATTGATGCACAGGGAGGATATAGGGGCTGCATTTATTCTCAGGGATGATACAGGGTCTACATTTGTGCTCAAGGATGGTGCATGGCCCACGTTTGTGTGCCAGGAGGGTGTTGGAGCTGTATTCAGCATAAGCCTGATGTGGCTGATAGACCCCAAGGGACTCATGGTGCAGCACTGACAGGGCTGGTGGGGATGTGTGGTGGCCAGGACAGCGCATGGCCGAGGCTGGCAGCACTGTCTGGGACTGCTTCTGGCAGGCAGGAGCCTGGCAGCCCACTCCCAAACCCTTCTCCCAGGAAAAACCATGTCCTGTGACAGAGCCAGACAAGAAATCATCCTAAGTGCCCAGATAACAGTGATCTGTGCGGGCACAGTGCTGAGAAATGGCTGGGGAGATAGGGATGGAGTAAATTATGGTTTGAAGGCACAGCTGTCTGTGGGAAGGAGAAATCTTAGCAGTGGTGCTGGGAAGCAGGGATCCAGGATTCACCTTGGGTAAAGTCTGCCCACATCCCACCAATGCCTTACAGCTGTGGTGAAGGCTTGAACAGGTGATGACGGTGTTTTGAAGAGGGACAAGTGTGGGAGGAAGCCTTAAGAGAGCTAAATATACTCCTCAAATGCATGCTGCCTCCTCTGTAGCACAGCACTGGTTGTTCTACACAATGCAAGGAGAGGGGCTACTCCTGGGAGCACCCCAAAAATTCACTGAAGGTCCCCCAGGAGGAGGCAGCACCTGGCCTCAGGGTGCTGCCAGCTGCCCGCTCTTACCAGCAGCAGCTTGGCTGGCTGCTCCACACTGTGGTCCTGAGGCAGGGTGCCAGGGGGTTCCCAGGTGTTTAGGGTGCCCTGAAGGATCCTGTGAGCACCCAGAGGTCCTGCCATCCCCAAGGCAGTGTCCCCATCAGCTGGCTGGCCCTATACCTGCCTTGCTGCCCCCCCACACACTCTACCAGACCCCCTTGATTAATCACAGGCTGGGGCTGCTGGCAGCTTATCTTCTGCTTTAAGAGCTGAATAATTTAAACTTGCTCTTTGCTACATCTTAATTGCTTTCGCATCAGGTGCGAGGGCCAGCGGGAATGCGGAGTGGGGCCCATGGGGACACAATCCCTTAGTTTCCCAGCTGGTGGCTGTCCCCAGGGAGCAGGACTGGCACTACAGTAGCAGGAGGAGTGAGGCATTTTGCTAGGAAAGGGGTGAGCTGGCAAGTCAAGTTGTCTTTGGTGGTGGTTTGTCTGTGCCCCAGTACCAGGGAACAATGAGCACTCAGAGGAGGGAGCCCTGGAGGGTGGTTTGGGTCTGTGGGAACAAGGGACAGCAGGCTGAAGGTGGAGCCCCGTGGGAGCGAGGGAGACAGAGTGATGCAGGAGCGGCTGCAAAACCCCTCTGGGTTAGTCCTTGGGAAGGGGCAGAGGGGGGACATAACCTTTCTCTTCCTGCCACCACCATGGGGACACCATGGTCCTCATCCCCTCCCAGCTCTGCTGCTCCCCCACACCCACCCATCTCTGTCTCCCACAGCCACCGTCATCCTCAATGAGCTAAACTGGACGCAGGCACTAGAGGACGTCTTCATCGAGAACCGGAAGGAGGATCCCTCCCTGCTCTGGCAGGTGTTTGGCAGTGCCACCGGCGTCACCCGCTACTACCCCGGTGCGTGGTGAGGGGTGGCAGGGGATGGTTGCCAGGAGAAGAGCCTGGCCAAGGGCAAGCACACCCCAGTGCTGGCACGGGGGCCACCTGGCACACGTAACAGGCCCTGTAGCCTGTGTCCCTCACCTTTCTCACCACCTGCCTTCCCCCCACAGCCACCCCGTGGAGGGCTCCCAACAAGATTGACCTCTATGATGTGCGCAGACGGCCCTGGTAAGGAGGTGCTGGGTGGGGAGGGGGGGGTCTCTTTACCAGCCCTTTTTGGCCAGGAGCAGCCAGCTCCCTTCCCTTTTCATCTCACACATGGCTGACATTAGTAAATGGGCACAGTATAATGGGCAGGGGCATTCGAGCTGCAGGTCTCAGCTCCCCTCTTGCTGTGAAAGCAAAGTGGAATGGGGAGATAAATCCTTGGATACAAATCAGACATAGAGAGCTGCCCCTCACCTTGATCACTGGCATTCAGTCTCAGCCAACATTCCCATCCAAATGGGAAAACAACTGGCTCAGAAACTGTGAGCCAGGAGGATGGAGAAAGGAGCGAGCAAGCAGCACCTGGCTGTGGTTAAGCGATAGCTGCAAGCAGCCATTTCACCAGATACACAGTGAGCTGGGATTGAAATCACTTCCCTCTGGCTCACCTAGACCTGCTGGCTTGGCAGTGCTAATTTTCATTCTGTCCATGGGGCTGGGGGAGCTGTGGCCCCACCCTGCCTGTGGTCACTGCCTATATATGTAGGCATGTTGAGGAGAGGGGGAAGAGGGCTCCAGCATGTGCCCAGGGAGCCCTGTATCCCTGGGGAGCACCCCCTGCCTGCACTGGGAGCCACTCCTTCTCCTTGTCAGGAAATTGGTGGTTCTGCTACTACAGTTAATTGTCTTTGATCGCTCCACATTAATTGTTGACTATTCTTCACCAACGCAGACATGTGGGTTACTGGGAGAGGGGGGACTGGAAGGCCATTTCAGGGGGACTGCTGGTGTGTATGGGAGCTACTAAGCCCTCCTAGACTAGCTCCCTGCTCATTAGCCAGGCTGGCCAGCTGTTTGCCCACCCAGCCACAGAGAAGCAGCAGCATCCTTTGTGGTGGGAGGCAACACAGCCCCTTCAGGGTCCTCTCCTGCCCTTGTGCTGTGGTCTGGTGGGGCACACAGCTCTCAGCACCCTGCTGCCAGCCCAGCAAAGACCATGTCCTGCCCACAGCCTCGGCAGGGCCACCATTGCCACCTGGCCTGCCTCCCCCTCCCATGATGAATGGCATCATTAACCACAGCCTTCTCCCGCCAAGCCAGGGTATTCATCTGAGCAGGGCAGCTCGAGATGGATGCGCTGACACAACCTATTACAGGCAACATCTTAGTTGGGCTGCACACTGTGCTGGCAGTCCAGTGCCCAGGAGTGGGGCAGGCAGTGAGCCCTCCAGCCCCAGCACTGGCAGGAAGCCTGCAGGCAGCTGCCTGCCCATCCTGCACCCCAGCATGAGTTGGGGGTGTTGGGAAGATGTGGCCAGGGCCGCCCCACATAGCCACATCCCTTATCCCACATCCTGCCTGGGCAATCACTTGTAATTAGGGAACATCAGGACCTGGGATTAGCAATCAGAGCCTGCCCCTACCCCAGTCTGCCCCAGTAATGGTGAGTAATTGATACTAATAGCACACTAATTAATTTGCATCAGGCCTGATTCTGATCGAGCTAATAATGAGGCTCCCTTGGACTTCAGTCATGGCACATGTAGGCTGTGCCATGCCTGGCCATTGCTGGGACAAGCACTCAGCACCACAGCAGATCTGTCCCATGCGGGATGGCACTGCTGAGCCAGGAGCAGGACCCCGGGTCCTTTGAGTGGAGAGGAAGGGTTCCCTAATTGCTTTTGGGGCAGGGGGGGGAGGATTTACGTAGTAGTATTATTATTTTCCCTCCTCGTAGCTAAAAATAACCTCATCAGCCTGGCCTTTGAAGCTACCAGGGGGGTAAATAGCATCTTAATAGGAATGTGTGTGTCAGCATAATCAGTGTGCAGAAAAGGGCCTGCGATGATGGAAGAGTTTAGCATTTAGAGCTCATTAGGCTGATACGGTACCAAGCGGCGGGTCGCTGGCAGTTAGCCGTGCTGTGCTGTGCTGTGCCGTGCCGTGCCACATCCCCGCCCCTGCTCACCCGCCACTGCCTCGCTCCTGTCCCACGCCATGGTGTGTACAGGCGCTCTCAGCATCGCTCCCCGGCCACCTGTGCTGTGGCAGAGATTCACTCTTGGGCTTCACCCAGCAGAGTTAGAACACACCCCCCCCGCCAGAATGGTTTAATGCAGCTGACCCCTCTGCATCCCACAGGTACATCCAAGGTGCCTCCTCCCCAAAGGACATGGTCATCATCGTGGACGTGTGAGTACGCAGGTGGTAGCTGTGGCC
Source organism: Indicator indicator (assembly GCF_027791375.1). Lineage (NCBI taxonomy): Eukaryota > Metazoa > Chordata > Aves > Piciformes > Indicatoridae > Indicator > Indicator indicator. Next base: position 18,547,670 of record NC_072024.1, on the reverse strand, counting down.
AGGCTGAGCCAGGCCAGGACAGTGGCGCAGCTTGCCAAGGTGCTACTGTCCCACTGGTGGCTGCAGGAAAGCTGCATGGGACAGCACTGGTAGGGAGCCCTTTGCCCCTTCGCTGCCAAGGCCCCAGCACCCCTCTCTCTGCCAGGAGCGGCAGCGTGAGTGGCCTCACCCTCAAGCTGATGAAGACCTCAGTCTATGAGATGCTGGACACCCTCTCAGATGATGACTATGTCAACGTGGCCTCGGTGAGTGCTGCAGGGCAAGGCTGTGCCCCTGGGCAGCTCCCAGCTGCCCACAACAGGAGTGCTTTGCCCCCAGAACCCCCTGGCCAAGGGCTCTGCAGAGCAAAAAATGCCATTTTTGTCTTAACCTGCACATAACAAAGAAATGGTTCTCAGGGCTTGGCTGTACATGATGGTGAACAAGAGCCCCATCACAGGGTGTTTGGCAGAGATGTTCCTGGGATGATCCCAACCAGACGCCTCCTGTCACCATCCCAGTGACATCATGCCACCTGTGGCATTGCCACAACCTATGACTTCATGCAACACAGGGGCTGTAAAACCTCATCTGTGCATCGCTGGGCACCCAGCCCATGCTGGCCCTCCCCTGTCTGGCCAGGAGCACCCCAGCAGTAATTAACGTGTCTGGCCCAGCCCCTTAGCTGGATGGTTGCTCCACTAATGCATGAGCCTCATTGCCAGCTAATGAAGCCCTAAGCAACAGGCAGCACCTGCTCCAGCACAGCATAGCACAGTGCCTGCTTACACAAGTCCTGCAGAAGCAAGGGTGCAGGGTGCAAGCAAGCCCTGCACAGCCAGCACCAATGCTGGGCAATTCAGTGCAGGATTTGGCCCAAGCTAAGCTCTGGTCTCAGCACTGGCCAGTCCTGGGATATGGGATAGGGCATGCTCCAGCCACTTCCCACCTATGGGAGCTGAGTGTGGTGGGTGGTTTTTGTCTGCTAGAGCCTCTGCCTACCTTTGACTTGCTTCCCTCCCTTTCACCTCCCAGTTCAACGAGAAGGCAAAGCCAGTGTCATGTTTCAAGCACCTGGTGCAAGCCAACATCCGGAACAAGAAGGTCTTTAAGGAGGATGTGCAGGGCATGGTGGCCAAGGGCACAACTGACTACAAGGCTGGCTTTGAGTATGCCTTCGACCAGCTGCAGAATGTGAGCTGGGGCCAAGCTGTGGGCCTGGGGAGACAGAGTGCACCCATGGGTGCTGAGGACAATGGGGGAGCTTCAAGCACCCAGATGATGCACTAAGGGCTTCAGTATGCAGAGGACGCCCTGTCCTCCTCTGCAGTGCTGGTGGGGACATCCTACCCTCTGCCACACTGACACCAAAGTTTTGCTGGAGCCACTGCCCCTCTAGTTATTAGAAGTGAGCAGCACTATATGGAGGGGACAGATCCAGCCTGACACTGCCACAGGCAAAATAAAAGTGAACATTGCTATTAGGTGCCCAGCAGCAGTAGCCACAACATCTTTTCCAAGCAGGAAAAGCATCCCTGCTCCTGCCCCTTCACCCCAGCCACCCTTCACCCCAGTAAGCAGGCTGGGAAAAGAGATGGGGCAGGGCCAGCTCTCCTGACTACATCCAGCTCCGCACCTGGCACCGCTCACTCCACATCCAGCCTCAGGCACTTTCTCTCTGCCCCGCAGTCCAACATCACCCGTGCCAACTGCAACAAGATGATCATGATGTTCACAGACGGTGGCGAGGACCGGGTGCAGGACGTCTTTGAGAAGTACAACTGGCCCAATAAGACGGTGAGGGACTGTGTGCTGGGTTGGGGCTGCTCGCTGGGAAGGGAGATGGCTGCTCCAGCTCCATCAACAGCTTCCACCTCGTTTGCCTCATCGCCATCCACTCTCCCCAGCAGCCTGCTCCTGCCATGGTAATGGGATGGCTGATGGGTGCTCTTTATAGATGACTCCCACCTTGATGAGTGGGAGGCATGCTGAGGAGGGCATGGGGCTAGTGGGCTTCCTCAACATCAGATTAGTGGGGGATCACATCCCAAGCGTGGGGACAGGACCACTGGCAGATAGATGAACTGGCAGAAGAGTCCCCATTGCCTCCCACGACCTAGAGACTCATGGAATAGGGGGCTCTGCAGGACCCTCAGAGAGCACAGACCCCTCTGGTTACAGTGATGACCCACTGCAAAGACCCCTGGGGTGGGTGGCTTGGGCCAATGCAGTGACACTGGAGGACAGGACTGTTTGGGGCTGGATGAGGAGAGAGTGCCTTGCTGCCTGCACAGCCAGCATTCTCAGGATTTTTCTGCCCACCTGTGCTTGGCCACGTGGTCTATGGGCAGTGGCAGACGATGCCACACTGCCCCTGGGGAGGTTGCCATCAACCAGGTGTGGAAGACTGACCAGGGTGGCGAGCGGCTGCCCCTCACTGCCATGCTGTGCCACAGGTGCGGGTCTTCACCTTTTCCGTTGGGCAGCACAACTATGATGTGACCCCGCTGCAGTGGATGGCCTGTGCCAACAAAGGTGAGCAGGGCTGGCACCTGGCGGGCACCAGAGTCTGCTGGGTGCTGGGCTCAGTCCTGGCACAGCAGGTGTTACTAGCACTCCAATGCATGCCACTGCCAGCATTGTGGTGGCTGCAACCCTGAAGGGCAGGACAGCCAGACAGGCAGGCAGGCAGGCAGGCAGACAGACAGCTCTCCAGCTACCTTTGTCTTTCTTTTCCAAGGTTACTACTTTGAAATTCCCTCCATCGGTGCCATCCGCATCAACACACAGGTAGGGCAGGGTGTGGACAGGGTGGGGGCAGGCAGGGTGGGGCAGGCAGAGCTGCCCTCCAGGGGTGCCTTGAGTTGGGGGCAGAGCCAGGCAGCCCCACAAAGAGCCCAGAGCCAGGCAGCTCTGCAAAGAGCCCAGAGGCTGGCAGAAAGCGTGGCAGCAAGCTGGGGAGCGGAGCTGAGCCCTCAGGCAGGCCTCACGCTATTGAAACAAGTAATTCATCTTCTGCAGCTCCCCACGGACCTGCTGCCTTTTCAGTGACTAATTATGAAACATCAGGCGTTAATCAGCACAGAGCAGAGCCAAGCGCAGGCAGGGAGCGAGTGCGGGCAAGGAGCAGGTGCAGGCAGGTCCAACCCCAGCAGCACCCTGATAGGCAGAGCTAGATGTGTCCGCCCCACAACCCGTCCCACTGACACTTTTCTGCCCTTTTTCTTAATTGTATGGACTCAAAATGGCATGGTGGGCAGGTGATGGGGGTCCTTGAGCAGGCCAGCCCCTTGGGGAAGGACTGGCATTGTGGCAGAGGGATGACCTCCCACCCAGAGGTCTGCCTTAGCACAGTGAGCCAGGATAAGGAAAACCTGCCCCAGGAGAAGATCCCAACAGGCCAGCAGTGGCAGCCAGGGAGACAGCAGTGGCATGGTCCAGGTATGACAGAGTAAGCCCAGACCCAGGGATGTCTAGGACCTGCGTTCTCTGGCTGTTGCTGCAATAATCCTTGGGGCATGCACGGGGGACTGGGGTGTCAGCAGGTTGGAGCAGAGAAGTATCCGACTCCCATGTCATGCTTTCCCTCACTCTTTGTCCCTGCAGGAGTACCTGGATGTGCTGGGCAGACCCATGGTCCTGGCAGGGAACCGAGCCAAGCAGGTTCAATGGACCAACGTCTACCAGGATGCCCTGGTAAGAAACCCCAGCCCCAGGATGTGGGTGGGCAACACCAGCCCTAGGGTCCCACACAGACCCAGGGTGCAGGTGGAGACCTCCAGCCCCAGGGTCCCACAAAGCACATGCCCCCATCTCCCTTGCCATGGGGGTATGCCCACTCTGCTGCCCACCCCTAGCTCTGGGTCTTGAGGATGATGTGGACAATGAGGAGCCATGGGACACCTTTCTGTACTTGTGCAGGGGCTGGGTCTGGTGGTGACAGGCACACTGCCGGTGTTCAACTTAACGGAGGACAGCAGTGACAGGAAGGTAGGATACTGTGGCTGCACCACCCTGGTTGTAATGGGGCAACTGGTGTGGGTCCTGTTGGAAGGGTGAAGAGGGAGCCCTAATGCTGGGTACATGCCTGGAGATGACGGCAACAACTCCATGGGGATGAGGTCTCCTCTGCACCCCCTCCCTGGGGTAAGACTAGGGGTGACAGCTGTCCTTGGGACCTGAAATGGTCTAGCTCTCTCAGTTCAGTGGGGACAGCTGGGAGCTGCAAGACCTTGGGTGATGCAGTGTCCTATGGAGGGATGCTGGGTAGCTGGCACGTCCCTCCCTGTGCACCTGCGGTGTCTGAATCTGATCCACACATCCCTGGAGGAAGAAGAGGTCCACCCTCTGTTTCCCTGTTCCCATGCTGGTGGTGGCAGGTGACAGCCCTGCTCCCCCCCACCTGCCTACCTGCTTTCCCTTCCAGAACCAGCTCATCCTGGGTGTGATGGGTATCGACGTGGCTCTCAACGACATCAAGAGGCTGACACCACGATACAATGTGCGTGGGGGCCCCTTCCCCTCCATCCCTTCCCTGTGCTGCCTGAGCCTGGCATGGAAGCCCTCTACAGGATGCCCTGAGCTGCACCCCCCAGCAGCCCATAGCACCTCCCAGGGCATTGGGGGTAACAGGGTGCAGAGACCATGACTGCAGGCAGGGACTGGGGCAGGGAATCAGGCAGGTATCAGAGTGGGGTGATGCCCTGGAACCCAGAGCAGAGCCAATTCCCGGAGCTGGGAATAAGCCTTACCTGGGGGTAAAGGGTAGGGGACAAAATCCAGAGCCAAGGTGAGAGATGCTGTTGACCTGAGAATAGAAATGGATAGAAAAGGCCCCAGGGGTGGCATAGGGCAAACTGCCCCAGGGGTGGCATGGGGCAAACTGTCTGCAGAAGTGAGGGGCATCACACTGCTGCAGTACAGCATGGCACAGCATGGCACTTTGCAGAGCTGCTTGGCCAGCCTCATCCCTCCTCCTGTCCTCTTGCAGCTGGGGGCAAATGGTTACGTCTTCGCCATCGACCTGAATGGCTACGTCCTGCTGCACCCCAACCTGCAGCCCCAGGTGAGGAGGGGTCTGCTGGGGTGGCAGCAGCAGGGGTTGGTGGGACACATGGCTTCCTGGGGTCCTTAAGAGCTAATTATGGGATGAGTTTGTCCAGACTAAGCAGCTACAGGAGCCCTGATCCCATCTCTTGCTCTCCCTTTCTGCCTGCAGATCATCAATTTCCGGGAGCCGGTGACGCTGGACTTCCTGGACGCTGAGCTGGAGGATGAGAACAAGGAGGAGGTGGGCAGACCCAGGGGCAGCTTTTAGGGTAGAGGCTCTCCTCCAACCCCAGTCTGCAGTTGCAAAGAGCATTCAACACCTCCAGCCTGCCCTGGGAAGCACCTTATCATAAGGGTCCCAGCACAGCTCCTGTGGGGTCACAGAGGAGACAGGAGCTGTGTCACTGTCCCCTGGGTGTCAGCATGAAGTCCCCCAAGGCTGCTCACCCCTCACTCCTGCACCCTGTGGCTCCCCAGTGGCACCCCAATGAGTGGGTGCCACGGGTACATAGCTGAGGGCTCTCAGTTGCCTCCTCCATGTCCCCAGATCCGGAGAAGCATGATTGATGGGAATGACGGGCAGAGGTTCATCAAGACTCTCATCAAGTCCCTGGATGAGGTAACGCTGCAGGGGAAGGGGGTCATGGCCAAAACTGGCACTGTGCTGAGCACCCAGCTCCAGTGGCAGGGAGAAAGGGGCTGTGTCTGGCACTCGGCTCGGAGCTGTGGTCCTGTGTCTCTGTGCTGGCAGAGTCCTGGCACCATACAGGCCTGACTGGCTCCCTCTGACCCACAGCAATACATCGATGAGGTGTTCAGGACCTACACATGGGCGCCCATCAAAAGCACCAACTACAGGTGAGCAGGGCTGCTGGCATACCCACACTCACCCAGCATCAGCCACCTGCAGCTCTGGAGGTTCCCAAGGCCACCAGAAACCTGTGCCATGGACTGTGACGTTGCAAACATCCCCATCACATCATTGCATGCAGCCAGTGATGCTCTAGAGGGCACTCCCAAAAGTGCTGCCCACCAGTACTCGGCGCTGGTGAGCCAAGCCACAGTCTCCAGGACAGGACAGACATGTCTGTAATGTGCCAGACGAGGGACACCCCTCTCACCACCTGCCTGCACAGCTCTGTTGTAGGGTTGGTGACAGTGACATGTGCCTACCCTGCAGCACAAACAGTGGCTTCAGAGGCAGAGGAGAGCAAAGCTCCCTCCACATTTATCACCCAATTTGCAGCAGTTTGGACCAGCAGATGTGTAAAAAAGACCCCTGGTATCGTCATCTTCACGCTGACTTCATCCTGTGAGGAGTCATGTGGTCCAACTACCACCCAGTGTATCCTACTCCTTCTCACCACTCTGCTCAGCAGGAGCTGGCAAAGGTCACAACCACCCCCAAGCGCTGACAGGTGTCCTCTGCACAGCCCTGGTCCTGTCCTCCATGGTGGCACCCCTCCAGAGCTAAGCAGTACTGTCGAGGAGGGGACACAGGGTGACACATCTGTGGCTGGGGTCGGGGGTTGAAGTGTAGGGTGGCAGGTGCTCCTGTGGCTCTGCACTGAAGCAGGGATGTCCCCTGGGGTTCCCTGAGATACGTCAGCATGTGGCACAGAAAAAAGCCACCGCCCTCCTCTTGCCACTTGTAGTTTGGGGTACCAACACCTCTTGCCCTCTGTGCTGCTGCATCACCACCTCTACCACGCTTTTTGAGGTGCCTCTGTGTGCTGGTGTGCCCAGTCCATGCTGCCAGGCACAGAGAGGACTGAAGGGGTGGCTTGCAGGACAAGTCCAGGTCCTGGTGGCTCAGGTGCAGGTGCAACATCTGATGAGAGTCAGAAATGTGGTCCTTACCCACTGGTGCTCTTTTATCCTGGACAGCACCTGACACAGACATCATCAGTGAAGGCCACCAGGCACTGCAGCCAGCACGCAGGAGCCCAGCTCGCTCTCTCAATGTGTCCCATGGGTTTGGCTGCCCCACCAACACATCCTGCCACCTCCTTTCCCACTCCCATCCCACACCTTGTATGTCAGACTCGTAGCTGGTGGATTCTTCTGCTTCCTGGCTCATGGGTAGCTGGTGCCTGTGCAATGGTTGCCATCAGTTTCTCCTCATTGTGAAGGTTTTGCCTCTTCTAGGATTGTGTCTCTTCCCACTTTCCTCACTTACAGGGATGTCGCGTCCCTCTCCCATGGGTATCTCCCTTGGTTCCTGCCCATCTCAGACCTGGCTGGACAGGCTTACCACCTCCTGTGTTCCAGGGTACTCCCAGGGTGGCTGTAGGTGCTACCAGGATGACCCTGGCTGTTCTGGGAATGTCACAATTGGAACAAACCTGGGTGCCACCAGGACGGCCATATGTGAACAAGTACCCCTGGGTACTCTGGGGAAGAACCTAAGTGCCCTGGAATGGCAGTAGATGCATTGGTGATGACTCTGGGTGCCACCATAAGGGCCCTGCGTGCCCATGAAGGACCCTTGGTGTTCTGAGGATGGTTCTGGTTGCTCCAAGGATGGCCTTGGGTGCTTCAAGATGACTCTGCGTGCTGTGGCGATAGCCCTTGGGTGCTCTTGGGACAACTCTGATGTGTGAATGCCACCAGTATGACCCTAGGTGTTTTAAGAATGACCCTGGATGCCCCAGTATGACCCTGAGTGCTCTAAGGACAACCCTGGGTGCCCCCAGAACAGCACTGGGTGCAGTCTCTGAAGAGGAGAATGCAGCAGACCTGCCACCTGTCATTAGCCAGGGCCAGGTGCTGCCAAGGAGTGCTGGGCAGGTGCTGGGGGCCAGCCATGGGCTCTGGATGGGTGTAAAGCCTTACACCACCTGTCTGCTCTCCCCCTCCACAGCCTGGGGCTGGTTCTGCCTCCCTACAGCACGTACTACATCCAGGCCAACCTGAGCGACCAGATCCTGCAAGTGAAGTGTAAGTAGCCCCTGGCTTTCCCAGCCACCCTCTTGCCCTCCTGCTCACCTCCATGCCAGCCCACAGCTGTCAGGGGGAGAAACACAAAGCAAAAACCCGTGCAAAAAGATAGGGCTCGCTCTGAGAGGCAAAACCCAAGACAAAGTAAAAATAGGAGAGGCATGAGTAGAGATGAAGGCACAGAAGGAAAGTGAGCTGCCTGCCTGGGGTGCCCCAGGGTGCCAGGGTTTGGTCCAGACTCTTTGCACCCCAAAAGCCAAGCCCCAGGCTGCAGCAGGAGCTGCCAGTGCAGGCAGGGGCTGCACTGCTGCCTGCTGGCCTCCGGGGATGAGGGGTGATGCTGGAGCAGCCAGTTAGTTTGTGAGCCTGGGAAAGTTTGCATGGATCTCTTTTTAATTTGCTTTGGTTTATTACAATTCTTTGGTTTCCGTTTAAGCCATTTATTCTTTTTATGAGTTCAGTTTCAGTTGATTTTGGTTTTCATTTGGAATTAATCTGTGTACGTGTGTGTTAGCCTGGCCCTCCCCTCTCTCTCTCTTTCTCTCTCCCCTGACCCCCCAGTATTTTTTCCACTGGAGGTCCATGCTGCTCCTGGGGACCCTCTTCCCGTGGGAGAATTGGACCCTTCCCTTCTCCCCTCTGGTTCTCCCTGTTTCTCCCCCTCAGCCGCCCCGGTGGCTTGACCCCAGATCCAGCCCTGCCAACCCTTCCATCCATGGGCAGGAGTGCCATGTCCTATGGGGACGAGGCCAGGCTGTCCCCATCCCTGGGAGGGGGGATCCCTCTGTCCTCCCCAGCCCTGCCCGCCGTGCTGTGCATGCCCCCATACTCAGTGAGGACATTTTGATATCAAGACTGTTGCAACTGTTTGCTACTGACTCTCATTTTCTGTTGGAGTATTGAATATATATCTATATATATTTCTCTAGTTTTATCTTTGCATTGTTTTTTATTCTTATTTCACCATGACCTTTTCTTTTCCTTCCATTACTGGGTTTTTTTTTTTCCTTTCTTTTTTCTTTTTTTCATGTCGTTTTTTGCAAGAGGTTTCCTTTTGGTATGATTATGATACACAATATTTTTATTCAAACAACGATTGAATAAAATATTGTTTGTGCCCCCCTTCCCCCTTTCCACCCAACCCCCTTTTTTTTTGTTTGTCGTTTTTTTGTTTGTTGTTTTTCTTGCTTTCTCTCTATGGTGGATTCACACAGTACCAAACATCAAAATGAAGGGCAAGTATTTTCAGTCTCAGACCACTCACCTTCACCACCCCGTCCCCTGCCCCGTGTCCAGTCCCCTCCCCCAGCCCCCTGCTTGCCCATCTCCCTGCCCGTTTGCCACGCCAAACCTGCAAACCACCACTGACCCGTCCTTCCTCTCTCCTCCTCCTCCTCCTTCTCCTCCTCGCCCCCAGTTCCCCATTTATTTGAAAGCAACATGTCTTGTTCTGTCCATGAGAGCTTTGTCACGACAGTCCCCTACTCCCTCCCCACACATTGCTCCCAAACCCAGTTTGATATCGTTGGAGAGCTGATCTCGTATGAAACTGATGTTTTCAATCCACGAGGTTTTTGGTAGCTAGTTTGATACCCTGCTCTTCCTCCCTGCTCCCACCTCTTCTTGCTCCTCTTCCCCGCTCGCCTCCTTCAGCTCCTTCTTCCCTGACCCAGCTCCTCTGCTTCCTCCTCCCCAAGACAACTCAACCTGAAAGGGATAGGGCTGTGCAGGGAACAGGGGGCTGTAGAGTGGGTGCCCAAAGGTGGCAGGGACAGGAGGCAAGTGGGGGACCTAGTCCTCTGCCACCATCACCCACTGGGACAGGCTTTTTTGGGGAAGCTTCCCAAACAGAAGCCCTTGGTGGAGGTGGAGATGGGACCACCCCAGGGCAATGCCACCCCACTGCACAGGGGACAGTGAGCCTGGGGATGTGGGGTGGCCAAGCCACAGGGTGCCGCGCTGCCTGCCCCCATGGGTTGCTCAGGGGCTGCCCGTCCCCACTGCCACAAGGCCCAGCATGGCATGAAGCCCATGGCAGCCACAGTGTCCTGGTGCCATCCATGACTGTGCAGCCAAATTTGAGCCCAAAGTTCCACCAAGACAGCAGGGCGGTGCTGGGGCTAGGACATCACCAGTGTGACCCAGGGCAGGATTAGGCCCACATGCCCACCATGCCTGGGCGCTCACCAGAGCAGGAGGGATCCCACAGCTCCAACACAGCCCCAGAATGGGCTAGGGAATGCCCCAGAATGCATGGTCCCAGGGGACCCACTGTCACACTCCCTCCCACACACGCCCCACACGACACCCTGCACACGGCACCCACCAGCAGCCTGCCCAGCAGCACCCACATCCCGGCACAGGCAAGGGGACAGCTGCAGGGGTCATGGCAACGCAGGGGGATACAGGGTGGGGGGACAGGGCCAGTGGGCAGGACAGCAGGACAGTGGAAGTGTTACCCTCAGCCCTGTTCTATCAGCTTTGAGTTGCCTCCTCCCAGCGCCCTTGCGATGGCAATGCTGATGGACCAAGTACGAGTGTTTTGTACTCCTTTCCTCCTCCTTCTTTTCCTCCTCTTCCTCTCATCGGCTTGTACCCAGCCCGTGCCTACAGCCCTCGGAGAGCAACAGTCCAACCTCTGGCTGTGCCATGCAATGCACTGGGGTACAGTGGGAGGGCAAGGGGGTGGTGGTGCCTGCCATGGGAGACTGGCAGACCGAGAATATCTCTGTAGCACACTCCTCATGCACCCTCCAACCCAGCTCACAGGCACGAGCTGAACCCCACATCCACCACCCCTCTGGCAGGGGCTCCCTGAGAGGCATCCCAAACTCTGCTGGGCTGTGATTCCCCCTTAAGGTAGAGCAAGGTGCCGGGCGAGTGTGGGACCCTGTCCTGCTGGGATCCCACCGCTCCGGGGAGGGAGGGGGGCCAGCAGCGCCCGGCGGAACATTGCACGGCACTTTGCTGGGCAGGGAGCCTCTGGTTGGACTGTCCTCAGCAAGGTTCCCCGTTTGGCCGTGTTGATGCCTGAAAACTCTTTTTTTTTTTCTTCTTCTTCTTTTTTTTTTTTTCTTTTTTCATTTTCTCCTGACAACCGAGTATTTTGGTGATCCTCCTCCGGCCAGGAGCGCAGCATGTGGTTCCCTGCCCTCGTCCAGCACCTTCCACCCCCTGCCCCCCGAGAGAGAGACGCCCCTACACCCTCCCAAACATGCATATATATACATGTGTGCACATATATATATGTGTGTGTGTCTCTGTGTGTCCCTGCGTACACGCCTCCAGCTGCACGTACGCACTCGCCCGCCTCCAGCCCACCAACCGAGCAAATTCGAGCCGAGAAGGGTATACCTCTCCCAATTTGGCTATAACTTTCCTTCCCGTGCGGTGCCAGCGATAGCAGAACGGCCTTTTCCTTCCTCTCTTGTTACCAAGAGCAGCAAATGCCTTTTTATTTTTTTTGTTATTGTTCCCTCCCCTCTCTCTCTGTCCGTCTCTCTCCCTCCTGGCCCCTGGCGCCCCCGTCCCTGCTGCCCGCCGGATAACCTTCCCTTTCTGTTGCAGATTTTGAATACCTGCTGCCCAACAGCTTTGAGTCGGAGGGACATGTGTTCATTGCACCCAGGTAGCTTTGCGTGTGCGCTTGCCGAGGTGTGCATCCACCCCGGCCCTGCTGCCGAGCCCTCGCCATCGGCCCTCATAACCGCCTCATCGTGCCTTGTCCCCTCTCCCCGTCCCGTCTCACCGTGTGTGTCGTGTGCCCGCTCGGCCCTGGGGGACCGCCGCCGGGACCCCGGCCCCGCTCTGCCACCCGGTTGCATTCAGCACGGTATATATGCACCTGCCCGGCCCGGCCGCTGTGCGTGCATATATAGCTATAGTTTCTGAAAATTGGCCCCCGGAGCGAGCCGGGGCGGCGCTGGCATCATACAGTCGTGCTGGCTGCGGGGGGGTGAGGAGCAGGAAGGACAGCTTTTGGCTCAGATTCGGGATGCCCGGGGTGGTACGGGGAGGCTGACGGCTACAGACTGCCACCAGGAACTTGAGGACAGCGTGGTGTCCCTGGACAAACGGAAGTGTCCCCTCCCCTGGTACTGTGCCACTTAGTGTTGTCACTCAGCAGGGACAAAGGGCTGTCCCTCGGTGGGGTGTTAAGGGAGCCCTGTATCTCTGCCAGCATCCTGCCCTTCCTGCTGCTGACCAGCTCCAATTAACATTACCAGCTAATCACCCATGTGCTTACCTGCCATTATTGCAGCTAAAAGCCCTGTTAGGAGAGGGTTCATCCTTGCAGTTCTTGGGGACTGCAGAAGGTTGAAGCCACAGTTCAGCCCCACTTGTGCCACCTGCAATACCCCCTACCCTACCTGTCTACAGCAGCCATTGTTCCCTTATACCGGTCCTGAGTAAAGCAGCCCAAAATGTGCAGTTCCTGTGCAGCCCCAGCATTTTGGGGAGCACTTGTTCTCTGGGTGATGCCCAGGGCAGCAAGGGGTGAGGTCTGGAAAACGTGGGACCCAGAGCAGAATATTGTTGAGAAACAGAAAAACCCTGTGATTAAAATATTGGTCTGTAACTGTGTTGGGGGGAATAAACAGGGAGGTGATGTCCAAGCCCAAGGCCTAGGGAGTGGGTCTCTGCCCCCTGACTGCTCCCCAACAGCTCCCAGCTGCCCTGCTTAGGCTGCAGTGATGGGGCCAGTGACCAGCATGGGGCTCCATGGCCAGTACTGCCAGAGAAAAAAGCGGGAGGGGGGGGGTTTTGAAAACTGAGGTGAGCCCTGGTGCCCCCATGCCCCCAAAAGCAGTTCTCTTGGCACCCTTCCTCCTCTGGGCACCAGTGTGGTATGACTGGGGAGGATTTTGTGCCTGGGGCGGGGGCCTGGCACCCAGGGCGACTGTATGATCTGCTGTTGGCACTGCTGTGCCCATGGGCCACTGGGAATTTTCAGAAACCATATATCCCCTGTCCCCCGTGGGTGTGTGAGTTCCTGTATCTGTGCGTGTCGGTGTAGACACTTAGGTGGCCGCTCCCCGCAAGCAGGGTGTGGGGGCGCCAGGCTGGGCTAGCCAGGGTACCCCAGCTTTTTCAGCTGCCTCATGGGCATGCTCCCTACCACCATCTGTTCCAGTATCTGTCCTCTTATTGAGGTTTTTGGCAGAGTCAGGAGTTTGGCAGAGGGGACATAAGCAGGGGGAACCCTAAGCCACCACACACTCCTGCAGCCACATCAGAGGCTGGGAGGCTCCAATACCCTAGGGTGGCACTAACCTGTGCCAACCCACTAGAACCTTGTGTGACCTATGGGGTCATGGCTGTTCACAGCATCAGCAGGGCCAAGGCTCTGCGCTCAGGGTAGTCCCAGTCCAGAAAGGGGACACAGCACTCTCCACAGTGCTCACCCCAGGAGGGGCTCAGTGCCAGCGATGCCCATGGGCAAGTGCCCACCTCCACTGGCTGGACCACACCCAACACCTAACTATCTATGCAAAAGATACAGATATGGCTGCCGAGTGCCTGTGTGGTGCCACCAGCACAGCCACAGGGGCTCCCAAGCCAAAGCCCTGCTCACACCCACAGTGGAGTCCCCACTCCTCAGGGGAGGGCAGGGTGGGCATGGCAGCACCTGCCTGGTCACACAGGTAAGTATAATAGAAGAAGTGGCCAATCCCACCAGTAGCCCAACCTGGTGAGAGATGGGCTCAGGGTTGTACCACGCTGGGCAAACTGGGATCTATCAACCTTGGCCCTGGAAGAGGTGACGGCAGCTCTGTGCCTGTGGCAGTGACAGACCCAGTGGCTAGCATGACAGCCAAGCCAGCAGCACTGCAGGCAGCAGAGGCTGGCTGCCAGGTAGTCTGCAGAGATGCCCACAGCCAGCTGCCCCAGCAGGGTGACACTGGCTGGAGTGGTGGCACATGACCACCATCGTCCCCCTGGCAAGCCTGGGTGCTGGCAGCACGGCCAGCACCTTCCCCTCCATCCCTGGGGGAGAACTGACCTTGCCTTTTCCATCCTCGCGAACGACAAACCTTGTCCCCCAAATCCCAGAGAGTATTGCAAAGACCTCGACTTGTCGGATAACAACACCGAGTTCCTGGAAAACTTTATTGCCCTCATGGAAAAAGTGACCCCAGACTCCAAGCAGTGTGAGTAGCTGGGAACGACTGGGGAGGGGGCTGGCAGCAGGGTTTGGGGGCATGAGGGGATGGGGAGAGATGAGGGCAGGAGGGGAAGTGCTGGGGTTGGGGTCCTGGAAGCCACCACAGAGTGTGCTCAGAGGCAGGGCAGGGGGAGCACAAGTGTCCCCCAGCAGGGCCAGCCCTCACCTCCTCCTCCTCCTCTGCATCTTCCTCCCAAGGTGACAACTTCCTCCTTCACAACCTGATCCTGGACACAGGCATCACTCAGCAGCTGGTAGAGCGAGTCTGGAAGGACCAAGACCTCAACACGTAGGTGGAGACGAGGTGGCTGAGGACACAGGGACATTAGGACAGGCTATGGGGACAGGGATGGGAGCAGAACAAAACTCAGCTGATGGCAGGCTTCTCTCCTTGCAGGTACAGCCTCTTGGCTGTCTTTGCAGCCACCGACGGCGGCATCACCCGCGTGTTCCCTAACAAGTGAGTGGCTGGCTGGTGTGTGCATGTCTGGCCCCCACTGGTGACATGCCTACTCCCACGGGGCCATCTCGGGTGGGACCAGAGTCCAGTAACAGTCATGACCATGGCTGCTCTCCCCCAGGGCTGCAGATGACTGGGAGGAGGAACCAGAGCCCTTTAATGCCAGCTTCTATCGGAGGAGCCTGGACAACAAGGGCTACATCTTCAAGCCGCCTTACAGGGACAGTGAGTGCTAGCTCAGGGTGTCAGGGGGTGGCACAGGCTGACACTGGCTCCACGTGTCCCCTGATGCCACTCCTGCCCTCTGCAGCCAGCTACCAGGCACTGGACCTGGAGAACAACACCATCGGGATCCTGGTGAGCACCGCTGTGGAGCTCAGCATCGGGGGCAAGACACTGAAGCCGGCAGGTAGGCAAGGAACAACAGCTTGGTGCCCTGGTGTCACCAGGCTCAAGGGGGACCCTGTTGTTCCTCACAGACTGAAGTTTACCTTATCTCCCCTTTGCCCCAGTGGTGGGGGTGAAGCTAGACCTGGAGGCCTGGGCTGAGAAGTTCAAAGTGCTGGCAAGCAACCGGACGGACCGTGACCAGCTGGGCACCCGACGGGTACGTGTCTCAGGGCTCCCATGGTGCTGGCATAGTATGGGGACAGGGACAGGGATGGGGAGGGAGCCCTATTTGCTGAGGAAGTAGCTGGGGAGCACTACGCAGTGTGGTGCCTGTGGTCCCACTGGGCTTGTACCTCCCACACAGGCCTGCCCCTCACGCTGTTCTATCAGGGGGCATCTATCCCCACCCCTTGGGGACACCACCCTGTATGTTCCCTCCTGTCCTGGAGGACAGTTCTGGAAGGGATGATGGCCTTGCTAACCTGTTCCTCTGACTTGGTTTTGGTTGACAGTGTGACCCCTCCACCAGCTGCGAGATGGACTGTGAGGCCAATAACAAGGTGGGTGGAGGGCAGGGATGGGGACCGCAGGCAGATGGCTGGGAGGGCTCCCTATCCGTAGCCCACCCTGCCTGTGCTGTCTGAGTGAGTGCAGCCACCTGGCCCCCTGCCCCTACCAGAGGTCAGCCATCCCCTGCTCCCTCTCGCAGGGCGAAAGCCCCAGGGGTTGTGCCCTGGACTGCAGAGCCCCACTGAGGGGACTGTGAAACACCCCAGGGCGGGTGATGGTTCCTGCCAGCTGCACCCAGCACAAGTGTTCACAGCAGCAAAATGCTCCTGAACAGCCCTCGAACTTGAGGACAAGGCACTGACCTCCCTGCCTGACTGCCTGTCATGCTCCAACCCTGCCTGTCCTGTTTTCTCTGGGCATGGCTGGGGATGAGTGACACTTCCCTCCCTTCCCAGGACCTCATCTGTGTCCTCATCGATGATGGGGGCTTTCTGGTGCTCTCCAACCAGGAGGACCATTGGTACCAGGTGAGCAGTGCCAACATAGCAGCCCTCCTGTGTGTGGGATGCCAGTGGGGAGATGAGACCTTTGAGCTGGTGTCAACACAGCCCTGCTCAAGTCCCCAGCAGAGGACACCCACAGTGAGGTGGAATTTGGGTCCAGATTCAGTGTTCCCATCCCAGGTGGGCAAGTTCTTCAGCGAGGTGGACGCCAACCTGATGTCTGCCCTCTATAACAACTCCTTCTACACACGCAAAGAGTCCTACGACTTCCAGTCTGTCTGTGCCCCCGAGGCCCAGAGCAACACAGGCGCTGCGCCCCGTGGCGTCTTCGTGGTGAGCACCCATGGGGGTGGTGACCACCAGGCACTCTGGGAGCACGGGGACAAGCAGGTGTGTGGGTCCTCAGTGCCCTGCGTGGGGACCTACTGGCTCACTGCCCCCCTCTTTGCCCACAGCCCACCGTGGCTGATCTCCTGAACCTTGCCTGGTGGACTTCGGCTGCAGCCTGGTGAGTCCCCTCCTCGGAGGCTGTTTCCACTGGGGAGTGCCACAGCATGTCCCCAGGCCTGGGACAGCTGTCATGGATGCACTGCCTTTCCCCAGGTCCCTCTTCCAGCAGTTCCTGTATGGCCTCACCTACAGCAGCTGGTTCCAGACAGGTGAGTCCTTGGGGAGCCCCAGGGTGGGGAGCTGGCAGAAGACTTGGTGGGGGCATGTGGCCAGGGATGCATCGCCCCTGGCCCATGGCACTGTGCTGGCACAGAGGAGGTGGCAGGGGACAGCATGGAGGCCAGAGAGACGAGCTGCATCATGAAGCAGACGCAGTACTACTTCAGCACTGTCAATTCCACCTACAACGCCATCATTGACTGCGGCAACTGCTCCAGGTGGGTCTGGCCCTGCCATTCCATCACCCTGGCAGGCTTGGGGACACCCTTTGCCAGAACCCCTGTGCAGCCATCTGCATGGGGGTATTGAAAAATGCTGTGCAGTGCTCATGAGGGGACTGTGGTACCCAGACAGGGAAACAGAGTGCAATGTTAGCATCCCCATGGGCTGTAAGGGGACACTGACGTTCCAAGGGCTTCTCCAAGTGGGATTGCGTCCTGCAAGCCCATCAGTGCCATTTACCTGGGCAAGCCCCTATGCATGGGGATGGAGATGGGCATGGGGACTGGAACAGGGATGGAGATAATGGAGATGATAGAGATGGAGGTGGAAGTGGAGATGGAGATGGAGGTGGAGGTGGAGGTGGAGGTGGAGGTGGGGACATCCCACCACTGACTCAGCTTCCCCTGAGCCACCTGCCAGTAAGGCTGGTACCAAGGACTGGGATCAGGATCAGGATGCAGGGTAATTGGGGTCCACGCTGCTGTCACGCCCCCAGGCTCTTCCACGCACAGAGGCTGGCCAACACCAACCTGCTTTTCGTGGTGGCTGACAAGCCCCTCTGCAGCCAGTGCGAGTCCATCAAGCTGCTGCAAGCGGAGGTAAGAGGTATCCTTTGGAGGCTGAGCAGCATCCCGCAGGGACGTGGTGGTGGAGGGGTTGGGGGAGAGGTGGATGCTGCAGAGCTGGGCAGGGGGGCTGGGAGTTGCAGGGTCAGCTGGAGGTGGGAAGAGCTGACTCGTAGGTGGAGGGGCTTGGGGTGGCCATGAGGCACCCCACATGCTCCCACCACCCTGTGCCTGGTGGTTTCCTTGACCTTTGAAGCCCCCCCGAGGGACCCCAACCAATGTGAGCTGGTGGACAGGCCCCGCTACCGGAAAGGCCCCCACATCTGCTTTGACTACAATGCAACAGTACGTGGGGTGGGGGATGGGATGTGGGGGTGCAGGGATGAGAATAGCCCCAGGAGGGGTCCCCAGCGGAAGGAATTGGGGCAGTAGATGCCCTCTGGGTGGGGAGAGCAGAGCCAGGGGTGTCCCCAGGGGAGCAGAGCTATGGAATGTACCCCTGGGGGAAATGGGAGCAGTGGATTCCCCCTGAGGGGGAGTGTGGAGCTGTGGAGGAACCCTGGGGAAGCAGTGCCATGGGGTATCCTCCTGTTGGGTAAAGCCATAGAGGGACCGTGGCAGGTGGGAGCCTTGGGGTGCCCCCTGGAGAGATCAGAGCCATGGGGGGAGTCCTTGGGATTGCAATGCTCAAGATGTCCTTCTGAGGAGGAAGTGGGGCCATGGGGGTCCCCAGGGGAACAGCAGCATGGGATGCCTCCAGGAGAGTGGAGCCATGGGAGTCCTGGGGCAGGAGAGCATAGCAGAACTGCAGGAGAGTGGCAGGTGTCCTTGGGGTGTGAAGCCACCATGGGAAGTACCCTACAGCCCCTTTCCCTTTGACCCTCCAGGAAGATACCTCAGACTGCGGCCGAGGGGCATCCTTCGCCCCCTCCCTGGGGGTCCTGCTCTCCCTGCAGCTGCTGCTCCTTTACTCCAGCACCAGCCAGCACCCGCTCCCCCCGGCCGCCTGCCTTTAGCAACCCCCAGCCACCCCCACCAGCTCTCTTTTCTTTCGAGCTCCATCTCCATCCCCCTCCTTGGCTCAGTGGAGCAGGAGCAATGTCCCCTTCACTGCCTTGGGGACCCCTGCAATGCTGCCCTGTGCTCCCTGCTGGCCTCAGCCAAAGAAGAGTTGGGGCGCAGGCAGGGGCTCCCTGGCAGAGCAGGGACCAAGTCATGCCCTCCTGGCTTCTCGGACTTGGAAAGTGGCACTGGCACCCTCTGCCCGCGACACCCTGTCCACCTCGCCTATTTTTTTAGCCTGAAGATTTTAAAGCAGATCTTTCTACATCGAGTTTCTGACATTTTCTTCGCCTGGAGACCAGTGGTGTTTATTGTCAGCAATGAGGACACATGGGAAAAAAAAAAGAGGTGGGCGGGGGGTGGAAAAAAAAGAAAAAGAAAAAAGGACTTGACTTGACTGTGCGGGTCAATATTATTTTTTCCAGCAGGTTCCAGGCCCCTGGGCATGCAGGGCAGCTCTAGCATTCCTGCAGGCTCGGGGCAGGGGCAGAGAGCAGCCAGCTGTGGCCTTCACCAGGGCAAGATGGAGGCCTGGTCCCTGCTTTGGGCTCAGCTGCTCTACTGCATTCTTGGGCACAGCTACTGGGGTGAAAAAGAGAAGAGGGAAAAAAAATGTATTTTGTTTCTTTTCTGTTATGCAGATCACTGTGAAATCCTGCCCACCCCAGCACCTCCAGCCACACTCGCCCTGGCAGCCCTGCCAAAGAAATCATGCTGGCCTGGGGAACATGCTGCTTGTCCCCAAGGGCAACATGCCATATGCCCTCAAGCAGGTTGTGCCATGTGCCCCACAGTGGGATGTGCTCCCAGTGGGAAATGGAGCATGTGGTGCCACATGTCCCCAGAAGGGATGTGCCACGCCTTCAGGCCCATCCCTTGGGGCACCATCATGGGGGCTGCTGGCAGGACACAGGAAGGGAAGCTCACAGCTGGGATGCTGCCAAGGTCCTGGCTGGGGGCACTCAGTGCTGGGAGGTGGGAGGTGGCCCTGTATTGGGGCACCCCAAGGTGCTGGGACTCACACCAGGGCGCTCAGGTGGGGGTGTCATCCCTCCCACCAAAACAGTGGGTGCTGAGGTGGACATAGGGACTGATCAGCCCTGGAACACCACTGTACCCCACCACCACAGCCAGGAGAGATGCTGCGGGGCTGGAGTGGCACAGCACAGGGTGCAGGGTGCCCAACCGTGACATCCTAGAGTGCTGTGGTGCAGGGTGCAGGGGTGGCCCTACCCACCCCACCCATGTCCCTCACTGTTCCCAGCAGTGCCAGGAGACCCTGCCCAGTCAGGCAGCCCTGGGGACCCTCATCCCCTAGGGGGACCCTGCTTAGAGCCACCCTATCAACTGGACCCAGGGGAGCCCCCTCAGCACAACCACACCGGGGGGGACTGAGGAGGGCACCAGGCGCTAATTAGTGCTGGGGTTAATTAATGGTCATTCTGCTTGTAGCTTTTTCAGTGTGTGTTCGGTTACTGTCTCTGGGACCGTGTTTGAACAGATGGCTCTGTGTTACCGGGAGTGTGTGTACTTCTGTAGTCTAGTTAGGTGCTCTGCCAGAAAATCACCACTATACATACCTATAAATATATACATATATAGTCTATTTTAAGTTAAAAACAATGAGACAAAGGGGCAGCACGGCCCTGGGCCATCCCACCAGGGTCATGTCCTGCCCTGTTCCCACCTGAAAGCTTCTCTCTGCTCATGCAAAGGTGTTGGGTTTTTAATTGATTTTCTTTATTTTAGGGTGGTTTTTTTTGTTTTGTTTTTTGGTTGTTGTTGCTTTGTTTGGGTGCCTTTTTTGTTTGTTGGTTGATTTTTTTTTTTGTACAGAAGAGTTGGAAAACTTAAAAATCCAACAAAAAGACAATTTGTAAGATATTGTGCGTGTGACTCCTTGTAAAATATTTTCAAATGGTTTATTACAGAGACTCAGTTATTAAATAATGTTCATATTTTCACTTCACAGGCAGTGGCTGCGTCATTGCCCGGGTATGTGGGCAGAGCCGGGGGGAGGGGACAGCACAGGGAGGAGGCGGGCAAGGGTGCTCCTGCCAGCGGGGCTGCTGCCCGCATGTCTGCCTGCGCCTCTGCTGAAAGGCCGTGAGGACGGACGTAGGCAGGATGTGGCACGGGCTGGGGTACAGGTTCAAGGACACCCACAGTCTGCATAGGCCGTGGGGTAGGCGGGGCTCGGCCCCGCAATGCAGTCCCTTCAAGATTCCACCTCCCCATGTGCCCCCCTTTGCTCACATCCCCATGTCCCCTGTGTCACCCCACCACTTTCTGCTTGTGTCCGTTTGAGTCTGTGTCTTCGCATCCCTGTCCCCCTGTCCTGTGCGGCCCGTGTCGCCGAGTGCCCCCATGCTCGGCCGGTGTCTGTGTAAACCCACACAAGGTTTGTGTCCCAACCCCCAGTCCATTTCCCCATGCCTGTCCCCCTAACTGAGTTCCCCCATCCCTCTCCTACGCTTGTGTCCCGCTATGTCTCTCCCCAGGTTCCCCCGTGTCTGTGTTTCGTTCCGATCCCACCCACGTCCGTGCCCCTCCCCGCCGCGGCCGGACTCCATGTCCCAGGGAGCCCCGCGGCCGGACTCCATGTCCCAGGGTGCCCCGCGAGCGGCCTCCAGCCCCGCCACCCGCAGCGCCAGGCCCGGCCTCGCTCTGCGCGGCGCATGCGCACAGCTGCTGTTTGTCCGCGCCCGGCCTGGCCTGCGGCGGCTGTTGGAGGAGCTGGGGCCTAGTCAGGGGCAGAGCGGGGCCCGGCCCGGGGGAGGCGGCCCCGGCGGGCGGGCGCTGGGACAGACCCGTTCTGCCGGTGGGGGCCGAAGATGCGGCGGTACCTGCCGGTGGCCCGGCAGCACTTCCTGGCGGCGCTGGCCGGCACGAGCGTGGTGGTGAAGTCGCTGAGCGCCGCCGTCCTCCTGCTCTACCTGCTCTCCTTCGGTCTGGACACGGCCTACGGCCTGGGGG
Organism: Indicator indicator; assembly: GCF_027791375.1. Taxonomy (NCBI): domain Eukaryota; kingdom Metazoa; phylum Chordata; class Aves; order Piciformes; family Indicatoridae; genus Indicator; species Indicator indicator. The sequence goes on along the minus strand of NC_072024.1, from coordinate 18,526,178 downwards.
TGACCCCCGGGTATCTCCTGCCCCCAAACTTCTGGGTGTGGACGCTGCTGACGCACGGACTGGTGGAGGAGCGGGCCTGGGGCCTGGCGGCCAGCCTGGCCACTCTGGGGGTGGCTGGGCGGCTGCTCGAGCCTCTCTGGGGAGCTCTGGAGCTGCTGGTCTTCTTCGCGGTGGTGAACGTCTCGGTGGGGCTCCTGGGGGCCCTTGCCTACTTCCTCACCTACGTGGCCTCCTTCCACCTTCCCTACCTGTTCGCCGTCCATATCCACGGCGGGCTGGGCTTTCTCGGGGGAGTCTTGGTGGCTCTCAAGCAGACGATGGGGGACAGCACCGTTCTGAAGGTGCCCCAAGTCAGAATGAAGGCTGTTCCTATGCTCCTGCTCCTTCTCCTGTCTCTACTGCGCCTTGCTGCCCTCGTCGAGAGCAATGTACTGGCCTCATACGGCTTTGGGCTCCTCTCCAGTTGGGTCTATCTCCGTTTCTACCAGCGGCACAGTAGAGGCCGTGGAGACATGTCCGACCATTTCGCATTCGCCACTTTTTTCCCCGAGATCCTGCAGCCTGTGGTGGGTCTGGTGGCCAACGTTGTGCACAGCATCTTGGTGAAGGTGAAGGTCTGCCGCAAGACAGTCAAACGCTACGACGTGGGCGCCCCGTCATCCATCACCATCAGTCTGCCGGGGACAGACCCCCAGGATGCTGAGAGGAGAAGGTACCACTAGCCCTGCTCCCACTGGGCATCATTTCTATGGGCAGAGAGGTTCAGAATGAAAATCCAAATGAGAAAGAGGGGGAGATTTGGGCACAGGGTGCTAACGGGAGGCTTTCTCCAAGGACTCTGCTGGGGGCTGCCCTCCTTGCCACAGAGGTCATGGGGAGTGGTTTGGGTGGTTAGTAGGATATTGTTCTGCTCTTCCAAATGTGGAGCAGTGGTAAAGTGCAGGGTAGGAGTGGGGAGATCTTAGGGAAATGGCAGGTAAGGTTAGAGGTCCCTGCAGAAGGAAGGGAAATGCCCGCTTGTCCAGGCAGATGCCAGTGCCCTGCTTGTGGCAGCCCTGCACCCATCATTTTAGCGCAGGGAAAAGCAGTGAATCAGTCCTGTGCCCCAGACTTCCCATGCCTGGCACTGGCCTTCCTGACTCCCAGCAGGAAGGTTTGGACAAGGCATCGGCTCTCCGCTTTCCCTTTCCATGTTTTATGCCTTTCTTGCCCCATTCCCAGAGCAGCCCATATACCATCTGCCTCCGAGCACACCATGTGGCACAAAACTTGGTGCATGTAGTCTTGAGAGCATGGGTGGGTTTCTGTAGGCCAGTGCCAGGCACTCCAGATGATCTCCAGTGCTGCTGAATCCAGCCACTCCTGTCAGGAAGAAGCCAGGGACAGACTTGCACAGCGCCCAGTGGGGTTGAGCTGTTAACCCCTGCTCTGGCATTGGACCCAGGTTTAACCTACGTCTGCCCTTGCCCCACAGGCAGCTGGCTCTGAAGGCCCTGAATGAGCGGCTGAAGCGTGTGGAGGACCAGTCAGCCTGGCCTAGCATGGAGGATGACGAGGAGGAGGCACCAGTAGTGGTTGCAAAGGCTGACAGCCCACTGCTGGCTGACCCTGGCACTGCTGGGAAGGGCACCAGCCAGGAGTCCAACCTCATCACCTTCCAGGATGCCCCATCCCAACTGTGACCGGCCAACACACCACCCCTCTTCCCCACCCAGTCTCCATTGGAGAGCTGCTAACCCCCATCGTGTCCCCTCCCACAGCCAGGACCCTCGGCAGGGAGCAGGGACTCCTCCTGCAGCAGAGGCAAGGGGCTACCTCATTCCAGTGCTTCACTGCTGCCCATGGCCAGCACTGGGCATCCAGGACAATGCTGTTGGCACCACCAAAAGTACAGGGGTTCCTGGAGCTGCTCCCTTCCGTGCAGGACAGGCCGTGGATGTCAGCACTGGCAGCTGTTCTGGGAGGGGGACATGGGCCTAACCCCTACCCCGAGGCCACTGCACTTGCCCAGGTGGGAGCAGTCAGCAGCGCTTCCTCGCTTCTCCTCTGCACCAGGGGTCAGTCAGAGCGCTCAACACTTACTCCTCCTTTTTGAAGGTAGTTTCGTCCCTAACCAAGGGAATGGGAAGGCTGGCAGGTTTCTTTTCTGAATCCCTTTCCTATAGGCAGCCTCCCCCAGCCCCAGCAGGAGCTCACCATGACTGGTGAGAGGTTTTCCAAGTAAGGGGGGGTAGGCTGCTGGGCAAGAGGAGGCCACCCAGCCTCTCTTGTTAGTGGTCCAGCACCACCATCTCTGGGTTTTGTGCACGGGGTGGTTCTCTTTTCCTCCCTCTCCTGCCCCTGATGCCAGCCCTGCCAGGAGCCAGTGCCCTTGGACACTCCTTGGCTAATCTGTCAGCTTACACTAGAAGCTGGAATTAATTTTTACAGTGAGGCTGTTGCTGCTTCCTCTGGCAGCAAGTTTTCTTTCCTGCGGGTAGAATATGGGCTCCCCCTTCTCTTTCCCTTCTTATTGATGAGCTTTTGGTTTTTTTTCTGGATGGAGAGGATGCTTCCTGCAGCAGCCTCCTCACAGCTCCCAAACCCCAGGCAGCCCAGGATGCGGGTTGATATGTTGTGATTATTTTTTTAAAGGACCACATGAGAAGGTTTTGTCAACCAGGAAAAAACCAGACATTTCGTTATCAATAAAGAGTTCTTTGAAAGAGTTGGCTCCTGCAGCAGAGCAGAGGCAGGACAGTGGGGTGGATCCAGAGTGGCTCTGGGATCTCTTGCACAGGAGCCTGGGAAGGTGTGTTCTTCCTGGGTGCTCCCAGCAGAGGTGGGGAAATCAGCAGGGGGTTATGTCTGTCTGAAACCCAAAAGCCCCCCCCCCCCCCCATACCCCAGGCAGTAAAGAGGGCTTGTTGCACTGTAGCTGCCTGAAATCTTTATTAATAGAGTAAAAGCTCTGGATACAGAGGAATTTCCCAGCTTGGGAGCTGCTCCAAACTCTCCAGCCCTGCTGAGAGCAAGATTCATGTCAAGAAGGAGCCACTGCAGCAGATGGAGCCTTGCATCACCCAGCTACCCTAGTGGCAGGTGGGCTGGAAGGGAGGCTGTTGTGAGGTGGCGAGAGGTGAGGAGGTTCTTTTTGGCCTTCCTCAGGGCTGTTCAGGCTGGCTCCAGGGCTTGTTCCTCAGGCCTGTGCCTGAGTCTTGCTGCTCCCTGTGCCCCTCAGAGGGACAAAAATCTTCACAGGCTGCTGGTTTGCAGCACAGCTCAGTAATTTGGTTTGTAAAGTGAACCATCACCTCCTGCCAGGCTGAAGCTTCACTGGCCTGGCTGCAGGAAGGATTTGTGCGTGGCAATGGGTGGCCAGATCTGTTGCCATTCGGCAGGGTTGACTGTACCAGTCCTACGTAGCCCCCAGGTCCCTGCATGGGGCTGCACCTTGGGGACAGATGTTCCACTGTCCCACAACATCTGCGTTGGGTGAGCCACCCTGCTTGAGCCCTCCCATAGCTGAAGCCACAATTATACCCTGTTCTTTTTTCACTGGCCAAGCTGCCTCTGTGGTAGGAGAGGCAGTGCAGTGCCTGCTGCAGCCTCCCAGGTGAGCAGAAACACACTGCTCTGCTCACCAGGAACATGACAGCTCCTGTCCTGCCTGCTCCAAAGCATCCTTGGTTGGGAAGGGAAAAGGAGCAGGAATCCTGAGTGAACCTTCTGGTTCCCAATACTGAGCACCAAGCTGCCGCAGGGACCTGAAGCTTTACCTGTGCTGGGAAACATTCCCACTAAGGCAGGCAGGAAGTGGGCAGCTCCTGCCCACTTGGTGTCATGCATGTTGTTGCCATAGCTGACGCTGCAGACAATCCAAAATTCAAGAGATGAGTGAGTAGAAATCAAGTTCCAAGGAAACCCTCTGTGAGCAGGGGAGCCCTGGCCTCACTGGCTCGCAGAGGGGAAGTTTGGATCTGCGCCAGTCCCTCAGTGCTGGCTCCGCTTGCGGTACAGGTAAGCGTTGCTCACCTGGTTCATGATAACCAGGCTAGTGAGAACAGGACACAGCATGGCAAGGTACCAGGAGATGCTGGTCACTGAGGTAGTGAACCACAGGGAGCACATGCCCAGCATCAGACTGGCACAGCCCAGCAGGTAGCCCACAAGCCCTGAGGTCGCATGGTACAGCTTGAGCTTGGCCAGTGTCCAGTTTTTCATCAGCTTGGGGTACAGCAGGAGCACACCCCCCCCGCACTGCCCAGCAGCATACAACACAGTCAGCAGCCCCGTCAGGCCATGCCAGGTGACGAAGTGGGCCTTGCCATTCAGATGCTTGTTGTAGGTGATGATGCCCAGCCCCAGGAGGGCACAGAGGAGGGCAAGCAACTGGAGGGCCCAGTGCACCCGCACCTTGACTTTGCGGGAGAAGGAGCGGAGCAGCGAGGTCTCGGGAGAAAATATCAGCAGGGCTTCCGTCATCAGGAACGAGAACTGGGAGACAGAGGGAAGGAGGAGTGATAGGTTGCTCCCACCTCACCGCTACGGCCGGGAGCTAGACCGGCGGCGGCGGTGGTTCAACGTCGCCCAGGGTTCAGCGTCCCACCACCCACGGAACGCAGAGAGACTCTACCCTCACGCCAGGCGCTCTCCGCCATCAAGGCCCCTTCCTTGATGGAGGGAGGGAGGTACCCGTGACAGAGGGGCAGCACGGCAAAGTGGCCGGTAACCGGGGCGGCGGGACTTACCGCGAGCGTCATGAGTAGCGGATGCCAGGAGAAGAGGCCTGCAAGGGAAGCGTAGGCGCTGAGGTGAGCTGAGGATAGAGAGGCCCAGCCCCCCCCAGCCCCGGTTCCGGTCCCGATCCCGCCCCGGCACTCACTGGATCCGGGCCGTGCCAGCATAGCCACAGCGGTGGGGAAGCCAAGCGCCACGAGATGAGCGGCGGCGCCGGCGGCGGCGCGCAGAGAGCGGTACAGACGGGATTCAGTCTCGGCCGTAAGGGCCATGGTGGCCGGTGAATGGAGGGGGAACCGCCGCGACCGAGACCAGGGGGCCGGAGCGCGGGCCCCGATTTGACGAGCTGGGCTGTCCGTCCGCGTTAGAGCCCACTTCCCCCGCGCTGCGCCGCCGTTGAATGGGTGGGCAGCGCTGTCGCTCAGGATGAAAGCCCGCCCCCAGCGGCGCGGCCGTGTGACGTGTCGCCCTCAAGATCCGCGCTACGGTGGCTGGCACGGCCGTTGTGCAGGCGGTGCGCGCCGCTCTGTTCTGCTGTGCCTGCCGGCCCGCCGCACAGCCCGGCTCTGCCTCGGATCGCCATGGGCGGCAGGATCGAGTGCGTCTTCTTCAGCGAGTTCCACCCCACGCTCGGACCCAAGATTACCTACCAGGTGGGAGATGAGCCTCGGCCAGTGAAACCAGGGTGGAGGGGGCGGGTCACGGGGCAGGGCCGGGGTCCCGCAGCCGGGCCAGGCTGAAGCGGAGCCTTCTGTGCCGCTGCAGGTCCCAGAGGACTTCATTTCTCGGGAGCTCTTCGACACCATCCAGGTGTATGTCATCACGAAGCCCGAGCTGCAGAACAAGCTGATCACCGTGTGAGTGTTCGCCGCTATCCGGCTTTTTCTGGGGGGGCGGAGGCTCTGCCAGGGTGAGAGGATGGCTTGGTGATGGAACAGTAGCATCTGTCAGTTCTGGGCTCACGGGAGGCTCTGTGGTCAGCAGGATCGTTTCGATGCCTGCAGTAGCCTGTGCAGGGGGGTTGCAGACTGTGTTTTGTAGTCTGAGCATTTGGGGATTAGGCATTGCGTTTCCATCAGAGAAGACCCCATTCTCCAGAGCCACACAGGAACTAGCCTTGTGCGGGGCTTAAGCCTCCCTGAGGGCATAGGTGCAGGTTCTGCTTCTCTTCTGCAGGACAGCCATGGAGAAGAAGCTGATTGGCTGCCCTGTGTGTATCGAGCACAAGAAGTACAGCCGGAACGCTCTGCTCTTCAACCTGGGCTTTGTGTGCGATGCTAGAGCCAAGGCCTGTGCACTGGAGCCCATAGTAAAGAAGCTGGCTGGCTACCTTACAACCCTTGAGGTGAGGCCCAAGCCAATGTGAGCAGAAACAGGCTGCCTCAAGATCCACCCCCCACAGAGTCACCAGTCTCCTGGTACACATTGTGGGTCATTGGGTGTTGCTGGGGTAGGGACCAGGTTTACAGCAAGGAGGGTACTCTGCTGGCACATTGCTTCGAGTTTAAAGGAGGATGGGATCCAAGATGTGTGGTTCCTACAGTAAATAGCTCTGTGGGGAGGAGCTGATTTGATTTTCTGCTCTCTTTAGCTGGAAAGTGGCTTCATCTCAAACGAGGAGAGTAAACAGAAGCTGGTTCCCATCATGACCATCCTGATGGAGGAGCTGAATGCCAAAGGAAAGTGCACTCTGCCCATAGGTACGGCAGCCATGCCAATACAGCACTGAGGGCAGGGGTGGGACTGGGAGGCAGCTGAGCCAGCCCCTATCCAGATCAGCTCTTCCTGCACTGCTCCTGGCAACTCCCTGCCTGTCCACACTTGGAACTGGGGATGTCTGAGCTGGGTGGCTCAAAGGGCCAGGAGGGATGGGGTTGTGGGATGCAAACACTCTTCTCCATGTGGCATGGTGCTGTCCTGAGGCTGATAGTTGCAAGCTCCTGAGGGAGTACAGGTTTCTGTGGGCTCTTTGCTTTACCTGGCTAGATGAGTCAAACACCATCCACCTGAAGGTGATTGAGCAGCGCCCGGACCCCCCCATCGTGCAGGAGTATGATGTCCCTGTCTTCACCCAAGACAAGGATGACTTCTTCCACTCCCAGTGGGATCTGACCACACAGCAGGTCTGTGTACTTCAGTAGGGGCAGCATGCTTTGAATGGGATCTGTTTCCAGCCTGCCTGAGGGCAGAGGGGAGTTGGGCTGTCCCAGAGATCACCACGTTAATGAGCACAATTTGGTGCTCCCCTTGTCTTTGTGCTCATATCCGTGAGTAATCCATTCAACCCAAAACATGGATAAAATGCTGTTGAGGATGGAGCCTGCCCATCCCATTGTGCTTCCAGGCACAGGGAAGTTTCTTGGGCTTCAGGGTGATGCCTTTGGCCTCTCTTCTCTCTCTACTCTTAGCTCTTGCTTCCTCCCCTTCTAGATCCTGCCTTACATTGATGGCTTTCGGCACGTCCAGAAGATTTCCGCAGAAGCTGATGTGGAGCTGAACTTGGTGCGCATTGCAGTGCAAAACCTGCTGTGAGTGTGTGTAAGGGCCTCGGCAGCTCACAGGAGCAGGGGCAGGGGGTGTGCTGGCAGACGGAGTCTCACCTTTCCCTGTCCATCTGCAGGTACTACGGGGTCGTCACTCTCGTTTCCATACTCCAGGTGGGTCAGGCTGTGGAGTGTGGGGCCTCAAGCAGCATTCAGGCAGTGGCTGTGCTATTGGGGTGGCCATGTAGGGGGACAACAGGGCTCAGAGCAGGGCAGGTCTGATCTCAGAACCATGTCTGAGCAGATCTGGTTTTCCCTTGTTCTCCAGTACTCCAATGTCTACTGCACCACACCAAAGGTCCAGGACCTGGTGGATGACAAGTGTCTCCAGGAAGAGTGTCTGTCTTATGTCACCAAACAAGGTATGATGGTGTCACACTTCACACTGAGCTGCCAGTGGAGGCAGGGGAAGAGGGCAACTGACTGGTGACTTGTCCCTGCAGGGCACAAGCGAGCCAGCCTCCGGGATATCTTCCAGCTGTACTGTGGCCTGAGCCCTGGCACAACAGTACGAGATCTCATCTCCCGCTACACCCTGCAGCTCCAGAGGGTGGACGAGAGGTCAGAGCCAGCACCCTCCTGTTCAGTCCTTGAGGGTGATAGTGAAACCAGGGGTAGTAGGGCAAGTTGAGCCAGAGGGAGGGAGGAGGAAGTACCCAAATCCTGGGTCTGTGGGACAGGAAACATAGAATCATAAAATCATTTAGGTTGGAAAAGACCTTTAAGATTGTCACATCCAGCTGTTAACACATCACTGCCAAGTCCACCACTAAACCATGTCCTCAGGTGCCACATCTGTAAGTCTTTAATACCTCCAGGAATGGTGACTCCACCACTTCTCTGGGCAGCCTGTTGCAATGCTTAAGCAGGAGAGGGAAGCCTCAGGAGCACTGGATTAGGAAGGCAAAGATGGATTAGTACAGACAAATGAGGTTGGGACGATGAAGGGTGAAGGCTTGTGACAGCCCCTTTCCCTACAATGGTGTGCCAAGGTGGAACCAGAATGAATGGGAGGAGCTGGTGCATTTGACATCTGAGCATTGTGGTCCCTTCCCTTCTTGTGCCCAGGAGGCTTATCCAGTTTGGTTTGATGAAGGGCCTTATCCGGCGGCTCCAGAAGTATCCCATCAAGGTCAGCCGGGATGAGCGAAGTCACCCAGCCCGGCTGTACACAGGCTGCCACAGCTACGATGAGATCTGCTGCAAGACTGGTGAGGGTCCAGGCTCCTCCTCGCAGGTCTGGGGGTGGGGAGAGGTGAAGGGCTGTGCACTGGTTTCATGGTCTCCCTCAGCCCTTGGGAAGCCATCATACTGCAGGGACACAGGACTCTGGGCTAGGTTCTGTGCTGAGCTGGGGCTGCCAAGCCCATGCTCCAGGGGAAGGGCTTGGGATGCCCAGCTAGTGTCCAACTCCACTGTCGGGCACCCTGCTAACCCCACTACCATCTCCTCCCAGGCATGAGTTACAAGGAGCTGGATGAGCGCCTGGAGAACGACCCCAACATCATCGTGTGCTGGAAGTGACGGCGGACCCGGCAGCACCGGGGCCCGTGTGTCCCCCAACGCGTTGCCCCGTATCTGGCCTCGTTGCGCCCCGCCGGCCGCGGTCGCTCCTCCGCGCCACCAGGGGGCGGAAGCGTCACCCTGCCGTTGCTATAGCGACGTTGTCGCCGCGGCCATGGCCGCTGTCGCTGTGGCGCCGTTGCTGCCCGCCGAGGTTGAGGCGTTGGTGCGGGCGCTGCAGGCCACCGAGCTGCGGGACACCGGCGGACAGGGGTGCTGGGGGACGCGTGTGCTGGGAACGGGGTCTAGAGGGCCCCGCTCCTGTGCGGCCCTGGAGGGTCTGGGAAAGGAGGAGCACAAAAAAGGAGTCAAAAGGTTGAGGCGACCCCGTTGGGGCTGTGAAGGGAACCTGGATGCGGCCTCACCAGAGAGCTTGGGTGGGGTTAAGGAGGGGTTCCAGGAAGGTCTAGTGCACAGAGGTGGTCTCAGAGAGTCAGGGTCGGGTAGAGGCGGGGCCCCAGTCGTGCAGTCTTCTTGGAAGAACAGCGAGAGAGAGAGAGAAAGAAGGGTCCCAGATCTGGGGTCTCTCTGGAGGACCTGTGGGAGTAGGGGTGTTGGATGAGAAGGACTCCCAGTTTTGGGGTGTCTCATGGTGGGTACTGCTAGGGCCAGGCAGGAGGACGGTGAGATTGGGGCTGCCACAGGTCGAAGCTGCAGCCCTAGGGAGCACAGGTTCAGGGGATAGTGTGGGATTTGGGGATTCCTGGCAGGGCCTGGGCATTTCCTGGGGATGGTGGTGCTGGGAGCAGGTTTCCCTCCATGAGGGACCCTCTTCAGGAGGACAGTGGAGCCCCACAGCTATTGACCAGAGGTCTCTGGCACTGATGTCTTTGCTGGCTGCACTGCAGGTGGCTTCAGCAGCAGGAGTATGTAGAGAAGCTCAACATGCACGCCATTCTGAGTGCCTCCATGGGTCAGGAGCAGCTCCTCACTGAGCTGCTGGTCACCTACACCAAGGTGAGCCTCCTTGGATGTGGTAATGATCCCTATGGCAGGCCTTTAGCCTCAAGCTGGGGTTGTCTCATAAACAGTGTGCAATTTTTGAATAAAATGGTGAAGAGTCTGTTATATCTGGCAAAGATGTTTGACTGAGGGTTTAGATTTGGGGTTGGTTTTTTTTAATTAAAGGTCAAGCTGTGATATTTCTACTTGCTGGTCTGTGGCTCCTCTCTTCAAGGTTGTTTTGGTCTCTTTTATGCACCTGCCTCTCCTCTGCCCTATTCCTGGGGTGACCCAGTTCCACAATGTGCTGGGCTGCACCACAATCTGTGATGCCTTGGACCGGCCCAGCTCCTCAGGGTCATCTTGCCCCTTTGCAACCCCAGGAGCTTACTCTGCCTGCTGATCTGTTGGTGAAGAACTGTTGATTTCTGAGCTGGGTGAATATAAAGCAAGCATGCCCAAGGCTACCTTCCTCCATGGAATGATTCTAAAGTCTGTGTGGCTGAGCACTTGCAATAAAACTGATTCCCCCCATATCACTGGTTTGAAAGGCTTCACTTCCCCCATCCTTTCCCTGTCTAGATTCCTGTTCTCATTGGGGAGCTGATCTCTGTGGAGATCTGGAAGCACAAGATCTTTCCCGTGCTGTGCCGGCTGGAGGACTTCAAGCCAAGAAGCACCTTCCCCATCTACGTGGTGGTGAGTAGAGGGGGCACTGGGCACACAGCTGGAAATTGTTTGGGGACCACTATGCCTAAAAACAAATCTTGCCCTGAAGACCTCGGAGCTGCGGTTTTGCATCTCACTGGGCTGAGCAGCTGCGGTGGACAGTGTGAAGCGCCTGGTTTCCTAGAGCTGCGAGCAACAAGCTGATGTCTTTGCCCCTAGGAGGGACAGGGACCCATTCCCAGGGGAGCTCAGCTCTGTGAAGGGGCTCATAGGAGCTGCTGGATGCAGCAAAAGCCACTCTAGGGATGGCTGTACTCCAAGCTTGTAGTTCCTGGTGAATCACGCTACCCTCGCTCCCAAGCAGCAGCACTACTGGGATGTTTGCCCCCACACCCCAGGACTGTTTGTCATCTTTAATCAGAGGGGTCTCCAAGGTTATGTGCCTTTGGGTTAATAAAATCGTAACTTTTTCTTACCAAGCTTCTGGAAGTAGTGGTCCCTTGGGCCATTCTTGGCAAAGGAGTGATCTCAGGAGATGGGCTCCCCTGCAGAAGAATGCAGCCCTTGACCTAAGGGAAAATCTGCCCCAGGCTTGAAAGTTTCATCCCCTTTTCAGTCCAAAGTAACAAGTTGCTGGGGCAAGGCAGTGACCACCTTGGGCAGCCATTTGTCTGCAGCACTGCCATGAAGCAGTTATATCCTGGTTCCCAGACTGTGGACAAGGCTGTCTGCCCCAGTACCAAGGGCTGAGGGCAGACTAGCCATGCAGGGTTCTGTCCTGTCTGGGGCAGTGACTCCTTGATGGTGCCAGAGACTGCAGCTTGCCCAAGGCTATGGTTGTACTGCCCCAGTAGTGTTGAGAGAGAGCCCTGAGGAGCTCTCCCTGCTGGGGGCAGTGTCATAGGCACATTAACATAAACACTGCCCTGAACTGCATGAACCAGAGCTGTTCTAAAGATTTCAGCACTTGTGTTTGGTTCTTCAACTTGCATCTGGCCACAACTACATAAAGACCTTCCTATAAGAGCCCTTTTCTCTGTCCTTTTGCCTGTGTCCTCAGTGCTGGTGACTTCTCCTCTGTTACCTGTCTCTTGCCACTTTCCCCTACAGCTGCACCATGAAGCCTCCATCATTAACCTCTTGGAGACAGTTTTTTTTCACAAGGTAAGAGGCTTTATTCAGTCCTGAAAAGCCCCTGGGTGGGAGTGGAAAGGCACAGCTGTGGGAACTGGCCCTCTCTGAAACTCTTTTTGTTGTGAAGGAGGTCTGTGAGTCAGCAGAGGACAGCATTCTGGATTTAATTGATTATTGCCATCGAAAACTGACCTTGCTTGCAGCTCGGAGCACCAACAGACAGAGCAACCCAGTGGAGCCTCATCCTGAGGATCTGGCTAGCCTTTCATCTATGCAGGTGAGGAGCAACTCCTATAGCTCATTGGGGATACAGATGTAGTCAGCCTAAAGAGGCACAGGGAAGGCCATCCCATGGAGAACCCCCTTGGGTACATCCCTAGCACCTTCTGCCCATCTTGAAGAGTGTTCGATGCTGGTGCATGTCCATGCCAGCAGCCCAGCTGGACTGGGGCTGCACCTACCTCCTTCCATCCTACAGCTGGGCTTCCATCCTCTCTCGTGACAGTGCCACTTTCAGGCTTCCTGCAGGACACGGTCTGAGCTCTGCAGGGGGATGCTGTGCAGTTAGGCAAAGTATTGAGCAGAGGGGTTTTGGCCATTTGCTGTTGCTCTTGAAAATTCTGTGGGTATGCCTCCCTGGAGCTTGTGAAACCACCTTAGTTCAGGCTGCCACTGGAGCCAGCTGGAGGTAGTGTTGAAGAGGGCCCCTTCTGTAAATCGATGTACGACACGACTCGAAATTGTCTCATGTGACACCCCCCCCAGCTTCCTCATCTCTCTAAGAAATGCCTCCTCTCTCTGCTGGTTGAGCCAGCAGTGAGCCTGGAGCTGATCCCAGTCAGGTGTTCCCAGACTGCTGTGCACACCTTGCCAGTGTGGGACCTCTCTTTGCTTCTGATGCTTCTCAGCACCTTGAGTTTTAAAGTGTGTGCACCAAGAAGCAGGGTTAGAGACAGCTTGCAAGCTTGGCCTCACCTCTCTGCATCGCCTCCATCCTTTGGCTTGTTGCCTGAGCACATGCTCTGGTCTTCCAGAAAAGGGGAGGAAGTGGAGATCACAATAGGGATGTTTTCAGGAAATGTTTTCCCAGCTGGGGAGGGGAAGGGATGTCTCTGTTAGTGATTTGAAATGGCTGAAATGAAAAAAGTTACATTTCTAGCCAAAGGGATTCTAAAAAGTGCTCTCCAGCCAAGGAGCCTGGTTTCCTCTGATTCATTCCAACCCCTCCTTGACTCTGCATACAATGACCCCTATGAAAAAGCTGTTCATGCTCTCTTCTGTGTTGTGGAACCCATTGTCCTTTATGACTGTGTATGGTGGTTACCCCTGGAGCAGGACCTGTTCTGCTGTCCCCCAGAAGCACAGGAAAAGATAGTCCCTGCCTGAAGGTAGCCGAGACGAGATTTGGATAGGAGGAGCTGTGGAAAACAGCCTTACTGGGAGAGTTTGGAGAGGGAGGGGAAGAACCCACAAGGCTTTCTTAGTAGCTTGTGGGGCACCAGCATGGGGAGTGCAGGGTTTCTTACCACAGGAATTTGGAAGGGAACTGTTGCAGCAGCACTTTAGAGAAATACGAGCTGTTGAGGTCAGTGCTCTGCACACAAAGATGTGAGCTGCTGAGCATCTGGGACTGGAGAGGAGAAGCTCTTCCTGGGCCAGGGAGAAGGACTTGGCACCTCTCAGCCTAACCATCCTGATGGTCTTGAAAGAGACTGAGTCAGAGGGTGGTCAGGCTATTAGCCTGAGCACATGGGGTGTGAATGGGGTGTCCATGCTGCCCTGAGGGGAAGAAAGTCAGGTGGCTGGAAATCATGATGTAGCTGTGTGCTGGGATAAGCACAGGCAGATATCCTAGCTGGCTGTACACAAGCTGGAGGGGAGAGGCAGATACAGGAGAGGTGGATGTAGGATTACCCCTGTGCAAGGGCCAAGTTTCTCCTTCCTCCTCCTCCTGTGGTTCCTCTGCTGATCATGCAGCTCCCCTCTTCGTCAACCTCACAGGTCTCTACACTCAATACTTTGCCTAACTGCACAGCATCCCCCTGCAGAGACCTGAGCTCTGTGGTCTCTGCAGGCTACAAGGTTTTCCCAGAAAAGGAGGGAAATCCCCAGATAGTCTGGGAATGGCCTTTTTCACAGAGTGTCCCCATGCAGGAGTGCTGCTGTTGGTAGCTACCCGTGACCTGTTGGGGTAGGGAGATGAGAGATGAGGAATAGCAGGCTGCAAGCACTTCTGTTGCTGCCCTGGCAAGCAGGCAGTGCTGGCACAGACGAGATGCGAAACAGTTTGTTTTGCAGGGTTCTGGTTTCCTCCCCAGTCTGTGGTTACAGATGGGCAGCCAACAGCTTGTCTTCTTGTAACTCCTGGGAAATGGGCCCTGAGATCCCGAGGCTGTGCTTGTCCCTCCACAGGAGCTGCAAAAGCAAGCGGACAAGATGGAGTTTGAGATTTCCCTGAAAGCTCTGTCTGTGCTGCGGTTCATCACTGATCAGGTGGAGAGGTAGGCGTCCAGGGGCAGCAGTGGGCAGAGCCCAAGCTCCTCAGCTGAGATTCCTGTGGGTTTGCAGCAGGTGCCCTTTCAGCAGCTAACTGTGCCTGCAGCAGCACTGTGCCCCGGGAGGCAAATACAGCAGCACTCCTCCCTGCTCTGTGGTACTTTTGGGAACCCAGATCTTTTTTTTTTTTTTTTTTTTTACTGCCTCTCCCAGTTGCCTCAGGGAGCATTTGTATCTGTTCTGGCATTTGTCTGTGAGCACGATTTCACCCTTTTTGTCATACCTCCAGCCTGCCCCTGAGCGCACTGACACGGATGCTGAACACACACAACCTACCCTGCCTCCTTGTCCAGCTGGTGGAGCATTGCCCCTGGAGCTACTGGGAAGCAGGTATGGATTTGCCCTGGGGCACCATGGCAGTGTGCTGGGACCTGCATCCACTGATAAGTCTGCTGTTGGAGCCTCTGCAGAAAGCTGCTCTCCCTCTACTTTCCCCTCCAGGTCCTGTCCTTGCTCCTTACAAGTGCTCCCTGCCTGAAGCTGTTCAGCTCAAAAGCAGCTGCAGTACAGCTGGGCCAGGGATCCAGCAGAGCTCCATAAAGCTCATTTTGCACAGGGCAGCGTCACTTCCAAGCTGATCACAGCCAGAACAGGAGCAGAGCACATCTGCCAGTCCCACCTTCTCCTCTGAAGAGTCTTATCTTAGACACAGAAAGACCAGAGTGCCAGTCTCAGCCTTTCTGCTCCTTTCTGGGACAGCTGCCTCCCACAGCTCTGCAGCCAGGCATGCCACCCTGCAAGCCTCCCACTTCACCCTTGCCTGCCTCTGAGCAGTGGTGGGGCACAGCCTGGGGTGTGGGAACTTGCTTTCCTCTCCCCAGCCCTGCACCAGGAGGGTCACAGCGCAGGCAGGGGAGGAAGAGATGCTGGGAAGCACGTGACTCTGTGCCTGAAGAGAGGAGCCCAGCAAGATGGGGTAGCTTTCCTCCTTCTGCTGGCCAGGAAACACTTCCCTTCTCTCTGCCTATGCACCTGCAGTGTCAAGAGGGAGCTTTGATCCAGGGTCCTGAGGGAGAGACTGGAAAGAAACAGAAATGCAAAGGCATTTCCAGGCTGTTGAGATGCAGGGTTATATCCTCCATCCAGGAGAGCAGCACAGTAGCTCCTGGAGCTTGTTTGTCTGCTTCTGGCTTTAACTGGAAGAAGAAACTCCAGAAGAGCGGGTATTAGCTGTGCTGGTACACCAAAACATGCCTCTCCAGCCACTCTGTTCTTGCAGCATGGGCTCCCCCACCCTCTATCTGTGCTCTGCATTCCTGACTAAGTACAGTGTGAGGTATCTCATAGATTTTTCAGTTCCTGCCACAGCCCTATTTTAATACATGAGTTTTATTTTCTCTAATATATTGTCTCAATGCCAAGTAGACTGCTCTGCTGAGTGAAGGGGTGGGGAAGGTGAGTCAGGCAGAAGCAGTGTGGCTTTCTTGTGGTGAAATGAGGCAGTGGGCATGGCCAGCATCCCCACTTCTGAGCAATCTTCCCTCAGTGAGCACTGCCTCTCCCTGGAGTTGCATGTTCTTCTGTCCCTCAGGCAAGTTCAAGAAGTTTGAGAATGGCACATGGCATGTGGTGCCCCCTGAAGACCAGGTGAAGATGACCAAACTCGATGGGCAGGTGTGGCTTGCCCTCCTCAACCTCCTGCTCAACCCCGAATGTCAGCGCAAATACCACTTTGATGGCTTCAACAAGAGCCAGCTCCTCAAGGTAGGACCCTACACTATGATGGCCATGGGTTCTACAGAACAAAGCATGACCTTGCCAGCGCTAGGCACCTCCAGGCATCTCTCTTCATCCCCACTATGGGCTCCTAGGAGTCAGTGGTGGGAGAGCTGCAGGGTCTGTCACTGTGCCAGGAGGAGCAAAGCGAGTGCACCTCATGAGACCCTCATGGGTTGTTCTGCCAAAGCCCCACAGATGCCTGCTCTTGTGATGCTGCTTCCCCTGCTGTGGGTCCCTGGTCTTCAGCTCTCTCCATTCACTCTTCTCTTCCCCTCCATGGCCACAGCTCCGTGCATTCCTGACAGAAGTCCTCATTGACCAGCTGCCCAACTTGGTGGAGATACAGAGATTTCTGAGCCACCTCACAGTGACTGAGCCAGCTCCCCCCAAAAAGGATCTTGTCCTGGAGCAGGTATCCTGTGGCTCTTTCTTCACCTCTCCAGACACTCTACTTTAAGCCTGATACCTCTCTACCCCTTTTTCTCCCACCCAGCTCAGCTCAGGAGAGACAATGCCCTGGCAAAGCAACCAAGCACCCATTTCACAGATACTCTGTTATTGCCAGCAGAGTTGTCCATGGAAGGTATGGGAGCCTTGTGCTGCTACCACAGTGGCCAAACAGTTGCATCTGAAGGCATCAGTGCTGCATTATGCACAGCTCTCCATACTGCACTGAGTCACTGGGATAGTGGCTGCATGTGGCATAGACAGCCCCAGCTCTTTGTTTAACGTTTATGAGTTTTTTTTCACAGAATCACAGAATGTTAGTGATTGGAGGGGATCCAGTCCAAATCCCCTGCCAAAGCAGGATCACCTAGGACAGGTCACACATGAACACATCCACGTGGGTTTTGAAAGTCTCCAGAGGAGACTCCACAACCTCTCTGGGCAGCCTGTTCCAGTGCTGTGTCACCCTCACCATAAAGAAGTTTCTCCTTATGTTGAGGTGGAACCTATTGTGTTCCAGCTTGTACCCATTGTGCTGAATTCCTAACTCGCCAGGGAAGAGTTCCCTTTTACAGCCCTGGTACACTGTGTATGGAGGGCTGCCAGAGTCTACTTATAGAGGCTGCAGTCAAACTGGTCCCAGCTGATGTTTGGAGCTTAGGCATTGGGCCCTGAGGGTCTTCAAACAGTGTGAGGTTCTTGGGGTTTTAACCCATGCAGTGGTAATCTCTGGAGAAGAGTGTTTCTACTGCCTTCTCGTGAGCTGAGGGGAGAAACTATGTGTTGGGGCAGATCTACAAAGAGGCAGCTGAGAAGAGCTGAGAGAGCAGAGGCTCTTCCCACACCACTTCCTGAAGATGAGTAGGTTGGGCAGTGGCTGCTTGGGCTGTGCAAACGGGGAGCACACTGCTCCCAGTGTGGCTGGCCACAAGTCCCAGGAGAACGGTGATGTGCCCTTGCCAAAGCTGGCTGTGGCTGAGCCAGTCATGGGCCATGCCAGGAGCTGGGACTGGGGAAGGCTTGCAGCCCAACAAGCCAAGCCATTTGGGCTGGGGAGGGCAGCAGGGTGGAGGTGGTTTTGGATCTGCTCCATGTGCCTCAGCTGTCAGCATGTCAGCAGGGTAGGGATGGGCAGCTGCCACTCTGGGGACCTCATGTAGTCCTCACTCAGGCTGCTGACCTTCTCTGTAGCTCTGCTTTTGTGCAGGGCTGCTGCTGCCTTTGCCAAGGGCTGGGACTGAGTCTGGTGGGTGGGCAGGAGGAGCCAGCTGGAAGCACACACATGGGCTCCCTCCTCTGCCCAGAAAGCACTGAACTTGCAGCCTGTCACCAGGCCAAGATTTGAAAATGCCTTTTTCCATTCGGCTGCTCCCATAGCAGCCTCCTCCCCTTCCAGGCCCAGCTATTTTTACTCTGCTGGAGAAGGCAGCACTGTTTGAAGCAGCATGGTCTCTTCCAGAGCCTGAACTCCCCAAACTGCTCTTGGCTGGTGCTTTCCCTTTTGTGCTGGCCAGCCCTTCCCCATCTTCGGGGAAGTGATGAGTGGAAAAATCTGCTCAGGCTAACAGCTCCAGAGCACAGGGTTCATGGCACTGCTGGCACACAGGATGCTGAGATCCCTGTATCACCAAAATGAAACCCCAGGCCTCAGGGATGAGTTCTGGCTCATAACCAGACCCCCAAGGTTTTTTCTTGTTTTGCCTGAACACTCGGCAAGTGCATCCATCCCCTCTGTGTAGCCAAAAGAACACCCTTGCTCCTTGCACCTCTGCACGTGCTGCTTCTCCTTGCCCTCTCTCCCATGCCTCTCCCCCCAGTTTCCCTGCACTGCAGTGCATTTGATTGGGCTACAAGCACTCTGCCTCTCACACCAGGTTCCTGTCATCTGGGACCACATCATCAAGAAAAACACGGGGAAGTGGGAGGCCATCGCCAAGCACCAGGTGAAGTGTGTCTTCAGCCCCACTGAGGAGGAGCTGAAGCTCCGTGCACACAGGTGAGGCCCTGGCACATGTACACAGTGGAGCCAGCATTCCCATTAGCATGGGCTCTTGGTGGCAGGGTGCAGCACAGACAGCGTGCTGCTTGTTAGCCATTCCCTATGAGCACCCTCATCCCCCCCTCTGCCTTCCACAGGTGGACACAGATCTACAGCCTAGACATGATGGAAGCTCTGGCCCTTGACAAGCCTCACTGCAGGGTGTGTGGTGCAGAGGCAGCCAAGCGGTGCTCTCGCTGCCGGAATGAATGGTACTGCACACGGTAAGGAAGCCCTGCCACCCCTGTGTCCCCTACAGTCCCCTACAGCCACTGCCCCTGCAGTGCCCCCTGCTCCCCAGAGCACCACAGACCTCACCAGAGGATGCTAGGAGAGGATCAAGGGAAGCCAGCGATCCCACCGCTGCTCAGCACCATTGGCTTTCTGCTTGCCATGTACTGGTCCAAATCTTATGGTGAAGATAACGTGGGACACTGGTAGGGAGGGTACTGGTGAGTGCTATGTTGCTGCTGCAAGGTGCTGAGCTACCTCTGCCCACCCCACCAGCCGAAACAGGGTTCCTGTGGTAACAGTCTCTCTCCCCTGTACCTTAGTGGGAAGAAAAGCACTCATGGCTCTGTGGGTGTGGGTGACAGGCAGGGATGTGGCAGCTGGGATAAACTGAATCTCCTCTGGTCCTGAACCATCTGGCAACATTTGTCGTTAAACCGTCTTAGCCTCTGGAACTGGGGACCACGCTGACCTCCCTGTTGGGCTAATGCTCATCCATGCCAGTGCCTGGAGGAGTGGTGCTGGGGTTTGTCCTTGCCCCCTGCTTTCTTCCTGGAAACGGACATGGCCCCACTGTGTTCCCACTCAAGCTGCAGGTCCCCTGCTTTGTGGCAGAGCCCCTGAGCATCAGCCTTCCCCTCCACAGGGCATGCCAGGTCCAGCACTGGCAGAAGCACAAGGCTGCCTGCAACCTTATGGCTGGGGCACTGAAGAGTGTGGATGGCCTGTAAGGGAAACAGTGACTAGCATCTGCCCCATGGCTCAGCAAGGCAGAGGTAACACCCTGCTTGCAGCTGGAAAGGAGAAGCCAAAAAAGGCCCCTCTGCTTGACCTCAGCCCCGGACAGTGCTGGCTGGTCTCAGCATCTCACACCACCCCTCCTTGCAGCCTTCTTTAATAGACCTCCTTATGCACCCTACTGCTGCTTGGCTCCTTTTTTTTTCTCCTAGCTGAAGATGTTAAACCACTTCCTCCTCCCCTTTGCCCCTATGGAGAGGGATGCATGTCCATTTTTCCCCTCTGCAAGAATAGAAATCCCAAAGAACCCGAAAAAAGATTGCGGTTTCCAGAAGGGCCAAGCCCTCGGTGGCCGAGGTGCGTGAGCCTGGGGGCGGGAAAAGGGGCTCAAAGGCCTCCATGCAGCCTCTAATCTTTTGGCTGCCATCGTTAGGGCAGCAGGGGGAGGTGGAGGATGTGGTTAGCACGAGCACCTTGCACTGAGAGCACAGGGGAATTTCTGGGGTGTTCGTCATTTGCCACCTCACAGGGATCATTTCTCCACCCATCTCAGTTCATGTAACATTGGCACCCAGGGCTTGGGCCCCTGTCCACCAGCAGCTCTCTGCAGGTTGACTGCTGCCTGTGCCTTAGGTGCATCCCCACCTGCTCCATACTGCAGCCACTGCTAGAGGGCTGCAGCCTTGGTCTGAGCACGGCTGGGGATGGTTAACGGTGCCCTCACCGCCGTCCATCTCCGAGTCTGATGGGGTGCCCGGGGCACGCCCCGCTACACACACCCCAAGACAGGCTTTACACCAGCGCTGCGGCTGCAGGAGCCACGACAACGGGCAGGAAACCACTCGGGCCGGTGGAGCAGCCGAGGCTGCAGCTCCCGGCGGCAGCTTTGGCTGCTGTTCCCCAGCCCCCTTCAGCGGGGAAGTGAGGCGCGGAGCGTGGCTTGCCCCGGTCCCGTGAGAGGTGCTCCCGGAGCGGGCTACCCCTTCTCCCGGAGCGGGCTACCCCCTCTCCCGGAGCCTAACCCCCGCCTCCAGCCCTCCCCGACGGGGTTTCTAGGAGCGGGGCTGACGGCCAGGACCCTAGGGCTCTGCTCCCGCTCCTGCCTCAGTTTCCCCCGCGGTGCCCGGACGGGGCGGCCCCTCCCGGTCCCGCCCCGGCCCCCATCGCTGGTGCCGGCCCCCGCCCGGCCGTCGCGCAACGCCCGCGGCCGGCGAGCCATGGAGCTCATCGAACTGCGGAATCTGCAGCCGGAGCCGCGGCCGGGCCGGGGCCGCTTGGAACGGACCAATGCGTTGCGCATCAGCCCGGCTCGCCGGCCCGGCCCTGCCCTCGGCTCTGGAGCTCAACCCGATCCGCGGCTCACGGCAGCGCCGGGCGCCGGGCACCGCTTTGAGCCCCGCCGCCGCGGGCTCCACACCTGGTGCGACCTCTGCGGAGACTTCATCTGGGGCGGCGGTAGGAAGAGTCTCCAGTGCTGCCGTGAGTACCGCGCCCCGAGCCCCCTCCACCGGGTACCCCCATAGCGCACCGAGCATCCCCCAGCCTGGCATCCCTACTACTGGGCGCTGGGTATCCCATCGCTGGGCAACCCCACCAGGCATCCTACCGCTGGGCAACCCCACCAGGCATCCTACCACTGGGCACCCTTACTGGACACCAGCCATCCTGGTAGTGTGCATCCCCACTGGGCACTGTGTGTCCCACCACTGGGCATGGCTATCCTGGTGCCATGCACCCATACCAGGCACTGAGCATCCTGGTACTGGACCCCTGCACCAAGTACCACGTGTCCGAGCACCAGGCATGCAAAACAGGCTCTGAGCATCCTAGTACTAGGCATGAGCTGTGGGCATGAGCATCTCAGCACCAATTACCTTCGCTGGGCACCAAGCATCCTAGAACTGGACACCCCAGCTGAGTTCTGGGAATCCTTAGACCAGGCACCTGCACCAGACACTGTGCCTCTGGGCACCAAGCACTGCCATTAGGCAGCAGAAACTTGGGCACTGGGCAGAGCCACAGTGAATACCTCAACCTCATGTTCCTGTGCTGGGTAACCGCACCAGGCATCCCAGCACTAGGCACCCACTCTGGCCACTGGGCATCCCAGTACTGGGCACTGGGCATCCCAGCTGGGGAACATGGGCAATGCAGTACCAGCCAGCAGCTTGGCACAGCACCATGTCCACATAGATGCTGCTTGCATGGCCCCATGGCACTGGCATAGTGTGGGCAGGCAGCCAGCACTAGGCATCACATGCCAGTCCTTGCCCCACCAGTACCCTCCCCAGCACATCCACTGACCTTGACACCCAGGGCCCCAGTGGTGATACTGGTCCTATCCCTGTCCCCAGACTGCAGCTTCACCTGCCACTATCGGTGCCGGGCCTTGGTGCGACTGGACTGCAGTGGCCCTCTGGGAACTGGTGATGAGGACGATGGCACTGAGCAGGCACTGGAGGACACCAATGTGGTAGGGCCTGGCTCATGTCTGTGAGGAAGGGGTGTGTGGTGGGGGGGGAGGTGGCTATTCTGTGCTGTACCATGTGAGACCATGTCATTTCAGGCTGTGCCACACTGTACCAACCCATGCTGTGCCAGGCTAGGCAGGGGTGGGCTGTGCCAAACCATGCTGAGCTGATTGAGGCTATGCCATGCCAGACTGGTTGTTGCTGTGCCATGCCAGGCTGTGCCAAGCCGTGCTGGGCTTTGCTGTGCTGTGTCCTGCCAGACTGTGCTGAACCATGCTGTGCCAGGCTGTACCGAACCGTACTGGTCTGTGCCGGGCCACGCCACGCCATATCCATGCTATGCTGGGCCATGCTGTGCCGTGCTTCTCCAGGCCTTGCCGATGCTCAGGCGGGTCAAAGCGGCAGACTCCGGGCGCAGATGAAATCACCGCCGGAAGCGCGGCCGCGCCGCGCCGCCCCCGGCCCGCGTCAGCCCCACGACCGGGGCGGGGCCGGACTGGGCTGGGAGCGGGCGTGGGGACCGCGCTGAGCCGGGATCGGAGCAGGACTGTAATAGGGACTGGGCGGAACCGAGCCGGGATCGGGACAAGGACCACGATAGGGACCGGGTTAAGCTGAATCGGGACCGGACGGCGATAGAGACCAGGCAGAGCCAAGCCGGGACAAGGACCGCGCTGAGCCGAGCCAGGATAGGGACTGGGGCCGCGCTGAGCCGAGCCAGGACAAGGACCGCGCTGAACCGAGCCAGGATAGGGACTGGGAGCGCGCTGAGTCGAGCCGGGAGCGGGCTGAGCCGAGCCCCATCTCGGGGGCCGGCCGGGCTGGCGCGGAGCCGGGTGTGCCCGTGTGCCCGCGGGGCCGTGGGGCGGGCGGGGCGAGCCGTGGCCATCGCCGTGCCCGTGCCTGTCCCCGTGGCCGGGGCGAGGAGCGGCGGGGCTGGGAGCTGTGGTGGGGCGGCGCTGGCTCTGCGGCGGGGCGGCGCGGGGGGTACGGGGGGCAGCACGGCCAGCAGCGGCTACTGCAGCCAGGAGGACTCCGACTCCGAGCCCGAGCTCTTCTACACCGCCCGCACCTCCCTCGGCCGCCGCCCGCGTCGCCGACAGGTCTGTCCTGGGACGCCGGCCGTGACGTAATGGGGGGGCAGGGTGACATCAGCCGGGGGGGACGTACCCCCGTCAGGGCTGGGTGCGAGACCAGTTGTCACCTTGCCGTGGGGAAAACGGGGTGCGGGCGGTCCTGTCTCGGAGGTGAGCACGGTCCTGCTGTGGGGCCAGACTGGGGCCAAGCATGACCCTGCTGCAGCGTGAGTGTGGGGGCTGAGCATGGCCTTGCTACAGGGCAAGTGTCGGGGTGAGCACAGCCCTGCCGTGGGGCAGGGTGTCCCTGTGTGGTTGGATGTCACACTATGGCACACTGGGGCAAGCAGGGCTTTGCTGCCTAGCATAGCCACCCCATGGGTTCACAGGGCTGGAGTTGCTCCCAGAGGGGGCAGTGGACAGTGCCTGGGGGTGTGGGGCTACCCTCACTCTAGGCAGCATCACAGTTGTCCCCATTCCATAGGGACCCCATCAGGGGCCAGTAGTGCCCACATGCTATGGAGTGGCTGTTGTTTTGGGTGCTCCCAAGCCCCATGGCTCCATAAGAACACATGCAGCTCTATGCAGCTGCTCTCCCACCCCATGTAAATACTATCCGTGGGTGCCAGTGACAGGGATGCTAAGCCAAGACATCTGGGTCCCCCTTGTGTGGGACCACCACTTTGAAGTGGGGTGCTGGCAGCATAAGCAGGCTCCACCCCCAGCTCTCCTGCCTCAATTTCAGGGCATCCCTGCAGGCACCCAGCCTGCCCTGACACCCTGGTGCCAGGCTGGTGGCTGCCGTCACTCTGCCTTAGGGACACCTCTCTGATCTGGGGTGCCACGAGGGGATGCCTGGCCCCAGGGTGTCCTTGCAGTGGATTCACCCGTTCCTGCAGCCCCAGGGATGAGGGCTGGGGGAATGGCCAGTGCTGGTGTCCCCAGAGCAGGGCTGAGGCTGCAGTGAGCTCAGCCATGCTTCTGAAGCACGGTCCAGCTCAGCGCCAGCCAGGCTGATGCAACTCCATGCAACCGCCCACCCGTGTGTGTGTCAGCTGGTGTTTTGGGGCAGGCTGGGGGGTGGCAGGATGCTGGGGCAGGCAAAGGGTTTCCTCTGCCTGCCATACCACTCAGCCCAGCTGCTGTCATGCAGGATGAGCCCAGTGAGTGGGAGAAGACAGAGCTGGACCAGGCGCAGGTGGAGCAGCGGATCAAAGAGTACAACAGCCAGATCAACAGCAACCTATTCATGAGCCTGGTATGGGGCTGGTGCAGGGCCAGGGAGAGTCATGGTGCCCTGCCCTGGTCCCACTCATCCCTCCATTGGTGTCTCTCAGAACAAGGACGGCTCCTACACCGGCTTCATCAAGGTGCATCTGAAGCTGGTGCGCCCTGTGTCTGTGCCAGCTACCAAGAGAGTCCCCTCCGTACAGGCAGGGCGCCCAGGGCCATGCACCCAGGGGGTGAAGCGACGCACGTCCTTCTACCTGCCCAAGGGGACTGTCAAGCACCTGCACATCCTCTCGCACACCCGTGCCAGTGAGGTCATTGATGCCCTCCTCCGCAAGTTCACAGTTGTGGACAACCCCCACAAGTTCGCCCTCTTCGAGAGGTCCGAGAAGGATGAACAAGGTAGCGCTCTGGGAGAACCCTGTTCCCATACTGGTGGCCATGTCCCCATCATGGCAATAACCATGGCATCCCCACGACCCCTTGGCGGAAGAGGGCCCATGGTGGCAATAACCCCATGGCGGTGGTGTCCCCTATGGTGGTGGTGTCCTCCCTGGCAGTTACGTCTCTATAGTACCAGCTTCTCTCTGGTGGTGGTGTCGCCATGGTGACAGCTTCCCTCACTTGCAGTAGTGTCCCCTGTAGTGGCAGCATCCTTGTGGCAGTAGTGTTGCCCATGGTGATGGTGTCCCCATGGTGGCAGCATTCCTCATGTCAGTGGTGTACCCCATGGTAGCAGTGTCCTCCCTTGCAGTGGTGTCGTTACAGTGGCAGCTTTCACTAAACAGCAGTGTCCTTGTGGTGGCAACATGCCCGTTATGGTGGTAACCCCCTTGGATGGTGGTGTTCCTATTGTCTGTGGGAGCAGTGCCCCCTGTAGCAGCAATGGCTCCTGTGGCCAGCAGTGTCCCATGTCACCATGGGCATGTCTCCCGCAACTGCAGTGTTCCCCATGGTGGAATGTGCCCACAGCGGCAGCATCCTCACGATAGCAGCATCCTTGTAGGAGCAGTGTCCCCCATTGCAGTGATGTCCCTATAGCGGCACTGTCCCCATGGTGGTGATGTTCTCGTAGTGTTATCCCCCATGTAATGCATGACCACTGTTGCAGTGTACCTGAGGAAGCTGTCTGACGAGGAGCAGCCCCTGCGGCTGCGGCTGCTGGCCGGCCCCAGCGAGAAGGTGCTGAGCTTTGTCCTGAAGGAGAACGAGACCGGGGAGGTGAATGTGAGTATGAGGAAGGGGAGGGGACCGATACTTGCACCCCTACGGGGCGTGGCTTCGAGGGCGAGACGCCAAGTCCCGGCTGAGACGGCAGCCCGTGTGTCCACAGTGGGATGCCTTCACGCTGCCGGAGCTGCACAACTTCCTGCGCATCCTGCAGCGGGAGGAGGAGGAACACGTGCGCCGGCTGCGGCACCGTTACGCTCGCTGCCGCCAGAAGATGCAGGAAGCGTTGGCCACGCACACGCCGGGGTGATCGCGCTGACCGTGTCCATGGCCAGACACTACGCAGGGACCCTTACCTGCCGGCGGGTGAGGGCACCAGGGAGGGGAGGGAGGAATGGGGCACCCTGGTACCCACTGGGCTGTCGCAGCCTCCATGGGGCTGGCCCAGGGAGCGGGGATCCACCGAGGAGTGGGTGGCCCCAGAGGGAAGCAGGACGTCCAGCACCAATAAAGGCATCACGGTGACGAGGCTCGACCTGCGGTGTGTCCTTGGCGGGGGAGCCCGGGGGACGGTTGGGGTGGGAAGGGACACGAGGACACCCACTCCGTGCCATCGGGATGTGGTGAGCTGTAGCAGCGGTGCTCGAACCTGTGACCTCGGGGTTCCGACCGACGGCAGGCTGGGAAACATGCTGGCCGCTCTCATGTGGCGCGTTCAGCTCCTCCTGTCTTGGTCACGTGCCGGGGGCACGCGGGCGCCGGAAGTGCGGCAGCGCAGCGGCGCACGCAGGGCGGCGCTCGGTCGGTGTCACCGGCGGGTCCGGGCCGCTTTCGGGCCACTCCCGCCCCAGTCCCGTACCCGCCGCCCCCCGCCGCCGCCATGGGCACTAGCGGCTCCAAGTCGCGGGGTCTGTGGCCCTTTGCCTCCCCGGCGGCGGGCGGCGGCGGCGCCGAGGGCCCCGGCGGGCAGCAGGCCCTGACTCGGGCGCGGGCCGCACGCGCTGCCACCCCTTTCGTCTTCACACGTCGCGGGTGAGAAGCCGAGCAGGGGCGAGGGAGAGGGGAGGCGGTTGTCTTGGGCGCCGGGGCGGAACTGCGCGACCCGGGCCTACGGCAGCATCAGCGTGGCTGGAAGAACAGGCCGTGGCCTTCCGCGAAGGGTCGGGGATCGAGAGGGGGCAGTCCTCGGCAGCGGGTGGCCGCTTCAGCCTTCACAAGGCTAGAGGTGCCGGCCCACCACAGCTCCCGCCCCTGCTTGGGGCGCTGGACCGCGGCAGCTATCGGCAGGCTTTTAACCTCGCCGCCTTCGCCCTCCTTTCGGTAGCTCCATGTATTACGATGAGGATGGGGATCTCGCCCACGAGTTTTACGAGGAGACAATCGTTACTAAGAATGGGAGGAAGCGCGCCAAGCTGAAGAGGATCCACAAGAACCTGATACCTCAGGTAACATCTGGAGAAGGGTTGGAGGGAGGGAGTGCCAGAGTGCTATAGCGACAGCTGAAATCGCAGCTTTGCAGGAGTTTCTGCATATGGGTCTTCTCCCTTGGGGAGTCTTTCTGCTCCATCCCGAGCTTCTGCCTCTGTGTGTCCCGACTTGCACCCATGTCACCTAGTAAGGCAGTGGCAGGAGAGGGAGAGCTGGTGATGTCCTTCAACCCCCCTTTCCAGAGAGAAGCAGTGTCCCAGCCTTTCAAAGCTGCCAGGCTGGGGATGATTATTCAGCTAGCTGTCTGCTGTGGGGCACAGGGTGGCAGGCAGCCACACACAGATGTGGTGTCCCATTGCCATGCACCTTCCTTGAGGTGTGGGGTGCTGTGCCTGCTCAGCTGGTGTCACATTGCTGTGGAGGGCCAGGCCCTGACTTCAGGAACAGTAGCCAGAGCTCATCATCTGCTGACATGAGTGCACATGTTCCCTGCAGCTGCTTGGTCATGACAGTGATGTTGACAGCTATGAGTTTTGCATCTCAGTGCAAAAGTGTCCTTGTTAAATAAGTAACTGAGGTGAAGCCAGGCAGGGGCTGGGACACCAGCTGAGGGTTTCAGTGCACGATAAGGATAACCTGCATGTAGGGAAGCTTCTGGGGACATAAATGGAGAAAAGGAGGAATCAAAACAGGGTTGGAGAGAGATTCAGCAGGAATCTTCCCTAAGTAAGCAGAAAGGCACAGTGCTAGCAGGCACTTGGGGTGAACCGTTGGTTTGCTCTGAGGGGCAGGCAGGCCCCCAGTGGGGTGGGACCCCTTGGTGCTACACAGGTGGTTATGGGGACCATTCCCCAGGATGGCTTTCTCACAGAGGTAGGCTTGGGTTGTGGGACTGACTCCTCAGTGATGTGGGTTGAGACGTACCTAGTTCAAAAGCTAGGCTGAGCCAGAAGGAACAGGTACTGGCACTAAATTGCCCTTTGTTAGCCCAAACTTTTATCTGGCTTTGTAAGTGCAGGCCCAGTCCTGAGCTTCTGCTCCCCTTTCCCTTCCCAGCCCCCCACCTGCTGGCAGGTCTTCCTAGTGCTGTAACAGGAGAAGGCTTGGACAGAGCATGGGAAATGCACCTGTAGCTGGTGTAGAGAGAGTGTGTATTCAGCATCCTCCCCTCTGGATAGAAAGCTGCTTTTCTTGTGCACCAGCTGCCCTGGCTGCTTTCTCTCAGAAAGCTCTTTCCATTCTTTTAAATCCCGTGAATGAAAGGTGCCAGATGAAAAACCCAGGCGGCCAATATCTGCTAGTCATGCACCAGCTGCTGCACAGGCAGTGCCTGGCAGAGCAGCTCCCTCCTTTCTCGCCCTGCTGAACTCCAGACCTGCCATGTGTGGCAGCCAGCCGTGCTGTCCTCTGCTTTCCAGGGACAAGTTCGAAGGGCAAAGTGCTTTTGCTTTGTGCGATGTTGTTCAGACATACCTGGTGTCACTGCGGTTTTATGGTCTCCTATTCCTTGAGGGCATGGTGTCCTCTGTCATAGGGGGTGACTCACAGGGCTTGGGGCTGTTGTGTGGTGGTTTCTTCTGCTCACCACTCTGACTCTTTTTTCAGGGCATAGTGAAACTAGAGCACCCTCGCATTCATGTGGATTTCCCAGTGATCATCTATGAGGTGTGAGTCACCAGACGTTGCTGCCCACAAGTGGGAAGCGCTGCCCCACTGTCCCCAGCCCCACCAGGCAAGGCTGCATCGTGTTCCCACCCAAGGAGGACTCTGGGCACACGGTGGGGACGGACAGTGGCTCTCCCCTCACCCAGAGGTGAGGTGGTACGAAGCAGGCCAGGCTGAGCTTGGCTGACACTCCTCGCAGGAGATGGGTGACTTTGTGCAACGACTGCTTAAAAACACCCTCGCTTGAGTCAGAAGACTAAAATACCTTTTGTAGCCTCTAGCCAATGTTTGATGGGTAACCAGAACTGCACGAGCTGCTGTGTTTAAGCTGTTAAAGGGAGAGCAAGCCTGCACTTCTCACCAGAGAAAATCCCCTGCTTCTCAGGTATGCAGCCCAGGGAGAGCCAGGGCAAAGTAACACGCTGCCCGGGGCCCTGAGGTTCTTTAGGCCTGGTGGTGATACAGCCAACGTTGTGGCATGTCACTTGGCACGAGTGTTATGTTATGCTCCCTAGGATGTGTCCATTGATGGAGGATAAATGGGGCAGGCTGAGGGGTCAAAGCACATCTGGCTGGCTGCTGTGGTCATCTTGGGAAGGGGATTGAGATCGCATGTCCCTGTCTTGGACCTGTCTCTTCCGTCTGCATTTCCCTGTTCATACTGGCTCTACGGAGGTTGGCTTTGCTGCTGCCTGCAGTCCCACTTCTCACAGGACATCTCTTTGGTTCATGGCTGCTGCTGGCACAGTAAGGTCCCCAACTCTGTGTTGGATCTCCTGCACCTGTTAGCAAGCTGGCTCCTGCTGAGCGCCATTCCTTGCTCACTGTGGAGCCAGGTTGCTGTGCGAGGCATCTCCTTATAATGTATTCACCTCTGCTGCTGTCTCAATGTACCTCACGGTGGGGTGGGCCTTGACAGAACCAAGCAAGAAGGAAATCATCTCTTCCCCTCATCATCCCCTGAAAGCAGTCAATTGATGTGCCTGGCCTGGCTTGGAAATCTCCCTGGTGATGTGAACTACAGTTCCTCCCACATCCCAGCTGGCAGCAGGAGGAGAAACGTGATGCACTTTAGAGGGAGGCTTTCTGCTCCATCTCAGAAGGTCCTGCTCTTTTCTCCTCTTTCCTCCCACTTGAGAAGGTCTAGGTTGCCTCAGCAGCACCAAAAAACTTTCCCCCGCTATCTGTGGGTCCTGGGACACCGAGCCAGCTGCTGTGGGGGTGGGGAAAGGCCTGGCCCTTACAGCTCCTTTGCCAGCACTGGAAGCCATACCTTCCTGCTTGTCTGCCCCCAGACTGGGTGGGTGGAGGAGGACAAGCAGTGGGCACGGCTTTAAGCTGGGTTTGAGCTTTCTTCCCACAGCAGCTGGCTTGGCTTTCCTCCTCTTTTTTTGTTCCAGAACTTACTTACTTTCTAAGCACTTCAGATGTTTGCTACCTCGATTTTTAATTTAAGCTGCTGGCACTTGGCCGCCAGCCCTGTCGGTGTCTACTTTGGATGTATCCATCCCCACGCCCTCTCAGAGCTGCCTGGGCGTGGGGCCACATTCCTGGCTTCATGGAGATAACAGTGGCGTGGCTGTTGCTGTCTTCCTGTTACCACCTCTTCCCTCCGCATCCCTCCACCCAGTGTTCCCAGTGACAGGAGCAAGCACAGAGGGTGAAGCATGGGAGAGTGAAGCGGATGTGCTGGCTGCAACCAGGCAGGGAAATGGGAGGGCAGGGCTTTGTCAGGGAGTTTGTCTACACTGTGATGCTGGGCACATCTTTCAACGTCTTTTGTTCTGCATCCTGCTTGCTTGAAAGAGTCTTGTCTTAAAACAATCCCCCACTGAAGTGTTTCTTATTCACACCACCTGCTCTTGAGTGTCCCCTGGGCCACATCTCCCTGGAAAAGATGTCCCTGGGGCTCCACAAGAGAGCAGGAGCTGCTGTCACCAGGAAGAGGAGAGAAAGCTTTGGCCAGGTTGCCTGCACCACTTTACCCTGCTGCTCTCTGAAGGCGCAAGAAGCTGCGCCCAGACCTGCCTCATGTGCTGGAGAACGTGGAGAAGGAGTGGGGATGAGGCCAGTACAGTTTGTCTGGCCCAGCAGGGAGCCCCTTGCCTGGCTGCCAGCCAAAAATCTGACAAGGCAGGGCCCAAACACTGGTGGGGCAGAGACCAAGACCAGCTTAGCCAGGATGTTTTTGTCCTTCCTCACAGGCTGCCTAGCGTGGGGCAGCTGATGCCACAGGGCATCAAACATGCTTCCCTCAAAAAAATACACCTTCTCCCACTGTCACTGGAGTGGCAGCAAACCTGCACAGGTGGCCAACACACTTTGTCCTGCCCAGCTTCTTCCCAGGCTGGTTCCTGAGCAGTCAGCCCCAGACCCGCTCCCCCTCTGCCAGCCCCCAGCCCTCCTGCAGCAGTAGGGCCTGGGGGGCACCTAGAAGGATCTTTAAATGTGAAGGTTGCTGTAAATAGTGTCTGTGTCCACTGTGGTGTTGGAGCAAGCAAAAAAAAAAAACAAACCAACACTTGATTTTTTTTTTTTTTTTTTTTTACTACTCCTGTGTGATGTTGTGCTTTCCTGTGTGGATGTGTAGCCAAACCATGCTCACCGACACTAAGCTCTTTGCTCCTCTAGTGTGTGGGTAGGACCCATGGCTTTGGGAAATGTACACTATTTATGGTCCTTCCTCCCAGTGCATCTGTCCACTTTTGTTAAATTTCAATAAAATTATTTGTAGAGCTCACAAGTCCAAGAGCTGATTTACTGGGGAGGGTGAGTGAGCAAGCAGCTGTGCCTGTGGTGGGCTGTGGGTGGAGGAAGGAGATGCTGCAGGGCTGAGGGGAGTGTGGGCTTTGCTGTACCAGTACCTTTGCCAATGGCACTTCAAGCCCCCTGTGTTTTTACAAGCATGTCTGAACTGGTGATGGAGGAGCTGTGAAACACAGCCATTTCCAGGTGCTCCAATTCGGCACATGGTGCTGGCAGGAGTTGGTGGCTTTGTCAGGCTGTGCCTCTGCTCATAGTTGCTGTGACATCCTCTAAATATTTAACTAAAATATATTGATAGAAATATATGCCATTTTTGTGTTCTGGTGCTGCTTCCTCCCCTGATGGAGGTCTTGAGGGACCCAGGAGGAAGCAAGGCACAGAATCACAGAATCAACCAGGTTGGAAAAGACATCAGAGATCATCAAGTCCAACCTAACACCTCATGGCAACTAAACCATGGCTCCGAGTGCCACATCCAATCTTTTTCTGAACACTTCCAGCGATGGTGACTCCACCACCTCCCTGGGCAGCCCATTCCACTGGCCAATTACTCTTTCTGTAAAGAACTTCCTCCTCACCTCCAGCCTAAACTTCCTCTGGCACAGCTTGGGACTGTGTCCTCTTGTTCTGGTGCTGGTTGCCTGGGAGAAGAGACCAACCCCCACCTGTCTAGAACCTCCTTTCAGGTAGTTGTAGAGAGCAATAAGGTCTCCCCTGAGCCTCCTCCAGGCTAAATAACCCCAGCTCGCTCAACCTCTCCTCATAGGGCTTGTGCTCAAGACATTGAGTGTGCACGTGGGTGTCCTGGGCAGCCCAGCCTCAAGCCAAGCTCTTCCCATCTCTCTGTGATCCCTGCAGCAGGGAGGATCTGCTTGTCTGCCCCTTCAGTGCCTGCCCTGCCAAATCAGTGGCCAGATCAGTGTCTCATTAATCACTGGGGCCTGACTTTCTTGAACCCAATGTGATCTCGTGTTGGGATGCTGCCTGTCCCCTGAGCAGGACTGGCTGTCCGTGGGATGAGTGTGATCTCACTTTGCACCCTGCATCCTGCCCCCGGCAACCTTGCAAATGTTTTCCTGCAGCCACGGACACCTCTCATCATTTCCTTCACGCAAGCTGGCTCGGAAATGAGCCGCTGACGAAGGCTGTAATGAGCAGTGTGGTGTGTCCTGCCAGCGCTTTGGTTTGAGGGGAATGAGGTTCTGGGACTTTTGCCCATTGATCTGCTAGGGTCCCAACCGCTGAAGGGGTGGATCATGGTGGCCTCAAGGGTGACTGGTGGTTGTGTGGGACATTGTGTCTTGGAGAGATTATATAAGGTGGCGACTGTGGCTTGCTAGCTCTGTGAGCATTTCTGTGTTCCCTGGGGCCACCCCAGTCCCTCTCTTGCTATCTGCGAGGCAGGGATGTGTACTGTCCCTGCTTCAGGGCAGCAGTGGGTGCTGACCTCCCCTTCTCCCTCTGCAGCCGCTCCATTCCCTGAGCTCAGCTCCTCTCGCACCTTGCCTGGACCTGTCTGGCAGGAGTGGATGTGACTAACACCCTGTAATCTGGCATTCATAGGGGATCCATGTGGGACAGCTCTCCAGCTCAGCTCCTGCCAGCTGCTGCTCACCTCTGCTCTCATACCCAGCTGGGAATGGCTTAAAATAATTTTATACTCAGTGGAGTGAGATGTGAGAGGGGAGTGGGATCTGCACAGCCACCCCTCCCAAAATCCAGAGTCTTCCCTGTGAGAAGAGAGAACAGAAACAGGCAGGTGATGTTGAGCCTTTCTGAGGAGACAGTAGCTAGAAGCTGCATTGTATTGAGGACATCCAGCACACTCCTGCCAGTGGGAAGCTGTGACCCAGCTGGCCACCTCACTGCCAGCAGGACTGGTAGGCTGGTTACCTTTGGCACAGAAGGCTGCAGAAGATGGAAAATTTTAGGTGTTTCTGCTGCTGGCAAAAGAGCCTGTTTACTGTCCAGAGGGGAAGGGCAGTGCCCGCCAGCACTAGGATTTCTTGGCTCCCCGCAATCTGCCCCAAGAGTTTTGGCAGCTAACGCCCACCCAGTGTCCCAGCATGCCTGCCCCTCTCCCAGTTGGTGCCTGGCTTTGCCCACAGGCTGGGCTGAATTGTGGGGTGCAGCTCAGATTCAGAGTGGATGGCCTGGCCACTGTGCCTGTCCCCAGACGTACTGTCACCCTTTCAGTGAGAGCTTCATCACAGAAGCTGATGCCCAAGTAGATCCTGCTAACTGGAGCCATCTGTGGGTGCCTGTGGCCCTGGGCTTGGCAGTGCCAGCACTGGGACAGACACCAAACAATGCTGGACCAGTGCTCCCGCCCGCTCACCGGGGAGCTGGCAGGCAGCTGGGGAATGTTTCCGCAGATTCAGCCCCACTTCCTTCCTCCACTCGCCCCGGCACACCCTTGCACTCGGTCCCAGAGCTTCCTGTGAGGAACACCGCAATGGCCCCCAGCCCTGGCCACAGTAGGCAGGGGACAGGCAGGACTTCGAGACTGATACATGGCTGGTTAGTGAGCCCTTCTTGTCCCACTGCCCGACTGGGGGACCTGCAGGAACCTTAGCAGCCCCCCAGGAAGGAAGCTCCCCCCACCTCCCCAAGCCCTGCTGACCTCCTGGCCTCTCTTGTGCCCTCTGGGCAGAAAACCTATGAGGCCACAGCTGAGTCAGCAGCACTGACTGTCCTGGCCCTGTGCAGGACATCCTGTCTGGCACAGCAGTAACCTGGAGGGATACCACTCTTTTGAGGACGCCACCATTGTGGAGTTGCTGCCACTCTGGGGTCACCACCGTTTTGGTGACATGATCCTAGGGCCACCATCCCGGGATCACCACAATCCTTGGATCACCACCATTGTGGGATCAACACGATCCAGGGGACACCATCCTGAGTTCACCAATGTTCTGGAGTCATCACCATTCCAGGACTATCACCATCCAGATGACATTATCCTGGAGGCACCACTTCTAGGATCACCAGTGCTTTGGAGCGACCATGATCCTGCGGTCACCGCCACCCTACCGTCACCGGCCCCTGTCACCCCCGCCCCGGGCCCCACCGCCCCCCGCGCCCCGCAGCGCCCCCTGGCGGCACGCCCAAGGCCCCGCCCCTCCCCCTTCCGCCGGGCGGGAGGGGCGGGACCTCCTGGGCCGTACCAAGCGCGGCGGGACAGAGGGTGGCGCGCCTTGCCCGGTCCCATGGCCCCACGCAGGGGAGTGTTTGGGGCGGGGGAGAAGTGTTCCAGCGCCGGCTCGCACCCCCGGGCCTCTCGATGGTCCGCGCTCCCAGCCCGGCGCCCCGCGGTCGGGGCGGGGGTGGGCGCCCCCACGGGTGGTGCACGCCGGGGAGATTTAAAGCGAGCGGCGGGGGGGTTGGCGGCGTTGGTGGGAGCTCGCGGCGAGGGATGGCCTGAGCAGCTGTGAGACCCGAGTGCGGAGCGGGGCAGGGCGGGCGGCCGGGGAGGCCGCGCCCCGGCGCTTTGTGTGCCGGTCTTGGACAAAGGCGGCACTGCGCCGGCACCTCAGGGAGCGGCGGCGGCACGGAGCGCGAGGGGGAGCGGCGAGGAGAACCGGGAGTGAGAGAGAGTTGCCTGGGACTAGGACCAGGACCAGGACCAGGAGCGAAGGAGAGCTGTGGGGAGGACCAGAACTGGGAGCAAGGCGGGAGCCTTCTGGGACTAGTACCGGGGGTGAAGGGGAGCGACCGGGAGCGAGGGAGAGCCACTTGGAATCAGGATTAGGAGCGAGGAGTAGTGGGCCTAGGACGGGGGAGCAAAGGGAAGCCGCTTAGGATCAGAGTTCCCGGGAACCAGCCCCTCCGGGGTGGCTCTGCCTGCACCCTCCCGAGACCTTTCCTCTCTGAGCGAGGATTTGAGGCAGGTTTTGCCTTTTGGGGGGCGGGCAGAGCCGCCTCCCTGCCTGTACACCGTGCTGACCACCCTCTCCCTGCTGCCCCAGGCCCCCGTCGGGCAGGATGCGTGGGGGCTGCAGAGCGGCGGTGGCCGTGCCCTGGTTGGCCCTGCTGGCCCTGGCCCGGCAGCCCCCTGAGAAGCCAGCAGCAGCCCCGGTGCTCACCCGTCGGCCCTTCCTGGTGGCCTGGAATGTGCCCACCCAGGACTGCAAGCCCCGCTTCCAGGTGTCCCTCGACTTCAGCCTTTTTGACCTGCATGCCTCACCTAATGAGGGCTTTGTGGGGCAGAACCTCACCATCTTCTACAAGGAGCGCCTGGGGCTCTACCCCTATTACAACAGCCAGCGTGTGGCCATCAATGGTGGTGTCCCCCAAAAGAGCAGCCTCTCTGAGCACCTTGCCCGCCTCCATGTGGGCATCAGCAAGTACATTCGTTCGTCTGCTATGGAGGGGCTAGCCATCATTGACTGGGAGGAGTGGCGACCCATCTGGGCTCGAAACTGGAAGCCCAAGGACATCTA
Organism: Indicator indicator; assembly: GCF_027791375.1. Classification (NCBI taxonomy): domain Eukaryota; kingdom Metazoa; phylum Chordata; class Aves; order Piciformes; family Indicatoridae; genus Indicator; species Indicator indicator. The sequence continues at coordinate 18,490,631 of NC_072024.1, read as the reverse complement.
CCGGGAGGAATCACAGCGATTAGTGTACCAGCGACAGCCCGACTGGTCCCCTGAGGAGGTGAACAAGCAGGCAGTGTTTGAGTTCGAGTCAGCTGCCCGGCAGTTTATGGTGAACACCCTGCGTGTGGCCAAGAGCTTCCGACCCAAGCAACTCTGGGGGTTCTACCTCTTCCCTGACTGCTACAACCATGACTACAGCAAGAACAAGGAGAGCTACACTGGGCAGTGTCCAGATGTGGAGAAGACACGTAATGACCAGCTGGCATGGCTCTGGAGGGAGAGCATGGCCCTCTATCCCTCCATCTACCTCGACGTACTCCTAGCCTCCACTCCAAACAGCCGCAAGTTTGTGCGGGCACGGGTGATGGAGGCCATGCGCATCTCACAGCAGCACCATGATGGCTACTCCCTGCCCGTCTTCGTCTACACCAGGCCCACCTACATCCGCAAGATGGACCTACTCAGCCAGGTAGGGCTGTGCCACTGGGATATCCTCATCCCAAGCCTCAGGTATCTGAGCTTAGGTCAGATGAAGTGGTCCCAGGAGCAGGATGGCTCTGGAGGCTGGTGTCCACCTTCGCAGTATTACTGGCACTCCATGGTTTGGCTGTCTGTGGGGAAGCAGCACTCTGGCATGGGTCTGGCCCTGGGAGGGGTGCCCAGCAATGCCTCCTTCCAAAGGGAGGGTCATGGTGTGAGGACCCCTAGCTCTTACTTCCTCTGTGTGTGGGTGATGGTGGTGCTTACGAGCAAGGCCATGTGGCAGCAGGACTGGCACCAGTGATCACCATCACCAAGGAGGTGCTATGGGACTCCTTTGTCCCAGCATCCAGGAGCCCAGGCTACATGACCTAACAGCCCCTTGCAGAGCGTTGCATTAGCCTCCAAAGAGGAGGGCAGTGGTGGGGAGCTTTGTCCAGAAGGAGGTGGGGCAGTCCCCTCTTCCTCATGGCCTAGAGCAGAAAATAAATTTTGCTTCCCAGACCCCGCTAGTGGACTCTTCGGGGTGCACCATGGTGGGTTGGTGGGTGCTGTAATCTGTTAGCACTAACTGGGCTCTGTCCCTGCAGCTGGACCTGATTTCCACCATCGGTGAGAGTGCAGCACTGGGTGCAGCTGGGGCCATTTTCTGGGGTGATGCAGACTACACCAAAAACCGGGTAGGTTTGAGTTCAATGTGTTTCTGGAGGTGGGGGGTCATCTCCCCTCAGAGCAGGACCAGTGGCTTGAAGCTCAAGGGTCCTCTCCATCTGCAGTGCTTCCCCCCTGGGACATCCTAACATGCCTGCCTTCCCTCAGGACTCATGCCAAGTCATCAAGAACTACCTGGAGGGGGACCTGGGCCGCTACATAGCAAATGTCACAACAGCAGCGCAACTCTGCAGCACAACACTGTGCCAGGGCAGGGGCCGCTGCATGCGCCGGGACAGCACTGCTGATGTCTTCCTCCACCTCAACTCCACCAGCTTCCAGCTGCGGCGCCGGGATGGAGACCACCCCCAGTACCCCCTCTTCTGGGCTGAGGGCCAGCTGTCTCCTGCCGACACCCTCTTCTTACGGACCCACTTCCACTGCCACTGCTACCAGGGCTGGCAGGGCAGTGGCTGCCAAGTGCCTGCTGGCCCCCACAGTGATGCTCCTGGCCCTCTGGCACCACTGGGACTTGGGATGCTGTTGCTGTTAGCAAGCTGGCACTAACCTCTCCCGGGACTGAGCTGCCCCCCTGCCCCACACCTTTCTGTCATGGTGTAGGAGACATTTAAAATCTCTCTACCTTGCCTGTGAGGCAGCTTCTTATGGGGGGCTGTCCCTCACTGTGGCAGGACAGCTGTGTAGCTGCCCCACTTCTATCCTTCCTGCTGTGGCAGGTGCCCCCCATGGGGATTGGGGAGGGTGGGAAGTGGCTCTCTCCTGTTGTAAGGAGAGGGATGGGGCATGCGGGCAGGGACTGGGTACTGTATGGTGCTGAGCCCTCTTATGCTGCCCAACAGTGAAGTGCTTTACCTCAAATAAAGCTGGGTGCAGTGTGACCAGGATGTAGGCTGATTTGGGGTGGGGGTGGCACTGGTCACCTTGTTCCTGAAGTCCAGTCACATATGGGGTGTTCCTAGGCTGAGGAGGGGGTGTGCTGCTGCGGGGCTTGGAGCTTCCCTCGGGGTCTGCTGTCGCAGCCGATGGCAACCGCGGATTGTAGCCGCGGCCGGGCCACCCACGTGGAGGCTGTCGCAGGCCCATCGGCGAGCTGCTGCGGCTCCGCCTCTCCCCATAGCCCCAGCTCCGAACCGCCCCGGCCCCGCCTCTTGCCTGGGGCACGCGCGGTGGCGGTGCGTGGAGCTTGGTCTCGGGGGGGGCTTTGGGTTGAGCGCCCGCGGGACTAGGACAGCCTCGTGGGGACAGTGTTCTGTGCACCATTGCGCGGGGTTGGGACCGCCCTGTGGGGGCCCGGACTCCCTATGCTGCGAGTGTCCCCGAGCTACGGCGTCCCTCTCACTGCCCCATCCTTGGAGGGTTCGTGAGCACGGCACGTTCCTGCGGTGGCACAGCCACCTTCGGGCCAGCGCCCTTCGGCTGCTGTACGCGGCCCCAGACGCTGTTTCCACGTGTGCATGTCCCTAGTTGTGCCATCCTTCGTTTCCTGTCTCCGCGGATGCGTGTCCTCAAGCTGTGCCCTCCTGTGGGTGCTGTCCTGTGCCATGAGTGTACCCAGACCATGAGCTCCTGTGGCTGCTCTCCCCGTGTGTGTCCCTAGACGATGTCTTCGGGTCCTGTACCACCACTGTACCCCACGCTGCGTCCTGCTGATGCTGTTCGTTTCCGTGAGCTTTCCCTCAGCCAACGCCCTCCTCCTGTCCGAGGACCGACGCTCTCCACTCGCCCAGCTGCGCCTGCCCGGTGCAGCCCATGTGCGTCCCCGTGTCTTTGCCCTCCCCCGCCCCCATCTGTTTGTCTTTCCAGCCCAGCTCAGCGCTGGCCAGTCACTGGTCGCCGGGTGTTGACTCCGCGCGTTCGTCCCCGGCCCACCACCGCCGGCTCTTGTCCTCCCTTCCGGGACGCTGTGCTGGGCTCCAGCAGCTGATAACTTCGGACACTTTACGTGAGAAGGTAGGGGAGGTGATCCTGGGTGACTGGTATCACTCAGGAACGAGTGGATTCATGCCAGCCCCAGCTTGGGCTGGGAGCAAAAGTATCAAGATCTGCCCAGGTCTCAGCCCATCTCAGCTCTTCCCAGTCTATTCTGGGACCTGTCCTGTGCCTGCCAGCACCATGACATCAGGATGGTCCTTCTGGGTCTTCTTGCTGCTCCTGCCCAGCCCAGCTCACACTGTGGGGCCTGGCCCCATCCTCGTTAACAGGCCTTTTGTCACCATCTGGAACATCCCCACCGAGCGCTGTGTGAAGAAGTACAATGTCACACTCAACCTAGAGGTCTTTGATGTCATAGCCAATGACCAGCAGTCGTTCACTGGACAGGACATCACTCTTTTCTACAGTGAGGAACTAGGACTCTTCCCCTACTACACATCTGATGGTGTACCAGTGAATGGGGGGCTCCCCCAAAACAGCAGCCTGGAAGCTCACCTCCTGCAGGCCACCCAGGATATCAAAGTCACCCTGCCCAGCCCTGCCTACAATGGACTGGCCATCATTGACTGGGAGAAGTGGCGTCCTCTTTGGATCCGCAACTGGGCCTCCATGGACATCTACCAACAGAAGTCAGAGGAGCTGGTGTGGCAGCAACACCCACAGTGGCCCCCTGAGCTGGTGAAGAAGATGGCCAAGCAGCAGTTTGAGCAGAGCGCCCACAAATTCATGGAGCAAACCCTGCAGCTGGGCAAGACCCTCCGTCCTGATGGCTACTGGGGTTTCTACGGCTTCCCCAACTGCTACAACAATGACTTTGACAGCCTTCCCTACACTGGGAACTGCCCGGTGGCAGAGCAGCAGAGAAATAAGGAGCTGTGGTGGCTCTGGGAGAGCAGCCAGGCACTCTACCCCAGCATCTATCTACCACCTTGTGTCAATGGCACCAACAAGACGCTTGCCTATGTCCGGCACCGTGTGGCTGAGGCTTTCACTGTCCAGCACAGAGTCCTTGACAATGGTCTCCCTGTCCTGCCTTACTCCCAGATTGCCTTCGATCAGACTGTTGACTTCCTCTCCCAGGTAATGGGAATGTGGGGACAGTGGGCACCTCCTGGGCAGATACATTGGTGTCGGGGAATACTTAGCTCTGCCAAGGTTGTGTAGGGCCTTTGGACACTTCTTTACTTCTCCCCTCCCCTTGGGTGCAGGAGGACCTGATCAACACAATTGGGGAGACTGTGGCTCAGGGTGCTGCTGGCATCATCCTCTGGGGGAGCCTCAACTACAGCACTTCCAAGGTGAGTGTAGCAGGCGGCACCATGCCACTGACTGTGGGGGAGCCCCTGTTCCCCGGCCTCACAGGGCTGTGATACCATGTACCATTGCAGGAAATGTGCCTGAGACTGAAGGACTATGTGGAGGGGCCCCTGGGCCACTACATTGTCAACGTGACAGCCAGCGCCAATCTGTGCAGCCAGAGCCTGTGCTCTGGCCGGGGCCGCTGTGTACGCCAGGAGAACAAATGGGGCTTCCTCCACCTTGATCCCTTCCACTTTAACATCAGTCTACAAGCCGGCAAGCCCTGGCTGGTGGCCCAGAGCCTGGAATCCAGCATTTCCAGGATGGCTAAGGAGTTCAGTTGCCAGTGCTACAACAAGTGGCAGGGACCCCAGTGTGACACCCTGGGCTTTGCTGAGTAACTCTCTTCCCTTCTCCTTTCCAGGAGAAACCAGGACAGGTAGGGTGATACTATCCTGTGCCCCAGCACCATTGCTGTGCAGATGGGAATCCAACCATGGGCTCCTAATAAAACTGATAGGCACCAGTAAGTGTCTCCTTGTCTTCTCTTTTGGGGCAGGAGGGTCACCTGAGAGTGACCCCAGGGAAACCAGCAGTACCTTGGGATGCTGCCAAGACTCTGCATTGGGCTGGGGATCTGGGAGTGTAACGTGTCAATGAAACCAGAAAAAAAAAAAAAGAGGAAAATGCATTGGAAAAGACAAAGGAAGGAGGCTCATTGCAGGAGAAGATGAGAAAAGCGAGAAAGATGATGAGAAGCCGGTGAGCAGTGGTGAAAGGGTTGAAAAGACATGCCTGTGCAACTGTAGCTGGGGGATTGTGAGCCCCCCAGCCCCTCAATGGGCACAGAGGGCTGAAATGTGAAACCAGTGTCCTTTCTTTGATTTTTTTTTTTGCCTGGATGACCCTAAACAAACCAGTTCAACCCTTGATGGGTATGGAAGATCACCAATTTCTGTAACCCAGGCTGCTGACTCAGCAACACCTATGTTAAAGTGATCAGGAGAAGACATAAGATGAAACACTGCTTCCCTAGTGAAGCTGGAGAAGTTACCCCAGGTATTCAGCTTTGGCTGGGAGAATCAATCACATATTCAGCTCCCTGATCTTAGCCCCTACCTAGGGACATCTCTCCATGGGACTGCACTGCAGAGCACTGCGTGCTTACTGGTGATATAGATGATAAGCAACCAATACCAGCGGTCAGATAGGCCTTCCAGCCATATTACAACCTGTTCCACAGGAAAGAAGAGACAAGCTGTAGTTGTCTCACTCCTAAAGGGAGCTAAGGGCCCAATACCAGGGTTGATTCTCATCATAGGGAAACTCTGGAGCCTGAATCAGGGATATCACTAGGAAACTCCCCAGCTTGGTGCAGTTATCCAACTATTACCCACTGCTGATCTTCGAGAGAGATGGGGAGGAAGCTGCACCCCATAGTCTGAAGGGAATGAAGAGAGACTTCAAGGCGTTGGGGTGGTTTCTGAAAGTCTGGGGCACAAGTTCTTTTCTCTTCCCTTCTTCCAGTTGCAGGTGATGACATGGGGTGGAATAGACAGAGCCATTCTGTAAATACCTGTCTCCAAGACTGGTGCTACAGGCAGGGCTTTGGGTTCTTTGGTCATGGCTGGTTTCATAAGATACCAGGACTGATGGTAATAAGTGGGAAAGGCTGATCTTGCAGAGGGGAAAGGGTCCTAGGACAAGAATTAGCAGGGCTTATACATAGAGCCTTAAACTAGATTCAGAGGGAGATGGGGATTGTAGCTGGGTTTGCACCAGTGGGGCAATGTTCTAGTATTAATGAAGACCAGAAGGCCTCCCACCCCACCAGGCTGGGATGAGCATGCTTCACACTCCCTGAAATACCTGCACACCAGCTCATGCAGCATGGGGAATGAAAAGGAGTTAGAAATCTGTGTGCTGTCAAGGGGTTATGATCTAGTGGCAATTACAGAGACAGAGTGGGACAGCTCACATGTCTGGAATGTGGTCCTGGATGGCTATCTCCTTTTTTAGAAACTACAGGTCAACAAGGCAAAGTGGTGGAGTTGCTCTTTATGTAAAAGAACAACTAGAACGTATTGAGTTCTGTCCAGGAACAGATGAGGAGCAAGTTGAGAGTTTGTGGGTGTGAAGTAAGGGGCAGGCTAGCATGGGTGATACTGTTGGGGTGCATAGTACAGGCCATCTGATCAGGACAGGGAAGTTGATGAGGCCTTCTACAGGCAGGTGAGAGCAGCCTGGCAATTACAGGCCCTGCTTCTCATTTTAACTGGATCTTAAGTACCCAGATATTTGGTGGAAGGCCTCCTCAGCCAGCCAGCCACATTCCAGGGGGTAACTCCAGTGCATTGATGATAACCTCTTGATGCAAATGGTGGATGAACCAACTAGGAGAGGAGTCTCATAATCACTAGCACGGTCCAACAGGACCATGGCATGCTGGGCCTTTGAACATGCATGGTTCCATCCAGAATGCATCCAGGTAGGAGCCCATCCCTTGCCACCCTCGCTCAGCAGCACCAGAGCCTAACTCATGTTCATCACGTTCTCCTGCACTCTGGCCTGCTGAGATTCCAGTGCCCAGCATGTAGGGATCAGAAGGAATTCCTGCTAGAAATGCTCAACACGGGGATCCAAACCCCTGTCAAATTGCTGTCCTTCCATATGTCTCACAAGGCAGGAGGGTACAAGCACTGTGCCACCCCAGGGCCTGCCCCAGCAGTTGTGGTTCTTCACTCTGCTTGAGCCTGCCACCCAGTCCAGCAGCCGTGGGCCCGTGTGGTGCAAGTTGGCTTCTGCCTGAAGTGTTGGGAAGAACATGCTCCCTAGTGCCTCCCAGAAGACGCTGCAGAGAGACCAGCCATGCAGCATGCCCAAGTAAGTGTTGGCCCCGATCCCCATGCAACTCCAAAGAAAAGTTTTACCTCTAAACTGGGATATACTACACTCGCTTGTCACCTTCTTCCTCTGCCTTTGTCAGGGGCCAGCATTATAACCCTGAACAGCATCTTTTGGCCACCACTCTGCCCTTGCTATCCTGCTTACATGGGTGCCAAGGCCTCAGGCCCCTGCCTCAGCGCTTCACTACCTGCCTCATGTGCACGGATCCTGTGGACAACCAAACGTCCTACAGGACCATGGTGTGCCCGGCGTGTCAACACGCATGGTTCCATCGGGAATGCATCCAGGTAGGAGCCCATTCCTCACTCCCAGGAGACCACAGGTGCTCAGCAGCACCAGGACCTAACTCATGCTCATCACGTTTCTCCTGCAGGCACAAGTTCTGCACGCTGGCCTGCTGAGATTCCAGTGCCCGGTGTGTAGGGATCAGAATGCATTTCTGATGGAAATGCTCCACATGGGGATCCGAATTCCTGTCAGGTTAGTGTCCTTCCATTCACCTCACAAGGCAGGAAGGTGCAAGCACTGTGCTACCCCAGGGTCTGCCCTTGCAGTCTTGGCTCTCTGCTCTCCCGTGAGTCCTTGCTTCAGATTCACAGAAGAGCTGGAAACAGGGCAGGGCAGGGAAAGCAAGGATGGCTTGCATCTGCCTTATGCCAGGGGGGCTGCAGAGACTCCTCAACATTCCTTTCTCCACCAGACTGGCATCCTGGGAAGTCACGGAGGATTTAGAACAACTAGTTGAGAGGCATAGCCGCTGTGATGCCAGCGAGTGCCTGTGCCCAGGAGGCAGGGAGCACACAGAGGGAGAAGGGTAAGCTGTCAAAGCTGCAACCTGGGGCTCTGCACAGGATCCCTGTCTGGCCAAGGGCTCAGAGCAGAAGCTCTAGGAACAAGAGCTCTGCCACATGCTCCAGTGCTGCAGTCAGTCTGTCCTCACAGCCAGGAACCCATTTCCTTCCCCAGGCCCTGGCAACTGCTGTTATGCAGCTCCTGTGCTGCTGAGGGCACCCACAGGCGATGCTCCCATCTCAGGCGCAGCACCGACACCTGGGAGTGCAGCAGCTGTGCTGGGACCAGCAGAGGTAAGAGGCAAAGCACTCAGCTGTTCCCCACCCCGGGCTGGTGTGCTGGCAGTGGTGACCAGGCTGGGCTTGGCAGAGCCTCTCTGCTCCAGGAAGGCTGATGGCACTGCACAGGCCTATGCTGCCAGAGAGGTGGTGGCCGTGTCCTTGACCTTTCTGCTTTCCTTTACAGACTCCAGGGACAGCTGGGAGCTTCCTGCCCCAGATACCCAGAGCCAGGGGGCAGCAGTGGCATCCTCCAGCCAGGTGTTGCTTGTGCCATCTCAAAACTGAATGGTCCCTGAGACCAGCAGCCCAACAGAGATACCAGTAGGAGACCTGGGAAGCTCCTCAGTGCATCACACTGGCAGCAAGTCCAGCACCCCTGGGCACAGGAGGAAATGAGATGACTCCCACCTGCAATGCCAGGATGAAGAGCCTCAGCACAGGCAGCCCAGAACATGCCATGGGAGATGCTGCAGCAGGGCAAGAGCAAATACCGAGAGCAGTACCTCCAGCCAGGGGCTTCTGGAGCCATCCTGCAGCTCGCTGGATCCACAGACCAGCACCCCCAGCAGCACCAGAGAGACACCATCAGGGGACTTGGGCAGCTCCCCAGAGCTCGAGCCTGCCAGCCACTCCAGTGCCTCTGGGCCTTTGTGGGTGCGAACTGGCTCCTGCCTGCAGCGTCGGGAGGAAGCTGCTCCCAGAAGATACCACAGAAGGCCATCCCCAAGTGTTGCCCCTGGTCCCCCTGCACCACCTCCACAATAAAGGTTTTATACTATCTCTACACTGGGTGTTACTCTACTCCTTTGTCAGCTTCTTCCTCTCCCTTTCTCGGGAGCCAGCAGTAAGAGCTGTGCCCAGGGACTGACTGGCAGCACCTTGCCCACACCTCCCTTCCAGCGGGCTGCCCTTGGCCAGCTGCCCAGTACCATGGCCGTGTGCTTTGGGCCTCACTGACCCTGTAGCCTGGCAACTTCACACCCACCTCCAGGATCTGGACTCTCGGCTCCTTTTCCCCACTTTGAGGGTGGCTCAGCATGGCCCTGTCAGTGCTGCTGTCCCTCTGTCAGCAATGAAGGCTGTGACCACCCACCCACCATAGGCCTGCTGGCTCAGCTACAAAAGGCACTTGCCCCAGCCCCAGCCCCAGCCCCAGCACCCCAGCCATGTTTGGCATGCTTCAGCTCTGTTTGGTTTGGGACAAGGCTGGAACCCACAGGCATCTCCTGGCCTCCTTGCTTAGGCTAGTGACAGCTGTGGATGTTCACTTCAGTGTCACCTCGTCTTTGTGACATGACGGCTTCAGTGGATTGCTTTTCTCCAGCAGGCAGTGAGCATTGCCTCTTCCTCAGCTGTGGGTCCTGCTCCCCAACGCGATTGCTGCTGCACCAGTGGAAGGCTTCCTTCTTGGCAGTATATGGCACAAAGCCTTTTTAACAGCCATTGAAAAGCCCTGCTAAGGGATTCATTCCCACAGGTCAGGTGAGTCAGAGCACTACCTGCTCCAGAGGGCTTGAGTCCCATCATAAACCACTCACAGCAAAAACCCCACCTGTGCTCTGTGGGAGGCTAACAAGGGGCCTGGGACACAACTAGCAAGTGAGCAGATTTCCCTCCCGATGGAGACCATTGAGAACCTTTCCAGTGCAGGCAGGAGAAAAGGTGTGCTTGCAGGGCAACTGCTGGGCAGCTCTGTGGAATCTGTCAGACAGCTAGAAAGCTGAATGAAAGAAGAACGGTGATCAAAGCCCCAAAGAAATCCTTTTGGGGGGCTGTACAGACTTGAACAACCCTCTGCTCTTCTGACAAACTACAGGTGGCTTTACGCAGCTGTGTGGACTCAGTGCCTTTCCAACAGGCCTCAGTGAGAAGAGGCAGAGAGGGTCCAAAGAGAACCAACTCAGTGGCAGCACTTTGCCTTTCTCTTCTTACCTGCTGTCATTGGGAAGCCATGAGGTCCAGCCACAGCCACAACAGGCTCTTTAGGGGGCTTGCAAGGTGAGCTCTGAGGCACTAGCGAGACACAGAGCTGCCCAGAAAGCTGCGGTCATGCACAGGCTTGCTCTGAACTGAGCTGCTTGTTCCCTTGGCACCGTTCACCTCTGCCAACCTCTAGCTAACGGAGCTCCAGCCCTCCGCTTTTTGTAGTGCCACTGCCAACAGAGAGCTGGAGCATGATGATGGCTCTTTCTGAAGAGCAGAAATGAAGAAGGAAGGGAAATTGCTTGGCAGGGACTTGCTATTTCTCTTCTTCCTGGGGACAGGGTAGCTCCTTTCTGCTCACTAGGCTAGCGCAGTGGAGCAGCATGAAGTGCAACAGGGAACACACAGGCATCAGTTTCGGCAACAAAAGTCTGTGACAGTGATTATGTTTCCAAACGTCTGTTTTCAAGATGCTCTCTGCAGGGCACACACGTCTTTCCAAAAGTATTTATTGACATCCAGGTCCTGGCCAGAATGACTTGGTGCTGGGGAGTTGTTGGCATCTCCAGCACTCGTATGTACCCCTGGATGTGGCTCTGGGCAGCCTGAATAGTGGAGGGTGTCCCTGCCCATGGCAGGAGCTTGGAACTCCATGATCCTTGGGGTCCCTTCCAACCCTGACAATTCTTTCACTTGACCACTGAGTCTCACCTCCAGCCCTGGAAAAATGATGGAGCGGCTCATTCTGGAGGTCATGTCTAGGCAATTGGAAGAGAAGAGGATGATCAAGAGCAGTCAGCATGGGTTTACCAAGGAGAAACCACGCTTGACTAATCTGATAGCCTTCTAGGACATCATAGGTGAATGGGTAGATGCAGGGAGACCAGTGGCTGTAGTCTACCTTGCCCTTAGTAAGGCTTTTGACACTGTTTCCCACAACATCCTTGTGAATAAGCTCAGGAAGTGTGGGATAGAAGAAGAGAGAGTGAGACAGATTAGGAACTGGTTACAAAATAAGAGCCCAAAGAGTGGTGGTGAATGGTGCCAAGTCCAGCTGGAGAGCTGTAACTAGTGGAGTCCCCTAGGGATCAGTGCTGGGGCCAGTCCTGTTCAACATCTTCATCAATGACTTTGATGAGGGGACAGAGTGTGCTCAGCAAGTTTGCTGATGATAGCAAACTGGGAGGCTTGGCTGATATGCCTGAAGGCTATGCAGCCATTCAGCAAGACCTGGACAGACGGAGAGCTGGGCAGAGAGGAACCTAATGAGGTTCAACAAGGATAAGTGCAGAGTCCTGCATCTGGGAAGGAATAATAAACCGCAGCAGTACAGGTTAGGAGGTGATCTGCTGGAGAGCAGCCTTCTCCTGTGGAGAAGGACCTGGGAGTCCTGGTGGATAACCAGTTATCCATGGGTCAGCAATGTGCCCTTGTGGCCAAGAAGGCCAATGGGATCCTGGGGTGCTTTAAGAGGAATGTGTCCAGCAGATCGAGGGAGGTTCTCCTTCCCCTCTACTGTGCCCTGGTGAGATCTCAGCTGGAATACTGCATCCCATTTTGGGCTCCCCAGTTCAAGAGGGACAGGGATCTCCTGCAGAGAGTCCAATGGAGATCTACCAGGATGATTAAGGGACTGGAGCACTGCTGTGGTGGTTTGAGCTCTGAGTTTAGGAGCTCAAATGATAATAGATATAAATTCCTCCCCCCAGCCCTTCTCCCCCTTTTCTCGGCAGGGTGGAGAGAGAGAGAAGAAGAAGAAGAAAAAAAAAAAAAAAACTCGTGAAAGAAATATTCTGAAGTTGGAGGAGTAAATTTTTTTCTTTTTTCACAAAAGGGAAAAGAAAAAAAATATTTTTTTACATATATATATATATATATATATATATATATATATATATATATATATATATATATATCTATCTCAGTAACAGGGGGGGGTTCACAGAGGTGAGGGATGAGGGTAAGTGGGAAGAAAAATATACAAAACCAAGCCTGGATGGCCTTGTGTTCCCCTGGATTCAGTTGAGAGAGAGAGAGGGCCCCAGCCACGTGGTCCGGTGCAGGAGACAGTGACGGCAACAGCAGCAGAAAATCCTCTCGAGCAGACGAGGCAGGAAAAAGAGAAGAGCAGCAAGATATCTGCCCCTTTTATAGGCTTGCTGGACAGGAAGGGGAAGTGGAATAGACCACCTCTGAGTCAGGGGACCACCTTCTCCCAGCAGGGGAGGGGCCAAGCCCTCCCCAGACTAAATTTCTTTTGTCCACCTGGGGCTGGGTTCTTCTCAGCCCCATCCAGGATGGGTGTGCCCCAGCACAACTGCCCTATGAGGAGAGGCTGAGAGACCTGGGGCTGTTTAGTCTGCAGAAGAGAAGGCTGAGGGGAGATTTGACAAATATCTGAGGGCTGGGTGTCAAGAGGGAGGGAACAGGCTCTTCTCAGTTGCACTCTACTCTCTGATAGGACTAGGGGTAATGGATATAATATACTGCACAGGAGGTTCCAGCGCAACTTGAGGAGGAACTTCTTCACTGTGAGGGTCACAGAGTACTGGAACAGGCTACCCAGGGAGGTTGTGGAGTGTCCCTCTCTGGAGACTTTCAAGACCCATCTGGATGTGCTCCTGCATGACCTGTGCTAGATTCTATGGTCCTGCTCTGGCAGGGGGGTTGGACTCGATGACTTGATGGATTCAGAGGTCCCTTCCAACCCCTAACATCCTGTGATCCTGTGATTTCTGCACAGCACACAGGTTCATTACTTTTTACGACATTGAAGAAGGATCTGTGCCAGTACCGATGCAGACGTGATTAGACCTTTGGATTTCACGCTCATGATTTTCAACCCCATCAATCCAGCCTGTGCAGATCCCCCTGAGGAGCCTTTCTACCCTCAAACAGATCAATTGTCCCTCCCACTGCCTCCAAAGCAGCCCCACAGTCCCTTGCAGCTTCCTACCCCATGAAGGGAAGGCTCACATTGGCCTCTGAAAGGAGTTCATTGCCATGCAGAAAGGCCATTTCTGTTGTGATTCCTCAGCTTGTGCTCCTGCCGCATTTTGTGCTGGAGGCAGCACATCACCAAAGCACTATGGAGTTCAGGACAAAAGTGTGGCCACCTGCCACCTTTAGGTGCCATCCTGAGGTCCTATGCTGTGACTGAGACACCAAGCCCATCTGAGAGGATGGGATGCCTGAGGCTAGGCCAGGCTCAGGGGTCCTTTCTGTCCCCTGTAGTGGGCAGCCCAGACCCAGAGCCAGTGCTGTGGGTGCAGCCTTGCTGGCATGATGCAGAGGAAGGTGAGCCTTCCCTGAGCTGCTGGCAGTGCTCCCCATGCCAGTGCCAGGAGCAGAGAGTTGACTTGGCCAGGGCTGGAGCCTGAACAACACCTTTTGGCCACCCGTGCCCACCCTCAAGAGCTGTCCAAGGGGATCTGGTATTTGACTCTGCCCTTGCGACCCTGCTTACATGGGTGCCAAGGGCTCGGGCCCCTGCCTCAGCGCTTCGTATCAGCCCCTTGTGAGGTGCTGACTGTGTCAGAGAGGGTGGCAGGTGGCCGAGGCTGTGGTACATGCGGGCCAGCAGTGATGATGTCACAATGGGCATTGTGATTTGATGGCGATGACCTCACAGCAGTCATTGTACAGGTGAGGGGGAAGCCTATAAAAGGGAGCGCAGGGCTCAGTTCCTGCATCCGTGCGACTTGGTGAGGTAAGGAGAGGGCGGAACTGGGAAGGGGCGGCCAAGGCAGGAGGGGAGCCCCCTCAGCCCACCTCAGGGCTCTGGGGCTGTGCTCTAAGCTCACGTGCATGTCTTGCTTCTCTCTCAGAGTCAGCAGAGGAGCGTTTGGAGGAGACAGCTCAGCATTGCTGGGACAGGAACTCTCCAAGAGCTCACCGTTGACGTGTGCCGTGTCTGCAAGGAAGGAGAAGACGCTCGCCGAGATGGAGCAGCATGGTGAGCAAAGTTATCCCCTCTGGGAGCCTGAGACAGGGACCAGTTAGGGTGGTCAGCATAGCATAGGGCTGAGAGAGGAGTGACAGGGGGAGGCAAGGAGCTCCCTAAACTGCCCCAGGGTACAGCCCCTCCTCTCCTCAGCGATCAGGGCTCAGGCCTGACTAGTGGCCACCTGCTGGGACACCCTGTGCCTGCCACACCAATCTCCAAGCCCTGCAGCCCTGCCCATCAGCCAGACTGCAGGCCCTTGGGGACAGTCCCTCAGGGACACTTCTCCCAGCCCTACAGAGGTGCTCATTCCTGTTGCTGTTTGCTCTCTCCTCTCCAGCATGCATGCTGTGCCGTCGCACACTGGTTGACCGGGACGTGTGTGGAGAAATGATGACTCTGCAATGGGTCTATGCCCATTTGTTTTGCCTGGTGAGTTCCCTGGGGACTGCCTCCCATTTTCCTGAAGCCACTCCCTGTCACACTCTCCTCACTGGCTCCTTGTCTATTCTCTTCTGCAGTTTTTTGCCAACCAGATTTCTCCACGCTTGGACGAGGAACAAGAAGTGGTGACAATTAGTGAGGAGGAGGTTGAACATGCAATTGAGCAGGCAGCACAGAAGGTGAGGACCTGACAAGATCAGTGAGATTTGTGCCAGGAGAGGGTTGTGGCAGCTTAGCCCAAAACGTGAGCAAGAATCCCTGGCCCTTCCAGAAGTTCTTTTGAGCTTCCAGACTTTTGAGTCTTGCTCTCAGCAGCTCCAGAGAGGCTCCGGCACAGGAGTTGTGCCTGCCAAAGGGATCTGTGGGCTGGGACCCAGCAGTGCCCGGACCCAGGGCCATGGGGCTCCTCCTGCAAAGGCCCTGAGGCTGATGGAAGTTGCTCTGCCCTTTACAGGAGTGCTGCGTCTGCTGCCAGAATGGGGCCACCATCACCTGCAGCGAGACAGGTTGTGATGTCAGCTTCCATCTCCCCTGTGCCACACGGGGTGGCTGTGTCACCCAGTACTTTGGACTCTACAGGTAAGGGCAGCAGCTGGCCTTCACATGGGAGGTTTCCCACCTTCATTCCTGCCTGCCAGCTTCAGGCAAAGAAGAAAGCAACTCACTGTGACACTTCCCACTACCCAAAGAAGAGCTCTGAGGTTCCTCACCCTTCCTTGCTTAACCCTACCCCTAGAGCAGATCAGATCATAAGCACAGCCATAACCCTAATCCTAAATTTAGCTAACCCTAAACCTCATCCTAAGCTAGTAGTTTCCCTAGTGCAGGTAACTCCTCTCCCCTTTTCTCCAGCACCACAGAAGGGCCTGACACTTGGCTCCTCACCCATGATGACTTTCCTCTTCCCCCCAGGTCCTTCTGCAGGGACCACCGCCCGCATCAGCAAGTGGAGGCTGTTCCAGAGGAGGACACTACCTGCCTCATGTGAACGGATTCTGTGGACAACCAAACGTCCTACAGGACCATGGTGTGCCCGGCGTGTCAACATGCATGGTTCCATCGGGAATGCATCCAGGTAGGAGCCCATTCCTCATCCCCAGGAAACCACAGGTGCTCAGCAGCACCAGGACCTAACTCATGCTCATCACGTTTCTCCTGCAGGCACAAGCTCTGCACGCTGGCCTGCTGAGATTCCAGTGCCCGGTGTGTAGGGATCAGAATGCATTTCTGATGGAAATGCTCAACATGGGGATCCGAATTCCTGTCAGGTTAGTGTGCCTCCATTCACCTCACAAGGCAGGAAGGTGCAAGCACTGTGCTACCCCAGGGTCTGCCCTTGCAGTCTTGGCTCTCTGCTCTCCCGTGAGTCCTGCCTTCAGATTCACAGAAGAGCTGGAAAGAGGGCAGGGCAGGGAAAGCAAGGATGGCTTGCATCTGCCTTATGCCAGGGGGGCTGCAGGGACTCCTCAATATTCCTTTCTCCACCAGACTGGCATCCTGGGAAGTCGCGGAGGATTTAGAACAACTAGTTGAGAGGCATAGCCGCTGTGATGCCAGCGAGTGCCTGTGCCCAGGAGGCAGGGAGCACACAGAGGGAGAAGGGTAAGCTGTCAAAGCTGCAACCTGGGGCTCTGCACAGGATCCCTGTCTGGCCAAGGGCTCAGAGCAGAAGCTCTAGGAACAAGAGCTCTGCCACATGCTCCAGTGCTGCAGTCAGTCTGTCCTCACAGCCAGGAACCCATTTCCTTCCCCAGGCCCTGGCAACTGCTGTTATGCAGCTCCTGTGCTGCTGAGGGCACCCACAGGCGATGTTCCCATCTCAGGCCCAGCACCGACACCTGGGAGTGCAGCAACTGTGCTGGGGCCAGCAGAGGTAAGAGGCAAAGCACTCAGCTGCTCGCCACCCCAGGCTGGTGTGCTGGCAGTGGTGACCAGGCTGGGCTTGGCAGAGCCTCTCTGCTCCAGGAAGGCTGATGGCACTGCACAGGCCTATGCTGCCACAGAGATGGCAGCCGTGCCCTTGACCTTTCTGCTTTCCTTTACAGCCTCCAGGGACAGCTGGGAGCTTCGGGTCCTAGCTGCCGATAGCCAAGAGGAAGGGGCAGCATCCTCTGGCAGTTTGGAGGAAGCGGAGCGTCCCAGCACCCCGTTGCCAACAATGGAGCGAGATGAGTCCAGCCTGCAGTATCTGGAAGAAGCTGAGCCCTCCAGCCAGTTGAGAAGACGCTTGGAGAGACGTCGTATGGCTGTAGCAAATAGTCATTCTGAGGGCAGCCAGATGCCTCTTGGGCCATCCCACAACTCAATGGCTCCTGAGACCAGCAGCCCCAGAGAGTCACCATCAGGAGAACAGGGCAGCTCCACAGTGCATGACAGTGGCAGCCAGTCCAACACCCCTCGGCACAGGAGGAGACAAGATGCCTCCCACCTGCAGTCTCAGGATGAAGCTCCTCCTTGCAGGAGGCCCAGAACATGCCGTGGGAGACACAGCAGCAGAGGAAGAGCAAACACCCAGAGCAGTAGCTCCAGACAGGGGCTGCTGGAGGAGCCACCCTGCAGCTCACTGGACCAACAGACCCGCAGCCCCAGCAGCACCAGAGAGACACCGTCAGGGCACTTGGGCAGCTCCCCAGTGCTTGAGCCTGCCAGCCAGTCCAGCACCCCTGGGCACATGAGCGAGCGAGATGGCTCCCACCAGCAGCGTCAGGATGAAGCTCCTCATGGCAGGCAGCCCAGAACACGCCGTAGGAGACGCTGCAGCAGGGCAAGAGCAAACACCCAGCGCAGTACCTCCAGACAGGGGCACTTGGAGCCATCCTGCAGCTCGCTGGACTCGCAGACCAGCAGCCCAAGGACCACCAGAGAGAAAACATCAGGACACCAGGACAGCTCCCCAGTGCATGAGACTGGTCGCCAGTCCAACACCCCTGGGCCTGGGAGGGTGCAAGCTGGCTCCCGCCGGCAGCGTCAGGAGGAAGCTGCTCCCTACAGCCCACCCCAATCCAGAAGACGCCGCAGGAGGACTGGCCGTGCAGAATCTCCAAGTGTTGGCCCTGATCCCCCTGCACCACCTCCACAATAGGGGTGGTTTTTAGTCTCTACGCTGGCAGATGCCACACTCCTCTGCCTGCTCCCTCATTCTCCTCTCCCTTTCTTGGGGGCAGCATTAGGAGCTGGGTCCAGGGACTGGTAGCACCTTGACCACACCTCCCTCCTTGCTGGCTGCCCTTGGCCAGCTGCCCAGCACTGTGGACTGTGTGACTTAAAGGGGCCTTGCTGGCCCCACAGCACTGGCGGCTGCACTTAAAATGCAACAAAATTTAGGCAAAAGAGATGGGACCTTCACGCTGTTATCAATGTGGTCAATGTGGTCATTTTAAGAAGCAGTGTCCCAAACAAAATGGTAGCAGAAATAGTCTAAATGGCAATTGCGCTAGATGTGGTAAATATGGTCACCGGGCAGCAAATTGCCGATCCAAATTCAATAAGAATGGGATGCCATTAACATGGAATCAAAATCAGGGAAACAGAGTCAGCCGCGGGGGGCGGGACGCGGCCAACAAGTATCCCTCCCCTCAGAAAATGGCGATGGCTGTCTCAGCCGAATGCGAGCAGCCACAACAGGAAGTGCTGGGGTCGACTTGGCAGTGGCCGAACCAGCAGACATATTCGATACCCAAATACATGTAGTATCTTCAACTGAGTCAGGGCCATTAGGGTTTGGGTTGTTGGCATTATTAATAGGGAGATCATCGGCAACAAAAAAAGGGATATTTGTGCTTCCAGGAGTTGTTGACGCCGACTATCAGGGTGTAATTTGTATTATGGTTCGATGTTTTGCGCCCCCTGTCCATATTCCAAAAGGAAGCACGATAGCACAGTTGGTACCATTTAAATCACAAGTTCCCAATACAGAAAACAAGAAAAGGGGTATGGGAGGTTTTGGATCTACTGGCGAACCGCAGGTATTGTTCTGTAAAACGCTTGGTTTAGAAAGACCTTTGATGTCTGTAACAATTTCGGGTCCTGGTGGTATTATTTTAGAGGGCTTGCAGATGATGTTGGACACAGGGGCGGATGTATCTGTTTTACCCCTTGATCTCTGGCCTGTAGCGTGGCCTTTGGAGGATCCTGGATCCGATTTAGTGGGAATCGGAGGGAGCAGTTCAACCAAAATTAGTAAGGAATTTGTTTTATTCACCAATGAGGAGGGACAGCAAGCTTGGGCAAAGCCCTACGTCCTACAGACAAATCTTCTCCTCTTGGGCAGAGATATACTGAGTCAATGGGGAGTTAAGATCCAGACAAATTTTTAGTTGCGGCCACTGATAGCAGCTCCCGCCCTACTCTAAAGTTGCAATGGAAGAATGAAGATCCGCTATGGGTGGATCAGTGGCCGTTAACTCAAGAGAGGCTGCAAATTGTTGAAAGTTTAGTTCGGGAACAACTTGAATTGGGACATATAAAACCATCCGTCAGTCCTTGGAACACGCCGATTTTTACTATACAGAAAAAATCGGGGAAGTGGAGACTGTTGCATGATTTAAGAGCAGTCAATAATAGAATGGTAGAAATGGGGGCATTACAACCAGGATTACCATCTCCGGTTATGTTGCCCCAACATTGGAATCTACTTATTTTGGATCTGAAAGATTGCTTTTTCACAATACCACTGCATGAGGAAGACAGCGATAAATTTGCTTTCACAGTTCCGTCTGTTAATAGATCTGCACCCTCTAAACGGTTTCAATGGGTGGTCCTGCCCCAAGGTATGAAAAATTCGCCAACAATTTGTCAATGGTTTGTAGATCAGGCATTAGCTCCGTGGAGAAAAAATAACCCTGACTTGATTACTTACCATTACATGGATGATTTGTTAATTGCCTCCCCAACGCCACTTCCATTACAAAAAGAGCAAGAAGTGACTCAAGCATTAGCAAAATATGGTTTAGTAATTGCACAAGAGAAAATTCAGCGTCGTGCACCATGGGTGTATTTAGGCATGCAGATTCTAGAAACACGTTTGAGACCTCAAAAATTGAATCTTAATACAAAGATTGAAAATTTGAATGATGTGCAAAGACTGGTCGGTGATTTACAATGGTTAAGAATATATTGTGGGATCACCAATTCTGATTTAAAGCCACTAATTGATCTTTTAAAAGGTGGGAAATCCCCTTCTGACCCTCGAGCATTGACTCCCACAGCATACCAGGCTTTACAAGTAATAGGAGAAAAAATACGGAATAATATGGCAGATCGAATTGTACCTGGTGTTCCTTTCACTATTATTTGTTATAATCAAGACAAGGAAGTGGCTGCTTTGATTACTCAGATTTCTAAAGATGATTCAGTGTTAATTCTTCAATGGGTATTCCATAGCAGTACGTTGAAGGCCACTATAACTACAAGGCCAGATGCAGTCGGAAATTTACTGTTAAAAGCAAGAAATAGATTAAGGACAATTGCGGCAATGGACCCAGCTCAAATTATTTTGCCATTGAAAAATATCAATCTTGCAGATTCATGGATGGAAAAATCTGATGCTTTTGCGACGGCTGTCCATGGAATTAGACTGGATAATCATTACCCAAAACACCCTTTGTTTAAAACAAATTTGATAATAGAACAGGACTCCTTGCAAGTAGAATCTCCCCTTTCAGAGGGGATCACTATTTTTACGAATGCCAGTAGTATGACAGGGAAATATGGATATGCTCATCAAATCAACGGGCTATGGAATAACCGGGTAGAAAAGACAAAAGGGTCAGTTCAGATTTTGGAATTAAAAGCAGCTCTTGTGGTATTTCAGGATTTCCGGAGGACACCCTTGAATATTATAATTGACTCAAAATATGTGGTTGAAGTAGTAAAGCGTTTAAATAATGCAATCTTAGGCGGTATAACTAATCCAGTCCTTGAGACGTGTATCTTGGAGCTACAGTCTGAAATTATTGCACGTCAACATCCATGGTGGGTCATGCATATCAGAAGCCATTCTAATTTGCCAGGGTTACTAGCTGAAGGGAATTCATTCATATACAGCAAAGTAGTAAGCAAAGTATCCACAGAAGATGTTTTGGCACAAGCACTTCAGTCACATAAATTTTTTCATCAATCGGCACAGTCATTGATGAAGTCCTTTGGGATTTCTAAAACAGATGCTTGTTCAATAATTGCCAGTTGCCCTGATTGTGCCAGATTAACTCCCATTTCGGCTGAAGGGACTAATCTGCGGGGCCTAGAACCTCGCCAGGTCTGGCAAATGGATGTCACCGAATTTCCTCCGTTCGGTGCCCTTAAATACATCCATGTCACGATAGATACATGTTCTAAAGCAATTTGGGCAACTTCACATAAGTCAACCAACAGTTTGGCTTGTATTCAGCATTGGACAACAGCCATTGCAGTGTTAGGGCGACCAGACACTATTAAAACCGACAATACTCCAGCTTACTTGAGTAACAAAGTTCATGAGTTTTTTCAGAATTGGAAAATTACACACTTGACAGGTATACCCTATAATTCAGGAGGGCAAGCCATTGTTGAACGAGCGCACCAGGATCTAAAACGGCCTTTGACAATATTTAAAAAAGAGGGGGAAAGGAGTGCGTACCTCACTATAGCAAAGACATGCTATGTGTTAAATTGGTTAAATCCACGGACAGAACAAAATTTAGTTCCTATGTTCTCTCACCTGCTTAACAAAAATGACTTTTCTCAGCATGAGGTATTAGTACAAATCTTTGAACCTTTGGCCCAGCAATGGACCAGTCCGCTTACTGACTTGGGGAAGGGGTTATGCTTGTGTGTCTACAGGAGAGTCAACAAGGTCCAGCCAACATGGATTTAGGAAGGGCAGGTCCTGCCTCACCAACCTGATCTCCTTCTATGATCAGGTGATCAGCCTGGTGGATGTAGGAAAGGCTGTGGATGTAGTCTACCTGGACTTCAGCAAGGCCTTTGACACTGTCCCCCACAGCAAACTCCTGGCCAAGCTGTCAGCCTGTGGCTTGGACAGCAGCACTCTGCACTGGGTTAGGAACTGGCTGGAGGGCCAAGCCCAGAGAGTGGTGGTGAATGGTGCCACACCCAGCTGGCAGCCTGTCACTAGTGGTGTCCCCCAGGGATCAGTGCTGGGCCCCATCCTGTTCAATATCTTTATTGATGATCTGGAAGAGGGGATTGAGTCCATCATCAGTAAATTTGCAGATGACACCAAGCTGGGAGCAGGTGTTAATCTGTTAGAAGGTAGAAGGGCTCTGCAGAGGGACCTTGACAGGCTGGACAGATAGGCAGAGTCCAACATGATGGCATTCAACAAATCCAAGTGCCGGGTGCTGCACTTTGGCCACAATAACCCCATGCAGAGCTACAGGCTGGGGTCAGAGTGGCTGGAGAGCAGCCAGGCAGAAAGGGACCTGGGGGTACTGGTTGACAGCTGCCTGAACATGAGCCAGCTGTGTGCCCAGGTGGCCAAGAGAGCCAATGGCATCCTGGCTTGCATCAGGAATAGTGTGGCCAGCAGGAGCAGGGAGGTCATTGTACCCCTGTACACAGCACTGGTTAGGCCACACCTTGAGTACTGTGTCCAGTTCTGGGCCACTCAGTTTAGGAAAGATGTTGAATTGCTGGAGCATGTCCAGAGAAGGGCAACAAGGCTGGTGAGAGGCCTTGAGCACAAGCCCTATGAGGAGAGGCTGAGGGAGCTGGGACTGTTTAGCCTGGAGAAGAGGAGGCTCAGGGGTGACCTTATTGCTGTCTACAACTACCTGAAGGGAGGTTGTAGCCAGGAGGGGGTTGGTCTCTTCTCCCAGGCAACCAGCACCAGAACAAGAGGACACAGTCTCAAGCTGCGCCAGGGGAGGTTTAGGCTGGAGGTGAGGAGAAAGTTCTTCACAGAGAGAGTGGTTGGCCATTGGAATGGGCTGCCGAGGGAGGTGGTGGAGTCACCATCCCTGGAGGTGTTCAAGAGGGGATTGGACGTGGCACTTGGTGCCATGGTTTAGATAGTCATGAGGTTTAGGGTGACAGGTTGGACTCGATGATCTTTGAGGTCTCTTCCAGCCTTCTTGATTCTATGATTCTATAATTCTAAGGTGGATTCCAGCCAAGTGGGTTCGACCGTGGATACGGCCCGCATCTGATCCGGGTCAAACAGACTCGGACGACAATACGAAAGATTGAAAATGAAGTCTCTGCTTTTGGCCCAAGGACATGGTTGTCAGGAAATCGAGGGAATGTGTTGTTTTAATCTTTCAGCCCACAGCGTATCTATTCAAAAAGATATTTGGATGCTCAAGGAAAATACAAAAAAGGTTAAGCAGCAAAGTGGTTCGTTAGATAATTGGTTTAATAGTTTGTTTTCAAATTGGGGTCTACCAGGCTGGGTTGCTGGTGTCCTTGAAATGCTGATACCTACAATTTTTGCTTTGCTAATTATATGCTTACTGTTGCCATGTTTAATCCAATGCATGCTAAGTAGTGTAACGAAGAGTGTGAATTTGTTATTTAAGAAAAAGGGGGGAGGTGTTGGGGCTTTCACGACATTGTATGATGTAGATGGGGAAGCATGTGTAAACAGTGTGGCTATGTTAACCAATCGGCTTCCTGGAAGGGGCGCGTGTAGTATGCGTGGACAAGATGGCATAGCCAATAGAAGGATGCATGCTCGCAGCATGAAGGCGGAGCGGAAAAGTTTGGTCTACATAAGCAACTACCGATGGTTCAATAAAGTTGGATTTGAACTTGCATCACATTGATGTGTCGTTCTTCCCGCTCGCCTGTATGGCCCGCAGCAACAAGAGAACAACTACACAAAATGTGCACGAGCTTTCTCCTGTCTTCATAAAAAATGAAGGCTGTATTCAGATGCATTAATGTTGTTTTGAGCTACCATTTTCCCTTCCCATTTCTCTCTTGAGAAAGAAAAGAACCAAAACCAGGAGTAATAAGGGGAAAATGTAACCATTTAACACCACAAACACCCCACAGCCAAAAAAGGCAGTTTATTCTTCCTTCCCAAATGCAGGACTCTGCACTTGTCCTTGTTGAACCTCATTAGGTTCCTCTGTGCCCAGCTTTCAGTCTGTCCAAGTCTTGCTGGATGGCCGCACAGCCTTCAGCTGTCTCAGCCAAGCCTCCCAGTTTGGTGTCATCAGCAAACTTGCTGAGCTTACTCTGTCTGTCTGTCTGTCCCCTCATCAATGTCATTGATGAAGATGTTGAACAGCACTGGACCCAACACTGATCCCTGGGTTGACAAGATGTCATTGTCCTAATTTGCTCAGTGTCGGGCAGGTCGCACCTTGAGTACTCTGCACAGGTTTAGTCCCTGATGTTCAAGAAGGATGTAGACAGGCTGGAAAGGGTCCAGAGAAGGGTCAGAAGAATGATAGAGGCCTGGCAGCCCTGCCATGGGAGGGAAGGCTGAGAGAGCTGGGCTTGTTCATCTGGGAGAAGAGGAGGCTTAGAGAAGACCTCATAACCATGTACAAGCACATGAAGGGTGGCTGTCATGAGGAGGGAGACTCCCTCTGTACAAGGAGTCCCATGGCAAAGACCTGGGGTGATGGGGACAAGTTGCTGCTGGGGAGATTCCCAGGATGCCAGAAAAAAATTTCACCATTCAAACTTTTAGACATTGGAATAAACTCCCAAGGCAGGTGCTGGATTCCCCTCCATGAGGCAGTTTCAAGGCCCAGCTTGCCAGGGTGCTGGCCCAGCTCATTTCAACTCTGTTCTTAGCCTGGAAGGTTGGACTGGATCATCCTGGAGGTCCCTTCCAATCTGGTATGCTATGAAACATTACAACAGCTGACATGGCTTCTAATTCTCAGCATCATGGACTTCAAGTGTATGATTTACCAGACTAATGTGAAACCCCAACCCCCAGCCAAGGGAGAACTCAATTTTTTCTGCAGGTAAGGAAAATGCTCTGCTGCAGATCTGCAGATCACTGATTTCCAACATCCCTAACAGACTCTGGCTGTGTGGAGCAGCTCACGTTTCCCACCAATGCCAGAAAATGGAGAAGGCTGAAGAGGAAACAAAAGTTAAACCAAACCATATTAAAACACAGTAGTGTGACAGCTTTTATTTCACTTTAAACAGTACTACATGCTTACTACCACTAGGAACAGACATGCCTTTATTTTGTTGTTTTACTCTTTTGGTCTGGTTTGTTGGTGGTGGTTGGTTTTTTACAAACCAGCCCTATATTAAATGTTGACCTAAAGCTCGCTGTGCCTTGGAAACCTGGCCCAGGATTTAACTGCATGAACTTTTATTTAAATAAAGAAGTACTTAAGGCTGAAAATAAGACAGATACAGGTGAACAAGAAAGTTAAATTACATATTCAGTTCATTCAAGTATCTATTATTCTATGCACTAAATCCTGTGAATTAGCCAAGATCTGTTAAAAAAACCCCTTAAAATACTTAGGAAACAATATTTACAAATGATATAAATAAGCCCTAGGTCACTTTTAAATTAATCAATACAATAAAAAAGTCACCTTGTTGTACTGTGGGTACTAAAAATGTTCTTGTTTATTGATCACAGCCCAGTCTGCAATATAAGGAGCGTTCACTTAGATCCACATGGGTTCAGACAGAAGAAGGGAAGGGATGGGTGTCAGAGGAAAACAAATCTCTGTTATAAATGCGTAAAATCAACGAGGCTTCTTCATCTTGTGTTCTGCACACCTGGCAGCTGTTTCTAGAAGTCCCGCATTTGTCACATGAAAAGGTCATCTCCAGATAGCTTAGACAGGGTTTTAGCAAAGGGGAAATACTCAGCACGTTGCTCACACTTCACGAAGACCTTTCACCAGGAGGGAGGACAGAATGTCAGTGGCCAGCACAAGCCTTTACAACATTTAACTTAAAAGGCAGCATTTAAAGAGCTAATCACAGACTATACACATCTTGCACTGAACAACAACCCAAAAGGACTGGAAAATATACATTTAGGAAAAAAAGAGACTCATGGTTTTCCATTGCCTTTGATACAATTAATGATTTTCTCCTTGTCTTTTGTTTTAAAACCAGCATCTACATCACCAACAACCCTAACTACCTTTGCCTTTAACATCTGCCAAGGATCTACTCTAGATGAGAAATGTACAATGAAAGGAGAGAAACCACTGAGTTTCCCATGCAGACACATGAAAACATAAAGCCATACAGATTTCAAAGTGCCATGAATACCAAATTCAAGTGATGGTTTATAGCATGTAGGAAAGAAATAAAATTGAACTTGCTCTATGGGTTGCCAAGCCCTTCAGCTGTATCTTCAGTTTCCCCTTTGGCTGCTTTGGTGAGAATTTCCATCCATTTTATCTGCAGCTCTTCATCTTCTGCACTGAAATAGAGTGTTTGCTGGGACTGGTGAAGCTTAAAGACATGCTTCACTTCAAACTTCTCACCAGAGCCTGGCAAGCTGACTTCATACCCAGGCAACGGGACGGGGCGGGGGCTTCGGCTGTCCTAAAGGAGAAAGAGCAGATGCAAACAGTCAGCCACAGATGCTCTTGGAACTGGGAGCAGCAGGGGTGCACTGTGCTGGGAAGAAAGATTTCCTCCCAGGGGGTTAAAGAAACACCTGTTTCAAACAGTTCAGAACTCACTCTGAAGTAGTGAGTGCTGACCGGAGATGCATTACCAAGGCTTGGCCACCAAACAGACACCCAGGCTAGGCAGCCAGAGCTACAGCCTGCCAGCCCTGCCCAGAGCCAAGGCACAGGAGTGCAGCCCCTGGGCACACCTGCACTCAGCTCCTCCTTCAGAACTGCAGTGCTGCTCAGCTGCCCATGAGGAGAGAACTGCTGGTTGCTGCTTTGTCCTCCTTAGCCAACAGATTCTCCCACGTGGCAAGAACACTGAGCCCCAGCGTGGCTGGGGAGCTTTGTGTCATTTCACAGGACTGCCCTACCTTGTCTGTTACATTAACTACAGGCAATGAGATGCAGCCAGAACAGTTTGGTGCAGTCCCTTTTGAACCTCATGGGATGGATTTAAGATTGACTAGAAGGAGACAAGTAAGCAGAGATCCTTTATGAGAGACTTGTGCCCAAGACAGGACTTCGACATCATAGAGAATGTCAGATTTTAAATCAATCAGTGAATCCTCTCAGAAGGTCTGGTTCATGATGCTTTTCAGGGTTGTCAAGAAAGTAGAAAAAACCCCAAATGGTGGTCACTTTGGAGGGATGGACCCCTCGGTGGGGCAGGAATTGGCTGGGTGGTCCCACTCAGAGCTGTACTCAGTGTCTCAATGCCTGACTATGCCTGGTGGTGCTCCTCAGGGGGCAAGACCAGGACTGATGCTGTTTAACAGCCTTGTCACTGACATGGGCAGTGGAACGGAGGCACCCTCAGCAAGTCTGCTGCTGACACCAAGCTGTGTGGTGTGGTCAACACACTGGAGGAAAGAGGTCCAGAGGGACCTCTACAGACTGTTGAGGTGGACTATGCAAACTTCATCAAGTTCAACAACGCCACATGCAAGGGGCTCTGCCTGGGCTGGGGCAATCCCAAGCACAAATAAAGGCTGGGTGATGAGAGGACTGGGAGCAAACCTGTGGAGAAAACCTTGGGAGGTGTTGGCAGGTGAAAAATTGAATATGAGCCAACAATGTGCACTCACAGTCCAGAAGGTCAGTTGCATCCTGGGCTGCATCAAAAGAAGTGTGGTCAGGAGGCTGGAAGAGTGGATTCTGTCCCTCTGCTCCGTTCTGATGAGACCTCATCTGGAGTACTATGCTCAGCTCTGGGGGCCCCAGCACAATAAAGACATGGACTGGCCAGAGTGGGTCCAGAGGAGGCCACATAGATGATCAATGGCCTGAAACAACCCCCCTATGAGGACAGGCTAAAAGAGTCAGGGTTGTTCAGCCTGGAGAAGGCTCCAGGGAAACCTTAGAGCAGCCTTCCAGTACTTAAAGGGCGCCTGTAAGGAAGATGAGGTGGAACTCTTTATCAGGGAGTGTAGTGATAGGACAAGAGCTAATGGTTTCAAACTGAAAGAGGACAGATTTAGATTAGATGCTAGGGAGAAATTTTGCCCCATGAGAGTGGTAAGGCACTGGGACAGGTTGCCCAGAGAGGCTGTGTATGCCTCATCCCTAGAAGTGTTCAAGGCCAGGATGGATGAGGCTTTGGGAAGCCTGGTCTAGCAGAAGGTGTCCCTGCCCGTGGCAGGGGGGTTGGAACTAGGTCATTTTAAAGGCCTTTCCAACCCAAACTATTCTATGACTTTATGAAACTCGGGTTCTTGAGCATCCTTTGAAGGCCAGATTAAGTCACAGATCTAAGGAGGGATATAGCTCTCTAATGTCACATCTTGAGCTCCAGCCAATGATGGTTGGTGCGATGACCAAACAACACATTTCAACTGAAGCCAGAAAAACGCTTTCAAAGGCAAGTCCCCTACTTAAGCCTAAACCACATAGGCATTGAGTATCTCTAAGAAGCTGTTGCCTCTTGTAGCAGCTGCTTGTGTAGCAGCCTCCTGACAATGTTCAGAAGACATCCCACAAAGAGTTTTCCTTTTGTCACCTCATACCAAATGCAGACTTGGCATATCTGAAAGGGGACCACAGCTCTGGGAGCAATGGCCAAAAATATAAATCAAAACATCTACTTTTGTAAGATAGTAAAGTAATTCAAGGTTCAGAACTGTTCACGTCAGTGCAAAGACACAGATTAACTGAAGGGGCAAAAAATACAGGTACAATGTGTCTGCATTTCATTTACTGATGTGCTGCTTGTTATGGTATGCAAAAATGTCCATCTGCTCCAAGACCAGGGAGGTTTACAGCAGTTTTAGGTCAAACACTGCAGGATTCAGTCCCTATCTGAGTGTCAGCAGTTGTTTCCACAGCAGCAGATGATGCCCAGATCCTGAGGCTACGGCCACGCCCACACAAGCAGGGGGCCTTGCACATGCGGCATGGTGCAGAGCAGCTCTGCGGATGGGCACTGCTGAAGCAAGCCAACAAACACAAACCACACGAGAGCACATGCAAGCTTCACCACAGCTGCTTCACTGCTCATGTTGTGGGCAAAGGGGCACTAGCACTTGTCACAGGTCGGGCTGGAGCTGCCCATGGCAATGCAAAATGGGATTGTCGGTAGCCAAGGAGTGCAGCGCAGCAGCACAGCAATGTTCGCGTTGCACCTACCCAACGTCTGCAGATGCAGGCCAAGTTAGCAGACTGCCTTTGGTCCTGCTGCCTTCCTCCCTTTTCTTAATAGGATGCTTTTGCCACTTTCTCTGTACCTGCCTGATCCAAAAGGAAGGATTTATAATTATCTCTGGATAAGCTGCGCTGGTGACAGATAAAGGTGAAGCACTCAGCCTCAAGTCACACCACACCCCCAAAGCAGATCTTTCAGAGGGATCATCAGAACACTTGCATTCCCTCTGCCACTGAGCCTTTCCCCTTCTACCTGGCGCCCAGCAAATCCAGGGGCTGTTCTGCGCCCACAAGGACCTGGGCCCCACTCCGAGCACCTCAGCAGGATTTACAGGTCTTGCAGGGAGCTAGATTTCGTACTCCATTTTTGAAAGCCTTCTGGATTTGACAGGCTGGATTGGCATTTTTACAAACCATCTCTGTATGCAGCATGCCAGGGTTGAATAAGATCAGTATTTTGTCAAACCAAAGCCCCCAGTGCTGAGAAGAGCTGCACTTTAGGGGTGATTTCAACCATCTTCCTGAGACAGTGAGTGGTACATACTGGATGTGTAATACTGTCAGTAGTCAGAGGCACTGTGCACACCCCTCCGGACTGTAAGCAGCACGGTATTACTGGGTTCTTTCTCTAGGCAATTAGAGCAGCAGTTCTGTGTTGCTCTGTTGCAGCCATCACCACATCTGGTGTTCCAGACCTGTGAACAGACAGCTCAGCTCCACCTCACAGCAGCTCTGCTCCATGCACCTCTCCAGGAAGACATCCCACTCACACCACACACCTCTCTGCACCATGAAAGCTGCTTTACACAAATGAACAGAGAACAGCTACCCACTGATGGGCTACTGTAACCTTCCCCTCCTATTTTTGAGTAAGCTTAGAAAAGTCTCTGATTTCCCATTGAAACTCCACTCTCTGCCCACTTAAACTCCACTCTCTGCCCACTTACAATCCAATTCCAGACTGCCATCATGTGATGGTGTGCCAAGAGACAAAGGTCTGCAGGGCCAGGAAAAAGGACAGGCAGAGTTTCATGCAGGGCCATTTAAACTTCACCTAAACAGGGTCAACAGAAAAGCCACAAAAACACTTGTCTGAATCCCTGAGCTCAGCCTTCAGCTCAGCTGCACCCTTGTTTGTAGGAGTAAATCACACTCACGTGATGAACAAAGGAATTTTTTTTTCAGAACTTATAAAGCAAAAATTTCTCTTGGATCAAACTCGACAATTATTACCCAGCCTTGCTCTCACTATAGAGCTACCCTTTGTATTTCTTCAAAACTCCTTACTTCTCTAGCTTCCTGGGACTCCTCAGGTCAGCGTTTCTCATCAATTGTAAGTTAATGCCAGAGTTGGAGAGGTAGCTGTGCAGTTTCAAAGGCCAACAGGGGCAGAGGCTCCAGGTGGAGCCCTGGAGACGCAGACTAATTTCTACACAAGAGCTGGTCCTTGAGCTTGAGGTGGTCTTTGCTATAAACAAACTCTTCTAATTCCACTCACACAAATGTGACAAACAGCTGCACAACTCCTGTCTCCGCCTCAGTAAGCAGGACTTCAACTGTGCACACTCGGGATGAATTACTTCTCCTGGGACAAGGATCCAAAGCAAAAGAGTAACTTTCTTGCTATGAGTTGTATGCTGCACTGGCATCCCTTCTATGTGACTGCTGAGGGTGTCAGCGACCAAAGCTGTCAGGGCTTCTGCTGTATCTGGAGCTGCAGATCCAGCATGGCTGACTCCTACTTCCCAGCTACTCTTTCTGTTCTAGTTAAACAGGATCCCCCAGCTTTCAGACTACTAGGGCTGTGTTCCACTCGCTCTGTGTCTTGAGGCCTTTAATACCATTGTTGGCAGTATTATACCCAAAGGGCACCTCTTTTTCAGGCACTGAAATGCTTCTTTGTAGGCCTAAGGAGGTTTGAGAGATGCATTCACACACAGAGTGGGGCCCAACTGCCAGCAGGAGAGAAGCCCTGGGGATTTTCCTCAGCAGTCAGTGTGTACTATGGGAACCAGAACTAACAAGAACATTAGATTAAAACCAAGGGATGGGATTTGCTTCCCAATTCTTTCCTTCAGGTGAGTGCAGACAAGCGGCACACAAGCAGGAAGGGCAGGCTCTGGAAGGAGGGATTCCTTTTGGATGGTTATAGTCTGGGCCTGCAGCTGGGGATTCCCAACAGCAAATCCTGGCTCACTGTGTGACGTGGGATGAATCAGTCTTGTCCTGGGAGCTTTCCTGCTCCTGCATTGCAAGATTTCTCTTCACATGAACCAGCTCAGTACACCAAGCACTGCATTTAACTGCCATCAAATCACAGCCAGTGCCTAAGGCACCCTTCTGCCCTAAAACCCAGGATCTTACTAATAATATCAACAGAGGTTCAAGATAAATTTGGCAGGACCTGCAACAAAGAACACAGCATCTGGAGCATGGAATGTCCTCTACCTTCCAACCCTGGCTTTGCATGAGGAGGCCTGGAGAGTCAAGCACCATTCTGCTGTGCACTAAACAGAGCAGACACATCTCTCCCCTGGGCTGTCACTTATGCTGTCCTGTGATGGTTGGGTGTCATGAGAAATCCTCTGTCTAGGTCACACCATGTAAGAGGTGTTGCTTCTCAACTTCTTCTCTCAGATGACACACATTGCTCCTAGGTAACCAAGGCCAAGGAATTCAGACATCTCCATCAATTCCTACTCTCCTGCTCCAAGCTTGCCTGTATGAGATCATACAATCATAGAATCAGCCAGGGTTGGAAGGGACCACAAGGATCATCTAGTTCCAATCCCCCTGCCATGGGCAGGGACACCTCACACTACATCAGGCTGGCCAGAGCCTCATCCAGCCTGGCTGCAAACACCTCCAGGGATGGGGCCCCAACCACCTCCCTGGACAACCCATTCCAGGCTCTCACCACTCTCATGGGGAAGAACTTCTTCCTCATGTCCAGCCTGAATCTCCCCACTTCCAGCATTACTCCATTCCCCCTACTCCTGTCACTACCTGCAATCCTAAAAAGTCCCTCCCCAGCTTTCTTGTAGGCCCCCTTCAGATACTGGAAGGCCACAATAAGGTTATCTCGGAGCCTTCTCTTCTCCAGACTGAACAGCCCCAACTCTTTCAGTCTGTCCTCATAGATGCTCTGGCTCAGCCTGCTTGGGACACAGGGCTTGCCCTGGTCCTTTGCTGAGGAACAGCTTGCACATCACGAAGCCATTCTCTCTGCTTTGCTTTTTGCACCTTGTTTCTTTCCCCAGACTCTGACTCCAGAGGGATCTAATGACTGGGTTTGTTGCATTTGGTTTAATGCTGTCTGAGGCTGTTTGCTTCTCAACTTGTCATTTCAGTCATGCACCTCACATTGACTAAGAAGGAAGCCAGGCAGATGAACTGGAAGCTTACCCAGCATGGGGCTTGAAGCCTAGATGAAGCAAAGTGGGCTGTGCCTGGAGCTCCAGATTCAAGCTTTCAGTCCCTCAAGCACATACTTGTTTAAAACCAGAGGTGTTCTTGCTGACAAGCAGCCAAATGAACACCCTTTCAAGGATGTTCCAAGTGCTTTTGCTGAAGCACTGCACTTGCCATGGGCTGAGCTTCATTTCAATAGCTCCAGAGAATCAGAAGTAGTATTTAGTTCCCAGACTGTTCCTAGCTACAGTCACAGAAACTAATGCTAATAAGGAGCAAAGCCTTCATATCACTACAATTACAGCAGGGTAATTGTAGGTTGAGCTATGACAGATTTCTTCTTCCATCCCACCCAGGAGACAAACCAAGGTTGTTTATAAACATGTCAAATGGCAAATACATAATTGGAGATGAGGGCTATAACTCCAGCATTAGCATTCTTTATCTTCAGCACTAAGGAAGCATGACTACTTCAATCCTGGATAGAGATACTCCTAGATCTTGACTTTCATCACAACAGCACACTTGGAAAAAAAAAGGAAATTTTTATCACAATAAAATATTTCAAGTCAAGATAAAGCCACATGATGCTTCAATAAGAAGCTTTACCAAACACACTCTATTTTTCAGGCTGAAGAACATCTACATTTTCACCTCCATCCTCTCAATCCAGAACTAGGTTTAGAAAAGCAAAGCTTGAAGCAGCAACTGCAATATTCAGTGGGCTTTGCAGCTCTATCCATTTACAGGACATGCTTTCCCTAACACAGGGTAACACCACCTCTAAATATACCTGTCTGAAAGCTCTGAAAAAAAAAAGCATAACAAATTACTTTTGTTTTGTCCCTTTTTGTTAAAAAATGGAAAACAAAGCTATGAAGCTTAGACACTTGCTGAGGTCAGCAGTAACTGCAGATAATGAAGCAATGTGAACCCTCGCAGGCTTTCTGCTATATTCAGAACACCGCGTTCATTTTGGCTGAAACCAATCCAGATCCTTTGCCCTATTTCTCAGCTTGACCTATTTAAATTCATGGGGGTTATTTAAATTCACTCTGTGTTAGCCCTCATGAATGTCATGTTACCTGGCTACTTCCTTGCAGGTACAGGACAAGGGGTTCAGTCTTGGGGATGGTCACCCACATTTTGTACCAAGTCTTCCCTTTTTCAAGGAACTGGAGGTAGCTGCTGAAGAGGCTGTTTTCTGCTGCTAAGATGCCTTGCTTCTGGATGAAGGAAAAGACAGAAAAAGAAAAAAAAAAAAAGAGAAAGCTAAAAAGAGATGTTTCCATTGACCCTAACATGGGCAAAACACTTCAGTATAAAACACATTTATATGTCCAGAAGCAAATAATCCTGCTGGGCAAACACTGGACTGTTCATAACTGAAGTGTAACCATTACTGCATACATCAGTAAGCAGCACACCCCATGTACGAGAGGTAGATGCTGAACTACTGTCCCCAGTGGACATGAAGTTAAATTCCACTTCCACCAAGTAATTAAGATGATGCAGCTTAGCCAAGTAGACTGGGAGATGATTTCAAACGAATGCAGAAGGTCTATTAACAGACACTGCACTGCATGGCTGCAGAATGACCTGAGCCAAACCAAAGAGCACCAGGGCAAAAAAAGATTGAAAATAAGTTTTATCTTCTGATAGAAAGCAAAGCAAAAGAGTTTCTTGTTCACATTAGACTTCACAGAAGTCTCCTGGGCATCTGCTAATAACATATGAAAAGTGGCAATCTCTTCAGCTGCTATTAAGCTTATTAAGTTTAACGTAAAAATGAGGGAAAGGAAAAGACCAGCCCTGACCTTTTTTCTACACCTATTTTCTTGCGTTTTACCTGATCCTCTGTAGATTTAGCAGAAGGCTGGCAGCTCAAGCGCCGGGGGGGGGAGGGGGGGAGATTACTCTTTTCCGTGGGTTTTTACAGCTTTCTGCTGCAATCTGCTTTCCAAAGTAAAGCCATAGGACACATTTCACTGCTTTGGTCTTTGGCTTTTCAGATTAAGGGAGCTCTGGGCTGGGCAGCAACAGGCTTTCACTCCACTGGCAAACTGCCCTGCTGAAACAGTGCTAGTCACACCACAGACTATGCTGACACAGATCCAATGCCCAGCATCTGTGAGCATAGCTGTAGCATCGATCCACAGACCACTCAGTCTTACCCCATGCCTGGAAAGGTGATGGAGTAGCTTGTTCTGGAGGCCAAGTGGTTACACTTGGAAGAAAATAAGGTTATCAAGAGTAGCCAAGATGGATTTACTAAAGGAAAATCTTGCTTGACCAATCTGAGAGCCTTCTCTGAAGGCAGGACCAGAGGGGTAGATGAAGGGAGAGCAGCGGGTATCATCTGCCTCAACTTCAGCAAGGCTTTTGGTGCCATCTCCGTAACATCCTCACAGGTAAACTCAACAGTAGTAGGTTAGATGGTTGGACTGTGAGGTGGGTTGGAAGCTGGCCCACAACAGAGCTCAGAGAGGAGTGATCAGCAATGCAGAGTCCAGCTGGAGGCCTGAGCCCAGTGGAGTTCCCCAGGGGTCAGGACTGGGTCCCGTTTAGTTCAATGTCTTCATCAATGACCTGGAGGAGGGGATTGAGTGGGCCCTCAGCACGTTCGCTGGTGATACCAAGCTGGTGGGTGGCTGACATCCATCAGGCTGTGCTGCCATCCAGGGAGACCTGCGCAGGCTGAGAGCTGGGGGAAGGGGAACCTCATGAAGTTCAGTAAAGACAAGTGCAGAGTCCTGCACCTGGGGAGGAACAAGCACCAGTACAGACTAGAGGTCATCCTGCTGGAAAGCAGCTCCATAGAGAAAGACCTTGGAGTGCTGGTGGGCAGCAAGTTCTGCGTGGGATAGCAATGGGCCCCTGTGGCAAAGAGAGCCAATGGGATCCTGCGGTGCAGCAAGAAAAGTGTGGCCAGCAGGGCTAGGGTGAGTTTCCTCCTCTTCTACTCTGCATGGCTGAGACCACACCTGCAAATACTGTATCCAGTTTTAGGTTCCCCAGTTCAAGAGGAACAGGAATCTGCTGGGCAGAGTCCAGTGGAAGCTATGAGGATGATTGGGAGACTTGAACATCTCTGCTGTGAAGAGAGACTGAGAGCCCTGGGGCTGTTTAGTCTGGAGAGGAGAAGGCTGAGAGGGGATCTGATCAATGTCTATCAAGATCTGAGAGCTGGGTGTCAGGATGAAGGGGCCAGGCTCTTTTCAGTGGTGCCCCATGATAGGGCAAGGAACAAGAGGTACAGGCTGGAACCCAGGAGGTTCCACCTCAACATGAGGAGAAACTCCTTTGGTGTGAGGGTGCTGGAGGCCTGGAGCAGGCTGCCCAGGGAGGTTGTGGAGTCTCCTACTCTGGAGAGATTCCAAACCCGTCTGAATGCACTCCTGTGCGACCTGCCCTGGGTGATCCTGCTCTGGCAGGGGGTTGGACTGGATGATCTCCAGAGGTCCCCTCCAACCCCTAACATTCTGTGATTCATAATTCTATGACCTGAAGTTTTTGACAGTATCAAGATCCAGATCCAGAATCTTGCCTGCACTCTGCTCAAGGCAGGGCAATGCGCATTTCTAACTGTATTTGTGTTTTTGAGATCCTGGATGTCCTGAGAAAGCACCTTTGGGACGCTGTGCTGCTGTCATTTCATCTGTGTGGGTACAGTTAGTAGCCTGAAAACAAATCTGACATGCTGGAAGGCAGAACCTGGCAGGATCTAAGACTGTTTAAGGAAGCATTTCTTACAGGAGCTGTGGCTATGTTTCCACGCAGTCTAGCTCTTGTCCACACTTTGGTTCTGATGAGGAGTATAACAAAGCTGGGAGGCAGACTGATGGCTCACAGAGGGATGTTTTTCAGGGTAAGATCTTTTTCAGTATAGGCTGCAACTGTTCCCCAATTTTCCTTGCAGTGCTCAAAGGAGGATGGTGTAGATCAGCAGGTTGGGGGGGAAAAAGGACTTGGAATGAAGCTAAGTTCTCCACGTGTCAGTAGCTCTTTCAAGATCTCCCTCTAGGTCCATGTCCCACTGAGATGAATCTCCTTTTACACATGCAGTGACTTCTAGCTGTATTTCACAGGTGAAATAAACAAGCCCCTCTTCTTCAAGGTGGCTCACGAAGAGCCTGGCAAGCAATGGCTTCCAACCCTTACCATTCTGTGGTAGTGTTAAACATTGCCTGTTTGGAACAGTTTCTTTTGTTGGTAGACCACATGTGGCATGCGAGTACAGCTGCCATGAGCCTTGGAGTGACAACCCCCTCTTTTTCAAGGTGTCTCACAAAGAGCCTGGCAAGCAGTGGCACTCACAGCCCTGCCCAGAGGCTATGAAAAGCATTGGTAACGGAAGGTTCAGCTGTGGGTGGGGATGAACAGAGCAGTTTGCCAACAGGTGTCTTGCTCTTGTGAAAAATAAAGGTAGGATGTGCCACTGACATGCCACAAAGCTTGGTGACATCTGTGGCAATGTTGGAGCCACAGCTCACACAGTGTAAATTCATCCTGGACAAAAAAGTCTGAGTTGCAGCAGGTTTGAGCAAGTTTCAGTGAATCTTGATAGTTTTTCAGAAAGCTGACAGGATTTTGCACAAACAACTAAGAAAACATTTGTTTCAATCATATTTTGACAGGACAAGGAGGAGTGCAAAACTGTTTTCTATACAGAGTGACAAATGAAAAATAACCTCATCTTATTTACTAAGCTTTGCCAACAGTTACTGTGCACAGCCTGGGACTGGAAAGGCACCTTCATAAAAATAACCAAACAATTTCATTTGCTGAAAAAAGAAGAGAGGCTCTCAAGGGCAGCTAACAGATGAAAGACTCCCTAGCTAAAGACTGTACCTCTGCAGCCAGTCTTTTCTTTTGTTCTCCAACTGCTTCCACTCCAGGGCTGCAGGGGCTTGCTGCTAGCTGCCCGAAGCACTCCTTGCACACACGATTGTGGCGGCTGTTGTCTGCCAGAGCCTTGAATTCGGAGCATTTTGCACAGATCACCTGTATTGGGAAGATGCTTTATTAGCCATCATACAAAGACAGGGCCTCACAGAACCATTCTTACTGAAGGAAAATTCAGAAACCAGAGCGGACAGTAGAACATGTCCCTCACTTACCGTCACTCCTAATCACCACCTGTGACACCACTCTGTGTCCCCACACCCCTAACTAAAGCTGCCACCTGCGCCTTCTGGGAAATACAGCAGCAGCATGCAGGATGTGTCAGTGTGAGCTGAAATCCCCCCTCACCGACAATAACCAGGCTAGCCCAGTCTGGAAGCAAATGAAAGCTGTATTTACAAAGCAGAATCTACAATCTATGATGAAATGCAATGAGTATGTACAAATATACAAAATTCACAACATTACAAATATATACAATCAACAGAAAAGCACAACCAATCTCCCTTTGCTTCCCCCCAAAGGGGACCCTCCCCAAAGGGGCCTCCCTCTCCCAGGAGCTTCCCCCCAGACCCCCGTTGGACAGAAAGCAGAGTTAGTTAGAGCAAGAAAGTTGTTAACTTAGCTGCCAAGGTCAGTGTGTTATCTTCAGCCAGAAGAGAAGAAGAAGAAAACAGCAGCCAGACAGCCCAGCAACTGCCCCGACTGCAGAACGCAGAATGTGCAGAGTGCCCCACTTTGTTTTGGGTAATAGTTCTTAAACATTTCTATCTATCCAATGGAAGTGTTTAGAACAATCAGTATTTTGCTTTCTTACACCCAATAGTGACTTATTTACACTCTTTCACTTTCTCTGGTTTGAACTTTGCAAGGAAAAAAATTAAAAAGACGGTTTCAAACCATCCCTTCTAAACAATTCCATTGGCTGCTACTATCATTTATCTAATCTAAAATAATATCTACAACACTAGGTGAATAAAGACCATAGTCCATTCCGGCTATCTCGGATGTAGATTATTCAAAAGAGTCAAATCACAGGAAAAACAGCAAACAGCTTGTTTCCTCGCAGAGGGAGCAAAGAAAGGAACAGGGACTCTCAGGTGACTCAGGACTCTCAGGGTTCGTGCACCGTAGATCTCATGAACTCTCCTCTTGGGCGTGATGTCGCATCTCTACAACACTCTGAATTTAACCTCTCTCAGCCAAAGTTAGATTTCCTTGTGGAATACACTGAATTTCACCATTTTCTTGCATTACCCAATAGTTGTGACCAGGACCTTCAGCAGAAACCACCCCTCGAACAGGTTTGGCCTCTCCTGAAGGAGAAAATACCCAAACAGTTTTGCCTAACAGATTCTTTTCTCTGATAACAGGAACTCTATCACCTTCCTCCTTTCGCAACAAATCTGATTGGGCAGGTCCAGCCCGATTCACTGAACTTCTACTATTCACTAACCAGGTTGCTTGTGCTAAATGTTTCTCCCAGTTTTTCAAAGATCCACCCCCCATGGCTTTGAGAGTGGTTTTCAGCAAACCCTTGTAGGGTTCGATCTTCCCTGCAGCTGGTGCATGGTAGGGAATGTGGAATATCCACTCGATGCTGTGCTCTTTGGCCCAGTTTTTCACAAGATTGTTCTTGAAATGAGTTCTGTTGTCTGACTCAATCCTCTTTGGAGTTCCATGTCTCCACAGGGTTTGTCTTTCCAGACCAAGAATGGTGTTATGTGCAGTTGCATGAGGAACTGGATAAGTTTCCAGCCATCCAGTGCTCGCCTCTACCATAGTCAGCACATAGTGCTTACCAGATCGAGAATGAGGTAGAGTGATGTAGTCAATCTGCCAGGCTTCACCATACTTGTACTTGGACCATCGGTCACCGTACCACAAGGGCTTGATCCACTTTGCCTGCTTAATAGCAGCACAAATGTCACAGTCATGGATGACTTGTGTGATAGCATCCATGGAAATGTCAATGGATCTGCCACGAGCCCATCGGTAGGTTGCATCTCTGCCTTGATGTCCTGACGAGTTATGGGCCCACCGAGCTAAGAACAGCTCACCTCGGTGTTTCCAGTCAAGATCAGGATCAGGATCAGAGTTTGTGTCCACTTGGGAAACTCTTGCAGCTAGATCTGCCTGATGGTTGTGTTGTTGTTCTTCAGTAGCTTTGCTCTTAGGAATGTGAGCATCGAT
This sequence comes from Indicator indicator, assembly GCF_027791375.1. Classification (NCBI taxonomy): domain Eukaryota; kingdom Metazoa; phylum Chordata; class Aves; order Piciformes; family Indicatoridae; genus Indicator; species Indicator indicator. The sequence goes on along the minus strand of NC_072024.1, from coordinate 18,451,248 downwards.
GTGTCTCACTTTCACTGGGATTCTCTCAATATGAGCAGCAATGTCTTGCCACAGATCTGCAGCCCAGATAGGCTTTCCTTTCCTCTGCCAGCCATTCTTTTTCCAGTCTTTCAGCCAACCCCACAAGGCATTGGCTACCATGCATGAGTCGGTGTAGAGATAAAGCTTTGGCCATCTCTCACGTTCAGCTACGTTAAGAGCTAGCTGGACAGCTTTTACCTCTGCAAATTGACTGGATTCTCCTTCTCCATCTCTCGCTTCTGCAACTCTGCGCGTTGGGCTCCACACTGCAGATTTCCACGTTCGCTTGTTTCCAACCAGACGACAGGAATCGTCTGTGAACAAAGCATATCTCTTTTCATCACCAGACAGATCACTGTAAGGAGGAGCTTCATCAGCACGAGTTACTCTCTCCTCTGGAGGTTTTGCACAGCTTGTGCATTCTGGCCAGTTTGTGATCACCTCCACCAAACCAGGCCTTTCGAGATTTCCCATTCGAGCTCTCTGTGTTATCAGAGCCATCCACTTAGACCAGGTGGCATCTGTTGCATGATGTGGTAAAGAACTTTTGCCTTTGAACATCCAATTCAGAACTGGCAATCTAGGAGCTAGAAGAAGTTGTGACTCAGTTCCAATCACTTCAGAAGCAGCTTTCACTCCTTCATAAGCAGCTAAAATCTCTTTCTCTGTTGGAGTGTAGTTTGCCTCTGAGTCTCTGTAGCCACGACCCCAGAAACCAAGAGGACGTCCTCGTGTCTCTCCTGGAGCTCTTTGCCATAAGCACCAGGTTGGGCCATTGTCACTCGCGGCCATGTACAGAATGTTCTTAATGTCTGGACCAGTTCGGACAGGTCCCAGACCCATTGCTTGGACTACCTCTCGCTTGATCTGGTCAAAGGCTGCTTGTTGCTCAGGACCCCATTGGAAACTGTTTCTCTTTCGAGTCACATCACATAGAGGTTTCACAATCTGACTGTATCCAGGAATGTGCAGTCTCCAAAATCCCACTATGCCTAAGAAACGCAGAGTTTCTTTCTTGTTGGTGGGATTTGCCATGGTGGAGACTCTGTTTATCACATCCATTGGGATGTGACGGCGACCATCTTGCCACCGCACTCCCAGAAACTGGATTTCTCTGGCAGGTCCTTTCACCTTGTCTCGCTTGATAGCGAAACCGGCTTGCAAGAGAATGTGAATGATTTTGTTACCTTTCTCGAGGACTTCTTCAGCAGTCTCACCCCAGACGATGATGTCATCGATGAACTGAATGTGTTCTGGAGATCCACCTTTCTCCAAGGCATCATGGATCACTGCATGGCAGATGGTTGAACTGTGAATCCACCCCTGGGGCAAACGATTGAATGTGTACTGAATGCCTCTCCAGGTGAAAGCAAACTGAGGCCTGCATTCCTCTGCTATGGGAATAGAGAAGAAAGCATTAGCAATGTCTATGGTAGCATACCATTTGGCCTGCTTGGATTCCAGCTCATACTGGAATTCCATCATGTCTGGTACAGCTGCACTCATGGGTGGAGTTACTTCATTCAAGGCACGGAAATCAACTGTCAGACGCCACTCTCCATTCTGCTTTCTCACAGGCCAGATTGGACTGTTGAAGGGTGAATGAGTTTTGCTGATGACTTTCTGACTCTCCAACTGACGAATCAAGTTCTGAATGGGCACCAAAGAGTCACGGTTAGTTGTGTGTTGTCTGTGATGCACAGTTTGAGAAGCAACCGGCAGCTTTACATCCTCTATCTCATGTTGTCCCACAACTGCAGATTCATCTGAAAGCTCAGGTCTAATAGACAACTTCAATTTTCCTCCATCAATTTCTACTGTTGCTATTCCAAAAGCCCATTTGTAACCCTTAGGGTCTTTAAAACGCCCTTCTCTCAGAAAGTCAATTCCCAAAATACAAGGTGCATTAGGACCTGTTACAATAGTATGTTTCTTCCACTGCTTCCCAGTTAAACTTTTATCAACCTCTATCTTAAACAACTCTTGAGATCCACCAGTGACTCCCTATATAATTATTGATTCTCCCCCTTGATAATTTGATATTATGGTGCACTGAGCTCCTGTGTCAACCAAGGCCCTGTACTTCTGAAATTTTGAAGTGCCAGGCCACTGGATGTACACATCCCAATAGATTCTATCTCCATTATCCCTTACCTCCCCCTGGCAGAAGGCAGGGCACCCCTAATTGTGGGGATTACCTCCACATGCACAGCTGGCACAACGTCCAGCACCAGAATTAGGAGCTATCAGAGTTGTTCTGGGAAACTGAGGAAGTGACAGCTACCCTTCTGGTATTGTTACTTCGAGATCTGCCACTCTGCAGCTCCCATAACCTCTTGAAAAGATCAGAAGTTGGTTGACCATCCCATCTGTTCATGTTCTCACCAAACTGATCACGCAGAGTTATCCAGATACTGCCACGTGATTGCCTCTGCTGTCTGTTTTGGTTTGACCTGTTCTGGAATGGCCTCCTTGGAGGACGTCTGTTTCTGACACCTGAAACTTGCATCCATCTGGAGGAAGAGGAATCATAATCATCCCCCTTCATCAAGTTGGATATGGAGATTTTAAGTTCCTCCTTCAGCTCTTTCATGCAATTCTTTATTTCTCCAAACAGAGTTTCAATGGCTGAAACCAAAGAAGTACGTGCAAGACTATCCTCCAATTGCCTCATTTGGTCAGTGAAATGGCCAACAGTAGGAGGCACTCCACCATAATTTCTTGCCACAATTCTGCTTGCCAGAATAGTAGCATAATTGGGAGGAGCAAGCTTAATGAGCTTTTTGGCAAGGCCTGTTCCAACAGGAATTTCATCAGGATTCAGAGTCTTGTGATCTCCATACATTACTTCTCTCACAGCAAACTCTCTCAGACGCTTGATTCCCTCATCTATTGTGGTCCAAGGCTTAGGGTTCCATGGTAAATCATCTCTGCTGGGGTACCTCATCAGGACTGCCAGTAGGAGGCGTGCCCACAGAGAAACTTTACCAATGCACTTGCCTAGATGCCTGTCTATGCCTGTATCCTTTGAGAGCATCCCCAACTGAGAGGCCGACTTATCACCTACCACCAATGCTGGGGCTCCCATATCAAAACACCTGGCTAGGCAAGACAGGACTGGCTCAGCGTCTCCTCTGATGTAATCCTTCCTCACATGTCTAATTTCCTGTCTGGGTGCATTAGCTGACTGTACGTCATCCTCATCATCATCATCATCATCCTGACGTTGCTGTCCCGATATTCCTATTGTAATCCTCCGTTGAATTTCCTTGAGTTCAGAGGCACTGCCAGCAGTTCCTAATTTAGCAGGGTCTACATCCTGACCTACATCTCCATCATCCATGTGAGGTCTCAAGAGGTCTGCCAGAGTTTTAAGGTTAACCTTCTCTTCCTCACCAGAAGGATCTTTCTTAACAGAGGGACCCTGAGTAGAAGGACCCTCATCTCCATCTGCACCATCTCCTGCAGCATCTGCATCTCCTCCTGCAGCTCCTTTGCGCTTTCTGCTGATAGTGGCAACCAAATTCACTGGCTGAGCTTTCACATTCACAGCAGAGTTGGAAAGAGTAGAGGAATTTTGTGCAAGGTTAGCAGGAGCAGAGGGAGTCTGTGCAGGGTTGGCAGGAGGTGTGCTTTGAGATCCTGGAGCCACTGCTGCGTCCGTCTGGGCAGCAGAGGGAGAAGTAGGAGACTGTGCCTCGTTAATGGCGTCTGCCTGCACAGCTATGTCTGTCTGCGCAATCATTTCTCTCTGTGTAACTATGTCTGCCTGGACAACCATTTCTCTCTGCGCAACTGTGTCTGTTTGTGTAGCCATGTCTGCCCGTGTACCCCTGTCTGCCTGTGTAATCGAGTCTGTCTGTGTCGCCGAGTCTGTCTGTGTAACTATGTCTGTCTGTGTAGCTGAGTCTGTTATCTCAGATTCTGGCAAAGGTCCCACAGCTACTGCTGCTGGGTCTGAGTCAAAACTATCGGCAGCTTTCTCACAAACCTTGACTGTGATTTCCTGGTCACTGTAATCAGAATCAGAAACCAATTCCGAACCTCTCTGAGCTTTTCTATGTTTCCTCTTACATCTACGCAGGTTGCAAGAGCAAGTAGCCTTATGTCTTTCTTGGCACAGTGCTATCAGTAGCCATATGATTACTCCAAGAAGTAACAAAATTAAGATTAAGGTTAGCACAAGATATGTAGGGTACCACTGGTTCCAAAGACCCTCTGTAGTTGTAAGAGGAGTAACAAACTCACATGTGTCTGCTAGCAGATTCATAGTTGAGTTACCATATCTTCTTAGCCCAATAAGACCACAACAGAATTCACCAACATTCAATAACTTATTCTTAACCCAAAGAAACGACTTATATGCCACATATCTCACAATCTTGTCTATCATGCAGGAAACAGCCCATCTGTAGACAATCACACTGATAACAGAGGAAATAAAATTACTCAAAATCCAAAACAGCTTCATTTTGCTTCCTAATCTGAGCAGGAATAAACCATACAAGCAATCGAGCCCTGAGTTGGAGCGCCAAAAATAAAAAAATGTGTGTCAGTGTGAGCTGAAATGCCCCCCCCCCTTCCGACAATAACCAGGCTAGCCCAGTCTGGAAGCAAATGAAAGCTGTATTTACAAAGCAGAATCTACAATCTATGATGAAATGCAATGAGTATGTACAAATACACAAAATTCACAACATTTACAAATATATACAATCAACAGAAAAGCACAACCAATCTCCCTTTGCTTCCCCCCAAAGGGGACCCTTCCCAAAGGGGCCTCCCTCTCCCAGGAGCTCCCCCCCCAGACTCCCCTTGGACAGAAGGCAGAGTTAGTTGGAGCAGAAAGTTGTTAACTTAGCTGCCAAGGTCAGTGTGTGTTATCTTCAGCCAGAAGAGAAGAAGAAGAAAACAGCAGCCAGACAGCCCAGCAACTGCCCCGACTGCAGAACACAGATTGTGCAGAGTGCCCCACTTTGTTTTGAGTAATAGTTCTTAAACATTTTTATCTATCCAATGGAAGTGTTTAGAACAATCAGTATTTTGCTTTCTTACACCCAATAGTGACTTATTTACACTCTTTCACTTTCTCTGTTTTGAACTTTGCAAGGTAAAAAATTAAAAAGACAGTTTCAAACCATCACACAGGATTGCTTTGCTTTTCTTAGAAGCCTTTAGGAGCCAAAAAGGGCTGAATTTGACCAAGCAATCAGTACTTTTTAATGCCAACCATGAAACAGTCCAGGAGGGTGTGATGTGCAGAGCAAAGGGGGCTCATGATTCTTCATCAGCTAGGCAGTGCAGCCTGACAGAATGGAGAACCCAAATGCCACTGACCATTTTAAGAACGTTGTCCAATGTATCATCCATTAACAACTCTGCCTGAAGCCAAATGAACAACTTTGGACTCCTTCCCTCAGATGCCAAGGGCACACAATGACACATCAGTCCCACAAAGCCAGCATGTGTGAAGAGTGATGGATCTGCAGCTGTGGAACCTGTCTTAATGCTTAAAATCTGACTCTCCTACTTGCTTCAGGGAGAGCACCTGTCCTGTGGCTGCAAGGCAGGGCAGCCATCCCAGTCTCACACCCCTTGTGGATTTACTGCCCAGTGGCATGGCAGGAACAGCCCTCAGGCACAAGCATGTGCTATTGTTTGCTGTACTGCAAGGCCATAATAACTAGATGAAGGTAACTGCCTTCATTCAGCAGGCATTAAGCAAAGCAGCACTGTCAGGTGGCATTTTTAGAAACACAACCCTCTGTCCTTGAGATATGCCAGCTCCTGTGATTTGAATGCCATTGCCCATCACAAAACATCACCAAGCCAACAGCCCTTTAACAGTTCATTATTAATAATGCAATTCTTGTTAACTCTGTCCATGGGAGAGAATTCCCATTTAATGTCTTTAATAATACCGAGCCTTGCAGTGGAAAATGGAAAAGCTCCAGAAATGCATTTAATGATTTTAGTAAGTAACTATTAAAAGCAAACCCGGAAGACAGGAAACCCCAACTCCAGTGCCAAAGTGTCTCCTTCACAGCAATATTATCTCGATTGTTGAGACTGAGGTTTCTTCAAATATCTCAATTCTCTCTTCAGCTGAAAATTGATCTCCACTTCAAATGAATTTAAATACCTTGTTCTGTACTAGATGAACACCGAATGGTGCAACTGAAGTCACAGGATCTAGGTTTCAAGTCCTGCTACAGAAATCTGTCTCATGTTGGCTGTGGTCGTGATGTTCAGAAAAAAACATGAGAATTAAGCTTTCAGGGAATGGCATTGCGGAAGGGGTGGCTAAATGCCTTCAGCCATCTGGCCTTGAATCTCCAGGACTGATTTTTAATTTTTTTTATTTTTTCAGCAGGAAGAAACTGCTTTGGTGCAGTAAATTCTTGACAACCCTGCTTTATGGAAGGAAGAATCCATCCATCTTTAATATTGTGTGTTCAGCTGTTCCTACTAGAAAGAGGCTGTGTGAAGAAGGCTGTCAGAAGGTCATCCTGTTCCCGCAAACAAAACAGAGGGGACAACTCCATCCCCCAGGGAAAGCACCACCTTTCCTTTCCTCCACTGCAGCACTGTGTTCCACTTTCACAAAGTCCAGACTAAGCCTGTTGCACCTCTTGCTGTTTTCCCCAGTTTGCAGGGAGCAGAGCAACTGGAAGGACCGGTCATGAATCTCTCAGTTCCTGAACTGAAAAAAATCAAGACTTTTCCTGAACAGCCTCTAGGGAGGGACCTAAAGAGCTGTGTGCCCTGAGATACTTACTGCTCCGCACTGCTTACAGTGGTGCCGCCTCTTGGTGATGGAGTTGAAGCTCTCACTGCAGCTCTTGCAGGCCTGCTTCTCCTTCTCACGCTTTGACTTGGAAGACTTCCTGCAGGAGTCACTCTGAAAAGTTAAATTGTATGATTTTGTTTTTTTTTTTTTTTTTCAAATTAAAATAGAAAAGACGACAAAACACAGAGTTCTCTGGTCAATGAAGATCCTCCTGGGGCTTCACGCCACTGTAGAACAGAATTCACATCAGCTCTGCTGACAACCCACATCTGGACAGTAGCTCAGCCATGGGGTGTTTCAGGGGGGCAAGGGGGGGCATTCTGTGGTCTTAGATTGCTAAAGCAAATTACTCAAGTCCCCCTCTGCCTACTTCTGCCCTTACTGCCACTGAGTGACATCATCTCACTGTTGGGAAGGAGGAATAGAACGTGGCTTGGGGCAGTGTGGCTGGAAAGCTGTCTTGCAGAAAGGGACGTGGGTGTTCTAATCAACAACTGTCTGAACATAAGCCAGCAGTGTGCCCAGGTAGCCAAGAAAGCCAAAGGCATCCTGGCTGGATCAGAAATGCTCTGTCCAGCAGGAGCAGGGCAGGGATTGTCCCCTGGGACTCAGCTCTGAGGAGGCCACACCTGGAGTGCTGTGTCCAGGTTTGGGCACCTCAGTCCAAGAGAGATGTGGAGGTGCTGCAGCCAGGGCAGAGGAGGGCAAGGAAGCTGTGAAGGGTCTGAAGAATAAATCTTGTGAGGAGAGACTGAAGGAGCTAGGGATGGTTAGTGTGAAACAGAGAAGGCTGAGGGGAGACTTCATGGCTCTACAGCTCCCTGAAAGGAGGTTGTGGAGAGGTTGGCACTGGCCTCTTCTCACAGGTCATTAGTGATGGAACAAGAGGGAACAGCCTCAAGCTGCAGCAGGGCAGGGTTAGACTGGACAGCAGGAAACATTTTTTCCCAGCAAGAGTGGTCAGGCACTGGCACAGGCTGCTCAGGAGATGGAGTCACCAACCTTGGATGTGTTTAAAGGTGGTTTGCATTGTGGTGCTTGGGGACATGGTTTAGGGGTGACCCTTGTAGAGTAAGGTTAATGGTTGGACTTAGTGATCCTGAGAGTCTCTTCCCGCCTGAGTGTTTCTGTGATTCTGAGATTCTGTGACAGATAAGTTTTTATGTCAGACCATCATGTTTTAACCTGTGCTGTAGTGGACAACAAACACTTAATACTAACTTTACCACTCAAAAGGTCCCTGTCTAAAGGGGTCTTCAAGTCTTTGATGAACACCAGCAATGGTTCATGATATTTCTCAACACTGTAGGAAGACAGTGAGGACACAAGAGTTGTAAGAAAAGATAACAAGGATGAAAATGCATTTTCTTTATGACTTGGCAAATTCTAATGAGCAATTACAGCAGAAAGACTTAGTGTTGTTACTTAACTGCTGACACTGTGAAAAACCGAAGGAGCTCTTTGCTGTCCACCCCTGTGAAAACCATAAGCCTGCTGCACAGGGGCTGCATAGGTGCTGCCCAGCCCAGCAGTGCTCAGAAACTGTCCTTGCCATGCTTTACACAGCACTCAGACAGAGAGCCTTTTGCAGAAAGCAAGGAGCTGCATCATAAATCACAAACCTTGCCTAGCACAGATAAAGGTGACTGCTACTCTGCAACTATGTCATTTACGAAACAAGCAGCATTATTCACCTGTATTTATGTATGTTAAGAGGGAGGCTAATACCAAGCTGCCCCAGCTCCAGCTGGAAGATCTTATTACAAACACACTTGAACAGTTGTCCTAATTCTCATTTCTTTTTTTCCTTTTTTATTTTTTCTTTTTTCTTTTCTTTTTTGGTGTACAGCTCAGTTTTGAAGCTGGCAAGCCTGACAGGAGAAAGAAATTGCACAAATTCAGTTCACAGCCAGGATCTACAGGACCGGGCTGTTTAGACAACTAATTTACTTTTACTCTACAGCTGCACACAACTCTCTAAACCTTGATAATTTTCTCCAGCTTTAAATTTCTGGTGGCAAAAAGAGCATATACCCCAATGAGAGGTACAACTGATGTCTAGAGACAAGTGACTGCAAGGTGAAGGCCTTTGGCTGGCCTGCTTGGGAAGTGTGGTGAAGGCACCACATGCCCAGAATTATGCCCCCAGACATCAGCAAACTTGTCCCAACATGTTTTGGTAAGTCCCCCTCTTCCACCCTCCTTTCAGGAGAGGAGGACAAAGGCCCAGGCGCCAACCTGTCTCCTAAGGGGTAAACATGTACCCATCGCATGGCATGCTCACGCTCTTGCCATCTAAGGGCATAATTCTAGCTTCACCGTTTCTATAGGTCGAAGCAGGTTGTTGACAAATGTGCCCATTGGCCAGATCCAGCCTTGAGAAATCTATAAGTACTGCTCCATTTGTTTACTACTTTGCTCTCTCCTTTTGCCTTCACTCGCCATGTAAGCTCGCGCCGCATAAGCTGTAAGTCTTCTCACATGCAAGCATGCTAGAAGCCTCTGCGATAGGGAAAGAAGCCAGCCCACCGAGCTACTTGAGGAACCCGCAAACAGGATGATCCCTTCGCCAAACCGGCATTGTAAGCCCAGTTGAGAGGACTGAGGAAACCCTGAGAGAGGGTAAGCTTTAGCCCAGAAGGGGAAGGACTAAGCCCCAAGCCTGGCAGTCCAGATCTGCTGCAGCAATAAGCAGCCATAAGCAGAAATGCATCTTGCGTGACCCCCGCTGTTTGCAGGAGAGAAAGGGAGCCGCCTACTGTTGCCGCTCCACAGCCCTGTGCCGTCAGGGTAAAGCACCCATGATAAACCCCGAGAGAGAAAGAGAGAGAGAAGATATCCTCTCCATTGAGATCAAGCCAAGACTGCTGCATTGTAACCTTAATGGGAGCAGCTCTGTGTGTAACTTAGCCAAGAAGTTAAGGACAGAACAGCTGCAGCAGCAGCCAGGAGAAGACAAAGCCACATACTGAACACTCTCTGATACAAAAGAAATACAACCTGTCCCCTCTCCCTCTTCCCTCCTGCCTTCCTATTAGCTTCAAATTACTTACCCCTCCGAATGCACCAGCACCATCTGCTCCTGGCATTGACTCCACCGAGCTGGTGCTCACTATCTAAGAGAAACAAAGACACAGACCCATGTAAGCATGGACATTCTTCCTAAAACAGATCAAACATTGCAGAAGAAAACATTTAGTCCCTCGACTATTTGCTTGTGAATGCACTTTAAATGCACATGTACCAGACACCCTCAAATGCTGTCTGGGCTCTGCAGTGGGCGACTTTAGAGATGAGGCTGTGTTTTGCTGCAGGGTGCCTGTTCCCCAGCACCACTGCAGGAAGCAAATGGGCATGTTTGTAATGACACCACTGTGCTGGGACAAGTGCTCTGTACAGTCAGTGGGTTCTGAGAAGCAAGTGTAATCACTCCATTCAAAGAGTATTCAGCTCAGTTCCTCTGAATTGCAATACATCAGTAAGTGCAAACTGGCATCTCTATCTATTCAATACATTCAGCACATCTCTATGCACTCAGTACATACAGAGAGTAACTAACAAGATCATCTCCACCAAAATCCTGGGCTGTGTCCTGAAAGGAAAACCATCTCAGCCATCACTAGCTCACAGGCAGCTCGCTAGCTTACCGCAGGCTCTCCAAGTGTTGGATTTTGTGCTAAAGTCTCCTGTTACTCTGACAGATGATTCTCCCTTTGTCGAGTAGACACCATCTCATATTTCAAGGTTATCCAAATCTCCAGTGCATTTTCGCACTCTAGCTTCATTCCACTTGAAAGCAAAAAGGTTCAACCTTTATTGTTAAAAACAACCTCCACTGCAGCTCTGAGTGAGCAGCCAAATTGAAGAGCTATTCATTCAGCTACCCGCTTGTACCTATTTATACTGATGCAATCAACTGACTGAGGAGAACAAGCAAATGAGCAAATGCATCCCCTGGGACTAGGACTGTGCCACTCCCACAGCACTTCCTCAGGGAATACAACTTCAGCAAAGGGCAGTACTGTGTATTCGCCTCCAATCAACTAGTTCTGCCTCTGCAAGAACCCAGCAACCCTGAAGTCTTCACAACACCTCTTCCCCAGTCCTGTGGAAAGGGGAAATCTGTATCAACCCAGGTACTTAGATCCCTCTGCCTAGTAAAAGGACATGTGTGCTGTGACACAGGACTTGGGAAAGGAAATGAAAAATACAGAGAGGAAATGGGGTCTGAAGGAGATATTCAGCAAGTCGAGGGACCAAATTTCTTTAGTTGCCTGTTACAGTCCCCATGCCCTTTTGATCCTTATTTGCAATAAAGTGCCCAAACTCAGATACTCTCCACTCTATCTGGGAAAGATTTCAAAAAATGCTTCTCCATCACCAGTCAAAGTGTATGAGATCTGGTATGGAGGAAGACAGATAGCCACACACTTGTCAGAACCACCCCAGATCTAGGAGGAAGAACAGAAATGGGGGCAGGAAATAATGATGATATAACAGGGTCTAAAAGTCATGATTTAACCAACAGAAGCACCCCTAGGTTTCAGATCTAAGGGATGCCACTTCCACACAGCTCAGCTCTTTGCAGCACTTTCTATTGCCAGCCTTCTAACAATGCCCATACTGGGTCCTTCCCCTATACCATGAGCCTCCAGCTCTTCTGAGACCAGGCAGTGGTAAAAAAGATCCTTCTCTTTGGGAGTATTTTTAGATGGCACTGAAAAAAAACCTTTCACATAGCCTTTAAATGCTGCAGATGAAAACAGAAAACAGGGAAATGAGCGTCCCCTATCTGAAGGAACTGAGCTACAAAGAGACCTTGCAGCTTCTGAAAAGGCTTCTTTAGAAGACCACTGCTAGAAGACCAGCTCCCCTACAGCCCCCCTGCAAAGGACAGACAAGCAACAACTCCAAATATTCACTTCCTGACAAGAGGGAGTTTATTAATTGCTGTAGATTATTGCTCAGGCATAATTATTGTAATTTCTTCCTCTAAAGCACATTGCCTAGTGTTGTAGACAATGGTAAGGATGAAGGATGCTGCCTACAGCAGCGTATTGCTGCTAGGAATGCTCTCAGTGCCTGTCCAGTTTTCCTTACACAGCTACCATCAGCTCTTTGTAACTGACAGGCATGTCTGCCATATTTAGGCAAGACATCACTTCTCCAAGCTGATTATTTAGAGGAACTCATCTGCTAAAAATGCAGGTTGGCATTCTGGCATAAGAGAAAAAAAAAAAAAATCAGGGTGCATACTGCATTAATACCTCAGCCACGATACCCAGACTTTGCTCCACTAGACAGCTATGGACCAGTAGAGCACGAGCACGGTGCTACACAAGCACTGCAGAAGCAAACTCAAATGGCATTTAGAAAGCAAGGTAATGATAAAGCTGAGCAGGCACTGTGACTTAATTGGACAGAAAGAACTCTGCTTTTAGCTTACTTATTAGCAAAACTTTTTTTTTCCCATTAGAACTGTAGAGAAATGGCTAGAAGATAAAAGGCCATGAGCTGCACAGTCCAAGCTAACTAACGATAAGCAGGCTGACATGTCCTTGAGAGGCTGATAAGAGAAAGCCTGGCAAGCAGTAAATAGGAGATGAAGCCAGGTGTTGAAGCTGCAAGGCAGAAAAACATTGTCAATATCATATTCCAATCAGCATACAGTAATGGGCGCATGAACAATGTGTTTTGGCCAATAGTGAGCTAATGTTATTCACGTGGATAGCACATAATACTATAAAAGCCTGTGTCTTTTAGCAATAAATGAGCAAGATCCTGAGCTCATATTGGGTCTGTGTCTTAACTCTGGCTGAGCAGGATTCTAACTCGTATTGAGTCCATGTCCTGAGTCTGGTCAATCTTCTACATAGAACCATCCTGGTTCTGAAGGCAGCCACGAGTTAGCTTCTCCCCAGCATTCTGAGCTGATCGTCTCACAATGGCTCCTTTCTGGCTGCTATCAGCAACAGGATCCTAAGCTCTGCAGAGGTTTGTGAAGATCTAACTAATCTAACTAAGATTTAACTAATCCTGGAATCAAGGAATACCTAGTATCTGTCTTGAGCCCCCTGGGAAAGCAGTCAGATAAAAATCCACCACTGCTGAGTCACTGAAGCAGATCTGAGAATGCAGAGGTTTCAAAAGTGGTTAGGTACAAAAATAAGAAGAAAAGCTTAGAAAGGGGTAGGGGAAAAGGAAGATAAAAAAGTTGCCAAGTTTAATTTCCACAGATTTCTTCTCTCCCTGTGCTCCAAGATCTACCATGTTTGACCACTAACATCATCACCACATAGGTAGTTCTGCACAAATTTCTCTCTCCCAGGCCTCCTCTCCTCTTTAGCTTTCAGTAAATGATGGTTGCCAAGGTTAGTGCCACCATTTTCAAGGCAAATGAGGAGATGTTGTTCTCATGCTCAGGTGACTACTTCCAAAGTGAAGCTCTCAGCAAGCAGCATCCAGAGCAGCCCATTGCTGCTGGAGAGAAGTGAATGAACCTGCTGGCAGGTGCAGCTGGCCAGTGCTTCCTCTGAAACAGTCACTCTCTAAGGCTGTACAACTCGGGCAGTGAAGAATGCAGCGACAGCGTTGACTGCTGTGGCTGAGCACTAGATCGAGGTGGGCAGGGGGGTCCCAAAGCCAGGCAAAGCCAAGAGAAAGCAGAGAGACCCACCAGAAGATGAGCTTGAGAGTCCTTGAGAGCACCAGCACCCAGCCCCTTCTCCTGGCATAAGGGGAAGGACCTGCCCAGAGGGATGCCCTGGCTGACCATCTGCTCACCAAGTGGCTGAGCACAAGAAGCAGTCACAAGGCCACACAGCATTAGAGGAGCTGAGACAGAGATTGAGAGGTGATGTTCCTGCAGCAGGCACCACTGAAGAAGAGGCACCTTGAATCCTGGTGACCCAAAAAAAGCAGGACTCCCCTTCATCCTCCACCATCTAACATCACCATCAAAACCAGATAAAAAGCTTTAACACCTCTGAACACCCATGAGCAAGGCTCACATGGGGAAGCTTCACCAACATCATGCAGGGAAGAGCACAAAAAGGAAAGAAGTGTGGCTGCAGCGGGTGACTCTCTTTGGAGGGCACTGAGGCACCCATCTGCCAACCCAACAAGGAGTCACAAGTAGTCTGCTGACTCCCGGGAGGTAAAATCCAAGATACTGCTGAGCAGATGCCACAGCTCGTTAAGAGCACCAACTACTACCCACTGTTATGCTTCCATGGGGGTATGAACAACGCTGTGAACCAGAACCTGGGCAACATCCAAGAGGACTGTAAAGTCCTGGGGCTGCAAGTGAAAAACTTTGGTGCCCAAGTTATCATCTCCTCCATTTTACCAGTCAGAGGAAAGGGAGAAGTCAATAATAGACTGATCATGAATATCAACTCCTGGCTAGGTAGCTGGGGCTGTCTCAAATCAAGGGGTTTGGATTTTACCACAACGGGACATCCTTTGAGGACTGTAATTGTTATGGAGGGATGGAATCCACCTGTCTGTGGATGTTTTAAGGCTATGCCTTTAATTTCTTTTCATGGAGTTTGAGCAGAAAAGTAAAAGAATGTAAACAAATAACAACTGGATGTAAGAAAAAAATAATGATTATTCTAAACACTTCCATTGGGGAGCTAGAAACTTCCAAGATTCAGTACTCAAAACAAAGTTCAGTCTGTCTGGTGTTTTTCTGCTGGGCAGTCTAGCAGGGTGCTTCTGCGTTTCTCTTCTGGCTTTGCTTTGGAGATAACATACCTGCATACTGACCTTGAAAGCTAAGTTCTAACAACCTCTCTGCTTCTTGTCTTTTCTTCCTTTTGCCAGGGAGGTCTGGAGAAGGCAGGGAAGGGGGAGGCAGAGGGACAGCCTTCCTGGTTTTGGCCAGGAGGGTTTTGTGCTGCTTCTGTTAATTGTACATATCTGTAAATACTGTAAATACTGTATATTTTGTATATATTAGTTGCATTCCATTGTAAACTGTAGTTTTTGCTTGTAAATACAGCCTCATTTGCTTCTGGACTGAGCTAGTCTGGTGTGGTTAATGTGGGAGGGAAATTTCAGCCCACCACACTACAACACAGTTTCAAAGAGGTAAGGGAATCTTTGGCAGCAGGGTGGCCAACTTGGTGAGGGGGGCTTTGAACTGAAGGACTTGGGGGGCAGGGTTCAAGATGACAATGCTCATGCCATCCCATCCAGCCAGGGAATAAGGCAGGCCAGCCAGAGCAGCAACAAATGTTCCTTAGTTGCCATCCAAGAGGAGAGCCAAAAGGCCAAGGGTGTGTACAGCCATGGTGGATGCTCCTGTACCCCTCCAGGGAAACCTTTTTACTCAGCTGCCCCTCTGCATTGTACAGCAATGCATGCAGCATGGGTGGAGAACAGGAAAAATTAGAGGTGTGGGTGCCAGCGCAGAACCGTGGTCTCATGGAGACATAGTGTGGTGGCTCACATGGCTGGAAAGCTGTCATGGATGGCTGTGGAATTTCGAGGAAAGTCAGGCCAGCAAGGTGAGGTGGTGGAGGTGCTCTTTATGTGAAAGAACAGCTGGAACGTATCAAGTTCTGCCTAGGGGAGGATGAGGAATGTGTTGAAAGCTTATGGCCAGGCTAATATAGAATCATAGGATCATAGAATTGTTAGGGTTGGAAGGGACCTCCAAGGATCATCCAGTTCCAACCCCCCTCCCATGGGCAGGGACACCTCACACTACATCAGGTTGCCCAGAGCACATCCAGCCTGGCCTTAAAAACCTCCAGGCATGAAGTTTCCACCACCTCCCTGGGCAACCTCTTCCAGTGTCTCACCACTCTCATGGGGAAGAACTTCTTCCTAATATCCTATCTGAATCTACTCACTTCTCCCCCCGCATCTTATCACTCCCTGACACCCTAAAAAGTCCCTCTCCAACTTTCTTGTAGCCCCCTTCAGATACTGAAACCCCACAATAAGGTCTCCTCAGAGCCTTCTCCTCTCCAGACTGAACAATCCCAACTCTTTCAGGCTGTCTCCATAGCAGAGCAGCTCCACCCCTCTGCTCATCCTTGTGGTCCTTCTCTGGACACCTTCCAGCACCTCCAGATCCTTCTTCTAATAAAGGCTCCAGAACTGGATGCAGTACTCCAGGCAGGGTCTCAGCAGAGTGGAGCGGAGGGGGAAAATCCCCTCCATGGCCCTGCTGGCCACACTTCTCTTGCTGCAGCCCAGGCTCTGCTTGGCTCTCTGGGCTGCAAGTGCTCACTGCTGGCTCATGTTGAGCTTCTCATTCACCAGCACCCCCAAGGCCTTTTCTCCAGGGCTGCTCTCAAGCCAGTCCCTGCCCAGCCTATATTGGTGCCTGGGATTGCCCCAACCCAGCTGCAGGACCTTGCCCTTGGTCTTGTTGAACCTCATGAGGTTGTCATGGGCCCAGCTCTGCAGCCTGCGCAGGTCCCTCTGGATGAATCCCTTCCCTACAGTGTTTCTGCCGCACCACACAGCTTGGTGTCATCAGCAAACCTGCTGAGGGAGCTTCAGTGCCACTGCCCATGTTGCCAACAAAGATGCTAAACAAGCCTGGTCTCAGCACTGAGGGACTCCAATTGTCCCTGGCTTCTACTTCGCCATGGACCCATTGGCAGCCACTCTTTGGGTGCAGCCCTTAAACCAGTTCTTTACCCACTGAATATGGGTGACACTGTAGTGGGGGTTTACTACAGACCATCTGGTCAGGAAGTGGAGGAGGCCTTCTATGGACAGTTAAAAGAGGCCTCAGGTTCACATGCCCCCATTCTCATGAGGGACAATTGCCCTGGGGTTTGCTGGAAAGACAACACAGCGAGGCACATGCAGTCCAGGAGGCTCCTGCAGGGCCCTGACATGAACTTTGTGACGTGAGGGACAGGGCAGCCAACAAGGAGAGGAGTACTGCTGGATCTAGTGCTAAGGAGCAAAGAAGGTTTAGCTGGGGATGTGAAGGCTGGGGCAGCCCTTGCTGTGGTGACCATGAGACGGTGGAGTTCAGGATCATATGAGGAAGCAGCAAGGTAATCAGAAGGATTGCAGCCCTAGACTTCAGGAGAGCCAACTCTGGCCTCCCCAGAGACCTCCTTGGAAGAGCCCAAGGGTTAAGACTCTAGCAGGTAAGGAGGCCCAAGAGACCTGGTTGACAGGCAAGCAGCACTTCTTCCAAGCTCAAGATGGACGAACCCTCATGAGTAAGAAATCAAGCAAAGGAGGCAGGAGACCTCCATGGATGAGCAAGAGCCTTCTGGAAAAACTCCAATGGAAGGAAGCTTACAGTCTGTGGAAGAAAGAAACAGCCCACTTGGGAGGGATATAGGAATGGAATACAGAAGTACGTAGGGATGAAATGAAGGAAGCTAAGGGCCTCTTACAGTTAAATCTGGCACATGAAGTAAAAGAGAAGAAGAAGAAGAAGGGCATCTTCAAGTAGGAAAAGGAAGCCTACAGAAAATGTGGGCCCACTGCTGAATGAGGTGGGAGCCCTGGCGACAGAGGATACAGAGAAGGCAGAGTTACTGAACGGCTTCTTTGCTTCAGTCTTCACTGCTAAGCCCAGCCCTGGGGAATCCCAGTCCCTAGAGGTAAGAGAGAAAGTCTGGAAGAAGGAAGACTCTCTTAGTCGAGAAGGATTGGGTTAGAGGTCATCTGGACAAGTTGGACATCCATAAATCCATGGACCCTGATGGGATGCATCCACAAGTGCTGATGGATCTGGCTTGGAGAATAGGAGAGGCCTCAAGACTGGAAGAAAGCCAATGACACTCCAGTCTTCAAAAAAGGGCAGGAAGGAGGATTAGGGTTAGGAAGGGTTAGGGTTAGGGTTACGTACTGGCCAGTTAAGTACTGGCCAGTCAGCTTATTCTGGAGGTCAACTGTAAGTGAGGAGCAAAAGGTTATCAGTAGCAGTCAGCATGGATCCACCAAGAGAAAATTCTGTTTGACCAATCTGATAGCCTTCTCTAATGGTGTGATTAGCTGAGTTGGTAAGAGGAGGGCAGTGGATGTCGTCTGCCTTGACATCAGCCAGGCTTCAGACAGTCTCACAGGTAAGTTGAGGAAATGGGGGTCAGATGAGTGGACAGTGAGGTGGATTGGAAACTCTCTGAACAACAGAGTTCAGAAGGTTGTGATCACCTGAGCAGAGCCTAGCTGGAGGCCTATGGCCTGTTGTGATCCCCACATGTCAGGACTGGCTCCAATTTTGTTAAACATCTTTGTCAGCAATCTGGATGCAGGGATTGAATGGATCCTCAGCCAGTTTGCTGGTGATGCAAAACTGGGAGGAGCAGCTGGCACCCTGTGAGGCTGTGCTGGCATCCAGGCTGGAGAGCTCGGTGGAGGTGAAGCTCGTTGATGTACAACCAGGGCAAGTGTAGGGTCCTGGCCCTAAGGAGGAACAGTGCAGGTGAGGGGTTAACTTGTTGGGAAGCAGATCTGTGGAGAAGGATCTGGAGTGATGGTGAACAAGTTTCCCACATGCTAGCAACATACTCTTGTGGCCAAGAAGGCCAACGGTGTCCTGGGGTGCATTAAGAAGAGTGTGACCAGCAGATTGAGGGAGGTTCTCCTCCTTCTCTATTCTGCCCTGGTGATGCCATACATAAACTACTGGGTCCGGTTCTGGGCTCCCCAGTTCAAGACAGACAGGGAATTAGTGAAGACAGTCCAATGGGGAGCCATGAAGATGCTGAGGGGCCTGGAGCATCTCTGGGAGGAGCAAAGGCTGAGACCCCTGGGGCTGTTGAGCCTGGAGAAGAGCAGCCCCGGAAGGGATCTGAGCAATGATCAGCAAGAGCTAAAGGACCTATGGGGGGCAAGAGGCTGGGGCCAGACTCTGCTCAGTGGTGCCCGGGGACAGGACAAGGGACAAGGGGCACAAACTGGAACCCAGGAGGTGCCATCTGAACATGAGGAGAAACTTCTTTGTTGTGAGGGTGCTGGAGGCCTGGAGCAGGCTGCCCAGAGAGGCTGTGGAGTCTCCTTCTCTGGACAGATTCCAAACCCCCCCAGCCATTGTAATCCTGGGCAAGCTGCTGTTGGTGCCCTGCTTTAGCAGGGAGGTTGGATTGGGTGATCTCCAGAGGTCCCTTCTGACCCCTACCATGCTGGAATTCTGTGACTCTGTGACATTTAAGATCATTTTAAAATGCATCAATTGCCTTTCAACCCTTTACATTTTTTTAAATTGTAAGAAAATAAGAAAAAAGAAATAGAATGTATCTCTGTGGAGATGGGGAAAGGTAATGACCAACATCTGCCAGGCACACAGACATCGTTCCAGACAGCCAACCACTCAGCACACTAAGGAATCAAACCTGCTATGCGTAATAGCTGCCAGTCTGGGAAACAGGACCAATAGGTCTCTTGCACTGCATTACCCTGGGTGATTTATTCCATACCTGCATGCTTCAGTAACTGTGACTGCTATGCTTCTGAGAGCCAGAGAAATGGAGCTGACTGTACTATAATGTAATAGGAACATCAAGAACAAGATCACTGTATTTTAAAATGAGCTGTGTAAGACTAGTTTAACTACTGGTGAAACAGGGAGTGAAGCACTGATACTTACTGAGGAATCAGGAAGATGCTCCTCCTCTTGAGAAAATGAGCTGTTGAAAGCTCTGAAGGTCTCACTGTTCTGTTTGTGCTTCTCAATTGTTGCTTGAATGACCTGAGACACAAATTCCAGCAAAGATGAGAAGAGTCACAAAAGAAGCCTTGAAAAAATCATCTCACAGGAAGATGAGGAGTATGAAATGAGAACTTAAAAACCTGACTAGGAGTGGTGGTTATCAGCTCACTAACTAAAGCTAAAGACTGCTAGCAGTATCAAGTCAGACTGCCCGAATACACAAGGGTAGTCTCTGAGGGTTCAGACTCTTGCCCCAGTGAGCTTGAGGACTGCAGGAAATGGAGGCTACTCAAAATCCCTGTATGCTGCCTGGAGGCACTGGGTCAGCAGTGGGACCCTTACTGTGGCTCCACATTTCTCCATCAGCAGCTTTCCCAGATTGGACTACACAGCTTCCTCACACAGCTACAGTCCTTCAGAACCCCAAAAAAGATAATTTCAAGACCAGAAGGTGCTGTCTGCATGGTAATTTCCACCCATACCAGAATTGCTTTGTGTTTACCTGAATCCACTCTCTCTTCTCCTCTTCTGTCCTGTTAAAACAAAAGAGAAATACAGAAAATATCATCATTTTACTTCCAGTATCTTTGCTAAATTCAGTTCACATCTTTAGAGCTTTACATCCATCACGATTTTAGCTTTGCTATCCACTATGTTATAAATGTCATTAATCATTACTGACCTCACTTATTACCAAACAAATGTCCAAAGTGTTTGAATTATTAATCCAAACAATTAGTAATTGTAGGTGGAACCCACAAGCACTATTATAAACACCAAAAAAGCCCTCTACATGACACTTTACCACTGATTACTTAGGTCACCTGAGGTCTTTAACACCCTCTCTTGTATATATGTAAGCTGCAGGTCTCTGATGCTCATCTCCTGGTTTAAAGCTGCCTCGTACTAGCACAGATGGACCAAGTACCATACCTGGCTTGCAGTTCCAGTGATCTCTTTCTCCCTGTTATGGAGAATGTGTGAGTCACATTTGGCTTGGCAATTTCCTGGACCTGTGAAAAGAATAGGTCAGGTTCTTACTAGCACTGCCTTTCAACCACTGGTAATGACTTACAAATGTTATCAACTCACTGAAATGCTTAGCTGGAAGGGTCACTCAGAGTACAGTACAGAGGGAGACAAAATAAAAGATTGATTCCCTAATTATCCATCACATTCAGCTTGTGAATCTGCATCACCACAGCAGTGGAGTGGAAAAGTGACTTCTATCAGCCAGGTGACAAAGGCAGGCTTTCAGTCAAAGCATGTCCAGAGTCCCATTTAGATGACTACTGCATATTAATTACGGAAACATTGAAAGAAAAAAGAAACTTGAAAGCTGGGGTTTAGACTTTGGTTACATTTCTACATGCCTATGTTACATTTTTAGATTCAGAGGGGACCTGCTGCTACTGAGCAGGGAAAGCAGAGATGCAAACCTGCAGTCCTGCAATGTCCATCTTCTCCCGAACGCTGAACTTCTGGCCGATCAGCCTCAGTTTTGGCACGCAGTAGAGCACCATGCTGTTGAACTGTACGGAGGGAAGACTGTAAGCAAAGGGATTATGTGCTGGACAGAGTCAGCGCTCTGACAGGACCTATCTGCTTTACCCTAAAATGCACTCCCAGGAAGGGATTTAAGGAGCGAGCTAGGCTCCTATGTTGTTACTTGAAAGGAGTGAATAGCCAGAACCCTGTTGGACAGGGACTTCCCCCTTCTTCCTCTCTGGTACCAGTCTGAGCACCTTGAAGGCAAATGGGAGCCACTGTCTCCATGTCCAGGGCAAGCTGGTCACTGTATGCAGCAAACCACAGCTGGAAATGCACTTTCTTGGGCACTTTGGAAAAGTACAGCCTCTGAGGAGGAATCTGAGAAAGGCTCCTCTGGGCCTGAGGAGCCATCAGGAAAGGCACAAGGGTGGAAGAAGGAAGAAAAGTCTCAAGGAAAAAGTTTAAAGAGAAAGCTGCTGCTGAGAGGAGTAGCTGGGCTCAGCTGGTGAATGCGTTTGTATCCGAGATCAGGAAGATGGAAAACAAAGGCAGAAAGGTACCACTGCACAGCAACCCTCTGCAAACAGGGGAGCACCAAAAGCACTCACCAGAAACAAATACCTATCCTGTGCTGTGCCGTTCTTGGCTGACAGCTTCTGAATGTGTCCTTCTTTGATGAGCTCATTGGCTGGGTTAACGATATCCTCCTCACCACCCAGCCGCTCATAGACTTCCAGCAGCTTGTGCATCTTCTCCTGCAAGCACAAAACCCCAGCAGCCTAAATAAAAACATTCTGCTTGGTGTGCTACCTCCAGAGGGTCATTTACTTGGTACTTGTTAACAAGCAGGAGGGAAATTAGCCTTTCCCTCCTGCTCTAGCTTTGCATTTTCAAAAGTTAATGACCACCTGTTGCATACTGCTCAGTACTCTTCCCCACTTTGAATTGTCACTCATGAATGCCTGCCCTTGAATGGCACCAGTTTGATGGCATGTGGAGATGTATCCATTTGGTACGTGGGAATATTCCTGTTCAAAAATAAACTTGTATGTTTAGGAGAAATGGCATCAGGCCCTGTGCAATCAGCGTGCAAGCTGGAGATCAGTACATTTCCAAATGGTTTTCCAGTTTGAATTTATTAAATGAGCTTCCACCCCACACTTCCGACTAGGACATCATTCCTCAGCCTCTGAGAGCTTTTACCTCCTGTATTGCTGCTGATACCAGGGCAGGTGGGTCTCCACCAGGAAGCATGGCCATATTCTGCATTTTTAAGCTAAGGCTGACACCTCAGCTCTGTGGGGATTGCTGCAGCCCTAATGAAAATGAAACACTACCTCAGAAACCAGCCAGGGCAAAACGTTTCAAATACAGCTTTAATGTCATTAGACAGCCCTATGTCTTGCCCAGAATTATTAACAAAGCCATTACTTTTTACTTTTCAGCAAAGCACTGTTGCTACTTTATGCTGTCACCTAAACGTTGATGTCCCTGTACACAGCATTCAAATGGATGAAGGTAACTTGTTCTGCCACTCACAGCTGCTACTGCAAGTGCAGCACTGCAGCAGATTGAAGGAGTACAAATAAGCAATGTGTGGAAACCTTGCTACTGAGTTACAGCATTTGGAAAGGTTTGACTTTCAACTACATGCTGGACTGATGTGTTCCAAATGGCACTGCCAGCCAGTGGTCTCTGCAATCACACCCAAATATGTGCCCAAAGCACAACTCTCAATCATCCCTCTACCTCTCTAACCTATCAACTGGAATGTCAGGCCTTGACACACTTTGCTTACCTCCACTTGAGAATTTGCACCACAGATACGCATCATACTGGTTCCTGTCCTAATCCATTCTTCCAACCAACCATTAGACAAAGAACAACCAAACCCCCCCCCAAAAAAAACCACTAAAGAAAACCCAGACAAACCCAGCCTATTAAAATAAACACACTGCAAAACCAAACAGAAGGCAGGGAAGGATGTGGACTGAAAACAACTGAGCAAATCCCCTAAGCCCCAGAAGGCAGTAGACTGAGAAAATGAGCAAGACATCCCACCAATTTAAAACCAAACTAACCAACCCTAGTGAACTCAGCAAGCAGTTTTGTCTAGAGGAGAAACTAGAACACTAAGAGCCAACCTAAAACCTGAGGGACTGCACTGCTAGGAAAAGTCAGATTTGGAAGTGTGATTTATTTCTTTTGCTCCCAGAAAAGGAGGAAGCAATCAAAAATTAATTCAGACCTCCACTGCCTTTTGGAGATTTTGTTGCAGCCCTTGCTCTCCTTGGTTTGGCTCTGAGCTCATCCAGCTGTTCCTGCTGTGCTGGGGGGTCTGCAGGGGTACAGGGTGGTGCTACTGGCACATTGCACTGCTCCCCACCAACCCTCACACACTGCCCCCAGCACACCCACAGCACCTCCAGCTCAGGCAGGTGGGCTGGGAAACCACAAGGTGTAACCTGAGATTCCTGCTCATGGATTTCTGCTGTTCAGGCAAAACCTGTTAATTACAGAAGGGAGAAGGAAGATGCTCTGATTAGAGGCTCCAAGCTCTTACCAACAATGAACAGGGGGTGGAAAACTATTACAGCAGCCTTTTCTAATAGGTTTCTGTGTACTGACAGGAAAAGCATCAAGACAGAGCGCAACTAGCTGGTGGCTGCACAATCCTGCTGTGGAGATGCTGTACACAGTCCCTAGTGGAACAGCTGTTGAAGGACTCAAATCAGAACCATTTCCACTGAAACACAACCTGGTCAAGAGATGATACTGGACTCAAATAGAAACAGATGGTTTCAAAACTGGCTTTCAATGATCCACAATAAAACCAGACATCAGCTGGCAGCTTCCCTGCAGCAGCCACAGGAAGAGTGGCCTCATAGGGTCCCTATCAGACAGTAGAAGGAAGCTGGGGTCTGATCTGGAAGGGCATGCAAAGCTTGTACCCAGAACTGACCAGTGCTGGGTCTGCAGCCTTTCAGATCTCTTGGATACAAAAGCTGCTGCTGAGGCACTTGGCTGCACAAAGGAGCTAACACCTGTAACTCCAAAGTCCGCTTCTTTCAATGGCAATGCACTGGCTGCACTGTGAGCACCAGTGAACATTCACCCCCGCTATGGTCTCACACTGCCCACTGCTACAAGTGTAGCTCACCCAAGCTACTGACATGTGCTCAGCACACACTGGGCAAAGGGCCAAAATCCAGCCAAACCAACCTCCAGCAGGACTGCAAAAATAGGGTGAAAACCTGCAAGGACACCTTATGACACCTAACTGGAATACCTTAAATAAAAATCAAATACTGAGTTCTATGAAGATCACCTTGTCAAACCACTGTGTCCTTAAGAACAAGGAAAGTGAAGTTTAGACACAGCACCCCATGGTAACACCATGCAACAGGATCATTTATGATAAAGAGAACTCCAAGACCCAACTGATGTTTAAAGCTTGACTCACTGCATTTGAAAATTCTCCCCAGCCCACTTGACTGAGCCTCCTGCACATGGGGAGCACTGGCTGAGCCAAGGGTTTCAGCAGAAGCCAGCCCCACTTTGCAATGCCCACTCACCATCTTGCGGATGGCTGCATTCGAGTGGTTCGCTGCCGTGGATATGAGCTCCAATGATTCTGCAAGAAAGGTAGCAACAGTTATGCATGCTCAGGGTTGTAGCTGTTCATAGCACCTTGGGGGGTTTTCACCTCTCTGATTAGCATTTTTCCTGCAAAACTCTGCTGCAGAAGCAAGGTTTGCATTTTTTTCTTTCCATAATCGCAGAATGTTAGGGGCTGGAAGGGACCTCAAAGGTTCCTCCAGTCCAACCCCTTGCCAGAGCAGGATCACCCAGGGCAAACCACACAGGAACACATCCAGGCAGGTTTGGAATATCTCTAAGAGAGGGAGGCTCCACAACCCCCCAGGGCAGCCTCTTTCAGTGTTCTGTCATCCTCACAGTGAAAACATTCTTCCTCCTATTTCCATGGAACTTCCTATGCCTCAGTTTCCACCACAGCCCCTTGTGCTGGCATTGGGCATCACTCAGCAGAGCCTGGCTCCAGCCTCTGGGCACTCACCCTGCACATCTTTATCAACATGAATGAGGTCACCCTCAGTCTCCTTCTCAAGCTACAGAGCCTCAGCTCCCTCAGGCTCTCCTCATAAGGAAGATGTTCCACTCCCCCAGTCATTTTTGTGGCTCTGTGCTGGACTCTTTCAAGCAGTTCCCTGAGGTCCTTCTTGAACTGTGGGGCCCAGAACTGGACACAATATTCCAGATGCA
Organism: Indicator indicator; assembly: GCF_027791375.1. NCBI lineage: Eukaryota > Metazoa > Chordata > Aves > Piciformes > Indicatoridae > Indicator > Indicator indicator. The sequence continues at coordinate 18,426,022 of NC_072024.1, read as the reverse complement.
GCCTCACTAGGGCAATAATGTAAAAGGATTGCTTATAAGCAGCTCCATACACGATCACTCCTGCATGTTCAGTTGGTCTGGGTGCATCCAAAGGATTCATTTCTCTCTCACGTCTAGGCAAGGCAAAGACATAGCGACAAAAAGAAACTGAAAAAAACCTCACCTTCTAAGAACTGGCCTGCTAAAAGTTAACCTAAGTCTCACTTAAGCCTTCACAAGCATGTTTCTAGGAGTGTTTTCCTAACCCAGGCCTTGTGTGTCTACAGCAGCGCACACCCTGTTTTGACCCTGGGACCAGCTGCAGGCCACCTCTGGTTTCGCTGCTCACAAAGCCCAGCCTGCTTTCCTAAGCAAGCAGTTTCTTCCTCCATCTGCTGTCAGAATGACCTCCTGCATTGGCCATACAATGGATTAAATAAAAAAGTCAGATGTTCTACCACTACAAACTTCAATATTTTGCCATTTATTTCCCAAGTCCCCTTTGCTGACACATCAACCCTTCTCTTCTCTACCCTCTGCTCCAAATCCTTTTGAGCTGTCTTTGGCAATCATTTCCTTCACAGGTGTTCATTTCTAGCCCAGTCCTAGCTGTATGTATCTGAACACAAAAAAGCTCTCCAAGATTTTATGGTGCTCATTAGTTAAAGAAGAGTTCAGGTGTACTTTCAGCATCTTTCCTGTCTGGAGACTCCTCTGGAAGTTTCTTTAAATAGTCCTTTAGGAGAAGCTCGTAGCGGGGAATTCTCTGCACTGGTTCAAGCATGTGATGCTGCAATGTCAGATTGCCACACACCTCCTGTTTCTGCAAGGGAGAGAAAACAGACACTGTAAAACAACAATCAGAAATGACCATTCCCACACAGTTAGAATGTGAGACACCTTCACAGACTCAGTTAGGTTAGAAAACACCCTTAAGATCATCAAGTTCAACCGTAAACCAGACTCCACAACTGTCCTGGGCAGCCTCTTCCAGGGCTTGACAACCCTTTTGGTGAAGATATTTTTCCTGATGTCCAATCAAAACCTCCCCTGGTGCAACCTGAAAATGTTTCTGTCACTGATTACTTGGGAGAAGAGATGAACCTCCACCTGGCTCTAGCCTCCTTTCAGGGAGTTGTAGAGAGCAATGAAGTCTCCCCTCATCATCCTCCTCTCCAGGCTGAACAATCCTAGTCCCCTCAGCAGCTCCTCATAAGACACATGGTCTAGACCCTTGACCAGTTTCACTGCTCTTCTCCAGCACTGCAGTGTCCTTCTTGAAGTGTGGGGCCCAAAACTGAACTCAGCATATGGGGTATTGTGGGACCTCACCAGTGCAGGGAGACAATTCTTCCCCTAGCCCTGCTGGCCGTCACACCATTGCTGATGCAAGTCAGGAGACCGTTGGCCTTCCTGGACTCTGCTGATTAGCCTCCAAAACAGGCTAAAGCCTGCCTGCTGGAAGCCCCAGGTGTCAGCTCTGATGATCAACTCCCGCAACAAGTGCTAAGTCTGTCATTTCAGAGATTCACAGAACGGTTTGGGCTGGAAGGGACCTTGAAGATCATCCAGTTCCAACTTGTGGCAGTTTAGGCTGGGTGCCCCCTGCCACTGCTACATGAGATACACCTCTGGTGTCCTGGGTGCCCACCCAGAGGGGTGGACACAGGAAATGGCGTATTTCTACCCATAAATCCTGCGCCCTATAAGGCCATCTGCAGAGTCATTCTCTTCCTCTTTCTTCCCTCTGCTCCCATGGGAGATGTCCTCTCTTATCGGGTAATGCCGGGGGAGTATCCTCAAGGCCTCTTAGGCCTGTCTAGGCCTAATGCCAGGAGGAGAATGGAGGGGGGGCAGTCTCAGACCTGGCCAGCCTGAGACTTGCCTAGCAGTGGGAGGGGGGGGGAAGGAAGAGCCCTGAGGGGTTGGGTAGACCCTCAGGTGGGAGGAAGGGAGGACTGGGAAGCTTTTGGGAATCCTGTGAGGGGATTCTGTATGCTTTAGGATGTTCTTTTCCACTATGCTTTGTAGTTTGTAGTTTTCTGTAGCTTCACCAATTCGTTTTTCCATTTTAACTTTTTCCATCACTCTCCAATCCGTTTGCGTGTGTCATTCTTTTGTCCCTTTCGGGGCAAGAGATGTTCTGGCTGGCCTCAAACCAGCACAGATTTTTGGTAGCAGAGGATGGTTCCTGCGGGGCTCTGCAGGTTGGTTTGGAGAGGTGCAGGGGTGGAAAAGTTAAAATGGTATCTGGGCGTTGTTGTTTCTGGTGGCTGGGCTCAAGGCTTTGTGCTGGCGCGATCGTGTGAGCGTTTTATGGGTTCCGAGGGGACGCCCTGGTGCATAGCGGTGGCGTAGAATCCCGTCTGCCCTTCCAAGCGGCAGCGGTGATTTTGTAGCCATTTGCTTCGGGGGAAAAGCTTAAGAATGCGGTGCCTGTCCCTTTCCCTTTTGTTCCCCGCGGCGCCAGCGGCGAGCAGAGCGGCGCGGAGCCGAGGAAGGGGGAGGGACAGTCGGAAGCAGACCAGGGTCGGCTTGTCCCGCGGCGGTGGGGGCTAGCCGCAGCGGGAGGTGAGCGATGGCTCCCGTAATCAAGAGGGCGAGCGGTGGCTCCAGTTCAAAGGCTGCTTCCGAGGGCCCAGGGAGCGAGTATAGCTTTGGCTGGAAAAGCCGCTCGTGTGACCCGAGGGGTGGCGGCGGTTTGGATCTGTACCGCGGCTGCAAAGGTGACGGCGGCTCTCGCTGTTATCTCTCCCTTGACTTTCGGACGCGTTCCGAAAATGGCGCCTAAGCACCTGGCTCCGCCTCTCTTCTCGGCGGGTTGCAGTGCAGCCACTCCCTCTCCGGGGGAGGGCTGTGTAGCCGGATGCCTCCACGCCTCGGTGCGCTTATCGCTCAGGAGGTGCGGCAGCGTGCCTGCGCGCGGCGGCGTGCCTGCGCGCGGCGGCGTGCCTGCGCCTGGAAGCGATCAGCACTTGCGTTGGGAAAGGTCCGTGACTGAGAAGTTGTGAGGTTGTTTCCAGGTGGCCAGGATGTCCGTCGGACCCATGAAGAGTTCTCCGTGCAGAAGAATGAACTCTGCGTCGCTGGGAGGTTCCACCAATGAGGGAGAAGAGCTGGAATGAACTGTTACCTGAGCCCGAGGGACTCTTCGGAAGGACGCCCAGATGAGGACCTGGACTTTGCCAGACGTCATCTAAGGACTGTTCTGATTTGATGATATGTTTTGGGTGCAGGAATTATGGGTATGAAATAAGGGGTGGAATGTGGCAGTTTAGGCTGGGTGCCCCCTGCCACTGCTACATGAGATACACCTCTGGTGTCCTGGGTGCCCACCCAGAGGGGTGGACACAGGAAATGGCGTATTTCTACCCATAAATCCTGCGCCCTATAAGGCCATCTGCAGAGTCATTCTCTTCCTCTTTCTTCCCTCTGCTCCCATGGGAGATGTCCTCTCTTATCGGGTAATGCCGGGGGAGTATCCTCAAGGCCTCTTAGGCCTGTCTAGGCCTAATGCCAGGAGGAGAATGGAGGGGGGGCAGTCTCAGACCTGGCCAGCCTGAGACTTGCCTAGCAGTGGGAGGGGGGGGAAGGAAGAGCCCTGAGGGGTTGGGTAGACCCTCAGGTGGGAGGAAGGGAGGACTGGGAAGCTTTTGGGAATCCTGTGAGGGGATTCTGTATGCTTTAGGATGTTCTTTTCCACTATGCTTTGTAGTTTGTAGTTTTCTGTAGCTTCACCAATTCGTTTTTCCATTTTAACTTTTTCCATCACTCTCCAATCCGTTTGCGTGTGTCATTCTTTTGTCCCTTTCGGGGCAAGAGATGTTCTGGCTGGCCTCAAACCAGCACACAACTCCTCTGCCATAGGTAGGGACACCTCCTACTAGCCCAGGTTCCTCAAGGCCTCATCCAAGCTGGCCTTGAACACTTCCAGGGAGGGAGAATCCATGTGATTGCTGTGCCCAAGATGACCCCTAGCCATTACATCCCCCACCAGTCCTTCTCTGTTTACAAACAGTAGGTCCAGCAGGTGCTTCCCTAGTTGACTGTGTCACCGGCTGTGCCAGGAAGTTCTCCTCCACACACTCTAGGAACCTCTGGGACTGCTCCATCTCTGCTGTGGTTTATTTCCAGCATGCAGGAGGGAAGTTGAAGACCTCCACAAGAACAAGGGCCAGTGATCACGAGACTTCTGCCAGATGCCTAAAGAGTATTTTCTCCATTTCTTCATCCTGGTTGGATGATCTATAGCAGACTCCCCCCAGGACATCTGCCTCCTTGGCCTTTCCCCTGATTCTTCCCTATAAACACTCAACCCTCTCCCTACCATCATCACGTTCCAGCCATTTGTAACACTCCCTGGCACACAGGGCTGCCCCACCGCCTATCCTTCCTTGCCTATCCCTTCTGAAGAGTTTGTAGCCACTGACTGTGGCACTCCAGTGGTGTGAGACATCCCACTCAGTTTCTGTGATGCCCACTAGGTCGTAGTTTTCTTGGCACCCAACGGCTCCCAGCTCCTCCTGTTGCTTCCCCTGCTGCAGGCAGTGTCAATGTTCTTTGGTTGCTCTCAAGGCCTCGCCACTTTTTTTGCAGGGAGAAGTTCCAGTCTCTGCCTGCCTGGCCTCAGGTGCTCCTGTGGTTGCTAACCCATCTGTCACCCTTGTGTCTTTGCTGCCACCTGGGTCTCCATTCCCTGTCTCCACTGGCAGGGCACTGACAGCCCTTGCTAGCCCCCATCCTTCAGACCCCAGTGTGCTGTGCTTGTCTTAATTTCCAGCCAGCCTGGGGTTGTGCCCTTCCCCCTTCCAATTCAGTTTCAAGTCCTGCCAGCTCCTGGGCTGGGCCACTTTCCCCCTTTGAGACAAGTGTGTCCCCTCTGTTGCCAGCAGGTCTGGTGTCCTGTAAGTCAACTCACAATTAAAGAACCCAAAGTCCTGAGGGGGACACCAGCCTTGGAGTCAGGCATTGATCTGCTCTTCCTATTAATTCCTTCATCACCTCCCACAGCTAGGGGGACGGAAGAGAACACTGTTTGTGCTCCTGACCCCTTAAACAGTCATCCTTGAGTCCTGAAGACTCTTCATTGCCTTTGGAATCCTTGGTGCTACTTAATCACTGCCTACCTGAAAAATCAGCAGTGCATGGTGGTAAACCATCATGACGCCTGGGTGAGCCATCATAACCCCAGAGTGAGCCATCCTCACCCCTGGGTGAGCCATCATCGCTCCTGGGTGAGCCATCATCATCCTTGGGTGAGCCATCATCACCCCTGGGTGAGCCATCATCATCCTTGGGTGAGCCATCATCGCCCCTGGGTGAGCCATCATCCCCCTTGGGTGAGCCATCATCCCCCTTGGGTGAGCCATCATCACCCCAGGGTGAGCCATCCTCACCCCTGGGTGAGCCATCATCATCCCTGGGTGAGCCATCATCATCCTTGGGTAAGCCATCATCACCCCTGGGTGAGCCATCCTCACCCTTGGGTGAGCCATCATCACCCCAGAGTGAGCCATCATCATCCTTGGGTAAGCCATCATCACCCCTGGGTGAACCATCCTGACCCTTGGGTGAGCCATAATCGCTCCTGGGTGAGTAATCATCACCCCTGGGTGAGCCGTCACCATCCTTGTGTGAGCCATCATCGCTCCTGGGTGAGCCATCATCCCCCTTGGGTGAGCCATCATGACCCCTGGGTGAGCCATCATGACCCCTGGGTGAGCCATCATCACCCCAGGGTGAGCCATCATGACCCCTGGGTGAGCCATCATCACCCCAGGGTAAGTCATCATGACCCCTGGGTGAGCACTCTGGTTCTCAGACAACACAACTAGGATGGATAGAATCAGAGATTCTGGGAAGGACCGAAAGGGGACAGAACTGCACTGCTGTATATTAGCACTTGGTTTATATTCCCAAATCCACTTACTACAGCCTTCTTCACTGTCTTTTTATTCCTGCAATAGAATGAACCTTGACACACCACAGAAGAAGGGAGCAGGAGGAAGTGAGCTGTGGCTCAACATTGCCACAGATGTCACCAAGCTTTGTGGCATGTCAGTGGCACATCCTACCCTTATTTTTCACAAGAGCAAGACTCCTGTTGGCAAACTGCTCTGTTCATCTCCACCCACAGCTGAACCTTCCGCTACCAATGCTTTTCATAGCCTCTGGGCCCTGTCTTTCTATGATGGCTAATAAAGCATCTTCCCAATACAGGTGATCTGTGCAAAATGCTCCGAATTCGAGGCTCTGGCAGACCAACAGCCGCCACAATCGTGCGTGCAAGGAGTGCTTCGGGCAGCTAGCAGCAAGCCCCTGCAGCCCTAGAGTGAAAGCAGTTGGAGAACAAAAGAAAAGACTGGCTGCAGAGGTACAGTCTTTAGCTAGGGAGTCTTTCATCTGTTAGCTGCCCTTGAGAGTCTCTTCTTTTTTCAGCAAATGAAATTGTTTGGTTATTTTTATGATGGTGCCTTTCCAGTCCCAGGCTGTGCACGGTAACTCTTGGCAAAGTTTAGTAAATAAGATGAGGTTATTTTTCATTTGTCACTCTGTATAGAAAACAGTTTTGCACTCCACCTTGTCTTGTCAAAATATGATTGAAACAAATGTTTTCTTAGTTGTTGTGCTGGTTTGAGGCCAGACAGAACGTCTCTTGCCCCGAAAGGGACAAAAGAATGACACTCACACAAACGGATTGGAGAGTGATGGAAAGTTTAAATGGAAAAGCAATTGGTGAAGCTACAGAAGACTACAAAGCATAGTGCCAAGAATATCCCAAAGCGTATAGAATCCCTCACAGAATTCCCAAAGCTTCCCAATCCTTCCCTTCTCCCCATCTGAGGGTAAACCCAAACCCTCAGGGCTCTTTCTTCCCCCTCCCACTGCTAGGCAAGTCTCAGGCTGGCCAGGTCTGAGACTGCCCCCCCTCCATTCTCCTCCTGGCGTTAGGCCTAGACAGGCCTAAGTGGCCTTGAGGATATTCCCCTGGCATTACCCGATAAGAGAGCATCTCCCATGGGAGCAGAGAGGGAAGAAAGAGGAAGAATATGACTCTGCAGATGGCTTTATAGGGCACAGGATTTATGGGTAGAAATACGCCATTTCCTGTGTCCACCCCTATTGGGTAGGCACCCAGGACACCAGAGGTGCAATCCATGTGGCAGTGGCAGGGGGCACCCAGCCTAAACTGCCACAGTTGTTTGTGCAAAATCCTGTCAGCTTTCTGAAAAACTATCAAGATTCACTGAAACTTGCTCAAACCTGCTGCAACTCAGACTTTTTTGTCCAGGATGAATTTACACTGTGTGAGCTGTGGCTCCAACATTGCCACAGATGTCACCAAGCTTTGTGGCATGTCAGTGGCACATCCTACCTTTATTTTTCACAAGAGCAAGACACCTGTTGGCAAACTGCTCTGTTCATCCCCACCCACAGCTGAACCTTCCATTACCAATGCTTTTCATAGCCTCTGGGCAGGGCTGTGAGTGCCACTGCTTGCCAGGCTCTTTGTGAGACACCTTGAAAAAGAGGGGGTTGTCACTCCAAGGCTCATGGCAGCTGTACTCGCATGCCACATGTGGTCTACCAACAAAAGAAACTGTTCCAAACAGGCAATGTTTAACACTACCACAGAATGGTAAGGGTTGGAAGCCATTGCTTGCCAGGCTCTTCGTGAGCCACCTTGAAGAAGAGGGGCTTGTTTATTTCACCTGTGAAATACAGCTAGAAGTCACTGCATGTGTAAAAGGAGATTCATCTCAGTGGGACATGGACCTAGAGGGAGATCTTGAAAGAGCTACTGACACGTGGAGAACTTAGCCTCATTCCAAGTCCTTTTTCCCCCCCAACCTGCTGATCTACACCATCCTCCTTTGAGCACTGCAAGGAAAATTGGGGAACAGTTGCAGCCTATACTGAAAAAGATCTTACCCTGAAAAACATCCCTCTGTGAGCCATCAGTCTGCCTCCCAGCTTTGTTATACTCCTCATCAGAACCAAAGTGTGGACAAGAGCTAGACTGCGTGGAAACATAGCCACAGCTCCTGTAAGAAATGCTTCCTTAAATAGTCTTAGATCCTGCCAGGTTCTGCCTTCCAGCATGTCAGATTTGTTTTCAGGCTACTAACTGTACCCACACAGATGAAATGACAGCAGCACAGCGTCCCAAAGGTGCTTTCTCAGGACATCCAGGATCTCAAAAACACAAATACAGTTAGAAATGCGCATTGCCCTGCCTTGAGCAGAGTGCAGGCAAGATTCTGGATCTGGATCTTGATACTGTCAAAAACTTCAGGTCATAGAATTATGAATCACAGAATGTTAGGGGTTGGAAGGGACCTCTGGAGATCATCCAGTCCAACCCCCTGCCAGAGCAGGATCACCCAGGGCAGGTCGCACAGGAGTGCATTCAGACGGGTTTGGAATCTCTCCAGAGTAGGAGACTCCACAACCTCCCTGGGCAGCCTGCTCCAGGCCTCCAGCACCCTCACACCAAAGGAGTTTCTCCTCATGTTGAGGTGGAACCTCCTGGGTTCCAGCCTGTACCTCTTGTTCCTTGCCCTATCATGGGGCACCACTGAAAAGAGCCTGGCCCCTTCATCCTGACACCCAGCTCTCAGATCTTGATAGACATTGATCAGATCCCCTCTCAGCCTTCTCCTCTCCAGACTAAACAGCCCCAGGGCTCTCAGTCTCTCTTCACAGCAGAGATGTTCAAGTCTCCCAATCATCCTCATAGCTTCCACTGGACTCTGCCCAGCAGATTCCTGTTCCTCTTGAACTGGGGAACCTAAAACTGGATACAGTATTTGCAGGTGTGGTCTCAGCCATGCAGAGTAGAAGAGGAGGAAACTCACCCTAGCCCTGCTGGCCACACTTTTCTTGCTGCACCGCAGGATCCCATTGGCTCTCTTTGCCACAGGGGCCCATTGCTATCCCACGCAGAACTTGCTGCCCACCAGCACTCCAAGGTCTTTCTCTATGGAGCTGCTTTCCAGCAGGATGACCTCTAGTCTGTACTGGTGCTTGTTCCTCCCCAGGTGCAGGACTCTGCACTTGTCTTTACTGAACTTCATGAGGTTCCCCTTCCCCCAGCTCTCAGCCTGCGCAGGTCTCCCTGGATGGCAGCACAGCCTGATGGATGTCAGCCACCCACCAGCTTGGTATCACCAGCGAACGTGCTGAGGGCCCACTCAATCCCCTCCTCCAGGTCATTGATGAAGACATTGAACTAAACGGGACCCAGTCCTGACCCCTGGGGAACTCCACTGGGCTCAGGCCTCCAGCTGGACTCTGCATTGCTGATCACTCCTCTCTGAGCTCTGTTGTGGGCCAGCTTCCAACCCACCTCACAGTCCAACCATCTAACCTACTACTGTTGAGTTTACCTGTGAGGATGTTATGGAGATGGCACCAAAAGCCTTGCTGAAGTTGAGGCAGATGATACCCACTGCTCTCCCTTCATCTACCCCTCTGGTCCTGCCTTCAGAGAAGGCTCTCAGATTGGTCACACTATGCAATTTAAACAAGTTTAGAGTTTACCCTGCAATTCAAAGGGCTTCAGCAGAGAACAATAAATGTTTGCTCTGTGTTTGGCTCATGTGACAATCTGAAACACAGGTACAGCTTTCCTTAGCTACTTCTGTGTCAGCATAAGGAGAAGGCCAGCAAAAGAGAAGTCCTATGAATCTCACCAGCTTTCAAGCTTTGGCTCCAACTGGTGAATGTAAACCCACCAGAAAGTCTGTTTATCTTCAAGGTCAGCTAAAGCAAACCCTGGTAAGTTGCAGCCAATCACTTGTGAGCACCATTTGAATTTTGTTTTCTGTTTTCCAATTAATAACTGCTAATGCCTTAAGCTCTTTAACTATTCCATTAACAGCTTAGGTGGACAGTGTTACTGCAGGGTCACAACAGACTCCAACTGTGGCTTTTGATAGTACAGAGATAAATCAGATGAGTGTACCAAGTATCGTGGGTCAGATCTTTGCCTCCTGCAGCTACAGCCATTGACAGAAGCAAAAGGTGCTGTAATGACACTGATAGAACAACCCTGAGTGCAATATTGCCATCAGCAGGGCTCAGAGATTCCCCTCCTGAATGCATTGTCCTCTGCCTCCACACTGCCTGCACTGTCCTCTGCCTCCAACTGCCTGCCACAATGCTGCTGAAGCCACAGCAGAAACGCTCACAGGCTTGGACAGCTGCAGACCAGTTTAGTTGACTGACCACCATCGTAAATCATCTGTGTTGGTAGCTCAGTGCTGAGAAGAGAGACATGTATTTTGGGTGGGGCAGAGGCCTGTCCTGTAGGGAAACAGTCACAAAGTGATTAACACTTCAGAGAGCCAAGGCAGTGGCTTGGCACAAGTGGAAGACAGCAAAACATCTGCATGCTTATTGTACAGTGCTTGCTGTGCAGAACCTTGGTGAGAGCAGGCTGAGTTCAGACAGAAAAAGATTTAGAAAAGGCCACGTGGAGTGAGGGTCTAGTAGGAGAAGACCTTTCCCAGTTCCTGCTTCCAAAATGCTTGTCTCAGTCACCAGCCAGCAGCCCCTGACGCTCCCTGCAGGGCCCCTCCTCTCCCAGCTTGCTGGGGGATTGCTTGATTCCCAACAGCTGGCCCAGCCACAGTCTTTCCATTTAGGGCAGGCAGCTGAGCTCCTTCCCCAGCTTAACCTGCTCCCTGCCAGCCCTGCCCTCCCAAAGCAGGGGCTCTGCTTGCCCTGCAGTGGCCCAGGGAGGCCTGCTGAAGCCTGCAGTATCCCTTCGGCTGGCCCAGAGCCTGAAGAGGAGAGCAGGTTTCCGTGCCAGCCTACGCACAGCTCTTCTCCCCTCCCCACACAGCTTTTTATATAATTAGAACACACAGAAATTCATGCTGAGTGTCCTCCTGCAGAGCTGTGATCCCCAAGAGCTGCCTGCCACTTTGTGAGGCTCAGCAAAGTCTTACCAGCGCAGATTTTGTCAGGGACATGCCCCAAGACAAACCTCAGAATGAAAACATACCTATCAAAACAGCAATCTGTTTTGAACTACTCATGGGGAAGAGAAATAAGGAAGAGTTTATAAATGGGTATTTGCAGTCAGAGCTGTTGGCCTAATGGTAAACTTTCCTTCTGTGACTTCTGATACTCTTAAGTATGTAAGCAAGAAAAAGCCACCTATGTGAAAATCCTGTGTGACAGCAGAGAGACTGCCAGAGAGTGATGTGGTTTTAGCATTACAGCAGCATTATCTTGTAGCTAAACGGCGTGCCAAGCACTGCAAAACCAAAACCCCTCGCACCAGTAGATGAGGATCTCCAAGGCACATTATGCCAACTAGCAACATACCTGTATGTTCTGAACAACATCTTTGAAGGGAGAGGACCTCTGCATACATGTGTTCACCATGTCCATGGCCCTGTCGAAGTTCTTCACATATTCTCCATACATCTTCAGAAAAGGAGCCAGCTTCTGCAGGATGTCTCCCAGCCGTGGGTTCATGTTCCTGTGGGAAGCACACAGCTAAGTCCTGAGATCTCTGGCAGCCAGAGCTATGCTCAGTTCTCTGGGAGGTCACAGTTCTCCCCCACATGTATAAACACACACATATGCAAACCAGCTATTTCAGGCTAAGTTGAAAGCAATCTATAAGGTACCCTAGATGAAGCCTTAACCCTTAATCTAGCCATAGGAAGGATGATATTCCTGTCCCCCATCTCCTCTCCCCACTGACAATTAGATTGAAGCTGACTATGTGCTGTTAAAGACACCTCTGTGTACCTCTGCTGTCCAGCACAAAAATCTTGAGGCAAACTTCTGCTTCTCCAAAATAATTTTCTACCCTCAGCCAATCTTCTGCAGAGGCTTTAGTGCAAAGATGATGCTCAGTCCAGCTTAGCAGTGCCAGGGGGCCAGGCACATGTCCACCTAGACACCTCAGCAGGCTGGGACAGCAGTAGCCACACATCTTTGTCTCCTCCAAATTCACAGGCAGGCCAAGTCAACCTTTCCCCCCACCTGAGCTTTTCTGTCCTGCTGACCTCACAACATGCGGTCTGACTGCCCTAACCCTCACCAGCCAATCAACAAGCTCATGCCCTCTTCTGACTTCCAGACTCTCCAGTTTTCCTCCCATTTTATTACAGCTGTCCATGCAAACACAAGCCAGGTACAAAGGTGCTGAGGCTCCTTTATTCCCTCTGGTCACTGATAAGCTATGTTGAGGCTGGGCTCAGCCAAGAGAGCAGTGAACTTTGGTCCGGTCTTCACCACTCAGGGTCCTTGGGAAGGTGCAGTATCAGCTCTCCCTGCACCTTCAATAACAGGACATTGCAGCTGCTGTGCTATCTCAAATCAAGTTTCCAGATGTGCTTTACAATCACAACCTTTCTATCTGCTGCTGCATTTCTGCCTTATCTACAATTTGTTACAGTGGCCAAATTTTAACTGGATCGTGACCTTTATTACTCATTGAAAAAAACCCTAACCCTTCCAAAACTACCCCTCTTTTCTTCCGGGAAGTGCACATACACTGTAAGCACCCAGTATTTATTCTCTCTCAGAGCAGAAGGCAAACAAATTCTGGGGTAAAAGCTTGTGCAATGCTCAACAGCACCAGTGGTTGCATAACAGACATAAGCTGATTTGTGATATGAAGTGATCTGATCTGGCCAGATTTCCCATGGGTTGGCTCCTGTAATACCAATTTTAACATCAAATTTTATATAACCCCCAAAAATTAATTGAAGTCATTCACAATATCTGCAATGTGATGTGTAAAGTCCAGACTGTACTACCATGGCAGCTACAGGCCCGCTGGGCTCACCTCAGTACCCAGCGAGACAATGGAGCAGATCCTGCTGAAGACTCCACTAGGACAGAAGAAAAACAAGGATGTAGTTGGTGGCAACCAACATGGCTTCACTAAGGGCAAATCTTGCCTGACAGATTTGGTGGATAAAGGAAGAGCAACTGATGTTATTCACCTGGACTTGTGTAAAGTGTTCAACACTGTCCCACATGACATCCTGGTCTCTGAATAGGAAGGACCTGGATTTGAGAGATAGGCCACTGGCTAGATAAGGAATTGGCTGGATGGCCACTCTCAAAGAGTTCCAGGCAATGGTTCAATGAGTGGAGTCCTTCAAGATCAGAACTGGGGACTGATGTTGTTTAATGTCATTGTTGGTGACATGGGCAGTGACATTGAGGCACCCTCTCCAAGTCTGCAGATGACATCAAGCGGTGTGGTGTGGTGCACATGCTGGAGAGAAGGGATCCATCCAGAGGGACCTGGTCAGGCCGGAGAGGTGGGTCCATGCCAACCTCATGAATTGCCCAGCAAGGCCATGGGCAAGGTCCTGCACCTGGGTCAGGGCAATCCCAAGCACCAATCCAAGGCTGAGTGATGAGTAAGTTGCGCAAAGCCCTGTAGAGAAGGACTTGCGGGTGCCAGTTGATGAGGAGATTGGCATGAGCCAGCAACATGCACTGGCAGCCCAGAAAGCCAACCTTGTCCTGGGCTGCATCAAAAGAAGTGTGACCAGGAGGTCAAGGGAAGTGATTCTGCCACTTTGCTCTGCCCAGACCCCACCTGGAGCACTGCATCCAGCTCTGGTGCCCCCAATACAAGAAGGACATGGAACTGCTGGAGTGGGTCCAGAGGAGGCCACCAAGATGATCAGAGGGCTGGAGAACCACAGAATCAACAAGGTTGGAAAAGACCTCAAGGATCATCAAAGTCCAACCTGTCACCCAAGACCTCATGACTATTAAACCATGTCACCAAGTGCCATGTCCAATCCCCTCTTGAACACCTCCAGGGATGGTGACTCCACTACCTCCCTGGGCAGCACATTCCAATGTCTAACAACTCTCTCCGTGCAGAACTTTCTTCTCACCTCGAGCCTAAACCTCCCCTGGCACAGTTTGAGACTGTGTCCTCTTGTTCTGCTGCTGGCTCCCTGGGAGAAGAGACCAACCCCCTCCTGGCTACAACCTCCCTTCAGGTAGTTGTAGACAGCAATGAGGTCACCCCTGAGCCTCCTCTTCACCTGGCTAAACAATCCCAGCTCCTTCAGCCTCCCCTGTGGGGACAGGCTGAGAGAGTCTGGTCTGTTCAGCCTGAAAAGAAGGCTCTGGGGAGACCCTCAGACCTTCTCCCTGAAGGGGGCTACAAGAAAGCTGGAGGGGGACTGTTTGGAAGGGTCTGTGGTGACAGGATGAGGGGCAATGGTTTGAAACTGGAGCAGGGCAGATTTAGATTGGACATTATGTAGAAGTTCTTTACAATGAGGGTGGTGAGACTCTGGAAGAGGACGCCCACAGAAGCTGTGGACACTCATCCCTGGAAGCATTTAAGACCAGGCTGGATGAGGCCTTGAGCAGCCTGGGCTGGTGGAAGGTGTCCCTGCCCATGGCAGGGGGTCAGAACTGGATGATCTTTAAGGTCCCTACCGACTCAAGCTATTCTAGGGTTCTATGGTGCATTTACCTTCTTGGAGATGTAACCACGTGTGGGTTTTTTAATACTTCATAGTGGAGCCAAAACAAGCAATTTCCTTCCTTCCTTGCTTCCCACTACTGCGATTTCCTAGTACCGCACTACAAGGAGAGTGGAACTGCAGTAAGGAGAACAGCTCTGGCAGCACTTGGGGCTGAAAAAATTCTCACAGCACACTCTGGACATTCTGAGCTCTCAGGTCTACTCCTGCAGTCAGAAATGCTGGAGAGACTCAATACAAGTGAATTACTGGGTCACACAGCTGCAAACCTGGAGCCAGGCTAGGCCCTATGCTTGGCACAGCTTCTTGAAAGTGTGTTTTAAAATAACTGTAGTGACAGGTACCCACCATTCTTGTGTGATTCTTGTCTTGAGCTCAGGAAGAAGAAATTGCCCATGGAAACAATAGATGGAGGAAATATTTGAGAAGATGCCCGTTATCACTTCAGATGAAATGCCTGCTTCTGACAGCTTCGTGCAAAACACCTGCAGGAGACAAGGAGACAGCGCCAAGAGCCATTTACAAACACACCCCTAGACATGCTGGCTTCAGACTGCAGGCTTACAGAGCTGAGTGCCTCAGGACACAGCCAAATCTTTGATCACTGGTAGCCAGCCCTCGAGGTCTGCCAGGAGGTTCACAAAACGTAAGGCAGTCAGGGTTACCTTCGTAACCATTGGCCACAGTCATCCACTGGAAAAATCTGTGGGGCAAGTTGAAAAAGATTGATAGATGCTACTGAGAGGATCAGGCACCCTGTGTTTGGGTGTGCAGGCCACAAAGAACCACTCCCTGAAGGGCTCTTCTTCCTCCTTATGTGAGGCAAAAAACCCCACAGGATTAGTTTGTTTCTCTGGGGGCAAAACGACACTGCATTGAACAAAAGGGAAGGGCACTCCTCAGATTTCTAGGGTCTGGGAAAGGTCTCTCTGGTCATCCAAAGCAAATATTGGAAAGTCTTTATAGAAGTCCTAGAGGGGCAGAGTAGAGGACTCCACAAATTACAACTTCTAACAACATTTCTAGCAAGGTAACAGTTTGCTTTTCTTCTTCCCTTTTTCTTCTCGCTTCTAAAAAGTATTTGGTAAGCACTGTGACTCATCCTCACTTTTACTTCCTTCTTGCCTATCTGTGGCTTTTTGTTCTTTGACATCATGAGAGAAACGCCTGACCCGTGTAGACTCAGCTCAGTGTTTCTGTGGAAGGAAGCTCAGACTCATCACACCAGTTCTGCTTTATCCCCACATGCAAACCTTCTGGACAGTACTTATGAAACACAGTGGGTGACAGAGAGCCCCAGCCAGGCTGTGAGCGCAGGGCTGGCCCCTGTGGCCTCAGTTTAGTACAACCTTGCACATTACAGAGCAGTCATGGATTTCATCACTTCTCAGTGCCCTCAGCACCTTGTGATTTCCTGTCCACATATGCTCAGGAAGGAACTGGAGGCTGATGGTGCCTGCATCAAGGCTACTGCTTCCCAATTCCTTTCTCTGATACCCTCACCCTCAGGCCCCAGCCCACAGAGCTATCGTCTGAGACCCATAGCACAGAGCCTGGCAAGCAAACTCCACCTCCCACTTAGAAATGGCATTTTCATGTTACCAGGCTATAGATTAGGGGCTGAACGGGAGACGTCATTGCTGCTCACAGAGAAGAAAGGGAATTGATGCAAAACTGAATTACCTGGTCCAGCAGATGGAGCCTTTTAACATAAGCTTCTTCTGTATGCAGCAGCTCATTTGCGATGTTGAATAGCTTTTGGGGCTCTGTACACTGAAAAAAAGGTCACAAATAACACAATCCATCTGCACCTCCAAACCTCAGTTTTATCAGCTGCTCCTTTCCACTTTCTCAGTGGGACAAATTCCCTACCAGCAGAGAAGCCTGGAGTGCAGGAAGTTAATACAGTTCAGAACCTGCTCCACATCTCTCATCAATGGGTTTGTTCCAGAGACACTCTTAAAGCTATTTCCTGAAGGAGCAACCTAGTGATGCAGCCAATGGCTAAGCAGGACATCACTCTAGTTCATTACGGTTTTCTCTAAGGAACCAGAAGCATCCTCCAAAGCTGGAAATAAGTCCAGTCCAGTTGGTAACTAAGGCACTAGACTGTACATCAACTCAGGCCCTGTAAGTGAACACTAGAAACCAGACCTGTTTGGCCTCAGATTTCCCTCCCCTCTCTGGCATGGTTTTGTGCAGCTTTAAACACCAGCCAGTTCCCTGGAAAGCATTTTCAGCACTGCAACCCAAGTCACTCAGTGAAGGCCTTCATTAACCTCACTTTAAAAATAGAATGAGAAAGGACTAACTAAAAACCTTGAAGGTGGTTATGAAGCACTGGCTTTATTCACAGTTTATTCAGAAGCTACACAGACTCTTTGCTCTCTAAGTGCTTTTAAATACCTGAACTATTAGGATCCAAGCTTTAACTTTCTGACAAGCCCTACAAACCTTTTAAAGAGTCTAAACAGCATGCTTACGCATAACCAAACCAGCCCAGACCTGAGAGTTGGCTGAGAGTTTTGTTCAGGAACACAAGCATCCAAAAGGGGCAGCACGGATGATCAAACATAGGGAAACTTTAATGGACTGCAACCAGAAAACAACTGATAACTGATATGAAAGCAAAGGAGAAGATAAATGATTAATGGAACAGACAGCATCAATGGCATACAAGTATTCATTGCTTTTTCCAGGGGAAAATTAAAAGGCATCAAATTAAATTATTGAGATGCTGCTTCAAGAGCAAGAACAATTTCCTCAAGCATGTGGCAAACCTCCATGCAGGGTGATGGAGGTCCTGGACAAATCCATGGAGTACCAGCCCAGAGAAAGCGTAGGAAACATGCAGGGCTTTTCCCGGTGCAGGGAGCACCTGGGCTGCTCACCAGCAGTGCTCTCTATCGCAGCAGTCTGGCTCTGTGCACCTGGTAGCATTTGTGGCAGGCATTTCTGATTGTAACTGTGTGGTCCACCATCACACCATTAGAGAATGTCCATTAAATTCTCTCTGTACGCTTCTTCAGTATCACCTTATTTTGTTTCTAAGCAAAGCTGACAAGAACAATGCAAATCCCCCTGCTGGCAAAGTGAAAGAGCTGGAAGCCATGAACCAAACACAGCTATCCCACCTGAAATGAGGCTGCACCCAGCAGGAAGGACCTGCAGGCCTGTGACACAGGCAGTGAGGGAAGGTGAACAGCTCTTCTACATTTAAAACAGCATCAGCCTTCCTTCAAAGCAATGCCTCTCTTCCAGGCACAACCCTAAAGATGGCAAGCCATGAGCAAAGGGCACTCTGCTTTCTCTGCTACTCCAAACACTTCAAGCCACCTCTTTTAAGCTATTCTGGCATGCTACACAACATCCTGCTCCAGTCATCCAGCTCCATATATGAATATTTAGGGAAAAAGAATTACAAATGACAGCACAGCAAAGGTTTGAATTTGTTACAAGCAAATCCAACATACCACAGCTTAAAATGAAATGCACTGCTGCCTGTTCCAATTCCAGCTCACTCTGAGCACCTTTCACAAAAAGAATTTCCCTGCCAGCTTTGCCAGGCACAGAAGAGTGCCTGAACAAAAGGCCCTGATGTAATACCTCAGCATGCCAGCTGCCAAGAGCTTCCTTTGATTTGTCTGAATCCAGAAAAATAATTATTTCCAACCAAATACTTTTGTTCTCAGAAGTAAATCTTTACATAGCTGAGGCACTTCATAACCTCCTGACCTTCACCATCTGCAATTCAGTTTAGATTTCCAATAAACTTGCTGACATCTGCTTAAATACCAAACAACTGCTGAACACACTCCCAGCCTGAGCTCGGCCCTAAAGAGTGACTCTGTCTTCAGTTGCTGTCTCTGCTAGGTGCAGCTAGCTGTTTTTCAGACTACTTTGCAATATATTTGCCTTTCAATGCAGACTGATTTTTAAATGAATGAGCTGATGAATTAGCCCTGAACAGCTCTGTTCTTTTAACCTGGTGTCATGCCCCAGCAGCAGAGCTTTAACAGGGCCTGAGCCACAGCTCAGCTCACTGTGACCAAGGCACTTCACGCTGTGTTTCTAAAGCAAAAGGAAAGCAGCTCTGCAAACTCAGATGTGCGTTATTCTTATTCCTTACATTTACAGCTTTCCACCTGGGGTAGGCTCTGGGCCACTGAGTTCCTGTCACTGCACATCACTGCTGCTGTGCCCAACGTGGCTGCTGCATGCTCAGCACAGCCACAGCACCGGGCTGCTGTCCCCAGCCATGCACTGCATACACCTCTCCTGCCGCCTTGTCCCAAGGGCTGGGCTGGGAGGTGGCGTCAGGCCCACAGTCCCCAGCCATGCACTGCAGTCACATCTCCTCCAGCCCTGTTCCAAGGGCCAGGCTGAGGGTGACAAGAGGTGAGGAAGGGGAAGCAGTGGGCGCTGACTTCACGACACAGGAAGCTCTGAAGCTCATTCCAGTGCTTGCAGCAGCAGGCACCTGATGCACTTTCACTGTGGAAGGTTCAAAAATTCATTTCCAGCTGTAACTGTCCACTAAACATTTTAACTAAAAAGGAAACACCAGCCTGAAAACAAACAGAAGCAGCTTTTCTAAGGGTCAGACTGGCATCTGTGCCTCAAACAGCCCAGGCACAGACACCAGCTGGGGAAGGGCACATGCTGAGCTCAATTGCGCAATGATGTGGCCAGAAGTGCCCATCACTGCTCCTTGCCAACCCACTCAGTGGCCTGGCTGGGTGCCTGCCAAACATGCCTGGGGTGAAAAGACTGACCTGTTTATCATGAAAAGCAAATCTGAAATGAAAATAAGAAAAGAAAAAGGCTTGATATGAGAACTCTTGGGCAACACCCTGCAGCAACCTGGATTCTCAGCCTGCTCCTGGATCACAAGGGGCTTTTAATAAGCCTCAGTTCCTGGAACTCCTGGCACTTTCCAAGACATCATCCAAATTAATAAATCCCCCTTGTTTATTTCCATTTTGATAAAAGATAACTGGGAAGCCCACAAAGTCGCTTCTGAGAGTTGAAAACATATTCCAGTACTGTTGGGCCAACAGCAAGATCTGTTAGGCTCTGCTGCAGATTCCCAAGAGAAGCCACATCACACTGCAGAGTTGAAGCTAGACTAAAGCAAGCCATTTATCAGGCAATATGGCTTCCCCAGCCAGGGGATGTGTGGATGGAAAGGGATCTGAAGCAAAAGGGAAGGACAAAGCAAATCTGATTTTTTCCCCACACTTCTCTTTATTCCTGAACTTCACTTCAATTCCAGGAGCTACTGGTCCATGCCAACCTCATGAATTGCCCAGCAAGGCCATGGGCAAGGTCCTGCACCTGGGTCAGGGCAATCCCAAGCACTAATGCAAGGCTGAGTGAGGAGTGGGTTGAGCACAGCCCTGTAGAGAAGGACTTGCGGGTGCCAGTTGATGAGGAGATTGGCATGAGCCAGCAACATGCACTGGCAGCCCAGAAAGCCAACCTTGTCCTGGGCTGCATCAAAAGAAGTGTGACCAGGAGGTCAAGGGAAGTGATTCTGCCACTTTGCTCTGCCCAGACCCCACCTGGAGCACTGCATCCAGCTCTGGTGCCCCCAATACAAGAAGGACATGGAACTGCTGGAGTGGGTCCAGAGGAGGCCACCAAGATAATCAGAGGGCTGGAGAACCACAGAATCAACAAGGTTGGAAAAGACCTCAAGGATCATCAAAGTCCAACCTGTCACCCAAGACCTCATGACTATTAAACCATGTCACCAAGTGCCATGTCCAATCCCCTCTTGAACACTTCCAGGGATGGTGACTCCACTACCTCCCTGGGCAGCACATTCCAATGCCTAACAACTCTCTCCGTGAAGAACTTTCTCCTCATCTCCAGCCTAAACTTCCCCTGGCACAGCTTGAGACTGTGTCCTCCTGTTCTGGTGCTGCTTGCCTGGGAGAAGAGCCCAACCCCCTCCTGGCTACAAGCTCCCTTCAGGCAGTTGTAGACAGCAATGAGGTCACCCCTGAGCCTCCTCTTCTGCAGGCTAAACAATCCCAGCTCCTTCAGCCTCTCCTTGTAGGGTTTGTGTTCCAGGCCTCTCCCCAGCCTCGTTGCCCTTCTCTGGACCCCTTCAAGTCTCTCAATGTCCTTCTTAAATTGAGGAGCCCAGAACTGGACACAGGACTCGAGGTGTGGGCTAACCAGTGCTGAGCACAGGGACAGGATGACCTCCCTGCCCCTGCTGGCCACACTATTCCTGATGCAGGCCAGGATGCCATTGGCCTTCTTGGCCACCTGGGCACACTGCTGGCTCATGTTCAGCCTACTGTCAAGCAGTACCCCCAGGTCCCTTTCTGCCTGGCTGCTCTCCAGCCACTCTGTCCCCAGCCTGCAGCTCTGCATGGGGTTGTTGTGGCCAAAGTGCAGCACCCGGCACTTGGACTTGTTGAATGCCATCCTGTTGGACTCTGCCCATCTGCCCAGCCGGCAAGATCCCTCTGCAGAGCCTTCCTACCCTCTAACCGATCAACACCTGCTCCCAACTTGGTGTCATCTGCAGATTTACTGATGACTGACTCAATCCCCTCATCCAGATCATCAAGAAAGAGATTGAACAGGATGGGGCCCAGCACTGATCCCTGGGGGACACCACTAGTGACTGGCTGCCAGCTGGCAGTGGCACCATTCACCACCCCTCTCTGGCCACAGCCAGCAGCCAGTTCCTAACCCAGCACAGGGTGCTCCTGTCCAGGCCAGGGGCTGCCAGCTTGGCCAGGAGTTTGCTGTGGGGGCTGGTATCAAAGGCCTTGCTGAAGTCCAGGTAGACTTCATGCACAGCCTGCCCCACATCCAGCAGGCAGGCACCTGAGCACAGTAAGGAGATCAGGTTGGTCAGGCAGGACCTGCCCTTCCTAAATCCATGCTGGCTGGGCCTGATCCCTTGGCCATCCTTCAGGTGTGCAGTGATTGCCCCCAAGACCATCTGCTCCATCATTTTCCCTGGCACTGAGGTCAGGCTGACAGGCCTGGAGTTTCCAGGTTCCTCCATCCGGCCCTTCTTGTGGATGGCCATCACCTTGGCCAGCTTCCAGTCGTCTGGGACCTCTCCAGTCAGCCAGGACTGGTGGAAAAGGATGGAGAGAGGCTTGGCCAGCTCATCTGCCAGCTCTCTCTGCACCCTTGGATGGATCCCATCCAGTCCCATGCACTTGTGAGTATCCAGGTGGCTCAGCAAGTCCCAAACTAATTCCTCATGGAAGTCAGGGGTACTACACTGCTCCCTGACCCCATCTACCAGTTCAGGAGGTCAGTTGTCCCAAAGTCCTCCTGCCTTGCTGTTGAAAATGGAGGCAAAGAAGGTATTTAGAAGCTCAGCCTTTCATTAGTTACAATGCTTCCCTCCAGGTCCAATCAAGAGTGGAGGTTCTTCTTGCCCTCTTTTCAGCATTAAGATATTTCTAAAAATGCTTTTTATTGTCTTTCACAGCAGTGGCCACTTGGAGTTCTAGCTGGGCTTTTGCCTCTCTGATTTCTCTCCGACATGTTCTAACAACATCCTTAAACGTGCCTTGAGTTGCCTCCCCCCTTTCCCAAGGTGATTTCCCCTCTTTTTTGCCCTTCATTCCTTCAGGAGCTGTTTGCTCATCCAGGCTGGGCACCTTCCCCGCTGGCTCGTCTTTCGGCACGTGGGAACTGCCAGTTCCTGTGCCTTCAAGAGCTCCTGCTTGAAGTAGGTCCAACCCTCCTGGACCCCTTTGTTCTTAAGGGCTGCTACCCAGGGTACTTTCCTAATAAGTTGCTTAAACAAGCTGAAGTTTGCCCCCCAGAAGTCCAAAGTGAGGGTTCTGTTACTGCTCCTATTTCCCTGCATATTGAAAACTCCACTATCTCATGGTCACTGCACCCTAGACAGCCTCTGACCATCACATCTGCCCCCTAGCCCTTCTCTATTTGAGAACAGCAGATCAAGCAGAGCCTGAGCCCTGGGAGGCTCACTTAACAGCTGCATCAAGAAGTTGTCCTCCATACGCTCTAGGAACCTTCTGCACTGCCTCCTCTCTGCTGAATTAAGTTCCCAGCAGATGTCTGGCAGGTTAAGTCCCCAACAAGGACAAGATCTGATGATCTTGAGACAGCTTCCAGTTGCTTATAGAGTATTTCATCTGCCTCCTCATCCTGCTTGGCTGGTCTATAACAGACTCCAATCAGGATGTCACTTTTGTGAGGCCTCCCTCTGATTCGAACCCACAGGCACTCAATCCTTTCATCCGCACCCTCAAGTTCTGTGGCATCAAGAGATTCCCTAATGTACAGGGCCACCCCTCCTCCTCTTCTCCCTCGCCTGTCTCTCCTAAAGAGATTGTGACCCCCAGTGCGCTACTCCAATGATGGGACTCGTCCCACCATGTTTCTGTGATGGCAATTAGATCATAGTCTGCGTGCTGCACCCAGACGTCTAGTTCCTCTCATTTGTTACCCACACTGTGTGCATTGGCGTGCCTGCACTTCAGCTGGGCTGTTGATTTCTCAATTAACCTAACTTTATGTCCCACTCTCTCCTCTCCAGAGAGACCGATTTCCTCACCCAGCCCCTTCAGACGTAGTTTAAAGCCCTCCCAATGAGCCCTGCCAACTCCAATGCTAGTACCCTCCTGCCCTCTCGAGATCAATTCACCCCATCAAGGTCCAGCAGGTCGGGTGCAGTAAAAGTTGCCCCTTGATCAAAGACCCCAAAATTCTGTTTCTGGCACCATCCCTTGAGCCAATTGCTGATGGTGTGGGTTCTCCTGTTCCTCTCAGTGTACACCCCTGCCACTGAAGGAACTGAGCACAACACCACTTGAGCTCCTGCCCTTTCAATCAATTGTCTGAGGGCCTTGAATTCCTTTTTAATCATCCTGGTGCCCTTCTCATCAATCTCATCACTTCCAGCGTGGATTACCAGCTATGGGTAATAGTCAGTGGGCTGGATTAGCTTTGGGAGTCTCCTTGTGATGTCCCTTATCTGAGCCCCAGGGAGGCTGCAGACTTCCCTATGGGATGGGTCAGGACGACATATGGGTCCCTCTCTTCCCCTCAGGAGAGAGTCTCCAAGAACTATAACCTTTCTCTTTTTCTTTATGGTGCTAGTCCTTATGGTTGGTGGGGACTGCTTTGCCTTAGATATATCCTTAGGTGGTTCCTCTTCAGCCCTCTCATCCACATTGCCCTCAGCCTGCAGGGCCTCATACTTATTGTGCAAGGGCAACAGGGGAGGGGAAGAAGGCCGGGATGGGTTCCCCTTGCTTCCCCTGACAGGGACCTGTATCCATCCCTTCCTGTTTCTGGGGATGCCTCCCTCAACACGGGAGGTCTGCAAAGCCTGCTCCCAGATGTCTAATTCCCGTTCACATTCCCATATAGTCCTGAGCCTTGCTACTTCATCCTTTAGCTCAGCAACTTCATCCTTGAGCTCAGCCACCAGATTGAGGAGAAAATTTACCTGGTCACACCTGACACAGGTGTTGTCTCCTTCATATTGGTCAGCAAATCACTTCTTAGTCAATGGTGAAGTCTTCTGATTGGGTTTGTCACAACTGGCTTGATACTGTCCCAGCAGCAGATTTAATACCAGATTAAAGATCTTTATTGCATTTTCTCTTGCCTGCATGTTGCAGCAAATAACCTTTCAGACACCATTTCAGTCACACACACCTACAGCTGCATGATTTAGGTAAAACAAGGTATACAAATTAAACAGCAAAGTGCCCCAGTGTGTGCACACACAAGAGGGGAAAACCAACAACTGCAGCTGAGCAGCCTTGCCTGGATATGGAGTTTTTGCCCATCTGAAATATAAACAAGGCTTCACCAGAGACTGCTGAAGAGATGCCCCCAGCATAAGAGAGACATCAAAATGCTGGAACCAGAAGAGGCCACAAAGATGATCGGAGGGCTGGAGAACCTCCCCTGTGGGGACGGGCTGAGAGTTGGGGCTGTTCAGCATGGAGAAGCCTCTGGGGAGACCTTAAGAGCAGCATTCCAGTACCTGAAGGGGCCACAAGAAAGCTGGGAAGGTACTTTGACAAGAGCTTGTAAAGATGGGAGGAGAGGGAATGGATTGAAGCTGGAGGAAGGCAGATTGAGACTGGAGATGAGGAAGAAATTCTTTAGAGTGAGGGTGGGGAGACACTGGAACAGGTTGCCCTGGGAGGTTGTGGCTGTCCCCTTCCTGGAGGTGTTCAAGGCCAGGCTGGATGAGGCCCTGAGCAATCCTGGGCTGGCAGGAGGTGTCCCTGCCCATAGCAGGGGAGTGGAACTGGATGGTCTTTGATCCATTCCCAACCCATTCCATGAATCTATGTCAAGACAGGCAGGAGATGCAAACAGACACTGGTTGGAGTCTTCATTGCTTGGCTGTTTCCTGCAGTCCCACATGAGGTTCTTGCACACAAGACACAGGTCTCCCTTGGCAGTAAGGACCCTGTTGTCCTACTGGAGGTGGAACAGGCCAACAGATTCTGGATGCCAGCTGTCAGGCAGGACTGCAGACCTGCAGAGAGGTGAATGGGATCCCCATCTACAGAAAGCAGTTGGGTTTGGCCAGACAAACCAGGTTCATGCAGCCCTCACTGCTTCCTGCTCTGCTGGGCCCTTTCCACTTCTCTCTGCCTAACCTCATGCTAGCACCTGGTGTCTGACAAGCTCTGGACTGGCAGAAGGAGCAGCACAGCAGTGAAGTATCAGAGAGTCCCAGGATACAAAGGCAGCATCTGGATGACATGGAAGGGAGGTGAGCCAGTCACAGCAGCTTGAGATAAAGCAGCAGGAAGAGCACCATCATAAAGTCATGCATTCAACAGAGAAATGCCAAGCTGTTTCATACCTTCCTCTAGATATGGCTTCTGCTGGTTTTGGAGAAGGGGACACCCCAGAACAGTAACTGTACTCTGCTTGTCAAGTTGTCATCTCTTAGAGGCACAACTTCTTGCACACCACACACCCCCACACAATTTTCCATTGCTCTTTAACAGTCACTGGCCAGTCTGACCCAGAAGCTGCCAAATGAGTTTCCTCGACCACATTTCCCAAGGGACAAGCTCTTGATGTGCACAAATTGGGATACATTGTGTGATTTGAGCAGAGCCACCTGATGTGTGCAAACCCTACAGCTCACTAGCTACAGTCCAGTAGCTGCTAGTGCTCATCACATTCTATAAAGAAGCCAAAATCCATATATTAACTTTACCACCATGATGGCTGAGGGGTAAAACAAACAACCCAACAAACCCCCCCAGACAAACAGAAAACCACACCGCATAAACTGCTCCCAAACACAACCAAAACCCCCAGCAAACAAAGAGGGGAGTATTTTGCAGACATTTTGCTCATAGCATCTTCTGATTTCTTTTTATCTGAAGAAATCGAACCCATTCTGTCATCACTATTTGTAAATGTCTGGATAAAGAGATCATAAAAGGAACCTTGCATTAATCTTATACAGCTGCAGCAAATACACAACATCTTGGACTACATTACCCTGGATTGGAAGAAAATCTCCTTTAGCTGCAGTTTCCTGAAGAGCAGCTGGATATAAATGCCCCCAGAACAACTTCTTGGCACTCGAGATGCAGTCACCCTGACAGAAGCACAGGCTTCGTGTGAAATCCCAATCTAAAGAAATCCAAAGTTCCTGTTCAAAGAGATTTCCAGCAGGCACATCCTGCCTGGGTGCAAGGCCCTGGCCCTGCAGGACGTACTGTCCAGTCAGCCCCATACACAGCATGGAGGCCCCCTGTAAACACAACGAGCAGCTGAACCTAGAGAACCCCAAATAAGAACTCACGGGGTGAGTGTGTGTCTACAAAAGCACCTGAATGTTTACAACTGACCTCTGACTGTGATGGATTCTCTTACATGAAACTTTTTAAATCAAGACTCTGAACCTTGTTGAAAGATAGTATCTAGGTCAGGAACAAATTATGACCTGCATCAAGCAGGAAATTATAATGACTGTCATGATCCTTTGACATAAAACCAGCCAACAAAACCCCCAAACATATGACAACGATGCAGGGGATCTCTGGCCAGCGTCAGGAGCTGATTTCAGAGCGCTTCATAGCAGCTACCTTACCTTATTTACATCCAAATACTCTAACTTTGGAACTTCTGCCGTCTCTTGCTCCTCACTGCTTCCTTCATCAATGTCACTGTCTTCATCCTGCATGAAGTCTCTCTTCTGCTCTGCAGAGGAGGGTTTGGTGCCCTTTTTGTCAGGTTCCATCTCTCCTGGGTTCCCAGTCCCACCAGGCTTCTTCTGCTCTGCACCCTCTTCATTGGGGAAAGCCTCCCCTGCCACGGTACAAGAAGGACTGTCAATGCCACTGTCTCTGTTTGGAATCTTCCCGTTACTGTTCAGCCCTGCAGTTGAGTCCTTACTGCCAGGCTCTCCAGAGGACTCCTTGCTCACAGTCACAGCAGTGGGGTCTTCATGGCTTTTGCTGTCACCTATGCTTAGCTCTTTGATTTTCATGATGTCTGTGTTCGATAGGTCTGTACTGCAAGGCAGCTCTGACTCATTTTCACACTCTTCACTTTTTTCATTTGTGGAAGAGCTGCTGGAAGCGACCAGGTCATAGTCACATGAGCCCATCTGTTTGGATGAGTCCAGGCCAGGTTCCATCTTAAGAGCTAAATTCAGCTGGTTTCTTTGAAGGATATGTACAGGTTGCCTGCAGGTGAAGAGAAAGCTCTACAGTCATTCAAATTAGCACTCAGAGGTCTCAAGAGAGTCCCAAGAAAGAGAGGGATTGGTTATCGTTTGAGTCAAGTGTGTGCAAATTGCTATAGTAAAATCCACCCCCCCAACCCCAGTACAAACACACCACCTCCCACTGGAAGTTCAGCTGAAATGGCACTATGTTGTCTTGAGGACGGTTTGGTTTGGAGGTTGGGGGAGGGAGGAATCATCTCTTCAAAGCAGCATTTGGTTGTGGGCTCATTTTAACAGGAACTTGTGTTCTTCACAAGAACAAAGCCTTTGGGGCAAGGTACTTTCTGCCAGAGAGAGGATGCTTGTGAAGCACATGATGGTATTCCTTTTTCTTTCCAGAAGACATGCTCCCAGATCCACCCAGGTGACATTACACTCCAGGTGCAGCCTGGGCTCTGTACCACCTCCCTTGTTATGACAAAACTCCACTTAGTTCCACCAGGCAGACTTGGCCTTCAGAAAGAGTTGAATGTGTTTGCAAAATGAGCTGATTTACAGCAAAATGCAAATGTTTTTATCCCATTTAATGCTTCTTACATAGGAATTTTCAGAGGAAACACTGTTCTACCTGGTGCTGCTCCACAGCACATGGTGACTGAACTCTGCCCTGCCTCCAAGAAGCAAGCTAACAGCATGCCTGACCTTCACTGAATCTCAGACAGAAAACAATTCTTTTACATCACAATAATCAAGTTCCTACAAGGCAAAAACCAATCCTGACATCAAGTCAAGTTACTGCAAGCTGACTCTGGGCCACTTGTTCCTTCTGGCAGAACACTTAGCAAATTCAGCAGGTCTTAAGCTTCTTAAGAACAACTGCATGCTACAAACTAGAAGCCACTGCAATACATGCCCTTGTGCAGGCAGTCAAGTTTTGCACTTCCAGTAGGTAAGGCCCAGAGAGGAGTTTCCCCATGATCATCACAACCAGAGTCTCTCAAGGTGAGAGTGCAGGAAGGGTGACTGGAGCAAATCTCCCAGAGCCACACTTACCTAATGCTCTCAAACTTCTCAATGAGCGTGTTGACTCCTGTTGATATTGGGACTTCTTCCTCTCCAGGCGCTAAGCTCCTTGACAACTTGGGATCAGCTGGCAAAGGTCGAGAAGGTGCAGGAGGAATTCTTTCCTGCCCAGCTTTCAGATGGACAGGCTTAGGAGGTACTAATAAAGAGAGCAGAAAAAAGGGGACCATAAATCTCCATCTTCTTTATCCTAACCTTGTACCAAGATCCAAGTGTTCAACACAGGATGAGGGGCATCCTATCCATTCCCTCAGCATCCTGTATAAAGCGCACAGGGGTAGTCCTGAAGCATTTCTTACACCAAAGCAAGCTGCTGCATGCTGCAGAGCAGCACTGGGCTCCTCTTTTGTATTTCTAGAGCTGTATCTGATGTGGTAACAGAGCCAGCGCCTCGCAAGACTTCACTGTTTCCTTGTTACCAAACAGGATGCACAGCTCACACTTGGGTTTTGCAAATGAGCACATCTCGATCACACCAACAAGCTGCCCCTCCCTCACCTTTGCAAAACTCAAGCACTCTTAAATCTCTTACACTGGGAAAAAACATATTAAAAACATAAAAATAAACGAACCAACCCAAAAGCAAATGCGCAAAAATATCCACACTGTGCATTTCAGTGCCTTGTGCTTGCTTGGTCAAAAATGCCACAGGCAGCTTTTCTTCCTTTCATTCTCCCTCCCCCATCTCTTCTGTGGTGTAGTCTTCGTAAATTTCCTTCCTCTTTTGGTGCTACACTGAGCTCTGTACTATATAAATACAGCAGATGTAGGAACATGTGCCTGCTGCTCATGGCTCTCTGGGGAGGCCAAAGTGCAAGGTACCCCACACAGCTTGTTAGAATGGAACTGGAATGCAATGTCCTTTTGAACAATGAGGCAGACTTTGTGTTGCTTGAGAGTAAATGGCTTGGGAAATAAGCCTGCAGTAACCTATAGCAACAGGTTCCTGTGCTCTTACACTTTCACACAGTGAAAGCAACGTGCCAGGGGCAGACTGACACTCAGAGAGGGCAGGACTCCTGCAGCACAAGCTGCTCAGAGTGGTGCTGCTAGGCCTCCCCTCTGCTCCAGAGTATCCAAAGAATCACAGAAACATTCAGGTTGGAAAAGACCCTTGGGATCACCAAGTCCAAACACTGACCTTACTCTACCCTAAACCATAGCCCCAAGCACCACATCCAAACCACCTTTAAACACATCTGGGGTTGATGACTCCATCCCCTCCCTGGGCAGCCTCTGCCAGTGCCTGACCACTCTTGCTGGGTAAAAAATTCTCTCCACTGTCCAGTCTAGGCCTGCCCTGCTGCAGCTTGAGGCCATTCCCTCTTGTTCTATCACTAATGACCTATGAGAAGAGACCAGTATCAACCTCTCCACAACCTCCCTTCAGGCAGCGTTAACACACTGCATAAGGAAACTCTCAATACCTGTTTGATTAAACAGCACCCTCAAGAACAACTGATTTCAAGTATTTCCAAGTTTTAATTGGTCCATATGGCACACTGGCACAATGTAATTAACACTGAAATGGAGCTGTAATCAGCACCTGTTCCTAAAGCAATTTCAGGGTTACTCTCTCCAGGAAGCTAATCAGAGGCACACACACCCAAAAAGCCAGGACTTCTTGTCACAGGATCAGAGGATGTCAGGGGTTGGAAGGGACCCAGAGAGATCATCGAGTCCAACCGCCCTGCCAGAGCAGGCGGATACAATCTAGCTCAGGTCTTGGAGGAATGCATCCAGACGGGGCCTTCAAAGGCTCCAGAGAAGGAGACTCCACAACATCTGTGGGGAGCCTGTTCCAGTACTCTGTGACCCTTACAGTAAGGAACTTCCCCCTTGTGTTGAGGTGAAACCTCCTGTGCTGCAGCTTACATCCACTGCTCCTTGTCCTATCACAGGGAGCAAGTGAGCAGAGCCTGTCCCCTCCCTCCTGACACCCAGCCCTCAAATATTTATAAACATTTATTAAATCCCCTCCAAGTATTCTCTTTTCCAGACTAAACAGCCCCAGGGCTCTCAGCCTCTCCTCACCAGGCAGTGCTCCAGTCCTCTAATCATCCTCGTAGCCCTCCCTTGGACTCTCTCCAGCAGGTCCTTGTCCCTCCTGAACTGGGGAGCCCAAAATTGAACACAGTACTCAAGATGAGGTCTCACCTACCCTGCAGAAGGTTCTGCATCTGTTCTAAGCTCCACATCAGCCCAAATGTCCTCCCTGCTCCAGCAGATAGGGAACTGCTATGGATGGTCACTGCCTGAGGTCAGTGATGAAGGACTGCTAAAAGAGTTCTTGAACTCTGAGTATAGGTACTGGAGCCAGGGCAGAGGAGGGCAAGGAAGCTGTGAAGGGCCTGGAGAATAAATCTTGTGAGGAAAGACTGAAAGAGCTGGGGATGGTTAGTTTGAAATAGAGGAGGCTGAGGGGAGACTTCATGGCCCTGAAAGAAGGTTGTGGAGAGGTTGGTGCTGGTCTCTTCTCACAGGTAATAAGTGATGGACAAGAGGGAATGGCCTCAAGCTGGGTAGATCTAGACTGGACATTAGGAAACATTTTTTCCCAGCAAGAGTGGTCAGGCACTGGCACAGGCTGCCCAGGGAGGGGGTGGAGTCCCCAACCCTGGATGTGTTTAAAGGTGGTTTGGATGTGGTGCTTGGGGCTATGGTTTAGGGGTGACCCTTGCAGAGTAGGTTTCTGGGCTGGACTTGGTGATCCTGAGGGTCTCTTCCAACCTGAACGTTTCTGTGATTCTGTGATTTACCTACATTACCGAGCTTCTTGCAGCTCCAAAGAATAAAATCAAATCTTCTGAGGAGCTGAGCTTTAATGAGACACTTTCTATAAAAGAACTGATTGACTCAGACTCCAAAACCTTCTGGAATTCCTGTTTTAAACAAAGGTGCTAGAGTGCAACTTCCATACTACAAAGCCTTACACAGGGATACCAGGTAAGCAGAAAAGAAAATAATCTTCCACAGACATGTGATGGTGGAGATCTCCGGTTTGTTTACCACATTGCTGATTGGTACCTGTCCACATTTCTCCTTTTATAAACAAAAAAAAACCCCATAACAGTATGCAGGCGGCCAGCGTGCCTAGGCAACCCCAGGCCCTTAGGAGCAGGTGCCTACTACAGCAGCAGACAGGCAGGAGCCCACCCCACATGCCCTGTCAGGCCCTTCATGCCCTCAGGGTGGTCCACAGCACTCGAGAGCTGCTGAAGCGTTCACAGCCAGCCACCAGTGTCTCTGCTGTGCATGGAATCATTTCATGGCTTCCTGTTAGTGCACTCCCCCTGAACTGGACAAGAAGGGAGGTGGAAACCACTTCTGGCAGTTCTGAACTATTATTTATTAAAATATTTTGAGAAAATGAAACACCAGCAGAGAAGCAAAGCTGCTGTCTCTGGCAAGCACTGCTTAGGAACAAAACTGAAATCACACAAGATGTCAACTCCTGAGCCAACTCAAAAAGCCAGCATTCAGAAGTGCCCAGGGAGCAGTTCACAGATCCCAGCACAGACCACTTTAGACTTGTGGATGGGCATCACACTGGCCAGCTTCCAGTCATCTGGGGCCTCACCAGTGAGCCAGGTCTGGTGGTAAATGATGGACAGTGCCTTGGCGAGCTCATCTGCCAGCTCTTTCAGTACCTTAGGATGGATTCCATCCGGTCCCATGGACTTGTGGGATCCAAGTGGCTCAGCAAGTCTCCAAATGCTTCCTCCTAGATTATAGGGGGACAGGCTGAGGGATCTGGGGGTGTTCAGCCTGGAGAGGAGAAGGCTCCAGGCAGACCTAATAGCAGCTTGTCAAGCCTCACCTTGAATATCTCCAGGCATGGGGCCTCAACCACCTCCCTGGGTAACCTGTTCCAGTGTTCCACCATCCTCAAGGTAAAGAACTTGTTCCTCACATCCAATCTCAATCTTCTCTGCTCTAGTTTGAAGCCATTGCCCCTGGTCCTGTCCCTGCAGGCCTTTGCAAACAGTCTCTTTGCAGCCTTCTTGTAGCCCCCTTCAGGTACTGGCAGGCTGCTATGAGGTCTCCCTGGAGCCTTCTCTTCTGTAGGCTGAACACCCCCAGCTCCCTCAGCCTGTCCTCATAGCAGAGCTGCTCCAACCCCCCTGATCATTTTTGTGGCCCTCCCCTGGACCCTCTCCATCAGATCCATGTCCTTCCTGTGCTGAGGGCTCCAGAACCAAGTGGCATAATCACATCACTGGACCTGCTGGCCACACAGGTCTGTGGAATTACGGCAGCCCACAGCCACCCTCACATGGGACTGGCTCAGCTGCCATCTCTGCTTTTGAAAACACATTCATTCCATACAGGCATTTCCTGTTGCCATGCATAGCTCTGACAGCAAATGGAAAACAGACCAGGTTTAAACAATAAGCTATTCTTACCTACACACTTCAAAAACATAAGAATGAAAAGAATATTGCTGAATTAACCTTACACCTCACAGCTGCATGAAGCGTTAACAGTGCTCCAGGAAATAAAAATGGGCAAGTTAGGCATTCTGCTATTCCCAAATCCATTTTCTTCTTGAAGGCTTCCCCAAAAAGTTACAGAACACTGGAAAAAATGCAGGTAATAATACCCTCCCAGCTGTATTTGAACCTTAGAACATAAAATAACTATTTTGCTGTGGCGTCAAATGAAACCAAGGCATGCGAAACAATGACACTTCACATGCACTAGAAGCTTGGACAGTTGCTACAAGGACAAAGCTACTTGCCTTGGGGCTTCTGCAGAGGATGCATTTTGGGCAGTGGAGTTTTGGTTTTGGGCTTCCTTCCAGTTTGATGGATACATTGTGCTGGGCTGATGTGCTGCAGTTCCCCACATGCTTCCGAGGCTGGATTTGAGTCAATGTGGCATTTGATTTGAAAAGGAGAACAAGGGCAACCTGGGAGGAGAAAAAAAGCAACATTCATTTCACTGTTACTGCTGCAGCAAACCGGTGCTCCTGGCAGGAGTGTGCCATTCGTCCAAGCTCCTGAGGAAGGGGAGGAAGGTAGCAGAGGGGGAAGTACAACCAATTTACCCAGCCCTGGTAATCACCTCCTACCAACTGCCTGTGAAGGACAGGTGGGATTTCACTTATCCCAGCTTTAATTCATCGTTGATCCCTTTGCTGTGGACACCCAACAGAACAAACAGGAAAGTTACAAACCGTTTCAGAAGGAGTTCTCCAAACAGCAATACAAATCCCCCACATGTGGAATCCACCTCAGTTACAGTGAACAGGAAACATGTCCCACACAGGGGAATGATCCAGTGGACATTCCCTCAGGTTTTGTCACTCAAGTTGTGGTTTGCTGCTTTCTGCTATGCCTCTGTACATAAACCATTAATGCTCCTTCAAAAGGCTCTGGTCTAGAAGATGTAATTAAGATATGATCCATGGGGAAACAGAGAAAAAGTGATTATTAGATCTGTTTGTGTCTTCATTTAACATCCTTGATTGATCTCTGTGGGCACTGTGGAAATAAATGCATACATCCACTTTCACATAGTGGAGACATGATACTGAGCTGGGGGGGAGTTTTGATCTGCTTGAGGGTAGAAAGGCTCTACAGAAAGATCTGGCCAAGCTGGATCAATGGGGCACGGCCAATTGTATGAGACTCAACAAGTGCAGGGTCCTGCACTTGGGTCACAACAACCCCATGAATGCTCCAGCCTTGAGGCAGAGTGGCTGGAAACTGCCCAGCAGAGAAAGACCTGGGGGGCTGGTGGACAGGTGGCTGAAAAGTTTGCCTAGGTGGCCAAGAAGGCCACCAGCATCCTGGCCTGGATCAGCAATAGCATGAAAAGCAGGACCAAGGAAGGGATTGTCCCCGTGGACTCAGCACTGGTGAGGAGAGTATTTGGGTACTTGAGTACTGGGGTCAGTTTTGGGGCTCTCCCTGCAAGGAGGACATTGAGGTGCTGGGACTGGGTCCAGAGAATAGCAGCAAAGCTGGTGAAGGGTCTGGAGAATAGGTCTGGTGAGGAGCAGCTGAGGGACCTGGGTTGTTCAGTCCGGAAAAGAGAAGGCTGAGCAGAGACCTCTCTACAGCTCCCTGAAAGGAGGCTGGAGCCAGGTGGGGGTTGGTTTCTTCTCCCAGTGATAGGACAGTGGAAATGTCCTCAAGTTGCCCCAGGGGAGGTTTAGGTTGGACATCAGAAGAAACTTCTTCCTTGAAAGGGTTCTCAAACACTGGAACAGGCTCCCCAGCAAGGTGGTTGAATCCACATGCCTGGAGATGTTTCAAAGAAGGATGTGGTGCTGAGGGCCATGGTTTAGCCCCAGCCTGGGTAGAGTTAGAGAATGGTTGGCACTTGTGCCAAGTCTACAGCTACATGAAATCCTCACCAGCTTTGCTAATGTGTCATAAGAAGGAAAAAAAAGGTTTAAACATGAGTGTGGTTTAAAATTGCTGCTTATGAGCAGAGGTACAGAGATGTTTCCAGCAGTACTGAGAAGCGCAAAACATCACAAGTGAAAATTTATACACTATGCCATAAACCAAAACCACCCAAGAATGCAAAGAAAGCAAGGCAATCATTCTTTCCATGTTCCTGGTTTAGAGTGGACCAGTGGAGATCAGCAGTGTCTTGCTGGAGCAAGAGGTGACCTGCAGCATGTAAAGATGATTCCTCTCAACAGGCAAAATCAACCTTCACCTTCCTGCCCTGCTCAAGAACATGGCATTAGCATCTCAGATGCAACTCACACTTGACCAGACTCATGGGAAGATCTGAACTGACAAACACCTCCCTCCACATCTGCTAACCTCTCCTGGCTCTATATTGATGGTATTAAACCAGGATGTGACCACTTGAACACACATTTGAGTCATACAAAACACTTGGGAAGATTACCTGAGGGATGGCCTCAAACTACAGGAACTTGCACAGCAATACCGCATTAAACAACAAACCAAACAACAAAACCCCAAACCCATAACATATTAAAGTTCATTTTGCTGACAAAAAGGAGGAAAAAAAAAAAGATTCAGATGGCACAAATCTACTTCCTGATCTCTTCCACCCAAATACACACCCCCTGAATTCCTCAGTATAGCTGCCAGGCTTTGCTGTCAAAGCCTCATTAGCATTTCTGCCATAAAATCTGCTTTTCAGTAGATCTGAGACCAGCTATTAAAACATCCTTCCAGCTGAAGCCAGGAATTTATAAGTACTGGGTTTGATTCAAATATAATTTAACTTATCAGGAAGATGCAATAAAAGCAGACTATTAGAGCAGATTAACAGATTACTGCAAACACATCAGCACAGAAAGAGCTCACACAGATGCCTCAGCTCTGAGCACCCAAAGCTCCCTCTGACAGCAACTGCTGTGCTGAGATAGCTTCTCGGGGAAAGGATAAGACTTCTGCCGTGTTAAGAGAAGCTCAGCACAGCCAGAAATGCAAGTAGTACACAATTGAAAAGCTGTAATTTCAGAAGATAAGGGCAGAATGGAGAAGACTGAGCAGGTATTCACCAGTACCTGTGACTGGAAGGCAATCCAGAATGCTGCATCTTCCTACAAATGCACAATCCAGTTTCCTGATCCACTTCTCAGTGGACAAAGCTCTGCAGTTGAACAGCTTTCCAGAAAACACCTCCAATCATGCCCAGATGTTTGGTCATACAAGCATGGCACTGGCTGCATCTCTGGTGAACACCAAAACACCCAGCAGATGCTGGTGTGACCACAGTACCCCACAGCAGCTGAGGGAGGAGAGTCACAGCTCCTTCTGTCCTTGGGCATCCTGAGCCAGGTCCAGCTCTCCCTCTGCTGGGATTACCCTTCAGATCAGGTTCTGATTGCCCTAAAAATCTCCTATTCCTCTTCCACCACGGCCACAAAAAGAGTCAGTCTGGTCGGTATCCTTTTGCAAAGCTTTTAGCAGTAAACCCCAATTCCTTCTCATTTCTACTGAGACTCCTGGTTGTGAAAGCAGGTCTGACCCATTGTCCTTCTGTACTGGTAAGAGTTGGTGGTTACCTGCTGCTTCCAAGTGTAGGGCACCACCAGACACCTCTTTCATCTTTGTAGCCTGGCTAAAAGCTCTTAATGCCTTGCTTGCATTACTGAACATTAAAGTGCTCTGATCCTTATTTTATAAACTCACATACAAGTGTTGCTCTTCTGCTGCACAATCCTGTCAGACAGCCAAGGCACAAGCTCCTCCACTGCTAATTACTCAGCAAATGCAAATCTTGCCTGGAGCAAGCCCTGAACTTGGTTCCGAATGCCCAAGGTTTTGTGTTCAGAGGCATTTGCAGAGTAAATATTTAGTGAAGCCTTATGCTACTTCCCATGAAATAAGGCCTGATATTAAAATAAACAAATGCATCAATAACCCTCTAAAGGTCAAATAATTTCTATTATCTTGTATATTGCAGAATTACTGCTCAAAACACACTGCTTGAAACCTACCGCCAGCACTGAATCCATACAGTTACTGACCCAGCATCCAAAGAGCAAGTGGACAGAAAGCAGAAAATGAAACTGGTAAGTAGTTGGAAAGAAGAGGAACTGGGAAAGCCACAAGTGCCTTAAGCATCAAATGTAGGGCTGACCCTACATCAAGAGAAATATGCAGGGATGAGACCACAGGAGTAGCTGTCATTCCTTCCTCTTTCATTGAAGCCAAGCTGGTTCTCCCTATACATCTCCCATGTGGGCCCTAAAGTTTGCTTTTCGCACACAAGACGAAAATCCACTCCCTTAACGCTGTTGCAAGTGCTGTGAAAACAAGAGGCACTGGGTAATTTCACAAGGAATTCTCTGAAAGGAAACCCCACTGCCCATTAACTCTAGCATTTGCCTCAAACCCACTTAAAAACTTACCTCTTCCTCCTGATGGTGGCCCATAAGACCCCTGCCGGCGTGCAAAGCATCATGTGCCATGGCTGCATGCATGCCATTCTATTGAGCCCAGCTCAAATACACTGCCAATGGTTATTTCACACAATATCCACCTTTCTGGCATTTCAAAACATCAGCTTCAGTAAAAAGACTGACAACAAGCTATCACAATCCAGACAGGATCATGTTCTGCAGCAAAGGAGAATTCTCTGTCAAGAGAGCTGTGCATCATTGGCTTGTGTCTCAGCAGAGAACCTCACATTCTCAATCTGCTCAAGCTAGGAGACATTCAGAAAGAAGGGAGAGCAGCTCCCACTGCAGCATTCATTTCATGGTTTACAGTGCCAAACTCACAATGCTGCCCTCCCCATCCCACTTCCAATCATCAGTGCAGTTCTGTGACTCAACAACCCGGAATGGCAAAGGCGAGCAGAGGAGCTCTACTGACCAGCAGTGACAGCAGGCTGCTGGAGCTGCAGAATGAGGCTGGATGGGCTCACCTTCTGTGTGCCTCTGAAATGCAAGATGTAGGATGCAGGTGGTTTAGAAGCCTGAATCTTCTGAAGCAGAAAAGAAGAGAAAGTTGGATGTTTTTACAACCTTTCTGCTTAGACACAGCTCACTGGTAATGCTGGTGAGCAGCAGACTTGCCACAGAAACCAAACCCCCTAATTCTCAGCATTTAGACTCTTGACTGCTTCACAGCTGCTCTGGGAAATTAAGATCCCCAGTGCAACCATGTGCAGTCCTCCCCAAAGAGCTCAAGCAGGGAATCTAAAATGCTTTCTGCAGTTAAAGATGCTGAGTCTGCTAAGAAATGTTCCACAGCAGTGACAGTAACTGCAGTGCAGCAGGCATGGGATGGAGTTGGTTAAAAGATTTCTATCAAAAGCCCTGAACATTTTCAATGCTCCATCCCACTTCCTCCTACTCTCCCAGCAGAATCTTGCCACAGGAAACAATAAAGGGGGGGTGGGGGGGGGTTTAAAAAATAAAGAGTAATATTTTCTAACTAAATTCTTCCTTTTCAGGCAGGCACCATCCCCAGGGAGCCACTGAAGGGCTGCTGCTTGTGTCCTGGTGAGAAAAGCACAAAGGCTGCTAACCAGTGGAAGTGTTGGGTTTAAGCTGGGCTGTGAGAACCTGGGTCAGTTCCCTTTAGCAAGCATCCAGCACAGAAACGTGTCCAGGAAACCAGGAGCAGTTTTCACAGAACAACCCAACCAACTACAATACACAAGAAGTTTGTACATGTAAGGCACAAGAAGGAGCAGCAGTTTTCCCAGCCCTAGAGTTTAGGATTTGGCATACTTTTACCATGTTCTGACTAATGCTCTCAGTGAGGATGCTTCCTCTATCAGACATTCTACAGCCTCCGAGGGTCACTGTCCCACAGCATTCCCCCAGATTTGCTACAGGAGCACTTCCCACCTTTTAACGTCAACAGGTTCTTTCAAAGCAAGCTCCTGCAGACTAATCCCAACAATTCAGAGCATGCTTTGCTGGCACTGGTGCACACCTTAGCCCTCCCATCACGTGAATCACACAGACATGCTCCTGAGACATCAGTTTTCAGCTCATCAATTTTCTTGTCCTACTGGAAGCCAGTTCCAAAGGCCTGTGGCTGTGCTGAGCACGGATCCTGGCCACGAGCTCCCCAAGCGCAGCTGCAGCATGCACTGGCACCCAGCGCTGCAGGGGGCTGCATCGCCTCACTGAGACAGTGGAGCTTTGTCTGACTACTGTTTCACTGCCATCTTTAAAGGAGGCTGAGAGTTCACCAGTGATGCAGAACTCTTCCTAGTGCTGCTCTGTTTTCATGTGCTTGTGTCCTGGGCAGTCCCTATATCTCTCATCCTAACTCAGGTGTCTGCAATGCCCTGGAAGCCTCCTCTGCTTCTGAGGCATTTCCCACTTGATGATGCAGCCAGGGACTACTCCACAACTGCTTTAAAGAAATCATTCCAGAACTGTAATGATTCTTTTAGTCTGATTTAATGTCATTTAGAGAATTAGCTTATCAGCAGACCTCCATCAGCCCCTTCCTCACAACACTAAGGCATGCTTCTTGTTCCACTCAACACTCTTGGTTTAGCTTGGTCACTAGGGCCTCTCCCTCAGACACAGGCCAGCTGGTAATCACCATTAAAAATGGGCTCTAAAAATGATTCTAAAATGTTTGAGCTATACATATTCACATGTATGTGTATAACCTGTCACCATTTATATAACATACAATAGCCAGGAGAGGACCTCTGAGTATCAGAAATGAGGAGCTGCACAAGGTGTGTAAACCCAACTCCTGCTGAGATTCTTTCCCTCATTACATGATGGGGTTTAAAAAGGCAAAACCACAGGCACACCTCAGCACTGCTGCTGGTAGAAAGTCATAACTCACAACCCCCCACTGCAGCAAGGGAAAGAAACAACACCCAAAACAAAAGCAAAGCAAATCAAACCAACCAACCAAAAAAACCCACAAGTAAACATCCCCCCCCTCCCCCCCCAAAATACCAAAACAAAAAGCCAATAAACCACACACACACACAAAAAAAATCAGTCCCCAAACAGCCACTTCTAGTTTTAGGCTTTTTTAAGGCTTTTTATAACTGGCCATACAATCCCGAGAGGCAACAAAAAGCAAGGGCTCCTCAAAGCCCATACATGTTATTCCCCATCCCACCAAAGCAGAATGCATCTGCTAAGGTGTCACACAGGATCAGCTCAGTCACTTCCCACATGAAAAAGGTTTCCAGGACATCAAGGCAGAATCTAGCATTACCTCTATGAAAGGTCATTTTTCCCTAGCAAAAAAAAAAAAAAAAAAAGTCGTATTTTTTCCTTTTATTACTATTTTATGGCACGCTGCCAAGCCAATTTGCTTTCTAAAGAAGGCAAAAGGAAGAACACAGCAGCTAAAGTGAGCAAGAACAAGCTCCTGCCCCTGGTGATCCCAGGGAGACTGTAGGAGTGAAAAGAGCAACCAGAAACACCATACTGAGAACAGAAAAAAATACACTCACCTGCAAAGAAGATGAGAAAGAAGCCAAAGGACAGAGCACAGAATCCATTCTCCATCACAACTAACAACAGCCACAGTAAAGCCCTCAAACAAAATTTGTTTTTCTCCTGTGCAAAACTGTGGTAGCACAGTGAGTCACTGCTTACCTTCACCTCCTGAGGGCTTCTGTTGTCTTTTTAAACTCAGCTGAGCTCTCTGTAAACATCTGCATGGACACTGAGGACACGCCTGGCCACGCTGCACATCCCCAACCTCCCTTCAGTCAAGAGAACCAACCCTGAAAGCCAGGGGCACACCAAAACCTCTCCATAGGCAGGCACACAGCTCTTCCATGCTGGCATGCAAGGGACACACTCCAGCCTTACTCCATCTTACTGTGGAGGATGAGAGACCATGGGGAAGTAGCTCTTGACTGTGCATCACCATTATCCAAACGTTGGGATGGGCAAGTCCCAAGAGTGGAAACCTCCACACGGCATTATCTCTTGGCCAAAAAACCCTGCTGGAGTTTAGGTAGGGGCCAATGGATGTTGGGGAGTACTTTTTTAAAACAGACATGGGTGCTCTCTCTTGTGCCTTAATTCAAGTATTCTGATTTCTGTTCCTCCCTCTGCTAGGCTGCTCTCTGAGCAGCAGTAACAAACTCAAGGCAGCGACCTGGGGTTTCTCTGCCATGTCTTGATGGCAACTCCCAACCTCTTTCTTGCTATTTTGTGACACATTTGTATCAAAGTTAATTTTTTCTTACTTTGCTGGCATGTTGTCCCCTTTGGCAATAGCAGTCTGCCCTTAGCTTTCATCTCCACAGCTGGCTTGGACACATGCCAGTGACCTTTGCACTATCACATGTCAGAATCTGCACCCATCTTACCCCATGTGGTCCCAGACTTTGGCAATGTCATTCAAAGCCTCCAGTGACATTCACGTAAGCAATGCAGGAAAGAGGTTTTTCAGTTTAAACCATCATGTTCCACCTCTCCCTCCAGTGCCGGAGACCATTCATGGGTTCTACAATGGTGTAACTGCATCAGTGGACAGGGCAAGACCAGCAGAAGTCATCTGTCTGGACTTCTGTAAAGCCTCTGACACAGTTCCCCACAACATCCTTATCTCTAAGTTGGAAAGGTAAGGATTGGATGGACTGCCCAGTGGATAAGGAATTGGACCAGAGGGGAGTGTTCAATGGCTCAATGTCCAGATGGAGAGCAGAGTGACAGTGGTGTCCGTATTGGGACCAGTGCTGTCCAGTGTCTTCATCAATGCTAATATACAGGAGGATGGAGGCATCCTTAGCATGTTTGCAGATGACACCAAGCTGAGTGCTGCAGCTGACAAGTCTGAAGGATGACATGGGTTCCAGCCAGAGGGACCTGGACAGGCAAAGTGCAAGGTCCTGCACCTGGGTCAGGGCAACCTTCAACATCAATCCAGGATGGGGTTGATGAGATTTAGAGCAGCCCTGCAGAGAAGGACTTGGGGGAACTGGTGGGGAAGAAGCTGGACAAGAGCCAGCAA
Organism: Indicator indicator; assembly: GCF_027791375.1. Classification (NCBI taxonomy): domain Eukaryota; kingdom Metazoa; phylum Chordata; class Aves; order Piciformes; family Indicatoridae; genus Indicator; species Indicator indicator. The sequence continues at coordinate 18,384,383 of NC_072024.1, read as the reverse complement.
TGGGCACTGGCAGCCCAGAAGGCCAATGGCAGTGTGGCCAGAGATGGAAAGAGGGGATCCTGCCCCTCTGCTCTGGGAAGACCTCACCTGTAGTGCTGGGTCCAGCTGCAGAACCGTAAGCTGAGGAAGGACATGGACCTGATGAAGAGGGTCCACAAGAGGACCACAAAGATGATCAGAGGGCTGAAGGGGGACAGACTGAGATTGGGTCTGTTCAGCCTGGAGAAGAGAAGGCTTTAGGGAGACCTCAGAGCAGCATTTCAGTATCTTCAGGGGACCTACAGGAAGGCTGGGGAGGGACTGTCCAGAAGGGCCTGTGGGGATAGGACAAGGGGCAACTGTTTGAAACTGAGCAGGACAGGTTTAGGTTGGACATCAGGAGGAAGTTCTGCACCATGATGGTGGGGAGACCCTGGAACAGGCTGCCCAGAGAAGTGGTTGAGGCCCCATCTCTGGAGACATTTGAGATCAGACTTGATGTGTCCAGGGGTAGCCTGCTCTAGCTGGAGGTGTCCCTGCTGCCTGCAGGGGTGTTGGACAATATGATCTTTGAAGTCCCTTCCAACCTGATGTAATCTGCGAATCTCTGAAAGTCAGTTGTTGAAATTAACTACAGCTTTCCCACCATCTGAACTCATCTGGCTTTGCAAATAGGCATGGGAGAGCAAACCTTGGTGGATCCTGAACATCAAACCTCATAACTGGAAGGCAGAGTTATGAACTTTTCTGATTTAACAAACTAGAAGAGGCTATGAGAAAGTCACTCTCCTGGATGAAATATTCAGCTGACATTCTCCCCCCCAAATGGCATAAGAGAATTATTAGGCTAAAATAATAAGCACAGTGACTTTCTGTGACAGCAAAATCAAAGGTAGAAGGGAAAAAACCCTGAGACTCTTCCATCTAGTAAGGAAAGTAGGTTCAGTGAGGTATGAAGATTATAGCATAACGAGTGACAAGGTAAAGGAGCAGTAGCCTGAGGCAGAGCTCAGCCAGCCTGACACTGCAGGTGCCATAAGTCCTGCCAGTAACACTGCTCACAGCACACATCAAGGAGATTCGGTCATCAGTGATAAAAAACTGTTCCTCTATAGCAGAAAGGCAAGAAGAGAAGAGAAGCCAGATTGGTCTCTTTGGTATATACAAGTCTTGTCTCATCTGCTTTCTGCAAAGCAAAGCAACTTGCCTTCAAACCTAATTCCTACAGCAGGTGAAGTCCAGATACTTAAAGTCCAACTTATGCTGCTGCAGGAGCCTAACTGCAAAGCAGGAGGAAGAACTGGATTTTCATTCTCACATTTCACTACAATTACAATGAAATGCAGAATTCATTAGCTCACAACACCTTGTTTTGTCTTTCGCAAGAAGACTCACTGAAGATGACAGCTAACGCTCCCTTCACCCCAGCTTATTCCTGATCACACAACAATTCCGTGGCATTAACGGCAGGGCACAGGCAGCAGGCTGTGCAGGGGCAGGTGGCAGCTGAGCACTGCCGCAGACCAGAGCACTCTCAAAAACAGATTACTATCAGTGAACTCCTCGTTGTCATTCCGTCACCACACTCTCATTCCAGCCAGGCCATACAAAGGCATTGCCATGACCCACAGGCTGAATCCCAGCCCTGTGTCCTGCAGCACAGCAGCTGCGTTTCACCTCACCCTGCCCTCCTTCTGCCTCTCTGCAGTTCCAATTGGCTCCCCAACTCCTCTTTTCCTGCTTAGGAGTTCAGCTCAGCTCTGGTCTCCCTATTCAGCCTGGGTATGTGTTGCTTAGCCAGGGACCATCCCACACAAAAGTGCCTTTGTTTGTCCCCACCTATCAGCTGCAAGGCCTCCGAGGGCAAGGTGCAGTGACCAAAAATGCCTAATCAAAGCTGTTCTTTTGTCCACACAACAGCCTCAGAACCCTGGCTGATGCAGACATGCCCACATGCACATGCTGGACCCCGGATGAAGGGATGCACTCAGTGGTCCCAAGCCTTTCTCCTTCAATGAGCACAAAGCATTCTGGCTTTTCTTTTTTTCCCTGGCAGGTAACAGGTTCCTCATGATGATGAAAGCATGCTGATTTATAATTACACTGATTATGCAAATCAGAGAACATATTTCAAGATAATAGGGAAATGAGGATGATCAGAGGGCTGGAGCACCTCTCCTGTGAGGACAGACTGAAAGAGTTGAGGTTGTTCAGTCTGGAGAAGAGAAGGCTCCAAGGAGACCTTATTGTGGCCTTCCAGTATCTGAAGGGGTATATAAGAAAGCTGGGGAGGGACCTCTTAGGGTGTCAGGGAGGGATAGGTCCAGGGGGAATGGAAAAAAACTAGAAATGGGCAGATTCAGATTGGATGTTAGGAAGATGTTTTTCACCGTGAGGGTGGTGAGACACTGGATCAGGTTGCCCAGGGAGGTGGTGGAAAGCTTATCCCTGGAGGTTTTTAAGGCCAGGCTGGATGTGGCTCTGGACATCCTGCTCTAGTGTGAGGTGTCCCGGCCCATGGCAGGGGGGTTGGAACTATATGATCCTTGAGGTCCCTTCCAATTCTAACAATTCTATGATTCTATAATAGCACTCCTGAGACTTCACATCTGTACTGCTGTGGGCATTGCGACACCAGAGCAACCCCTTACTGTAAAACCCTACTGAAATTTTACACCAGTCAGACACAAACAAGTGACCCCAGCCAAAGCCACTGCCACTTGTTCCTGTCACATTACCTGCATCTGCCTCATTTACCACCTTGGAGATTCGCTCCCAAGAACAAAGAGAAAGGCAGCAGACCTACAGTTCCTAGAACTGTTTATAGGGTGGGAAGGGAGGGGATAAAAAAGGCAAAACAAAAAAAGGGAAAACCTAAAAGATGGAAAAGCATTAGAGCAGCCACCTTCAGGGAGCTGAGAGCACACTCTGGTAGTCACTGCAAGAAGGAGTCAGCCCTTCATTTCAACTTGTGCAGAAAGAAAGGTGACATCTGCTGCATCCTCCTTTCACTAGAGGCTTATTGTGCTCCTGCTAATGACAAAAGCACCATACCGGACTCTCAAACGATGCACCTGATGCTGAGGGTTGGTTTCTTCTCCTTAGTATCACGTGATAGGTCAAGAAGAAATAGCCTGAAATTGTGGCAGGGCAGGTTTAGGTTGAAGATTAGGAACAATTTTTTCACAGCAAGAGTGGAGGGATTGGAACAGGCTGCCCAGGGAGGTAGTGGATTCACCATCTCTGAAGAGGTTAATGAAATATGCAGTCATGGGACCTGGGGACATGGTTCAGTGGCCACGGTGGTGCTGGGTTGATGATTGGACTGGATGATCTTGGTGGGCTTTTCAACCAAAACAGTTCCGTGGTTCTATGATTCTGTGTGCTTGTGAATCTTCTTAATGGCACACCCCATGAGTTAGCTGCCATTTAACCGAGGAGGAGTGTAAAAATTACCCTTACCTTCAGATTTCGTGACAGTATCTTGTCTCTGCTGTGTGCCAGCCAATTGGATCTCCTTTCACTTCTTCAACTGTTTGGTTATTTTTAGTAAACCAATAATTAGGCTTTGCTCATTTAAAAGTCTAATTGAGGTACTACATAAAAATTAGGCAAAACTGAGCTCAGATTTTCTGCTATGGAACTGAGCTTTGCAGGGGAGGGGAGCAGCTGTGTTACCTCAGTGTCCTGCTACCTCATACTTATAGAAGTTAAGAAAACTTCATTCTTGTCAAGCACCATGAGTATTTTACACACTTTCACTGCTCTGCTAGCAGACCTGCATGCTGCACACCACAGCATCCCTTTGCAGCAGTGTCATTCCAGCCCACAATAATCATTCCAGGAGAACACACTTCAGCTGTTGGTGCTGCTTGGAAGCTCCCTGCCTTTACAGAACAATATCAAGCTGCAGAGTCTTGGAGGCTGGAGGAGGCCTCTGCAGATCATCTGGTCCAGGCTCAGAGCAGGGTAACGTAGAACAGGTTGCTCAGGACTTGGGCTGACTCTCTCCAAGGCTGTACATCTGTAGTAATAAAAGATTCTTCTTTTTCCCTATTTTATACAACATTACACTACATAAACTGTAATGAAACCACAATGCCCATTGCTGTCTCTCCATCAAGAAGCACTTCAGTAACACAGAATCACAAGAAAGCAGTTTCTGTCTGATGAGGCTGAGCACAGGCAGGAACCAGAGGGCTGCATTGGAAGATCAAGCCTCACTTGGTGCCACAACAGTAACTGCAGTTTAGAGAAGTCTTTACAAGCCTGTACAGCACTGAGAGGCAATGAGCAAAAGTATCCTCAGTTCTGTGCTGCCTCCTCATGCACAGCACCCATCCCACACATCTACTGCAAAGCCATCCAAGCTGCAGCCTCAAAGCAGTCCAGCCAGCGAGAGCCTAGATTCAGCTTTCTGGAGACTTTGAGCCTACAGCAATGACCAAAGGCCCATGCTACACTGCACTGGTTCCTCAGCTAACCAGAACACACCATCCTTACCATCCACCGCACAGCCTCAGGCTCTGCTCACTGTTTCATGCAGAGACAAGCCTACCAGGGTACTCCACAGGTGCTCTGCAGCAGGTGATCCTGATGCCAAACTCCATGTCCAGCTCTGAGAGGACATGCAAGGTATTCTGTACTTTGCAGACAGAAGGGTAAAGAGCAAAGCTTTATTCCCTAGCACTGACATCTCCTTAGCCAAGATGAACGTTTCTTCACTCTGTAAAGTCTCTAAGGACTAAAGGGACAGCAAGAAAAATAACCTGGAAAGGTCAAAGGTGCTCCATAGAAGTGACACACAGACAAATATATTGCAGGAGACTGCAAGCCCCTGAATCAGCCCCAGTATTCTGGATCCCAGAGCAGATTCAGAGTTGTATAAAGCATCCTTTATGTTTATTTCAGTCTGGTAAGCTCTATAGAAAGTAACGCCAACTCAAAGGCCTCTAACAGACTACAGAATGAAGCTGCAGTAAAAGGAACTGTTATTAGTTTTCCTAACAAAACTGCAGTTAATTTATTGTATCTGTAGCAACTATTCCATCTCTCCTGGTATCTGTAACTGCACTTTCATCAAATCAGCAACTGCAAGATGTGAACACAAGGACACTTTGTAAGAACCTAGACAAACAACAGGGACAACAGTTACACTTCACAAACAACAGAATCCTCATACCTCATCTCAAAACTGAATTACAACCCTGCCAGCAGTGACTTTAAAGATATTTTGGAGAAATCAGTAGCTCAAGATGAACATCAACTGGTAACAATTTCAGAATCCAATCATCAACCAAAATACCTATTCAAATTATTACCTTGAAAAGAAATTACATTTTCTCTTGCCCAGGCAATAGTTTTGAACCCAGAAATAAACTAGCAAAGAAGTCACTCCATGAAATGTGACTGGCAACCAGGATTTTCAAATATAAACGTATAGCTAATGAGGACAATTATAAAGCACAGGACATGTCTGTATATTTGTGTTTCCAATCATTACGTATAAAACAGCATTTCCTGTACAGCAGTCAGTCATTGTCTGCTAAAGCTGCTTTATTAAGGAGAAAAGATGACTGGAAACAAGAGAGATTTAAAAATAAAAGTAATTACAGACATTTAGAAGGCATTAGGAAAAACACACAGAATTTTCATTGTAGGAGAAACCTACTTAAAAAAGATTATTCTAAGGTTATTTCAGGTAATGACTTGCAATGAATTCATAATTCTGAGCTCTTACAATTATTGATGGGGAAAGTCTAATTTCTGTATATGATGACAGCTGTATCAGGTTATTAGAATGGGATTTTTGGTTTGGTTTGATTTTTTTCAGATCTATTATCACATATTGGCTTCAGCTAAGCTTAACTTCTGCCAGGAAGAGATGAATGAGACACCTTCTAGGGCAGTATCTTTACACTCCAAGTGAGGACATGAGCTAGCATCAATCAATAAACATTAAAATAGTGCTCCTAATACATCTCCAAGTGTCCTGGTATGCTTTCTGCTTCCTGGCAGCACACTGCTCAGTATCAGCAAACACTGCAAGCCCTCCAAATCTCTTCAGACACAAAGTCTGCCTCCTCCCTTACGCTTGCTCCACTTCACAAGTGGCTGTCACCGAGTTGCTTACCCACCACTGAGCTGTGGCACCAAAGGTCTGCTTTTAAATATGGTCAGCAACCCTCATCCTAAAGACCTGATGATTATCACCAAAGTTGGGCTCAGAAGGCACCCGAAGCTGTTATGCTGCTCATAAATAAAAGGGGGCTATCTAGGCTCAGAGCATGAGGTCACCCCATACTCAAGTCTGGCACTCACCAACTATTGCAAAGCCTGCAATAGTCACATCTCCTGTTCTCCCACAGTAGGCACTGAGATGTCCCAGACAAGCAGACCCTGCAGGTCACCTGGAGGGTGAAGCCAAGGCCCTGCTAGCACACAGAGCCCAGCTTTCCCACTGCTACTCACTCAGCCAGGACTGCTCCTTTGTCCCCCCCTGCTCTTGCCTCAGTCCCTCAGATGTCCTGCAGCAACACTGCAGAAACAAACTCAGAGTGACCAGCCCTGCTCCTCAGGTTGCCCTGCTGAAGTTGCTCTCTCAAAATGGAAAATCTCTGCTCATGTTTCATTATGTACTGCAGTAGAGGCAAACCCATCAGCAAAACAACTGCTCAGAGATGTTCTTCAATGTGAGAGCTCATCCGTGCTAAGAGTCAGGAGGAAACCTCTTGTTTGTTTGCTGCCAGATGCATGGTTGCTGATAAAATAATCAGAATAAAACTAAGGACAAACACAAATGGGAAAAAAAAAGAAACAATCTAGTTCATGTCTCTGATTTTCTGCTCAAAGATCAGAGCAGGTTTTTCTTGCTCCATGGTGCACCTTCTCCCCAGGAATGCAACTTCTGTTTTCCTGGTCAGGTTCCTCAGCAAACTATTCTTTGATGGAACAGACACTTCTGTTCTGTGGGGATCTGTGGGGATCCAAGGGAATGGAGCCCCCCAGAGCAGCCAGTTTGGGGTTCTCAGATGTACAAGAAGGCCACATGCCTTGTCACAGAGTTACCTTAAGAAAGAGGCACAAAGCACAAGATCTGCATGAGAAATAAATATCACACTGATCCTCCATTTCCTGAAACAAGGAGATGCATCTGGTAAAAGCAAAGCATTGTGCTAATGATCAGCTCTTTTCACACCAACAAATTTCATTTAATGGCTACCCAATATATGTTTGGGCAATGGTACAGTTCTGCACACACCATTTTAAAGCAGTAAATACAGCTGGAGCGCCAGGAAGCAGAGCACATACTAAGCACTTTTCAAAGTAAGTGATCCAACCAGAATTGCTCCCCAAATGCTTCACCCTGATCTCACTTGATAATGGAATTTACAATGATTGGATCACAGTTCAATCAAACAATCCACTCTAATTGTGTGTACTGGGCTTGGTTGAGCTGGAGTTAATTCTCCCCAGAGCATCTTTCCAGTGCTGTGTTTTGCAGTGCTGTAGCTGGGTGTTGATAGCACACCAGGGTTTTGGCTACTGCTGAACAAGCATCCAGGCTCAGCCTTTCCAACATTTCCCCACCCCAAGAGTACACTGAGGGGTGGGCAGGATCTTGGGAGCAGGCATGGCCAAGCCAGTTGACCAATGTGTCCAGCAGGTCCTGGCAGGTCCTTCTCCCCCTCTACTCTAGCCTGGTGAGACCACACCCAGAATATTGTGTCCAGTTTTGGGGCTCCCCAGTTCAAGAGACACAGGTATCTCCTGAAGAGAGTCCAACAGAGAGCCACAAGAATGATTAGGGGACTTGAGCATCTCCCTGATGAAGAGAGACTGAGAGCCCTGGGGCTGTTTAGTCTGGAGAAGAGAAGGCTGAGAGGGGATCTGATCTATGTCTATCAAGATCTGAGGGCTGGGTGTCAGGATGAAGGGGCAGGCTTTTATCAGTGGTGCCCAGTGATAGAACAAGGAACAACAGGTACAAGCTGGAACCCAGGAGATTCCACCCCAACATGAGGAGAAACTTATTTACAGTAAGGATGCTGGAGCCCTGGAGCAGGCTGCCCAGAGAGATTGTGGAGTCTCCTTCTCTGGAGACTCTCAAACCCTTCCTGGATGAATTCTTGTGTGGACTGCCCTGGGTGATCCTGCTCTGGCAGGGGGGTTGGACTGGATGATCTCTGGAGGTCCCTTCCAACCTCTAACATTCTGTGATTCCATGACACAAACCGGCCAAAGGAGTATTCCATGCCATATGATGTCAGCTCAGATGTACGAGCTACATGTAAGAGGGCAGCGGGAGGTTGCCACACAGTGAAGGTTTACTGCCAAGTATTTTCAGACATACAGAGAAAAGCTCAAGCCATAAGGCTGGGGGCTGGTTTCTTTGCACACAGAAAATGTAATCATTTAACAGCATCAAATCCCCATCCACTCTGCAGCCTGCTGGGCATGCAGGTGACAATGTGACATTAAAAGTGCTTGTCTTTGGCACTGGAAATAAAAATATTTTTTAAACAAAATAATGTAAAAGGCAGGTTGCATGATTCATAACATGAAGTGGCAAAGACTGCCAGATCAAGTGGTTCTGGAACTCAAAGAGGGCACAAACAAGTCAGAGCCAGCACCATCTGGGAATCAGGCACCAGGAGCTCTGGGGCAGGAACCTCTGCTCTCCCCAGGGAAATACCATGTGGCAAGCTCATCATTACCATCATTATTTACACCACACCATGGAGTGTGATGACATTCTATAGATAGATAAAAGCCTAGGAAGCCCTGCCTTTGGGAATCAAAAGCTGCTAGGACAGAACAAAGCTGTGTAAGCAGAACTGCCCTAGGACTTCTGAGCCTACCCACCCTCCCACCCCCACCCCCACCCCCAGATGCACACTGCAAGCCACTGCTTTGGCACATCTGCAGCAAGCACAGAGGACACAGGCAGGATGCTTGCTCCCACCTTTTTGACTCCTTGTGGATGGAACACAAAGAGTTTAGGCTGTGCTGGGGTGGGAAGAACAGAGCCACAGCAAAAGTACTCTTGTCATGTGGTCCTCCCTGCCATCCGGGGTCAGCAGTAGTGGGAGGGAAGATTTGGAGTGAAGAAGGATTGAACAACGTCTGATTTTAATTTGTTTGATGAAGGAAGGAGACCACAAAGCTAGGAACTGTCTGGAATTAGCAGCTGATGGAAGTACTCAGATGCTCCAATGATAGCCATGATGTCAAAGAGTTAATAACTGAGTGAAAACAGTTAAAGGAAGGTCAGTGCCTGTGTGATCAGAGCACAGAGAAACCTCAAACTGACACATTTTATCTCACAACTGGCGCAGGATAAGAGCTTGGCACGTTAACCACCTAGGATCTGAGCTGATAGCTGCTAGATTCCTGTTCTTCCATAACTTGATAGCAAACAGTTGCACTCCTGCAATTTTAAAAGGTTAACTTTCTGTTCAGGTTTAGCACATTCCTTAATTTAGGACAAATGACAATGAACAGAAATGCAAAGAAAAACCAAACAAACAACTCAAACCCACAACTTCAACAGGAACATATCAAACACCAGCAATGGGCCCTTAACTGCTTCAATTCAATTGGCATTTTCAGGCTACCTGACAACAGATTCAGGTCTTAACAGCACTATAAGATTCTGTGCCATGCACTGCAGAAGCCACATTTAATCCTCTTTCCTCACTTGACTCAGAGGTCAAAATTGGAGAGGAGCGGAAATTGTTTCTGGAGATTTTCCAAATGTTTTGTGTTTCAATAAGAATGAGAATTTATTTTAAGAATTTAACAGAGGGAAGTCTCATTAAGCAAACCCAAACTTCCCACAAGCAGAAGTCATCCACAATCAAAAGATAACAAAGAAATACCACTTCTAAATCCACTTTACTCTGTAGGTGCTTGGGTGAGGAAGCAGATGAGGCTAAGCAAGGCAACCTGTGTAGTAAGATGACTTAGTAGAAAGGTGTAACCAAACAGTTCAAGCCCTAATCTCTGGCTACTGGGCCAGAAGAACAATGGTAAAATTGATTCAAGGATCTTGCATGTGCCACACAATCACTGACATGCATTTCTTCAACGAACAAACTTCTGCAGTTACCTGGTTAGAAAATGTCTGCGGTCTGAAGCAGCAGACCATGGCCTCTCAAAGGTCACAGACCTGTTTTACATCTGCACGCATTTCCTGCTCACAGCCAGCATCAGCGTGTGCTGGATCCACTGCTGCTCTCACTACAGCTTAAACACTGGTCACAACCACCCCCCAGGCTGACATCAATCAACCCCAAACTTGTTCTCTCCTGCAGTTTACTTCAGCAGTTCTGAGCACAGATTTCATAGAATCACAGAATGGTCTGGGCTGGAAGGGACCTCCAAAGTTCATCCAGTCCAAGCCCCTCTGCAGTCAGCAAGGACATCCTCTACTAGATCAGGTTGCCCAGAGCCCTGTCCAGCCTCACCTTGAAGATCTCCAGGCATGGGGCCTCAACCACCTCCCTGGGCAACCTGTTCCAGTGTTCCACTACCCTCATTCTACAAGTGCAGAACTTGTTCCTCACATCCAATCTAAATCTGCTCTGCTCTAGTTTGAAGCCACTGTCCCTCAGCCTGTCACTGTAGGCCTCTGCAAACAGTCCCTTTGCAGCCTTCTTGCAGTACCTTTCAGGTACTGGCAGGCTGGTATTAGGTCTGCCTGGAACCTTCTCTTCTCCAGGCTGAACACCCCCAGCTCCCTCAGCCTGTTCCCACAGAAGAGCTGTCCAACCTTCTGATCATTTTTGTGGCCTCCTCTGGACCCTCTCCATCAGGTCCATGTCCTTCCTGTGTTGAGGGCTCTAGAGCTGAACACAGCACTGCAGGTGAGGTCTCAGCAGAGCAGAGGGGCAGGATCCACTCTCTCCATCTCTGGCAATGCTTCGGATGCAGCCCAGGCTGCCACTGGCCTTCTGTGCTGCAAGCTCACACTGCCTGCTCATGTCCAGCTTCTTGTCCACCAGCACCCCCAAGTCCTTTTCCTCAGGGCTGTTTTCTATCCCCTCCTCCCCCAGCCTGTATTGACAGTGAGGATTGTTCCAGCCCTGGTGCAGGATCCTGCACTTGCTCTTGTTGAACTTCATGAGGTTCACATGGGCACCACCTCTCCAGCCTGTCAAGGTCCCTCTGGAAGCCATGCTGTTTCTCTGGCATATTGACAGCACCACACAACTTGCTGTCATCTGCACTCTGCTGCCTCTGCCTTGATCCCACTGTCTATGGCACTGATAAAAATATTAAACAGAACAGTCCCCTGAGGGACACCACTGTCACTGCTCTCCATCTGGACTTCAAGCCCCTCTGGATGGGACCATCCAGCCAATTCCTTATCCACCCAGCAAATCCACATCTCTCCAACCTGGCGAGTAGGATGTTGTGGGGGTCCCTGTCAAAGGCCTTGCTAACACTTCTGGTACAGAACAAACCCATGAACGCAGGGACACTTTCGAGCAGGACTGTAACATTCAGGCCAAGTTTTAATTAGCTTGGGTTTGTTTGTTTACTGTAACAGAAGCACATGATTTATTTTTCTTTTCTTAAGCTGGTATTCATCTCTCTGGGTAAGTGATCTCAGAAAGCTCAGCTCACCCCTCTGCACAATGCTCTCAGAGGGGGAACAGACAAACGACAGCAGAAAGCATCAGCACCATTCACAAGGCTGCATTTCACAGAAGCTATCTACTCTCTGCTTTGTCCTTAACAATGCTTTAAACCAATTGCTGATTTGTCTAGAGAATTAACATTCCAAATGCAGTTCTTCACAGAGAACTGGAGCCAGTCTGAATAGCAGAGGACTAAGCTGTTCATCAGCAGACAGTCCTCACCAGCTGGAGTGAGGACAGTGTCTTACAACCTGTGCATTGAAGATGATGCAGTTACCAAGCCTGAAAGGAATATAATCTACACCAGGAAAGAAAGTATCAATAGTGGGGTGACCAGTGAAGGACCAACAAGCAAGAAACACTTTAGTATTGCATGAAACAGAACTGATTTTCAAACCCAATTACCTATGCGATGTGGTGAGAAACAGTGAGCACTTAGGTGAAGAACTCATGAAGGGAGCTGAACTGTGCAGGATTTAACAAAATCACATGAAATCTGTGATCCTTAGGCATAGCTGTCATTAGTCGACTCACTGCTGTCTAATTCTTGTGACTAGTATCATTATTATTACAAGAAAACCTGTGGCAGAGGTATTTTTACCTCATCCATCCAAAAGACAAATGAATTCTTCCTGTGTCCAGAGTTCCCTTGTCAAAATCATAACCCATAAACTCATCAGGTCTGTTCTGGGCTAAGGCAACCATGCCATTTGCAGCCCATAACCCTGCAGATGGAAAAACATTTCAACTCCTGCAGGTCCTGCCTAGGATACAATCTTCATGATGGCAAACTTCATCTATGTACAATGGAACTGATTGTCATATATTGAATATGTTTCTATTTTCCCCTCTGATCAGGATTCACAGCATTACTAGGAGCAACTTTATGTTTAACCATGATGCACCCTCATCCACCAGAGGAGTTACCATAATGCCTTCTTTTTGTCTCACTGCTGAAGCCATCCACACCATGTTGATGTCAATGACCTGTTAAAGTTGTGTTCTGATCTTGACTTTCCTTTTCCCTGTTTACCTCAGTTGAGCTCCAAATACACCATATGGGTACAGGCCCTGGACCATTGGAACAGGGCTGGGAGGGCAGTTGTCACTGCTCTCTGCAGGAAGGCTCTCAATTCACACAGCACAGCTACCTTCTTGTCCATGGAACTGCAGACTTGGACCCATAAACACAATACAAGTTATGCAAGAATGGCAACATTACCCACTTGGAACACAGGCTCTCCATCAGTTGTTCTGAGGAGCTCCCTACACCATGAGCCAAACCATGAAGACAATACACAGCAGCAAAACGTTGGCTTTGGAAACAAAGATGAAGTCAAAGAGAGCACATTGTGCTGGTTGTCCTTTATTTGCTCCACTCAGTTACTGAGCGAACAGGTAACCCAATGTTGGACACCCCTCTTTTGAGGCAGGGGTCTGTAGAAAGTTTCCAATATGCATAGCTTCATTTTCTTAAAAGCTTTTCTTCTGATCTTTCATAATTATTATTGTTTCTCTTTTTCTCCCCACCACTTACCTGCTGGCACTGTCCCAAAACACCCAGTCTACCCTGCCGGACCCCACAGAGTTCATCCTTTCTCTCTGGGCAAGCTTCAAACTGACAGAAAATGTGCAGCCTGCATGCTTCCCCAGGCTTAATTAAGTGGCTTAGAACTAAACCCATTTCACGTTCCTTTAATGAACAGACTCATGCGCTGTTTGTGGGAGATCTCCAGTCAGTTTCCAAGCACAGAAGGATGAAGAGAAAACCCTAGGGTCTTCCTTACTTTGAAATATTCTCTTGGTCCCCGCTCACTGCCAGCAGGACCAGGGCAGGGAGTGTCTGTCTGAGCTGGACACTGTTAAGACCACAGCTCAAATCCTGAGGTCAGTTTTGGAGCCCTCACTCCGAGAAGGACATCAAGGGCTGGAGCAGGCCCAAAGAAGGGAAGCAAAGCTGGGGAAAGGTCTGGAGGACAGGACTGGGGAGGAGCAGCTGAGGGAGCTGGGGGTGTTTACTCTGGAGAAGAGGAAGCTGAGGGGAGACCTTCTGGCTCTCTACAACTTCCTGAAAGCAGGTTGACACCACGTGGTGGTTGGGCTCCTCTCCCAAGGAAGAAGTGATAGAAGGACAGGGAACGGCCTCAGGCTGCGCCAGGGAAGGTTCAGGCTGGACATTAAGAAAAGAATTTTCACAGCAAGGTTTGTCGGGCACTGGAACAGGCTGCCCAGGGAGGTGGTAGAGTCACCATCCCTGGAGGTGTTCAAGAAATGTGTGGCCATGGCACCTGGGGACATGGCTTAGTGGCCATGGTGGTGTCGTATCGACAGTTGGACTCAATGACCTTAAAGAGATTTTCCAATCAAAACAATTCTGTGATTCTGTAACAATGCAGTTTGAGCAATTCTCAACCACACACACAGTAGAAGTCCAGTTCACTGCAAAGCACAGATAACCGTCTCCTGAAGCAGACAAGTCTTTCCCTCATCCAACAGTCAGTCATCCTGTCATAGAAGGAGATCAGGTTGGTCAGGCAGGACCTGCCCTTCATAAACCCATGCTGACTGGGCCTGATCCCCTGGTTGTTCTCTATATGGTGTGTAATAGCACTTGATCTGTTCCATCACCTTCCCTGGTACTGACGTCACACCGACAGCTCTATAGTTTCCTGGATCCTGCTCTCTTCCTTTCTTGTAGATGGGAGTTACATTTGCCACCCTCCATTCCACTGGGACCTCCCCAGTCAGCCAGGACTTCAGGTACATATTGGATAGTGGCTTGGCAGCACATCTGTCAAATCCCTCAGCACTCTTGGGTGTAGCCCATCCAGCCCCATAGACCTGTGTGTGTCTAAGCGGCATAGCAGGTCAGTGACCACTGCCTCATTTATTGTGATGACCTCATTCTGATTCCCCTCCCTTAGTTGATGAGGCTGGGTGTCCAGGGAACTGCTGGATCCACTGCTAAAGACAGAGGCAAAGTAGGCATTGAGCACCTCAGCCTTCTCCTCATCCTTAGTCACTCTGTTTCCCTCTGCATCCAATAAGGGAAGGAGATTTTCCCTATTCCTCCTTTTGTTGTTAATGAATTTATAGAAACATTTTTTATTATCCTTAATGGCTGTAATGGAGAAGAGCTGTTTCATACAGTTATAGCTGCAGGGAAGCCATGGGCACACTGAGCTGCTAGGGTGCATCTTGCCCAGAGCAGAGGGGACACAGCAGATCAGACCCAACTCTTGCAGACCTTACCCAGGATCATAAATTAAAAGTTTTCCAAGCCTGAAGGCAGACATGGCCAGACATGAGTAGCCCCATGGATTTCAGGGTGACAGCTTCCAGGACTACAGTAACACCTACTATGAAAACACACTGACTTTTCAGAGCTGGTACTACTGACATGCTTGACAAGTTGTTCACAGGGCAGGGCCCTGCAATAAGTCAGGAAGACACTGAATTTTGTAAAGACAATAAATCACCCACTTTTAATCTTCAAAACATCTACCATTATTAGAAAGTCAGCTCCAACCAGGATTGTAGGACCTGATGAAAGACAACAAGAACGGTTCCAGAAAGCCCATTTAGAGACTCACTGCACACCTCACCTCTTGCACAGCAAGAGAAATGCAACTAAAAACACAAACACAACAGAAAGGACAATCAGAAACTCCAAATCTAGCAGCCATGCTAGCTGGAAGAGATTCTCTCCTTTCTCCTTTACCAACACAAACCCCACCAGCTGTCAGCAATGTTCAGGCTTTCTCCAGTCTCAGGCTTTGATGACCTAAATATTCACTGATTAGTACTTCCCTGCATTTAGCTCTTTAAGGACCCAGCCCTGAAACACTTCAGATTTCTCAAAGGGAAGAGCAGAGCAGCTTCTCTGGTGGGGGGGAAACTCAACCCAGCAGATCAGCCCAGGTACTCCATTAATTGTGCCTTCTCTATCTCCATGGTAATACCTCAAGTTAACGGCAATTGCCATTCCCTCTGCCTCCTACAGCAATGTTTCCAAAGCAGGGCAATTTCACACACCAGCCCAAATGTGCAGCAGCAGAAGGGAACGGCACATCCCGTGCTGAAGGGTAGAACTGGACACAGGCGCAAGCTACAGATGATGAGACTAATTGTGCAGTTTTACACAACACTAAGCCCCTCCAACTGAGAGAGAGTCCTCCTGCCCTGCTCCCTTCGCCACAGGCACTACATCATTCTCGGTTAGGAGATTTTTATGAAGTCAATAAATTGACCCAACTCTGAGCTGGCTCAAGCTCATCCCAAGCAGGAAAGTTGTGTGAAAGCAGGATGGGAGTCAGCCAGAAGGCAGGCAGCAGAATGGGACTGGACTCTGAGATGTCTTCTACTATGACACAATAGGCAGCACAGGGACTTTGACAGGTCCTGTGCTCTACAGAACATGTCATGATCTGGTTCACAGAAACAACTGGCCAATAAGCAGAGGAACTGTATCTCAATTATTTTTGCCTAGTGGCATGAAAAAAAACCCAGAAGGCTCTGGTTGCACAACAAACTGCTGTCCTCAGGAACCAGCAGTGCTGAAAGAAGGATCCAAACATCCATATCTTTCCTTCTTCTTAGAAGCAAAGCCACCTAAAGGTGTCTGTAAGCACTACAGCCACAGGTTCACCTTCCCAGCTGCTCAGACCATGGCCTTTTGGCCACTCATGCCATAAATTTAACTAAGGTAAAGCCAGTTTGGTTTTGCTGACCTTTAGCTCCTGCAGTGAAGTGTTTTCTCCAGCTCTGTCTCATTTTTGAGGAAAGGGGTTTTAATGCCACATCTGCACTTACAGGAGAAATGAAACTTCAGCTGATCCCACGCTTAAGTGAAAATGATCAATTTGGGTTTCTTGGTTTCTTGTTGGAACTTAGAAATGCTGGTAGGTTTGTTTTTTTTTTTTTTTTTTCCTTGGGGGTGTTGGAGAGGGAGACAAAGAACAACAGCTCCGAATTTTAACAAGGAATTGTGAATTCGGCCACTATGGTGAATTTTTTTTTGTTTGTTTTGTTTTGTGGAGGGGATGAGAGGAGGAACCTTGTAAGTTGGAAAGAATATTTGGATTCAGCTCTTCAAGGCAGCTCATACACCAACGCTTCCTATGTACTGGCAAAGACCAAGAAGGACACCACCAGTCTCTGACAGAGCAAACTCAGGCTGCTCCTAATGAAACACTGTACAGGAATGCAGCCCTATTCTGTAGGACTGAAAGCAAGTCCTTGCTCTCTCCACTTAGAAACACACCAAATAAATAGGAAAAAACCCCAAACAAGCAAATGCCTTGACTTCAGGTGAGAGTCAGTGAGCTCTTCAACCACTACTGTTAACATCAGATGGAGTCCAAAGCATCACTTCAATCTCCAGGAGCCTACAAAGCAGGAATGCTGTAATGCCTTCTTCACTGGAAGTCCATCCTGTCTCTGGTTGGACCTTCATACACCTACAGGGATTCCTTTTGGTCTGGATTTCCTTACAGCACCAAGCTTGGCTCAGACCCTGGCCCACGGGAGTAATAGGGGGTTTGTTGTTGTTTGTAGTTGTGGTGGGTTGTGGTGGGGTTTTTTTTGGTTGGTTGGTTGGGGTTTTTTTGGGGGTGGCGGAAGGGTAGGTTTAGGTTTTTCCCTTGGTTGGTTCTTTTTTAACCACTTCTAAATTCATGACTTTCAAATTTTTGCCTCAAGTACTTATGATATGTTTCCTGACTTTAAGGATCTTGAAAGCAAAGTATTGTAACCACAAAAATCTCTACAGCCCAACACCTCTCAATTCTTGCTCTTACTTGTCCTTCTCGCTGACTTCTCTCATTGTTCTGAGCCCTTGGCTCAAATGAAGTCTTTTCTCAGATACTTGAGATGAATTTCCAAAGGACTGGACTTTGTGCAGCTGCTGTACTGGAAATGATAGCATCAGGTAAGATGAAGGGGATGTGGTTCTTCCAAGAACATGGTCTTAAGTAGGGTCAGATCATTCCTTGGAATGAAACATTAGTTGGAACTTCAACATCAGCATTAGACAGATATCAACATTTTCCCAAATTAAAAAGAAGTCCTATCTACCCATGTAAAGCAGCAGGATGATGGGAGTAGAGAGGGAAATGTCCAGGTTCTTCACTCTCTCACATCAAGCACATAGGGTAACAAGTCAAAAGTCACTGTCAAGCTGTATTTGCATTTCAGTTCCCTGAACACCAAAAGTGCTCATAGCTCTGGCAGAAGTGCAAGTAAATCCAGAAGATGTCACAGATCCTACACTTCAGGGGCACACAGGCACAGGTAACAACTGCCAGTATTTATACTTCCATTTACCCAAATTACAGTGCATTGTTTCCATCAAGAAGTATAAAGATAACTTGGAAGTACACAATTATCCTCCTTTGCTGACAGCACAGCATCACCTCCACAGAATATCCACTAGTAGTCCTATATTATGTATATTAGGGAGGCTCTGGACGTCATTGAGGTAGAGACTAAGATGATGAGGTTGAGTCCCTATGGGTAAGAATTAGGGGGAAGACCAACAAGTCTGACATCCTGGCTGGAGTCTGTTACAGACCACCCAACCGAAAAAGAGGTTGATTTAATTTTCTTCAAGCAGCTGGAAGCTGCCTCAAGATCACTTGCCCTTGTTCTTGTGTCTCGAAGACTTCTTCAGCAGTTTCACCCCAGACGATGATGTCATTGATGAACTGAATGTGTTCTGGAGCTCCACCTTTCTCCAAAGCATCATGGATCACTGCATGGCAGATGGTTGAACTGTGAATCCACCCCTGGGGCAAACGATTGAATGTGTACTGCATGCCTCTCCAGGTGAAAGCAAACTGAGGCCTGCATTCCTCTGCTATGGGAATAGAGAAGAAAGCATTAGCAATGTCTATGGTAGCATACCATTTGGCCTGCTTGGATTCCAGCTCATATTGGAGTTCCATCATGTCTGGTACAGCTGCACTCATGGGTGGAGTTACTTCATTCAAGGCACGGAAATCAACTGTCAGACGCCACTCTCCATTCTGCTTTCTCACAGGCCAGATTGGACTGTTGAAAGGTGAATGAGTTTTGCTGATGACCTTCTGACTCTCCAACTGACGAATCAAGTTTTGAATGGGCACCAAAGAGTCACGGTTGGTTCTGTATTGTCTGTGATGCACAGTTTGAGAAGCAACCGGCAGCTTTACATCCTCTATCTCATGTTGTCCCACAACTGCAGATTCATCTGAAAGCTCAGGTCTAATAGACAACTTCAATTTTCCTCCATCAATTTCTACTGTTGCTATTCCAAAAGCCCATTTGTAACCCTTAGGGTCTTTAAAACGCCCTTCTCTCAGAAAGTCAATTCCCAAAATACAAGGTGCATTAGGTCCTGTTACAATAGTATGTTTCTTCCACTGCTTCCCAGTTAAACTTATATCAACCTCTATCTTAAACAACTCTTGAGATCCACCAATGACTCCCTATATAATTATTGATTCTCCCCCTTGATAATTTGATATTATGGTGCACTGAGCTCCTGTGTCAACCAAGGCCCTGTACTTCTGAAATTTTGAAGTGCCAGGCCACTGGATGTACACATCCCAATAGATTCTATCTCCATTATCCCTTACCTCCCCCTGGCGGAAGGCAGGGCACCCCTAATGGTGGGGATTACCTCCACATGTACAGCTGGCACAACGTCCAGCATCAGAATTAGGATCACTGTGGGAGCCACTAGAGTTGTTCTGGGAAACTGAGGAAGTGACAGCTACCCTTCTGGTATTGCTACCTCGGGATCTGCCCCTCTGCAGCTCCCATAACCTCTTGAAAAGATCCGAAGTTGGTTGACCATCCCATCTGTTCATGTTCTCACCAAACTGATCACGCAGAGTTATCCAGATACTGCCACGTGATTGCCTCTGCTGTCTGTTTTGGTTTGACCTATTCTGGAATGGCCTCCTTGGAGCACGTCTGTTTCTGACACCTGAAACTTGTATCCATCTGGAGGAAGAGGAATCATAATCATCCCCCTTCATCAAGTTGGATATGGAGGTTTTAAATTCCTCCTTCTGCTCTTTCATGCAATTCTTTATTTCTCCAGACAGAGTTTCAATGGCTGAAACCAAAGAAGTACGTGCAAGACTATCCTCCAATTGCCTCATTTGGTCAGTGAAATGGCCAACAGTAGGAGGCACTCCACCATAATTTCTTGCCACAATCCTGCTTGCCAGAATAGTAGCATAATTGGGAGGAGCAAGCTTAATGAGCTTTTTGGCAAGGCCTGTTCCAACAGGAATTTCATCAGGATTCAGAGTCTTGTGATCTCCATACATTACTTCTCTCACAGCAAACTCTCTCAGACGCTTGATTCCCTCATCTATTGTGGTCCAAGGCTTAGGGTTCCATGGTAAATCATCTCTGCTGGGGTACCTCATCAGGACTGCCAGTAGGAGGCGTGCCCACAGAGAAACTTTACCAATGCACTTGCCTAGATGCCTGTCTATGCCTGTATCCTTTGAGAGCATCCCCAACTGAGAGGCCGACTTATCACCTACCACCAATGCTGGGGCTCCCATATCAAAACACCTGGCTAGGCAAGACAGGACTGGCTCAGTGTCTCCTCTGATGTAATCCTTCCTCACATGTCTAATTTCCTGTCTGGGTGCATTAGCTGACTGTATGTCATCCTCTTCCTCCTCCTCCTCCTCATCATCATCTTGAGGTCACTGTCCCCATACTCCTACTGCAATCCTCTGTGCAATTTCCTGGAGTTGAGGCACTTCCAGCAGTTGCTAATTTATCAGGGTCCACATCCTGACCTACACCTCCATCATCCATGTGTGGTCTCAAGAGGTCTGCCAGAATTTTAAGGCTAAGCTTCTCTTCCTCACCAGAAGGATCTTTCATAACAGAGGGACCCTGAGTAGAAGGACCCTCACCTCCTTTTGCACCATCTGCACCTTCTCCTGCAGCTCCTTGGCGCTTTCTGGTGACAGTGGCAACCAAATTTACTGGTTGGGCTTTCACATTCACAGCACAGAGTTGGAAGGAGCAGAGGAACTCTGTGCAGGGTTAGCAGGTGCAGAGGGATTCTGTGCAGAGTCGGCAGATGCAGAGGGATTCTGTACAGAATCAGCAGGAACAGAAGGATCCTGTGCAGAGTCAGCAGGTACGCTCTGAGACCCTGCAGCCACTGCTGCGTCCATCTCGGCAGCAGAGGGAGGAGGAGGAGACTGTGCCTCGTTAATGGCACCTGCCTGCGCAGCTGTGTCTGCCTGTGCCTCGTCAATGGCACCTGCCTGAGTAGTCATGGCTGTTATCTCAGATTCTGGCACACTTCCCAGACCTTCTGGCACAGATCCCACAGCTACTGCTGCTGGCTCTGAGTCAAGGCTATCGGCAGCTTTCTCAGAAACCTTAACTGTGATTTCCTGGACACTGTATTAGGAATCAGAACTTAATTCCGAATCTCTCTGAGCTTTTCTATGTTTCCTCTTACATCTACGCAGGTTGCAAGAGCAAGTAGCCTTAGGTGTTTCCTTATGTATTTCTCGATACAGTGATACCAGTATCCATATGCTTATTCCAAGAAACAACAAATTCAAGGTTAGCATAAGATATCTAGGGTACCATTGGTTCCAAAGACCCTCTGTAGTTGTAAGAGGATGACAAACTCAAATGTGTCTGCTAGCAGATTCATAGTTGAGTTACCATATCTTCTTAGCCCAATAAGACCATAACAGAAATCAACAACATTCAGTAACTTGTTCTTAACCCAAAGAAATGACTTATATGCCACATATCTCACAATCTTGTCTATCATGCAGGAAATGGCCCATCTGTAGACAAATGCACCAATAACAGAGGAAACAGAATGACTCAGAATCCAAAACAGCGTCATTTTGCTTCCAAATCTGAGCAGGAATAAATCATACAAGCAATCGCCTCGCATTGGAGCACCAAAAAATAAAAATGTGTCAGTGTGAGCTGAAACTCCCCCCAACACACCAACAATAACCAGGCTAGCTCAGTCTGGAAGCAAATGAAAGCTGTATTTACAAGCAAATCTATAATCTAGGATGAAATGCAATGAATATGTACAAATATACAAATTTCACAACATTTACAAATATATACAATCAACAGAAAAGCACAACCAAGTTCCCTTTGCTTCCCCCCAGAGGGGACCTTTCCCAAGGGGCCTCTCTCCCAGGGGCTTCCCCCCAGACCCCCCTGGCAGAAAGCAGTGTTAGCTAAAGCAGAAAAGTTGTTAACTTAGCTCGCCAAGGTCAGTGTGTTATCTTCAGCCAGAAGAGTAGAAGAAACAGCAGCCAAACAGCCCAGCAAGTTGCCCTGACTGCAGACTGCAGACTCCCCACTTTGTTTTGAGTAGTAGTTCTTAAACATTTCTATCTATCCAATGGAAATGTTTAGAACAATCAATATTTTGATTTCTTACACCCAAAAGTTTCAAACCATCACACTGTGGGTGACTTTAACCTGCCAGACATCTGCTGGGAATTGAACACTGCAGAGAAGAGGCAGTCCAGAAGGTTCCTGGAGTGTATGGAGGATAGCTTCTTATCCCAGCTGTTACACGAGCCTACCAGGGGTTCAGCCCTGCTCGACTTGCTGTTTACAAATAGAGAAGGGCTGGAGGGAGATGTGGTGGTGGGAGGCTGCCTGGGGTCCAGTGACCACGAAATAATTGAGTTTTCAATATACAGTGAAACCAGGAGGGGCAGCATCAAAAACCTCCGCCCTGGACTTCTGAGGGGCAAACTTTGGCTTATTCAAGGAACTAACTTGGAAAGTTCCTTGGGAAACAGCACTTAAAAACAAAGGGGTTCAGGAAGGCTGGACTTACTTCAAGAAAGAACTCTTGAAGGCACAGGAACAGGCTGTGCCCATGTGCCGGAATAGGAGGCGACAAGGGAGACAACCAGACTGGATGGGCAAGGAGCTGCTGAAGGAATTAAGGGGAAAAAAGAGGGGGTATCACCTTTGGAAAACAGGGGAGGTATCCCAGGATGAGTTTAAGGACGTTGCTAGGTCTTGTAGGAAAGAAAATAGAGAGGCAAAAGCCCATTTAGAACTCAGACTGGCCACTGCCATAAAGGAGAATAAAAAATATTTCTACAAATATATTAATGACAAAAGAAGAGGCAAGGACAACCTCCACTCCTTATTGGGTGCGGAGGGGAATATAGTAACAAAAGATGAGGATAAGGCAGAGGTACTTAACACCTTCTTTGCCTCAATCTTCAATAGTGGGACAGGCTGTCTTCAGGACAACTGGCCTCTTGAACTGGCAGATGGAGTCGGGGACCAGTATAGTCCCCCTGTAATCCAGGAGGAAGCAGTAAGGGACCTGCTGACCCACTTGGACCCTCACAAGTCCAAGGGACCCGATGGGATCCATCCTAGGGTACTGAGAGAGCTGGCAGATGAGCTGGCCAAGATGCTCTCCATCATTTATCAGCAGTCCCGGCTCACAGGTGAGATCCCTGATGACTGGAGGCTGGCCAATGTGATGCCCATCCACAAAAAGGGCCTGAAGGAGGAACCAGTAAATTCCAGACCTGTCAGCCTGACCTCAGTGCCAGGCAAGGTTATAGAACAGAATCGCACAGAACCTACAGGATGGTCAAGGGATCAAGCCCAGCCAGCATGGATTCAGGAGGGGCAGGTCCTGCCTGACCAACCTGATCTGCTTTTATGATCAGGTTACCACCTGGTGGATGTGGGGCAGGCTGTGGATGTAGTCTGCCTGGACTTCAGCAAAGCCTTTGACACTGTCTGCCACAAGAAGCTCCTGGCAAAGCTGGCAGCTCTTGGTTTGGACAGATTCACTCTGAAATGGGTCAAGAACTGGCTGGAGGGCTGGGCCCAGAGAGTGGTGGTGAATGGTGCCACATCCAGTTGGGGGCCAGTCACTAGTAGACCCAGGGTCAGTGCTGGGCCCCGTCCTATGCAATATCTTTATTGATGATCTGGAGGAGGGAATTGAGTCCATCATCAGTAAGTTTGCAGATGAAACCAAGTTAGGAGCAGGTGTGGATCTATTGGAGGGTAGAAGGGCCCTGCAGAGGGACCTGGACAGGCTGAATGGGTGGGCAGAGGCCAAGGGGATGAGATTCAACACGGCTAAGTGCAGGGTTCTACACTTTGGCCACAACAACCCCAAGCAGCACTACAGGCTGGGGACAGAGTGGCTGAAGAACAGCCACACAGAGAGGGACCTGGGGGTGCTGGTTGATAGTAGCTGAACATGAGCCAGCAGTGTGCCCAGATGGCCCAACGGCATCCTGGCCTGCAGCAGGAATAGCGTAGCCAGCAGGACAAGGGAGGTTATTCTGCCCTGTGCTCAGCACTGGTTAGGCCCCACCTTGAGTCCTGTGTCCAGTTCTGGGCTCCTCAGTTCAAGAGAGATGTTGAGGTACTGGAAGGTGTCCAGAGAAGGGCAATGAAGCTGGGGAGGGCTCTGGAGCACAGCCCTGTGAGGAGAGGCTGAGGGAGCTGGGGGTGTTCAGCCTGGAGAAGAGGAGGCTCAGGGCAGACCTCATTGCTGTCTACAACTACCTGAAGGGAGGTTGTAGCCCAGTGGGGGTTGGTCTCTTCTCCCAGGCAACCAGCAGCAGAACAAGAAGACACAGCCTCAAGTTGTGCCAGGGGAGGCATAGGCTGGATATCAGGAGGAAGTTCTTCACAGAGAGGGTGATTGCCCATTGGAATGGGCTGCCCAGGGAGGTGTTGGAGTCGCCATCACTGGAGACGTTCAAAAGAAGACTGAATGAGGCACTTAGTGCCATGGTCTGGTTGATTGCTTAGGGCTGGGTGATAGGTTGGACTGGATGATTGTGGAAGTCTCTTCCAACCTGGTTGATTCTATGATTCTATTCCACTAATCACTATAAATTATACAGGTTGCTGTTGAAAGTATGAAACAAAAACCTTCCCTCCCACCCTACAAACCCTGTTAAAAGGAGGCAGAAGATAGCACTAGAGAGAGATCTTCAGGTAAGATGTCTACTCCCCAAAGTAAATAGAACTAAGATTTCTGAGTTGGGTCACTCCAGAACACTATCCACAAAGCACCCACCTAGATCCCTGCACATGCCTGCAGCTGTGGGAGTGCAACCAGAAGCCAGATGCTCCCCAGCAAAGCCTCTTAACCACTGTGCTGCAGCCACTGCCTGTCTTACACACCCTCCCTAATCTGGACAGTCTTTCATTCCCTTCTAACCAGTGCTAGCACTTCACAAGAGCTGGAAGCACCCTGTGCAAGGTAATCCTTGGCAGGCCAGAAAAGTCTGCAAGTGGTGAAATGTGCATGGCTCAGACTGAGAGGAATGGAACAAAACACAGGCAGTATGCCTCCTGGGATTCCCAACAAGTGGGAAGGAATGGCTGGCAACGCATCTTGGAAAAACTTCCACCCTCTTCCTACCTGGGAGGTGCAGTCAGCACTCCTTAGCAAAGACAGGTGGAAGAACTTTTTCTGTCCCTGAGTTTGCCTCAAACTCCAGCCTTGTCTGAATGAAGATGCTCTTAACCTTAGCTCACACAACTTTCACAAGTCCCCAGGCTCCATGTCTCACATGGTAAAGAACACACGACCATGTAAGAGCACAGCAGAAGTTTTCTGGGGGGCTGCAATGCCAGTATCATGGCAAAGGTTGACCTTTAACTGCTGCTGGAGCTGCTCATGCCCATGTTTAGGTCCCACTGTAGTTGTACAGCAAATTATACACATTGGACTGTGCTTAATCAAAGGAAATCCTTGCAAATATTATTTACTTTAAGAGCTGGATATCATTACAAATCCCATACCAAGAGAAGCTGTGTGATACTCCCTCTCAAACATCTCAGAGAATGCATAAATAAATATTTAGCGGAAAAAAAAAGGAACAGAAAAAGGGTGGAGGGAAAAATCTGATCCAGGTCCCCATGTTGTCATGGTGACTTCACAGCCATTATGTACTTCAGAGATGTCTAGAAAAGAGCTACATTTTCACCCCTCCAACCAAATAATGCAAGGAAGGAAACCCCAAAATGCTGCCAGCCTGTCACAAGGCAGTCAAAGGACAGTGCAGTCCCCTCAGCAGGCAGCCCCCCTGAAGCACTCCCCCCAACACTACTGCTGCACAATGGTTCATGTGCTCAGACATGGAAACAGAAGCAGAGACTTAACAATAACAACCTGTCTGATCCACTTCTCATATAAAAGGAAGATACTGTTTGAAACATGTCTGACCACACTTCCATCAGACAGGTTTCTGCTTTCAGAGTATTAAAGAAAAATAATTACTCACAGCATCATTCCATCCTTGCCCGGCTGCAGATACCGCCTGCAAGGAACTGGTACCACCAGTTCCACACGCGACTCTATCACATACAGCAACTGCTGCACACATAGCCAGAGCCTGCTCCAGGATGATAAAATCCTCCCCACGTCTCCTCACAAACACGGATTCCTAAAAGCATACACTGCAGAGATCATCCAAATGAATCCAGATCATTAGGCCAGGAAGCACAGAAACGCTTCCCAATTGCTCAGGCAAAGCACGCACTGCAGGCTGCCGCCGAGCATCCCCACTGCACACCAGCAAGAGGCAAATGCCCAACATCAAAGAGCCAGGCATCTGCCTTCTCTAAACCATACCTGAAAGACATTGAAGGCTCTGTGAGAAAGCAAGATCTGCAACAGCTCACAGCATGCAAGCTTACCAGCAGCTCACCAGTGCAGCCTGCCCAGCCATCTGCCCCCCTCTCCCCAGCCTTGCCGCCGCTTCAGGACCTCAATGGTTGGCTTCACAGAAGGGGAATTCTGATAACTCCACCCTCCAAGTTAATCAATTAATGAAGCAAGACTGGGTTTTCCTTACTAACTGATGGAGGGACACTAGGTCACTTGAAGGTTGCCCATTCTTTCCTGCTGCAGGGCCTCCCAAATAGCAACTGCCCATCCAAATTCAGCCTTTTTTCCCTTTCTTTCTTTTTTCTTTCATTCAAAGCTGTAGGGATACACTCAGCCCTTGACAATGCCAGATTGCGTGATGAAAGAGCAGAAGTAGTTTTGAGGCTGCAGAATGCCTTCCTCGGGTTACCATGGAAATAAATGTGGGAAGGGGAGGGAGCTTTGCTGATGGTAATGCTGCTGCTCAGTGGAGATGCTTTAAAGCCAGGCTGCCTAGAACTGCACACCAGAACAACATGTGTGTTACTACTACCACTGCAGTTTTTATCTGCACTTACTTTAATTTTCACCAAATTTCATGGAGTTGAAAAGCATGAAACTTGTCTGAGCTGCTGGGGGCAGGCTGCCTGAAACACACATGGTGTAAGAGCCCTCCAAAGAGGAGCTGGAGAACTGGAACTTTATTTACATATTGGAATTTGCACAGATGGGAATCAATGCTCAACTGCAATTAAAAATTGGTCGACAAGGCAAACCTGTTGCAGAGCTAAGGCTGTAGCAAGCATGACTAGATCTAGGAAGGCTCGATAAGGAGCAGCAGCTTATCACTAAAGTGCAGGGCAATATTTCCGTCCTGGACAATTATCATGCACAGTATGATACAGATGAGCTCCATGATTTCATTGCTGTTTGCAGAACTGAGAGAAGTTCATCAGCAAATGCAGGGCAGGCACTGAGACACAAGCACTGTGCAGCTGCTCCTTTGGCAGCAGCTGGACTCCACACCAGCATGAGTTCCTGCTCCTTGGGTCTTCTCAGAGTCCCCACTCAGACTCAACAAAATGATCCGTGGTAGAAGCCAGGCACCAAAACCCCACTGAAGATGGCCAATACAATTTCAAACTGCAGTGCACTGTCCTTGAGCACATAATTGCTAAAGGTTTTTACACAGAGGGCTCCACCTTAGCATGCTGGCCAGACCTCCTCCTCTCTCCCCAGCCTTTCCTTAGAGGAAGGCAAGAAGCCTGCATTACACAACAGACCACTCTGGGTTTGCAAGCACGACACCTAAAGGCAATCCATTCCAGATTCCAGCATAAGTTTACTTAGCATTTCCAGCAGGCTTGTGTAAAGAGTTAAGCCAAGAAGAGAGAGGGGGACAGAGCTATGGGCTACACAAAAGGACAGATGTGGAGGAAAGCTGAGATGAAGACCGCATCAGAACAGTTACCAGCCAGCTGGGCACAAGACCTGTCAGGCTGTGGAATCTCTCAGCAGAAAACCCTGGTGGTGGCTGCTCTTGCAGCTCCTCTAGCCAACAGCAGCTGCTCACTCCCTGGAGCTCCCACTTCATTCCTCCAGATGCACATAAGGGAAAAGGAGAACACACCACCAAAGTCAGAGAGCCCTTAAAAAGGTGGCTGGTATCTCCCACCCAGGGGACAACTGGTGAGAGTAATGAAAAAGAATCTTTCCACCCACAACATTTCACAGCAGGAAGGTGATGGAATATTCCACTTATACATGCACCATCCCTAGAAGATATGCTGTTGGTACAGGAGTGGAGGAAATGCAGAGGGCAGGCTGAAGCAGAGAGCAAAAGGCCTAATCCACATTATTGCTATCTGTTTTTCTCCGCAGTCAAACAGGATTTCACCATTTCTTCACCAGACCACAACTCAGAAAGCCTTACACAAATAAAACACAAATCTTACTTATTTTATAGCATCACAGCACAAATAAGTTTTGCTGATTCCATGGTACCCAGAGCAGAGGGTGATTCTCTGTGCTCTCCCGTGCTTCTGAAGCTGCCCCCCACAGTCGTGTCTTTTCAACCACTGCTAGTAAAGCTTCACCCAAAGCCAAATCCCAGTTCCTACACAAAGTGAAGGAAGAGCAGAACTGAGCCTGCCAGTACAAACACAGCAAAACACCAAATGCTACAAACACACAGAAGAGAAGGGCCTAGAAGCCCCAACAGCCAAGAATTAGAGTAGCCCAGCTACTGCTGCAGCCCACTGCAAAGGAGCAGCTCTGCACAGTCTAGCCTAGCCTCACATTTCTGGCCACAGCCCGCCCATGCTGATGCAGCTTTAGACTGTGGCCCTCACGTATTCTTATGGGCAAAAGCCAGTACAGGATGGAGCTAGTCTGGAGCAACTCATGTGTCCATTGCCCAGCTGGCAGCTGCCTATCTGATGGGTCTGCCCCTTTTTAGGCACCTAGAAGGCTCTCTCCTTTCTAGGGACCTGGCTAAGGAATTCTGGAAAACTGAAGGCAAAAAGGAGGAAAAAAAAAAGTTTAAAAAATATTGTGGAGCTTTTCAGTCCTTTTGTCAACCTGCTCTGCAAGGAGCACTGAGGGACAGAGCACAACTGCACAGAACTCACTTCCTCAGGAAAGCAGATTAAACAGCCACACTGCTGACTGCCAAGGAAGCTCAGTGAGATCGGGGGAATTCCCGTGGGAGCAGCTCATATGTGTAATTCTTTTCTTTTAAAGGCAGCTTGCCAGGAGGAGTCAAAGGTAACTGAGGCACAGCAGAGAGCCAAGAAACTGCAGGAAAAGCAGATACTGATTACCAAAAGTCAAGAATATAAAAGTATCTATTCTTTTTCTATATGCATTCAAAAAATCACATGTATTCAGCTATGTCTGGAAAGAACAGCAAGGAGGTTTCTTCAAAGCCTCCCTAAAGAAACAGAAAAGCCTGGTTCAGACTTTCTACCAGCTAAAGAGCAATAGTCTCACACCAGCCTACCTTTCTGTGATTAAGTGACTAATACCACTATGCTTGAGGAAAGCAACATGCAACATATCATCCTGTATCTCCTAGTAACAAGGTAAGGGATTGGATGTGCAAAGCTGAGGGGAAAAAAATCCTGAATTTAGTCTTTTACTGAGAAAGAATAAATCAAATAAAAATGACAAGTGAATGGCTAATTATTACTATGCAATCCTCCTGTAATCTCCTTGAAGCTTTTCATTAGAACTGTTCACATGCAAAGAAATGAAGAATTAATCTTTTTGTTGCTGGTAGTTTTAGATTATTGATAACCCCTTTCTGGAATAAGAAAATAGAGAATTTAAATCATAAAAAAGGCCATTGTTAAGGATAAATTAACCCTTCAAATCCTGGATACAGCAAAACAAGGAACAAGGAGATACCTGTGATGTGTTTACCCTTTATTTATGATGACTACATTCATCTGCAAATGAAACAAAGGCAAACACTGTCAGCTTGCCTAACTGCAACACAGACCTGATGCAGACACTTCAGTTGCTGTGCATTAACAGCATCATCAAGAAGCCCAGAAGATGCAGCCAATCACCCAAGCCATACGATAATGCTGGAACTTTTGCATAACGCAGAAGTAACTTTTAAACAACTATCAAAAAAAGGTAAAGTGCTTCATTTGTCTCAGAGTTAGACAAGTGCAGCAGATGACTACGTTACAGCTTCCCTAGTAAAGCAGCTAGATGGGAAATGGTAACAGCAGCCCATGAAACTGGAGCCACACAGAGGGACCTGCTGTCCATGGCTGTGGTTTGCACAATGCGTTTTCACCGTAGTCTCCTATGCACAGCTGACTGTGTAGGCAGACAGAAAACTCAGGATGTTTTTTGTGAGCCGTGCATGTCTTCCACATATCTTAACCTAATGAAAAGGGAGCTGAAGTGATTCTGTGAAAGCAAACTTTTCCCAATCTTTCCTAAGCTTTCCCCCATTTTAAACCCAGCCTCTGGTAAGGGCCAGCGTTTCCTTCTCATGCAACAGCAGAGCAACTCCCCATCAGCACTAACAGGGCTGGCAAGGTGCTACCCTAAAGACTAAGGCTGCTTTAAAACATCAAGCTGGTTTATCAAACAGTGCTTAGACTTTTTTTTCCTCCTGAATCTGCAGCTACTACAGGAGTGCCGCAGCTCTAAGGCACAATTGTTCCGGCCCACTTGGTGTTTCTCTCGTGGCATTAAGTCGGTTGAGAACGTTGTACTGGCTTTGCTCTCAGTCACCTCTGCTGCAAAATACACTCCTGGGAGAACTCAGCAGCTTCATTTGTTTAGGCTTAGACAAACTAAACAGAAAATTTTGCTCTGGTCATAGGGATTTCTGCAACTTATCTTAGACACTTCCCCTTAAGATCCTGCAAGAAAAAGAAAAAAGTTTGAATCACTTGTAGGGTGTAACCGGTGTCTCAAAAGAAGCTTAAACACCCAAATAACTTGGGCCACTTCAGAAAAACGATTCAGCAATAAAACCAGATGAATGGGTTGTTCTGAAAGAGAATTTTAATACATCCACTCCATAGGACAGGTTCAAAATAAGTACAACATTTCACTGTAGTAATAATAGATGATTATTTATCGTTGTTGTTATTATTACCATCATTAACTACAGACTGGCAGTGCTGATAAGGACCTCAAGCAGCAAACCCTCATGACAGACGGTAGGCCTAGGGCTGCTGGAGCACCCCCCTCCAGAAGCACATCAGAAGGGTTAGGAGAAAACCAAGAACTGAGCCTGTGAGAAGTGGGGAAAGGGGGAGCATGGCTCCTCCTGGAAGCACAATCAAATGAAATCTATCAGAAACAAACATCAAAGATGTGGTTGACCTTTTCCATCCTCATTTTATTTCCATGGTCAGCACAGCTTCAAAAGTAAGCAGAACTGAATTGCATAAAGTCACTTACATGAGCTTTGTCATTTCTTCCAAACTTTTAGCAAAAGGGATCACAGCCAGAAAGCAGAAAAAACAGAATAGGCCATGCATATTTACTCACAGCTGACTTTGCAATTTCCACTTTTGTTTTTATCAGGACAAAACCCCATGAACTCATTTCCTTCAGTTTCCAGCAAAATTCATCATTAAAACACAGTTTTAAATAGACCATGACTTCACATTCAAAACAAAGATAGCCTTTGTAGAAGGGCAACCGCAGTTGTGTGCTTTGAATGGTGTGGAACACTGACCAGCTTTAGCAAGAGCATAAGCCAGGCCAGTTACTCGAAAATGCTCCTATATAATTCTGGATTTTTTTAATGCACACGCACACGTGCATGCCTGCACACTGAGGCGATCATTCCCTTTAATAACCACAGCTTGCAAAGAGGGAGGTTGCTGTTCCTGTAGGACTTTTTCAGGATTAAATTTGATGCATCACCTCTTTCAGAGTGACAGGAGTAAAAACTTATTCAAAGGCACACGCATCAGTGAACACTTTCCTTCCCCAAACTGCAGTCTCTGCTGCCATAGCACACAGTGCAGGACAGCAGCATGCTGGCAGCAGTTAGGCCCCTGAAGTTCTGAAATCCTTTTGGTATCATAAGGAAGTCCAGCAAAAAAAGGATGAAAAATGATCACATTTCCTTATTTTGCCAAGTAAGAAGAGGGGCACTTTAGATCCTTCCAAAACAGCTCATGGGACAAGATGCAGGAAGATACCTTCATCAGGGGCTGTGTTTCCTAAATTTCCTGACTTTTACTCATCCTCCCTCCAAATCCCAGAACCAGTCAGCCCTGCAGGATCTCACAGGGATATCATCCTCCCCACAAAAAATGTAACGAAGACAAACCCAGCAGCTCCAAAATGCACAGGTAAGCGTGGTGGTAAGGCCATGACACATGGCGCAGTACAAATCCAGACAGGCCTTAAGATGTCTAGACAGGCCCCTTTCTCTCCCCTCCTTCCTGCCACAAAAACAAGGTAAAGCAGGAAAAGGAACAAAGGGGACAAGACCCTTGCCTGTCTGGTAAACAAGATGCCTATCTGGGGTCAGAGCACAAAAGCTCCCCCAGATACAAGGTCCTTGCTTCTGCCTTTTATGGTCATAGCCTGGCAGAATGCTTTCCATTGGGCAGCTACACCTTAGCTTCAGTGCCCCATTAGACCAATTGACTGATTTTGTATATATACAAGTGGCTAGGTAGCCTAGCCTTGCCTTGCTCACGCTTGCTGAAGCCCTGCTCCAAGCCTTGCTCACGCTTGCTGAAGCCCTGCTCCAAGCCTTGCTCACGCTTGCTGAAGCCCTGCTCCAAGCCTTGCTCACGCTTGCTGAAGCCCTGCTCCAAGCCTTGCTCACGCTTGCTGAAGCCCTGCTCCAAGCCTTGCTCACGCTTGCTGAAGCCCTGCTCCAAGCCTTGCTCACGCTTGCTGAAGCCCTGCTCCAAGCCTTGCTCACGCTTGCTGAAGCCCTGCTCCAAGCCTTGCTCACGCTTGCTGAAGCCCTGCTCCAAGCCTTGCTCACGCTTGCTGAAGCCCTGCTCCAAGCCTTGCTCACGCTTGCTGAAGCCCTGCTCCAAGCCTTGCTCACGCTTGCTGAAGCCCTGCTCCAAGCCTTGCTCACGCTTGCTGAAGCCCTGCTCCAAGCCTTGCTCACGCTTGCTGAAGCCCTGCTCCAAGCCTTGCTCACGCTTGCTGAAGCCCTGCTCCAAGCCTTGCTCACGCTTGCTGAAGCCCTGCTCCAAGCCTTGCTCACGCTTGCTGAAGCCCTGCTCCAAGCCTTGCTCACGCTTGCTGAAGCCCTGCTCCAAGCCTTGCTCACGCTTGCTGAAGCCCTGCTCCAAGCCTTGCTCACGCTTGCTGAAGCCCTGCTCCAAGCCTTGCTCACGCTTGCTGAAGCCCTGCTCCAAGCCTTGCTCACGCTTGCTGAAGCCCTGCTCCAAGCCTTGCTCACGCTTGCTGAAGCCCTGCTCCAAGCCTTGCTCACGCTTGCTGAAGCCCTGCTCCAAGCCTTGCTCACGCTTGCTGAAGCCCTGCTCCAAGCCTTGCTCACGCTTGCTGAAGCCCTGCTCCAAGCCTTGCTCACGCTTGCTGAAGCCCTGCTCCAAGCCTTGCTCACGCTTGCTGAAGCCCTGCTCCAAGCCTTGCTCACGCTTGCTGAAGCCCTGCTCCAAGCCTTGCTCACGCTTGCTGAAGCCCTGCTCCAAGCCTTGCTCACGCTTGTTGAAGCCCTGCTCCAAGCCTTGCTCACGCTTGTTGAAGCCCTGCTCCAAGCCTTGCTCACGCTTGTTGAAGCCCTGCTCCAAGCCTTGCTCACGCTTGTTGAAGCCCTGCTCCAAGCCTTGCTCACGCTTGTTGAAGCCCTGCTCCAAGCCTTGCTCACGCTTGTTGAAGCCTTGCTCCAAGCCTTGCTCACGCTTGTTGAAGCCTTGCTCCAAGCCTTGCTCACGCTTGTTGAAGCCTTGCTCCAAGCCTTGCTCACGCTTGTTGAAGCCTTGCTCCAAGCCTTGCTCACGCTTGTTGAAGCCTTGCTCCAAGCCTTGCTCACGCTTGTTGAAGCCTTGCTCCAAGCCTTGCTCACGCTTGTTGAAGCCTTGCTCCAAGCCTTGCTCACGCTTGTTGAAGCCTTGCTCCAAGCCTTGCTCACGCTTGTTGAAGCCTTGCTCCAAGCCTTGCTCACGCTTGTTGAAGCCTTGCTCCAAGCCTTGCTCACGCTTGTTGAAGCCTTGCTCCAAGCCTTGCTCACGCTTGTTGAAGCCTTGCTCCAAGCCTTGCTCACGCTTGTTGAAGCCTTGCTCCAAGCCTTGCTCACGCTTGTTGAAGCCTTGCTCCAAGCCTTGCTCACGCTTGTTGAAGCCTTGCTCCAAGCCTTGCTCACGCTTGTTGAAGCCTTGCTCCAAGCCTTGCTCACGCTTGTTGAAGCCTTGCTCCAAGCCTTGCTCACGCTTGTTGAAGCCTTGCTCCAAGCCTTGCTCACGCTTGTTGAAGCCTTGCTCCAAGCCTTGCTCACGCTTGTTGAAGCCTTGCTCCAAGCCTTGCTCACGCTTGTTGAAGCCTTGCTCCAAGCCTTGCTCACGCTTGTTGAAGCCTTGCTCCAAGCCTTGCTCACGCTTGTTGAAGCCTTGCTCCAAGCCTTGCTCACGCTTGTTGAAGCCTTGCTCCAAGCCTTGCTCACGCTTGTTGAAGCCTTGCTCCAAGCCTTGCTCACGCTTGTTGAAGCCTTGCTCCAAGCCTTGCTCACGCTTGTTGAAGCCTTGCTCCAAGCCTTGCTCACGCTTGTTGAAGCCTTGCTCCAAGCCTTGCTCACGCTTGTTGAAGCCTTGCTCCAAGCCTTGCTCACGCTTGTTGAAGCCTTGCTCCAAGCCTTGCTCACGCTTGTTGAAGCCTTGCTCCAAGCCTTGCTCACGCTTGTTGAAGCCTTGCTCCAAGCCTTGCTCACGCTTGTTGAAGCCTTGCTCCAAGCCTTGCTCACGCTTGTTGAAGCCTTGCTCCAAGCCTTGCTCACGCTTGTTGAAGCCTTGCTCCAAGCCTTGCTCACGCTTGTTGAAGCCTTGCTCCAAGCCTTGCTCACGCTTGTTGAAGCCTTGCTCCAAGCCTTGCTCACGCTTGTTGAAGCCTTGCTCCAAGCCTTGCTCACGCTTGTTGAAGCCTTGCTCCAAGCCTTGCTCACGCTTGTTGAAGCCTTGCTCCAAGCCTTGCTCACGCTTGTTGAAGCCTTGCTCCAAGCCTTGCTCACGCTTGTTGAAGCCTTGCTCCAAGCCTTGCTCACGCTTGTTGAAGCCTTGCTCCAAGCCTTGCTCAAATCTGCTCAAGCCTTGCTTCAAGCCCTGCGCGGCCTGGAGTGTCTGGTCCAGAGCCTGGGATAAAGCCACGGGCCATACACGTGCAAGCCAGAGAAGTCAGCGCCTAGACAGCCAGAGTGGCCGAGCCTGCTTCCCTTGCCACCAGAATCATGCCATGCCTCAGTTTCCCCACACAGGTGCCCGTTGCCAAGAGCATCGTTAGCTGCCCACCGTCCACTGCAGCCAGACCAGCCTGGGACCGGGCGGTAAACCTTTCTTGCCAGCAATCTGCTGTGTTGCGCCCACGAGAGCGCCCCTAAAGCCAATGCAGCAGCATCCCTTCTATGGGTGAAAATAGCTGTGAGTAACTTATTCACTGCCTTTCAGGTTTAACGGTTCTTATTGAGTCTCCTCCCCGCTGCGACCGAGCACTAACTGCTCTCGGGGACCTTCTCTTTCTAAGTTGTTGCTTCATAATTTGCATAGAATAGTTTTGTATTTGCCCTGACTGAGATTGCATAATCCTTTGTAAATATATCTTCCAACAGTACAAATGATCCTTTAAGGAGTTTTGGCATATTTCATAATAAAGGGTTACTGTTTTATTTAATACCCATTGCCATATCATTTTATTAATTATTGCTGAGAGGGTAATTAAAAGATAAGCCTCCACTCAACCGCAACAGTAAGTCTGCCCTCAGCCTCACCTTCAGTGCACTGGTGTATGGTTCAGGTCTCCGCCTGGCTGCAGTTTGGATGTGCCTCAAGGGCTGCAGGAGGGGAAGGCAGGGGCACTGGAGGACTCTGCCAGCAGCTGTGTACCAATGGTGCAGGCAGTCCAGCATCTGCATGGCTGGGAACTTCCTGTGGCTTTTTGGAAGATCTGGGATATGAACACCAGGCCTTGCTCTTGGTGAGAGTACTTTGATAGCAGCTTGTTTGACTAGTGTCTGGTTTTAATTTTATTATTACTACAAAACACCTAAAAATCCCAAAGGAAAGCAGAGCCCATTGAGACAGGCACTATATAAATACTTATTAAAAGCAGACTTTGTCCAGAGTCCAAAGAAAGAATGCTTGGAAATGAGAGGGGAAAAAAAGAAAAGAAGAAATAAAATAATTAAAAAAAAAATGTTGCCAAGGTTTCACAGCAGGAACAGAACTGGAGCACAGACTCTTTCTGGCCAGTGGTTGTCCTACCAACCTCCTGGTACAGGGCTGCCTGCCCTCCAGCACCAGCAATGGAGCTGGCAGTACTGCTTCAGAAAAATAAAAAACTAACTGGAAGCCTTTGTTTCTTCACTCCCCAAAGTAAATAAATGAAGTACAGCTATTCTTGCTGCACACAACTGGCACACAGGACAGGCAGGGAAATTCTTGCGGGAATCCCCTGCCAACACACTAGAAGAACATCACTGGCACTACAGAAAGCAAATCCCTTCATTAGTCACGGTCCAATGCAAACCAAATAAGCAATTCTGCAGAAAAGACAACGTTGAGGAGCATGCAGAGAATAGACATCATGCAAAGAAGTTACTGCCACAATAGCATTTCATGCAAGAAGTGAAAACAACACAGTATTGCAGCACAGAGCTTGGCTTGGCCTGAGCAGTGTATTTGCAAAGAAATCTTGCCATTGAAACACTCCAATTGGTGCTTCCAAGCACAACTTCCAGTCTTTCAAAGAACCTGCTTCCTCTTCATGCTTTGCTGAAGCAAGGTCAGGCCCCAGTTACCATTACAAGGTGTAGTGTTTGAAAGCTCTTGTTCTTCTTAAGTTGGAGGACTTACTTGGATTTACTTTCACAACTTCACTGAAAATTACTTTTAAAGGCATCCATCAACACACAAGAAGAGGCAGGTGGGTTCATATATAGATTTATAGCAAAGTGATATTATCCAGAACAAAAGTTGAGTTTATAAGAAGCATCTCTATGAAAACGTGGCAGATGGGCATGTCTTGGTGCACCAGGGGCAAAGTTAGAGCTGTAGTGATACAGATGTAAAACCCTACTACAAGCCAGGCATTCCTAGTCACTGCTGTGTTCACTGAGCACACGCCAGTGCCTGCACAGAGCTCTGTAAAACCACTCAGCTCCAGCCTGTAGTTTCCAGAGTCTTCATCTGGGACTTTACAATGTGTTCAATCCTAATTCATCAGGCTCAAGAGCAATCTCATCATACAAAAGACTTTCTAAACGCAAAGAAAACCCCCAAAGCACTTCATGCAGTAACATTTCTATTGACCTGGAAATATACATCAATTACAGAAACTCAACCATCCTCTGGCTCAGATTTAACAGGTTTCTGCTTAAAGAGATCCAGACAAAGAAATACAAATGTAGGGGCTGAATTCTTTGATTTTTGTCGACTGCCATTTTGCAGCATCCTTAAGGGGCACTGAGCACAGCTACTGGGAGGAGCAGTGCTCCATGACCAGAGCCTTGCCTAAGATGCTTTGGACCCAGAACAAGCCCAGATTTATTTTTGTCCCCTTATTTTTCAAATAGCCATGAAACTACATCCTGGCTTGAGGAATAAACTTACCAAGCCTTCTTGTCCTACCCTAACTTACCTATTTTATGGTACCCAGGGCTTCTATGTTCAATGCTGTTCTTTTAAGCACAGTCTCTTCCATGGGTTGAAATGTCTGGCACAGTAAAAAGTTCTTTGTTCTAGCTTGCTGCCAAGAGGTTTGGGTTTGGGCTGGTTATCACATGTTTTGTCCATACTAATGACATGCTTCAGGCAAACATTTGGCAATGCACTGCTGGCTCCAGAAACCCATTTTCTCCAGGGAATGTATGTTCATACTGCTACAATAATATGAAAACCTAAGATCCCTATATGGAAAGGTGGGAAACTACTGTACCAGTTACTTGAACCTGTTGGACTACAGGGGTGGGGAACCAAAAGAGAAAAAAAAAAAAAACAACAACAAAAAGCAGGCATGGCCTAAGTGAAGCAAGGAAAGCCAAAACACCACATTCCAGCAAGCGCCAGATGTCCCACAGTGAGCAAATGTGCATGCTGTACAGGCAAGTTACCCGTGCCCTCAGGTTCATTCCAGCAGTGCTAAAGCAGAGTTTCACTGAACCCCTTGTGACTGTTGTACCCTTCCTCACCCTTTGTGAGGCGTGAAATGCCATTTTCCACACAAGCAAGCTCAAGTTCTTATTAAGGTATGTATTTTGTTGCCCTTGGATCTTGACAGTCTTCTGCCTGCCTACAGGATCTGCTCCAATCCTTTAGTCAAAAATGAAGTTTTATGTTTGTCCCCTTCACTAGCACAGCTCGAGAGGATTCCGGATTTGTCTAAGTGAAACATGTTGCCTTGATTTTTCAGAAGGACAAGGGGCTCTCTTACAGTGAGGCTCACACAGTGGCAGAGCCCCAGGATTGCCATTACTGCTCCCACAAGGACGTGGTGATGTGGCTCCTACAGAGCTCCACGAACACCCAGGAACTGCAGCTCAGGCAGCCATCACCTGCCATAATTTAGTGAATTCAGCTTCAACAGATACTGAATCAGGGCTGAGGTTTATCATCAATATGCTTGTCATGCTTGCTTAGCTTTGCTTCTAATTAAGGCCGCATAAAGTACCATCACCTAATTTCAAACCTCCTTTGAACACAATTTAAAAGTTTGGCTAGTCTGAGGATTACTGAGGGTTTAGTATCATTTCTAATGGGGTTTTGAGACAAAACTGAAGAATACAGTGACAAAAGAGTTGACCTCAAGCATTACAAGAAAATACAACTGAAAGTGAAAGGCGAAGAGTCTGGATACTAGATGGAAAGAGAAGAGGAAGGGAAGCAGAGAACCTGCCAAACAGACTGTGGCCAGTACACTCCTTCATTCCATCTTTTGCATAATCAGAGGTGGAATTCCTCTATTTTAATACACTTCCCAGGCATGAGGGGTAGAGGAAGTGCAAGGAGAAGAGAGGGGAGGATATACGTTTAGTCTACGCACAAGACAAAAGATGAAGGGAAACGTCTCAGCTTTAAATCACTATAGGCAGCAGTTATTGCTGACTTTCCTCAGCACTCCAAACACAAGCTTAATGTTCCTTCGGACATCCAAGAGCTTTCCAAGTGCATTCAGGGCAGTCTGTTTCTCAGACCCAGACACTCAGGCCTTGTGGCACCTCACTCAGACAGACCACAGAGCTTTAGAAATGTGCCATCTCCAAACTGTTTCCTAACTGACCCTTCAGCTGAATCAGACAACACCTGAACTTCTGCCTGGGGTAGAATCACCTGGAAAATATAGGCCTGGAGGCTCGTAAAAGTCAGTTCAAATCCTGCAACCATAAATAAAATGTAAATTTACACCAAACACTGCAAACCTGGACCTTAGCTAAATAAATTGCTAGGCTGGTAGACAATACTGCTATCCATGCATGTGTCAGTGCTCCACTGGCTCCTGCAGCAGCTCTTCAGAGGACACCATCCTGCCACTCCACTCTGCTCTCAGGAGGTGCCTCCAGCTCCACGTGCCCAGTCTTTTCCTCACCTTTTTTTTCCCCTACAATCATTTAGAAAGAAAACCATCGGTAGGCAAAAAAAGAGAATGTACAACTCCAGGGTAGGCCCCACAGGCCACTAATGGAAAAGACCAATCCCAGATTTTCCCCTGATTAACATTAGTCCAGATTTCAAGCACAGGTGGCCTTGCCAGCATATATACTGCACTGGAACTAACTGATGATGGATTTTATCAGGGGAACTCAGCCATTCTATCAAGAATGTGCTTAAATCCATGTGCTAATAAACACACACATATGGATAAGCAGAACAGTTGCAAGACTTTTCAAACATGTGCGAAGCAGATGATTCCCAGGACTTCAGCAAGAAATATTATTTATTGCACGTGGCTTCTCCTGTTCCACAGACTGCTTGCGCTTTACTAGTTGTCCAGAGACAGAGTAAAGGGTTATAACGCATTAAGACAGGTAAGGTGACTTGGTTCCTCAGGTGAATGTGGTGGTGGTGATTATTATTTTGCTCAAACATAGAACAAAAATACTGGGCACTGAATTTGAGATTTCAAAATTTCCCCATAAAATCCTAAGTTCTTCAGACTTTACACTGCTCATCAGAAAATGAAATTTCAAGGAGCAAAATCCAGCACCAAGTGCTCAGTATCACAAGGTCAAGCCACAGTTGGCAACCTCCCAATTCCAGAAGCGAAGCCAGCGGCCGGGATATACCTCAGGTCCTCCTGCCTGGCAGTTCTGTGGAGATGTCCACAGATGCTGCCAGCATCTCCTTGCCTTCACCTTGGGTGCTGAACTTGTTTAAGAGCAAAGCGCTCCAGAGGAATCACAAGTCAGGTACCATGACTTGGTATTTTTCAACCAGGGAAAAAAAAAAAATCATAAAAATATTCCACCAGGAAATGCCCAGTTTTCACTTTGGTCAGCCACCGACCCTTCTCACACATCTGTAAGCCTGAAGCACCACACAGCTGGAATAGGAACAATGTGACCCATACTTCCCTCTCAGCTATCAATTGGTTCTTTTGACAACCAGCAGTGAGAAACTGCTGCACACAGCACCACCAGCAAGCTGTGGGTGTACAAGCCTTCTGGTGCTCACCCCAAGGTCAGTCCCTGACAGCAAGTCTGGAACCTTTTAAAATACACAGAACCATCTAAAACACATGATCTTATTGACTTCAGACAATAGATATTGCTATAGCTAATGTTGTGGCTCATTTGTCCACCGGAACAGGCTGCCCGGGGGGTTGTGGAGTCTCCTTCTCTGGAGATATTCAAGACCTGCCTGGATGAGTTCCTGTGTGGCCTGGTATAGGTGATCCTGCTCTGGCAGGGGGGTTGGACTAGATGATCTCTCAAGGTCCCTTCCAGCCCCTGACATTCTGTAGTTTTGGGTTTTTTTCTCTTAAGGGCACATAGGAGAATCCCACATAAAGCATGTAAGCATTTCTGAGTCACACACCTACAATTTTACAAGTGTCATATGAAAACATCTTTGGAAATAAAATGTTCTGAATTTTACCCCCTCTAAACCAAGGAAGAAACACAGAATTTTTAATGTAAGACCACGCAGCTTGTCATCTTTAAGCACTAAGTGCCATCTGGTGGACTGACACGGAACTGCACTGGAAGTAACCTTAGAGCAAGCTTTACTAGAGAAGGAAAAATAAAACTAAGGAGACTATTTACTTATAACGAAATAATAGAAGTACAAACCTGTATCAGGTACAGGTGTGTAGAAGAGTATCTGCCATAAGACTCACCTAACACACCTAGGGATTTGATGGGCTGCTGTCTGTGACTCAGGAAACTCAAGTTATGTATGACTTGCTGTCCAGGTGCTACTACAAACTTGTACGTCTCCAGCAGAGATAACAAAAAAGTCTTAGACAAAACACCTCTTTAAAAAAGAAAAAAAGAAAAAAAAGAAGTACCTGAAGAAATTGGAGCTTTAAAGGTAACAGTTGTCTTGGTGATGTGTCAAACTGTTTTCCTCATGGATAAAATAAAAAGTCAAATGCCTTCATGGAGGCTGACAAGTATGCTGCAATTCTTTAAATAAAAGAGCAAATACTTAACTAGAAACTAAATGTCCTATTTCTTTCTGTGTCTTTTCACCACACATTCTGGTCTCTCTTTAAACCAAGATTAGCTACTTCTGACATTAATTTAAAGACACATATCTCCTTTTCTGTCACTGGAGAGAAGTAAAAGACTGAGCAGAGAAGAGAAACTACAAACAACTCCTAATGAAGCTACAGAGAGAAGGGGGGGAGAAAGAAAAATAGTCTTTGCCAGGGTCACCACCAAAAGATTAATTTCTACCAGTTTTCATGCTTCAACTCCAAAAGTAACTCCCCTCCAACAAATACACTGAACTCCTTGATTTTGAAATACATCATTTACCAGTAGTGGTAAGCAAACTGTGAGGCAGATCCTTGGGGAAACACTCAGGTTGGTAGGAAGAAGTATAGCAAGTGACAATGTAGAAAAATCAGCAGTATCTTCCTGCCCTTTCAAACAACTTCATCACTTGCTGTGAAAGACCATGGCTGGCCAGTGACAAACAGAGGGGCAGCTCACCAGAGGCAGAGGGATGGAGAGCTAATGAGGGCTCTCAACTTGCTGCCCTGAGGCAAGCCACTAATGATGCACCAGGACACTCTGTGGAAATCAAGGGGAATTGGCACAAGAGGGTGCCAGGACCAGCCCAGCTGAAGTGCCTCTATGCTAATGCACACAGCTTGGGCAACAAACAGGATGAATTAAAGACCACTGTGCTGCTAGTATGCCATGACATAGTGGCTATTACTGAAACTTGGTGGGATGATTCCCATGACTGGAAGGTAGGGATAGATGGGTACAAGCTCTTTAGGAAGGACAGGCAGGGAAGAAGAGGAGGAGGTGTTGCTCTCTATGTCAGTGACCAGCTGGAATCAGTGGAGCTCCACCTGGGGAAGGATGAAGAGCTGGTTGAGAGTGTATGGGTTAAAATTAAAGGCAAGACAGGGGAAGGAGATGTTACTGTAGGGGTCTGCTGCAGGCCACCTGACCAGCAGAACCAAGCAGATGAGGCCTTCCACAGGCAATGGAAGTGGCTTCACGTTCACAAGCCCTGGTTCTCATGGGTGATTTCAACCACCCTGACATCTGCTGGAGGGACAACACAGCAAGGCACCAGCAATCCAGGATGTTCCTGGATTGCATAGATGACAACTTCCTCCTCCAAATGGTAGAGGAACCAACAAGAAAAGTGCTGTGCTGGACCTTGTTCTCACCAACAGGGAAGGGCTGGTAACCAATGTGAGGCTCAGAGACAGCCTTGGCTGCCCTGACCATGAAGCAACTGAATTTAAGATCCTCAGGGCAACCAGGAGGACATATTCTAAGCTTACCATCCTAGACTTTAGGCATGCAGACTTTGATCGCTTCAGGGATCTGCTGGCCAAAGTGTCGTGGGACAAAGCCCTAGAGGGAAGAGGGGCCCAGGACAGCTGGTCAGTATTCAAGGACCACCTCCTCTGTGTCCAGGAGCAATGTATACCAACAAAGAGAAAAGCAGGGAAGAATGCTAGGAGGCCTGCCTGGATAAGCAAGGAGCTGCTGGACACACTATCACTTAAAAGGAAACTCTACAAGGAGTGGAGGAAAGGACAACTGGAATGGGGGGATATAAGGAAGCTGCCTGAGCAGCAAGAGACCTGGTTAGGAAAGCCAAAGCACAGTTTGAATTGAATCTATCCAGGGAGCTCAAAGGGAGCACTAAGAATTTCTACAGGTATATTAATGGTAAAAAGGAGACCAGGGAAGGTGGGGGCTCCCTCAGAAAGGAAACAGGTGAAATGATCACAAGTGACCTAGAAAAGGCTGAGGTTCTCAATGACTTCTTTACCTCAGTCTTCACTGCAAAGGCCTCCAGCCACACTCCTGGACTCATGGAAGATAATGGCAGAGACTGGGAGGAAGAACTGCCCATGGTGAGTGAAGATCAGTTCACGAGCACCTGAAGAACCTGAAAGCGTTCAAGTCCATGGGACCCGACGGGATACACCCACAGGTACTGAGGGAGCTGGGGAGGAGGTTGCTAAACCCCTTTCTATTATATTCCAAAAGTCCTGGCAGTCTGGGGAAGTCCCCACTGACTGGAAAAGGGGAAACATTACTCCCATTTTCAAAAAGGGGAAGAAGGAAGAACCAGGGAACTACAGGCCAGGCAGTCTCACCTCTGTGCCTGGTAAGATCATGGAGCAGATTCTCCTGGAGGCACTACTGAGACAAAATAGTGAAGAGGTGATTGGGTACAGTCAGCATGGGTTTACCAAGGGCAAATCCTGCCTGACAAACCTGGTGGCCTTCTATGAATAGGTCACAACATTAATAGGTGAGGGGAGAGCAACTGATGTCATTGACCTGGACCTGAGCAAAGCCTTTGGCACTGTCCCACAGCACAGCCTGGTCTCCGAACTGGTGACACATGGGTTTGATGGGTGGAATATTCAGTGGGTAAAGAACTGGCTTGATGGCTGCACCCAAAGAGTGGCTGTCAATGACTCCATGTCCCAGTGGAGGCCAGGGACAAGTGGAGTCCCTCAGGGATCAGTCCTGGGACCAGGCTTGTTCAACATCTTTGTTGGTGACATGGACAGTGGCATTGAGTGCACCCTCAGCAGGTTTGCTGATGACACCAAGCTGTGTGGTGCAGCAGACAGGCTGGAGGGAAGGGATCCATCCAGAGGGACCAGGACAGGCTGCAGAGCTGGGCACAAGCCAACCTCAGGAGGTTCAACAAGACAAAGTGCAAGGTCCTGCAGCTGGGTCGAGGCAATGCCAAGCACAAACACAGGCTGGGCAGGGACTGGCTGGAGAGCAGCTCTGAGGAGAGGGACTTGGGGGTGCTGGTGGACGAGAAGCTCAACATGAGCTGTCAGCTTGCACTTGCAGCCCAGAAAGCCAAGCAGAGCCTGGGCTGCAGCAAGAGAAGTGTGGCCAGCAGGTCACGGGAGGTGATTCTCCCCCTCTGCTCAGCTCTGGTGAGACCCCACCTGGAGTACTGCATCCAGTTCTGGAGCCACTATTACAAGAGGGCTATGGACATGCTGGAAGGTGTCCGGAGAAAGGCCACCAGGATGATCAGAGGGCTGAAGCACCTCTCCTGTGAGGACAGACTGAAAGAGTTGGTGCTGTTCAGTCTGGAGAAGAGAAGGCTCCGAGGTGACCTTCTTGTGGCTTTCCAGTATCTGAAGGGGGCCTACAAGAAAGCTGGGGAGGGACTTTTTAGGATCTCAGGTAGTGACAGGAGTAGGGGGAATGAAATAAAGCTGGAAGTGGGGAGATTCAGGCTGGACATGAGGAAGAAGTTCTTCACCATGAGAGTGGTAAGAGCCTAGAATGGGTTGTCCAG
Source organism: Indicator indicator (assembly GCF_027791375.1). Classification (NCBI taxonomy): domain Eukaryota; kingdom Metazoa; phylum Chordata; class Aves; order Piciformes; family Indicatoridae; genus Indicator; species Indicator indicator. The sequence goes on along the minus strand of NC_072024.1, from coordinate 18,339,444 downwards.
GGAGGTGGTTGAGGCCCCATCCCTGGAGGTGTTTAAGGCCAGGCTGGATGAGGCTCTGGCCAGCCTGATGTAGTGTGAGGTGTCCCTGCCCATGGCAGGGGGTTGGAACTGGATGATCCTTGTGGTCCCTTCCAACCCTGATTGATTCTATGATAACAGCACTAAAGCAACTTTTAACTGTTTGAAACCCCTGCAAAATGTGGCTGCTGGAAGAGACAACCCAGCCCTCCACGACACGGCTCCAGCAAGATCAGGTATTAATCCAAAGTTAACTTGATGAGCAAAGGATACCTTTTACACACACAATCAATCCACTCTCTGATGCTTCTTTGCTGTGTGGGATCAAAGGTTTGGACAGAGACTCAAAAATTTGAGCCTTGGAGCATGGGCCAGCCAAGCTGGTTATCCAACCACGCTGTATGGTTTCAGTGGGGCTGATGGACTTGTCACTATCCCCACTTTAGTTCTGACCAATGAGTTCCTTTGGAGTGTCCCAACTCACCTCACCCTACAGTATTTGTTTGTAGCTCAGCAGGGTCTTGGAGCAGATGACCTGGACTCCCTTCAGAGGAACTTAGCTGAAGAGGCATTCAATGAGTGCATCCAGCACACAACAGCAGCTATCAGGCATTTGCTCTACAAGGCCTACCCTGAGCTCATCTGTCTCCAAAGCCTTTCACACATGGAAGGCAGACATAGGGTCCTCAGCATCAGCTTCCTTCCACAGAGCCATTTCTATAGCCTGCATTCATTGCTGATGTAGACACAGCCAACATAAGCTATTTTGCATATATTTGATATTTCCAGCCTAAAAATGCATGTTTTACCTAAACCAAACCTACTGCTAAACATTAAAAATTAAGAGTACATCTTAATAGGGACAATATCAACTGGAATTACTTCCCATCCCTGAACCAGAGACAAAAATACATCAAGAATTGTTTACGTGTCTCCCCTCCTAGCCAAATCCAGTCTTCCTCTAAGCCTGACACAAGAGAGAAGCCAACCCCTGCCACACTCTTGGTTTTGAAGTCCTAGGTATTCAGGAGGAGGTGAGAGCAAGCTTCTCAGCAGAGATTTCTGTCAGGCATCAGCCACTAGGAAAACATTTCTTAGGGACTGCTCACCTCTGCATCCCAAGTCACAGATGCCATGGACAGAGAGGTGATCCATCTGGCTGCAAGGGACTCTGTGTTCGCACCCTCTAAACCAACCTGAAACCTTAAAGCTTATCCAAAATGTCAACAGAACCAGTTCCTCATGCAAAGAGCTGTCTTGTCAGTTGAAATAACCTAATCCTCCTCTTTTCAGGCTCTCAATGAAGTCCTCAGCTGCCCTAGATGAGGTAAGGAAGAGAAAAAAAGGTTCCACAAATCAGAGGAAACAAAGCCAACCCTCTTCTCAACTTTCACAATAGCTTCAGAAGTCCACTGAGCTGACAAAGACCAAAATGCAATACCTCAAGGCTCAATTAAAAAGGTAGTTGATTCATAGTCAGATTACAATGCAAGCACTGTATACTAACATCTAAAGGTTTAGCTGTTTAAACTTTGCAGTGTAAATCAGTACTTGAAATGGGACAAATTTCTGTTTCTCCTGATCAGAAACTGTTGAGAGATTAAGTTCAAAATGCAGCCTGCCTCACTGCAGAAAAAGCTGAAACAAGTCACCTGACCAGCACTTACCTGCCACTAACCTAATTTCACACCCAGCTGCTTTGGGTGAGATCTAAAAACACTTAAGATAACGAAGATGGTTAGAATGTTTATTTATTTACTTTTAAAGTAATAATCATCTCAGTATGCTGTTCCACACATGTACTCCTGGTCCTCCAAAGTGAATACGAGGTCTTACCATTAGTTCTAGGGGAATAAAAAGCTCCTAACTCTACATACATGGCAAGAGAAGCCTCTTCCACGAACTGCAAGGTGGGGACAGTGCCAGAATAAGTTGTGTTACAGCTGAAGGCACCAGAATGTCTTAACAGAGTGCCAAGTGAAGCCACTTGAATGTGGTGTCCTCATACCCCATTAGGGATTACAAACCCTATGTTTAGAGGCATGGAAAGAAGCTGAGAGATTTATGAAAAGCAGCATGGCTTTATCTAGAGTTTCCCAGTATGCCCACTTTTTCCACTGGAGGAGTTGGGTGGTCTTCTGAGAAGTCAATTAAATGCCAGTTTATTCAATACACACAGACAGAACCTCCCCACACCACTAGCTTCCAGCTAAAGCAATCTACTGCCATACATTTTACAGATTCCTTAAATACACATCTTTTCTAGTGTTGCCTTTACTGTTGGTGCCAAACATGTTGCCTGCCAGCACAGTAGTAACTCAGGCTTGAAATGGGGGAGAAGCATTCCTAACAATATTGAGAGTTAGGAGTTTCCTGCAGCAGCAGCAGAGCACTGGTGAGCTGCTGCAGATATGCAGCAAGCGCTTGTCTCCTCCTAGACTGGATTAGCCAGTTTAAGATGCCAAGACAACGTCCACTAATATTGTGATCCCCTACAAGACATCCAGAACTGCTGCACTCAGTGGTTTAGAGCATTCCCCACTGAGTAAGATTGCTGCAAAGCTTTCTTTGACAGAACCCAAATCCCATTGCTTTTCAGCACCCAGCAGCTTACTTTTCCCACTGCCCTTCTAACTGTAGACGTAAGCCCCCAAGCCCCTGATCTCAAATATATTCCCCACTGCAATGGCAGGTACCTTGGACTGCTGCAATTTTTCCTCATCTCCCAAATTCAAGGCAATCTCATCTTTCTAGATGTATCCACGATCTTCATGAGCTGAACTGCAAATGGAGCCTCTTCAACTACTTTCATTGCAACAAACTCACACCCATCTGACAAAGAAGAAAGCAACCGGGGGGAAAAAAAAAAACATTTCTACTTTTATTTTCCCATTGGAAGAGAGGGGTACAGCAGCCAGCAAACATTTGTCCCTGTCATTTCCTGCTCTTGTTGACTGAAGCCCATCACACCACCTAAAAAACAAAACCCATATCAAGCCTGTAATTAGAGAGTGGAAAAGACAGTAGAAAAACAGCTTATAAATAGCCTGGGTTTTTCCTAATGATATTAATACTTGGGAAAAACCCCAAACATTAACTGTCAACTACTCTAGATGTTAAACACTGACATTACTTCACAACTTGTATCCTCAAACACCTTTAAAAATTATCTAAGGATTTCCAACATTTGAACACAAAGGAGAGAAAACCCATGTCATGGCTTGCACTGAACTCTGAGTTTTGTTCAGATATCTGAGCATACTTAGGACCTAAACCTGAACAAAAGAAATACCAACTGCTTCACAAAGCTAGATAGCATTGCAAGAGAACGGTATCAGTGGGAATGATGCAAGGGAATGACTCGGTGGAGTTTCCATGAACTCAGAAGAATCTTGTTTGGGTTTTTTTTCCCCTGAACAGACACTTAAATATTTTACCTTCTGCTGCACTGGGTCTGTTTACTATTGCAGGATCCCTACAGTGCTTAAGTCAAGCATTTGTGGTTGCTTTTGAAGTGCCATACCAAAGCCCATGAACTGAAAGTCACCTTGCAGCCAGCAGGAAGCATTTCACCCTAATAATCCTGGGTACATGACAGAAAGCTATGGAGTGCCCTAGTTTACACAAATTGCAAGTCCACTTTTAATAGTGGGTTACCCAACCTGAATTCCAAAGGTACTGTTCCTTTTCCAGTGACAAATCCTTCCAAGGATCTGGCAATGTCAATACAAACTGAAGCTGAGCTCGTATTGCCAAGGATCTGCTGCTTGCCTCAACTAGGATGGAGGTGTTTCAGGATGTGTACAGCAGACTATGCTCTTTTGGAAGGTCTTAAAAAACAAACACAAAAACCCCCTCCACATCCAAGTCATCCTGTAAAAAAAATGTTGCTGGTCTCTGGCAGCAGACCTCAGCTACCCTGGCTGTGTCACAGCCTAGTTTGTCTTCTCAGACCCTGGGAGTCAGCTCCTGACAAGCTGGCTTAGCAGAAGAGAGCTTAAGGAGCACTCCTTAATTTGGAAAGTAGCAAAAGGAAACAATTCAAGTTTAAAACACAAACAGCTTTTTTCACATGATCAATGTGACAGAAGTTGAGGAAGGAAGAAACTGTGTTTGCATTAACCTCTAGAAAAGTCACCACAGTGGGAATGGATTCAGAAGCGTGAATCTGTCAGTTTGGACCAAATATTTAGAAGACAATTGTCAGCATTGAAAAACAGCCCAGAAGGAAGGAAGTCATATTCCTGATTGCTCTCAAGAAGAGACTGTTACAACTAATATTAAAGTAAAAGACAAACCTACAAAGCAAACCCCAAACCAAAAGCCATGCAGGATTTAACTTCAATAGCCATCAGAAACTGGAAATGCACTGAACGTGATTTCAGCCCTTATATTTGGACTGCACAGAGAGGAGCCTGAAGAGAGAGCAGTAACGCTGCCCCATCTAGATCAGCTCCAAGTAAGAGACCAGATATGTTGATATCTTTACTTCATATGCTTTCAGTCAGGGCACAGCACCATTATGTATCTTCCAAAATTCTGCTTCTAGAAATCCACAGCTGAGTCTATGCTACAAACCCTACCATGAATCAGACTTTATAAAGGACTTTCACTAAATAAATGAAAAAACAACAATGTAGGGGGAAAAAAAGCAGACTTCTTGAGTTTTATTTTGTTTAAACAAACTAGCTCAAATCCTGCAATTCTGAGATCCAGCACAGGGCTCCAATACACATACTCAATGCATTTTATAAGAAGACCAAAATAAACCAGGCACCACAGTTTAATCAATACCAGCAGGGTTAAATGAAGGCTCTACACATCATTTTGAACAGGCCAGCTGGGTACAAGGGGACAAATTCAGTCAGCTAAAAACATGGTAACACTTTCTCATCACTAAAACCCAAGCTCAAAAGAGTTCAGAGTCAAAACAAGAAAGTTTAACAATCCAGTTTTTGTGTATTCCTGATACAGGAAAAAAAAATTAAAAAAAAAACAAAACCAAACAAAACCCAAACCTTTATGATGAAAAATCTTGTGAAATTGCATTTTGTTTTTTATTCTGGATACAATGAATAGCATTAATTAATTACACACTCATTCAACAGACACACTTCCACCAGGCCTTAACACCAGCTAAGAAAATCCTATAACAAAGGAAGATAATTCTCAGCACAATCCTGCCTATAAATCTAACAGGAACTTGAACATCACTGCTGATTTCCAGCCCAGGCTCTCTTTTGGAAAGGTATTTTTCAAACAGATTCCCTTTCTCCAGGAATCTTCAGGCATGCAATATGGCTGATGGACTCCAGTCCTGCACTGCTTCTCCAGTGACACTGTAAGACAGCCAAGAAGAATCACTCACTACCCATGTACAGCACCACTGCCTGCTCAGGCTGCTCCAACAAGGCTTTATCTTGCTCCAGCCTCTGTGTTAAGTGACCTCCACTCAGTATCTAGCTGTGGAAATGTCAGGGGTGAAAAAAATATTTTGGGTCATACCTTTTAACCCTAAAGTTACTGAAAAACTAAAAACTAGAGCACTCTGCATGCTCTGCTTGAAAGTGAAGTCTTTTCTTCTATGTCATTACTCCAGGTCAAGAAATCACAACTCTGAGTGTAAGCTCTGCCAGACAGCTTTTCAGCAAGGGGACATCATCAACTTAAAAAAAATTAAAAAAAAAAAAATTTAAGCCACCACCCAATCACCAAGTCTTAAAAAAAACCTCTAAAACATGAACATGCTAAGCCAAAATGGAAGTTACAGAAGTGTTCCACTGGAACAGTTCCCCTTTCACAGCTGTGCTCCCTTGGAAAATCCTAACCAGCATTTGAAAACCTTCAACTGTAGTCCACAAAAAAGGTCCTCAGTGCAAATGATGGTTTTACAGTCTTTTTAGAAACTCATGATGTTTAGCCATCTCTGCATTTCAAAAGGTGGATCAGCACAAATATGAAATACCAATTTACTAATCAAAGAGCTGTTGGATGAAGACTCATTCTTTTTTCTATGACTACAAGAGGAAATAAAACATCAGCACAGAGTGCACAGCACCTCCTCAGCAGGGTGCCTGAGGATTCTGCAGGATGCACAGTTCTAAGGAATGCCAGCAATGAGCAACTTTCGTTCTTTACTGTATCACCACACCCAGCATTCTGTAAGCTACACCCAGAGTCCACATGCTCAAAAGTCCGATTTAATACAGAAGGTTTTTTTTTTTTTCATCGCAAGATAAAGCAACATAAATTCTGGATAAAATTTAAAAAAAAAAAAAACAAACCACAACTGAGGAGACAGCAACAGCTATCAGGACTGCATGCAGAGGATCTAAGTCTCAAGGGTTTGGATTTAAATCCAAGACTTTCAGAGGGTTCAAAGTGCAGTTTTGCAGTCTCCAGAAGGATCTGAAGAACAATGCTGTTACCCTATAAAAGTAGCAACTCAGGGTTTGTTCATTTTTTATTAGACTGCCAGGCAGGCAGATGGCACAGCAGAAATACATCTTGGAAAGAGGACACAACTGCAAGATGTCCAGAGATGTGAGAGACCGAGAGCATCAACAATGCAAGTGGAAGCTGAGCATCATCAGTTGCACAGGAGGGTTTAGACAAATGGATGACCCAGAATTTGAGGTTCATCCAAAGAAGCCGATGGAATAAATAAGGAAACAGGAAACCGAATAACTGAACATGCTCGGCAGATTTGGAATATACTCTTAGGAGCTGGTACCTTGGGAGACCCAAGTAACGTAGGTGCAAAAGCAGATGGAGTGGAAATCCAATAGCCAAGCCAAAACCTGTGCTCTCAAGATGTTAATCTTCAAGAACATTTCACCAAGCCATTTCCAAATTACAAGCACCACCTACAACTCCTGGGTTTCTAACCCTCCATTGAACATCACCCTGTGGAGGCTCTGCTGCCACAGTCATCAGGTGAGATCCTATACAATGGGTGTGTCTGAACCCTAACTCAGCAAGGAGGGAAAAGGGAGCATTGAAACAGTTCAAGCTGCTCTCCACTTGTCAGTAACTCATCCACAGGTTTCTTAGTGCTTAGCAAGAGTCAAACTCAAACTGCAACATTGTGCCTTTCACATAGAAGTGGGGTTGAACATCCCTTGCCTTGCCCAGGCTTCCTGCCAAATACAATGCTTTAACACTTCAAACAGGCAAGAAAACTAGTAGCACCATCGATTCACAGAATGGTTTGGGCTGGAAGGGACCTTAAGGATCATCCAGTTCCAATCCCCCTGCCATGGGCAGGGACACCTCCCACTAGCCCAGGTTGCTCAAGGCCTCATCTAGCCTGGCCTTGAACACCTCCACAGAGGGGACATCAGCAACCTCCCTGGGCACCTGTTCCAGTGTCTCCACACCCTCACTGGAAAGAATTTCTTCCTAATCTCCAGTCTCTCCTGTGGCCCTTTCAGGTCTGACCAGCAAGGCTGTTCTAAGATCTCCCTGGAACTTTCTCTTCTCCAGGCTGAACAGCCCTAACTATCTCAGCCTGACCCCACAGGGGACATTCTCAAGCCTCTGATCATTTTGTGGCCTTCTCTGGACCCTATCCAGCAGTTCCAGGTCCTTCTTGTGCTGGGGGTCCCAGAACTGGAGGCAGTGCTCCATGTGGGGTCTCAGCAGAGCAGAGGGGCAAAATCCCCTCCCTGTGCTGCTGCTCTCCCTGCTCTGGATGCAGCTCAGCACACAGCTGCTTTCTAAGCTGCCAGTGACCATTGCTGGCTCACGTCAAGTTCATCAACCAGCACCCCGAAGTCCTTCTCTACAGGGCTGCTCTTAACCCACTCCTCACCTAGCCTGGATTGGTGCTTAGGATTGCCCTGCCCCAGGTGCAGGACCTTGCACTTGGCCCTGTTGAACATCATGAGGTTGGCTTGGGCTCACCTCTCCAGCCTGTCCAGATCCCTCTGGATGGATCCCTTCCCTCCAGCATGTCAGCCTGGCCGCACAGCTTGGTGTCATCTGCAGACTTGCTGAAGGTGCCTCAATCCCAGTGCCTACGTTGCTGACAAAGATATTAAACACCACTGGTCCCAGTACCAGCCTCTGAGGGATGCCACTTGTCATTGGTCTCTATTTGGACACTGAGCTGTTGACTGCTCCTCTCCGAGTACGGCCATCCAGCCAATTCCTTATTCAGACAGTGGCCACCCCTCAAGTCCATGCTTTTGCAATTTGGTGACCAGGATGCAAAGTCAGACAGTGTCAAATGCTGCCTCCATTTTCTAAGGAACTAGAAATGAACTTTTTATTTTTATAGTGTACATTAATAACCCTAAATCTGTTATCAGCCATAAGGAAATTTCCATTTCAGTTCCATTTCACAAGTTCTGTGAGCTGCTTTAAGGCATAATCCAATTTTTAAACTATTGAGCACTGGAAGCAGGGGGGCGAGGAGACAGAGGGGAGAAGGAAGAAGTGAAAAAAAACAATCAACCCCAAGCACCTCTTGATAACAGCTATTCTGTAACTATTTGGTACACAGTTTCTCAGAGCTGAAGCAGTGGTTGGGGCTAGAGAGAGCTTGAAGCCAGGACTAGCTGGATAATTAACACAAGTGCTCCTTTTGCATCTGGAATAAAACTGCTCAAACCAAACCAGCAGGTTAACCTCTTTTCCAAACACAGAAGTGAGGGAAAAGTAACACACAAAAACTTGAGATTGAGACCAAAAAAAAAAAATAAAAGTGAGGTAAGAATAGAGTTTACTGATCAAAATCAGCTCCATCAGAACACAAAATGCACAATGCCTGTCTGCAGAAGAAGCAGGGTACAAAGCAGCAGCAAGCAGAAGCAAGTGAGCCCAAGCCAGAAAACTGCTCTCCCATCCCTCCTTGTCTTGATGCCTTTCCAGTACAAGAGACAACACTCAACAACCCAGAACCCAAAGGCAGCAACCAGAACAGGAAGCTTCCCATGTTCCAATCTGAACTTCAGGGTCCACAATACTTTGCTCCAGCCAGCATTTTCATTTTTGAAGCTGGCACGACTGAGCACGGTATGGATAACAGCAGCAGGTTCAACCCAACCCACAACACCCTCAAACTCCACAGTTTTTTTCCTAACAAGAGCATTAGCAAAGTTAAAAATAACTTTTTGGACTGCACTGCACAAAAAAAAAAAAAAAAAAAAATTAGACTACCCTTTCAAATGACTAAGAAAAGCATATGTTCTGCATTCCAAGTGAATCAACTCTTTTGACTGCATGACCACCAAAATCAGACAAACTCTGACCAACAACTCAAACCCAACAACTCCAGACAGTATGGATGAGACAGGCTACTTTAAAGAAATCTTGCTCTTCCCTAGCTGTAAATACTTGCATGTCCATTAGTAAAGCAGGAATGGCAAGGCAAGACAGGTATGTGCTTAAGCAGAAAAAGATTTAAGAAATTAAATTCTCAACTGCATAATAATTAGGAGGGAGGATTGTGGCCCCAACTTTGATATTTGCCTCTGCATTTTTACAGACAAGAAAAAGGCTGCAAGAATTTTACCAGCAATTAGTAAAACAGATCTAGGAGGGCCCAGCAGGTAGCACCATTTGCTCCTCTATGGGAAACTTCACTCCAAATAAAGGACTGATGCAGCTGGTGGGAGCAATGCATGGAGATGGCACAACTGGCTCCAACAGGAAATTGGAACAGTTGAGATCCTCCTCCAGGCAAAATTCATTCAGGGCTTTGCAGATATTGAACAAACAGGGGAAAGGGCGGACAAAATTGTAAATAGAAACCCCACATATGCTACTTCAATGCAAACCATCAGTTCCAACAGGTAGTTATCCGCTGCTACAGCCTGGGGGCCAGACCTTTCATCACTGTTAAGTTACTGTAGCTTCAGTCACGGCTCCAACAGAACTGTGTCAACCAGTAGTACAGATTCAGCTGCAGGGACATGATCCCTTTTTCTACCAAATTTAAGGGTGAGTACAACACACAGTTTGCACTGACTTGTGCACACAGCTGTCCTACATGTGCTCCCAGCAGCATTTAGCCCGAGAGCCAAACTACCACTGCAGGGCTCCAAATGCAGCCCCAAGCAGCGCATCAGAGACAGCTGCATCAGTGTTCAGCCTCTGCTGAGAGCCATCAGGAGAAACCTTTCTACTGCTCCCACAAAGGCTGTGAGAAATGAGATGACTGTCTTGCGTTCCCAGAAACAGTTCAGTCAGAGCAGGTCATGCTGCAGGATGACAGCAAAACCTAGGCAACAGGAACACAAGAGGCTGAGATCCGGTGGTGTGTTCTTGTGCATTGGTTTGGTGCTGGGAGGAGAGGGGAGGACATCACTCCTTCTTAGCCTTGTTTTTTCAGTTCTTCTTCTTCTCCTCTCTACTCCAGAGAACTTTTCCTCTACTTATGCAGTGTGCACAGGTGAATTTCAAAGTGTTTTGGTCAGGCTTCCCCTTTTACAAATTTCAGAGTTGTGAATTAACTGACTTTAAAACCCTCTTTCTTCAAACTATCTTCCTACAAGGAAGTTCAGAATCTCTGTGAATCTCATTCTGGGGGAGAGCAACATTTGTGGCATGACCACCAAAATACAGTGAATGGGCAATTCCTACCAAACATAGTCAAACCATATTTGGAGAACCCTTCAAGCTTCCCTTCCCCACTCCTTCCCCAGCCCCAGTGTCTGGCACAGTAACTTTCACCCTGTTCCATCCTCAAGGTCCAGAATGATTGCTGAAGTAGCAAGAATCTCATGAATGTAAATATTTGCTTAGGGTTAAGTTACTAAGAGAGAATTTCTGCTCAGACCGCGTAAGCTCAAAAAGCAAGAACAAAGAGGCCAAGAGTTTAAGAAAACTAAAGCCCAGTGTTAAATTCCTTAATAATAGTCTGGCACCTGCCTGCTTTTCAGAAGTCTAAAATGAAAAGGAGAAACCTCTGGCATCCAAGCGTTATCTCTGCCTCCCCCAACAAGTACTGTGCCCTTTCGCCTTTAAGGTATCAGATTCTTTAATAGCCTTCCAAACTCTCCATCCAGATTGCCACGATGGTCTGCACAGGTGTGTATGCTGCACATATGCACTGTACCCAAACACTCCACCTAAAGGATAAAGGTTGGGTTTCCAGTGACAGCCGCCATCTAGGCAAGGTTCAAAGCACCACTGTTTTAGCCTTTCACGTTAATTAACCAGCTCAATGAGTAACACATATTAATAGTAGAGGTAGCTATAGTTAAAGCAATGGCTCTGTATGCTTCAGCAAAAAAATATCCAAGATGCTTGGAGAAAAATGGCAAATACAATGCAAAATTGATTAATTCAGGAAGTGAGCATAAAAATACTCTCTCCTTGAACCTTTATTAAGCCAAAGAATCTGTAAGCAGCAGCACCAAATCAATCTCTGAAGAAACTCACAGAGCAGAATTATCTTTCAAAAGGCAGTGCTTCAGCATTTTTAAGTGCAATCTCAGTAACAGCATTATTCGTGGCCATGCTGAAATTCACAGGACCTACAACCTTCAGCAGCTCTCTCCCTCTGTTAATGCCTTAAGATTGTCATCCCAACAGATACCTTTTCTTACTGTCAACAATGGATTTGAAGATGAAGAATTGAACATTACTTCATTCACTGCCTGACGGCAGCTTCTCAGCCAAAGAGGACAATCAATAATTCCAACACATTTAAAAATATGGTAGAAGCCTGCACAATTAAACATTGAAACTGTTACTCTTGCCTGGAACGGCCCTGAACTGTTCAGAAAGCCACCAGCATTTAAGATAAAACTTGGTAACACTTGACACAGTCCTTAAAGACAGAAAAGCTCCTTCTCCAGGCCCATCACAAGCACAGAGTGGGACCCTCTCAGGGCTGCCATGTGCCATGTGACAGCAAGCCCAGACTTCCCTGTCCCCACGCCACGACTAATGCACATGACATCATTCAGGCAGTACCAAGTGCTTAACACAGCTGAAAATACTTTCAGCACTTCTGCAAGTTTTTATGCTGCCAGCTGCCTGTCAAAGAGACATGGGTTTTTTAGAGTTCATAGCCAAAATACTAATCACACTAAAAAGGAAGAGAAGAAAGATGGAGGAAGAAAAGCATCCTGATGAGATCTGAACGATATTCAGATAGCCCAGCTCTGAGGATGGACGCTCAGCCCTCTGTTAATGGAGCTTCTGCAGGTGACCAGTTGACAAAAATCACTTCCCTGAGCTCCCCGAGGACCCTGCACTGATTCCAGCATGAGACAACTGAGGTTCTGCTACATAAACAATCTTCCTACCCAATTCCACACCGAGGCCTCACACAGCACTTAAATCAGTGGCCCACACCAGGGCCTTAAGTCTGGCCAAATAAGAAAGGTGCACCTCTGAAAGCATGGAAGCAGTGATAGCAGTGAGCTCTGCAAGACAATCATATTGCAGAGACCGAAACAGCAACGCAAGTCAGCGACATCAAAGGAAAAAGCAGGGAGAACGGGGCTTGAGAGGTGGTGGTCAAGGACCACAGAGGCAATTGTGGTCAAATAACTCCATTTAAATGCAGTAACTCAACTTCAGGAAGTGAGGTCATGACTGCGCATCCTGGGTATTGCTCATGGAAGTCTGGCGTGACTACTACCAGCAAAAGCAATGGCCACAGCAAGGAGGAATCACAGATGGACACCAAGATGCTGTTCCAGTTAGCAGTGCAGGAAAGGACACCACACGTTAGCTCTGCTTTGCTCTGCTGGCTGGTTTAGCATTTGCCTGGTGAGCAAACCTACAGCACTCCAGTTCCAGAAACTCCTAATGATAGCCAGTACAGATGAAGTGAAAAACCACAAACTGTGAGATAAAATTAAGACTCTTTACATTTTAAACATCGCAAAGGGTAAAATGCAAATATGGTTCTACTACAGCTTGGTTTGGGGAGGGGAGGTTTCATGGGAAGCACTTTCCAGCCTGCTTCCACTATTGTTTCACCAACAAAGGCCTTCTCAAATTTCACTACTCATAAACTCCAAATGAGCCAGAATTTTCTCCCTGTGACTGCCTGCTTTCCAGTTACAGCATGCTCCAGAGAACACCACAAACATCTGCAAATATCTATTCCCAAATTTCACCTGGATTTCCAGGGTGGAGGGCCAGGGTCATCTGCTAGGGTGAACAGCGCTCAGCGTTTAGTGGGGAGTTCTAAGGGAATGGCAGAGGACAAGAAAATGAGAGCTGAGAGCTGGTGGTGGACACAGTGCAGCTTACGAACTGCCACATCATAGAAAGAACTAGCTAAGGAGTTTGATGATGCGCCCTCGTCATCTCTCTCTTTCACTTGACCCTCTTATCTCAGGATATCTCGAATTCTGTTTCCACATCTGAAAAAAAACTATTATTTTTTCACTTTCAACTAGTTCAAAGGATTTGGGATGGTATCAATATTCATTCTTATGCAAGAATTGTAAACCAGTCTTTCAAGTGAAACATTCATTTCCACAGCAAAATGTGGTAAAACTGACAAAAAAGAATACTGCAGAAATTATTTCTACTTTTAATCTGTCCCACTTTACTCCACCCAGATAAGTTAACATCTACATAATCAGTAGCTCCAATCTCTAACACAGTATCTGTATGCAGTCCTGGGAGCTAGAATTATTTGGCTTTATAAGACACCTCTTGCAAATAGTTTCAAATTCTTCATGTTTTCAGCATTCAGTAAATGAAAAATATTTACATTTCTTACAAAACAGCCAGGAGAAGAAAATTAATTTTACATATTGATAGCTGTAGCAGAAACTGGTACATCAGAGAGGAAACAACGCATTAATCACATCATTGCTGCATTTACTCTCCCTGCCCTTTCAGTTCTCACACAGACCACTCCTCATGCTCACTAACAGAAAGAGGACTGACAGCAGTATTATTGATGTCCAATCATCTTAACAAGATCCCTAAAATGAAACAACATACAAACAATTAAAAAAAAAAAAAACAGCCATTACCATTGAGCTGGGTCAGTAGTAGCAGACAAGCTTTTACAAGTCAGGAACATCCAGTGTCCATTGAGCCAGCCAGGTAATGAAAGAGCTGTTCCCACATATCTCCTCCAGAAGGTGGTTGTCCATTTTTCATTCAAAACCAGCAGGAAACACGTGGATTTTTGATAGCATTTCAGAGGGGCGTAGTCCCCATCTCACACATCTTATTTGATGGCAAAGCTTCTCCAAAACACATAACAACCTGAGCAGGGAGGTCTGAGTATAAAATTCTTGGGAAGCTTTAAAAAGCCCTGCCACAAAGCTTGTCTTGAAAACACTGCAATGCAAACAACACACAAGGCAAAACCAATCACACTGGATTCTGATTTCCCAAGTCTTTCCTTCCCAGTGTCCCAGGGATTCAATGATCTGCTTCCACTGCTACTGACCTAAGATGGTCTTCCTTTTCCAGAATCATAATACAGAAGCTCATCCCAAACAAAAGACCACGAGGACCATGACCACTGTATTTTTCATTCCATCATTTCCATTGGTTTGAACATAACATCCCTTCTTGCATCTCTGAGACACTTCAAGACTAAAAGCTTTCAAGTTGCAACCTCCTTGCACGTTCTCATCTCTGTCAACATTTGGAGTTTAAGGGACATCTGCAAGAACTCTGCTGGTTAGCATTTCCCATAGCACCACTACAGCACACTGGATTTCCTCAAGGAATGGGCCAACCTAGGATGAACCCCCTTGTCCTTCTTAGTTGTCTCTGTGGACAATACCTGACAGGGCATGTGGCTGCATATCTGGAAAGAGGCTTAGCTTCTCTGGGAGGAAAGAGTCCTGGCTTCATTTTTAGCAAGAGTTTTAGGTATACGTTTAAATGCAAGGGGCTGCACCAAAAGGGACTGAACAACAGCAATTCCAGCTCCATTTAAGAACGATTCCAGCCAAGACTACACAAGTAGGGCACAGCTGACCAATGCCACAAGATCAAGCAAGGTTAGCCTTTACAGACTTCCACTAGATCACTTCAGTCTAGGTGCAACACTGAAAACAGAAAGCACTCTTTCAGAGGACAATCACAGTCCACAAAACTCCATATTGACACCTTCGGTGGGATACGTACACCACCTGTCTACGTCAGACCCCTGGCTCTCTCCAGCACCAATGGAGAGGCTGCTAGCACAGGAATCTCAGCTCCTGCAGGCTCAAATGTAAGACATGGAAGACTGGTGCCCAAAGAGTTCAGGAAGTACCAGAAGTCAGACTGTATGAATATTCCTGGATCCAGGACAAATGGGGAGCCTCAGCAAATCTGCAATTCATCATAGTCTTTCTTGGACTGATCCAGCCTTTACCTACCCAAAAAGCAGGGCAGAGAATTTTTTTTAAATAAGCATTTATTTCTTCCAGAGTAATTACTTTAAACTCAATTTAATTTGTAACCTTTTTCTCTAGCTTTATTAAGGTGAGGAGATATAAAATATAAAGAACTGGGTCATAAAGAAGCTAATTTAGTATGAACTGTGTAACTAACATCTCATAACAGCATTGTGAAAACAAGATCTCTATTAAAAATAGAAAGAATACTTTTAGTAATGCATTTCTCACCACACATAGCCCATTTACATTCTGCATACTTGTCCACTTGGGCAACAAAAGCAGTTCTGGTCATGAACAATTGCCAATAGTCTCTTCTGCTCTTTGGGGTGCTGCTGCAGATCAGGCACTGCAAGAAGTCATTAGTCTTAGATTCTTTTAAAAACGTAAAGACACTTTGTGATACAGTTCCCTATGGCTTGCAAGGGAGCTAAGGTAGAGTGTATCTCTTTAACATAGTTTAACCACTCTTAATATCTGGAATGGAAAATGTGACTTAGGTACTGAGGTTTAAAAACAGCTATGATGTATGCAGCCAATTTCTAAACATGAATCTCATACGGTTTCTTAGAGCTTTTTATTATTCCTTTTTTTTTTTTTTTTTTTGCATGAGAATGTAGGGCTTGCAAGAGAGCTAAACGCAACAGACCGTTATGGCTCAGAGGTTTCCAATTTGCAACTAGAAATGGTTTACATTATAAGTACTAACAGCTCCAAAAGGTATTTTAAAAGGAGAGACTGGAGGAAAACTTTGCATTTCGTAAGTGCCTATATATAGAGTGGCAGGAAATAAATCTGATCTATGCAGTTAGAAGGAGTCTTACCAAAGTAAGTGATTAACATAAGTGGCTTCCTATGAGTTTAGGAAAACTACAAATATATTTACACACCTTATATCTACCCCAACGTGCACTGTCAGCCGTGTAGGGACAAGGCTCTCCTAGGTGCCTGCATACAGCCACCGAGCCTGAGACGCCCGCGGTGTAACTGCCCGCAAAGCTTCACCTCTACGAAGGTGTGGAGCAGGGAAGCAGCATCTGCCAGCCCCAGCTGAAGAGCTCAGGCCTAGGGAGGGTGGTTTGGACTCGAGTAACAATGGGCTTGTTTTAGAAACACGCCAGCCCGCTTATCGTGGGAGGTAAAAAGAAAGAAAAAAAAAAATAAATAAAGAAGTTCGACATGGCTCCGCATCTCTCCAATCTGCACCACTACAGGCCGGGCCTCCGCCCCGCCCCGCGGGCCAGCGTGACCCCCGCAGCCCCGGCGCCCGCCGTTCCGGGCTCCGTCCGGCTCCCCACGGAGAGGTGAGAGCTGGAGGGGAGGAGCGGGCAGAGCAGGAGCGGGCACCGGGGAAGGCACCGGCAGCGCCGGCCCAGAGGCTACCAGAAGGGGCAAGGGGGAGTCGGGCCGCGCTGCCCCTCCGGCCCTCGCACACCTGGAGCGGGGGCGGGCTCCCTCCGCACCCGCCAGAGAGACACCAGAACCCCCACCAAGACCCCCGCCTTGCGTGCCCTGCTCCCTCGCCTGGGCGTCCCGCGGCTCCCGGCCGTCCCAGCCTCCATCGAGGAGGGGAGCGCCGAGTTGGCGGAGAAAGCTCTCCCCGGGAGACAGCAGCCGTACCGCCGCCCGGGCAGCGTCCCGGGTGGGCAGCGGGGACCTGGTGCGAGGGGCGCAGCCTTACCCTCAGGCTCCATCTGCTCCCGCAGCCGCGCTCCGGCGCTCCTCGAACTGCTGCGCGTAGGGCCGGGCTGAGCGGTTACAAAGGCGGTCGCCGAGCGAGGGGGGTGGGTTTCCTCTCCCTCCCACTGCAGCTGCATCGCGCCATGAGGCGCCGCCAGCGGGACAAGGCGCCCCCAAAGGCAGCGGCGGCAGGAGCCGCTCCCGCCGCCACTCGGCCCGGGCCCGGTCCAGGTGGCCAGCGGGACACGCCTGGAGAGACCACGCCGGCTGTCGGAGCAGCAGGGGTCTGCCCCCGGCCCTGCGGCAGGCGACGAGAGCACCCGTCCGGCCTAGCACTTCGTGACGGCCGGGGGCGGGGTCCCGGCTCCAGGCCACGGTGGCGGGGAGGGGAAGACCCCCTCACTGCCGCCTTCCCGCCCCGCCGGCAAGCGGCATCCGCCGCTTCCGTACCCCCGGAGACAGCGCTGCGAGAGGCTCCCGCTGAGGCAAAAATGTTCCCGAGAAGCGCTGGCAGTGTCGCGGCCCGCTCCACTTGTGCAAGCCGGGTGGACTCTGCCGAAAGCCTGGCCGGGAGGAAGGGGCATGCAGCCCCCCTCAGGACACACACACCGCATAAACTTCCTCCTCTTCCTTTGGTCAAGAAGCAGAAGGTATCCGCAGGGCAAAGCCCCAAAACAGGTCAAAAGCAATAGAAGGGAGTCTTCGAAAACCTGTGGGTTCCCATAGCAGCTGTTGCCTTCAGAGCCCAAAGCTCCTCTGTGCAGCTGCTGGGGCGTGTGGCAAGGCCCAGCTGGGACTGCCAAGGATGGCTGTCCAGACCGGTGTCCTATCCTCTGTGTTCTGGCTGTCCAGAGCAGTGTCCTGTCCTTTGTGTCACAGAGCAGTTCATACATGATGACTGTCGTGTTTGGTCCACTCAGACAACGTATCTGCCTACCTCCCAGGAACACACCACAAGACACAGGGTCTTTCAAGTGTATTGAAAAGTCAAACCAGGAGGTGCCTCTTTGACCTCACTGCAAACAATTGCAGCTGAGCCGGAGTGGTGCTGTCCTTTGGGGACTGCAGAGGGTTCCTGGAGCTGGTGAAATGCTCCTGTGGCAGAAGGTGTGCTGCAGCCTGGGCGACCCCCTGCCTCTTCACTTGAGGTACACGTTTAAAAGGAGACCTTCCTGACAATTAAGATCTTGCTTAGTCATTGCAAGGAGTAAATAATACAGAGCTTAAAAGCATCTATCAAGCAAACTATCTGTGAAGCCATGTAAAATTGTCTTCACAAAGGTATTTAACCTTCCCGAGGAGGTGGGGGGATGAAATGCACCAGTAAATTCATAAGTTAACTATGTTGAGCACTAGGGTGTTTTTTTTTTATTGGAATCATAGACTTACCGAATTGGAAGGGACCTCAAGGATCATCCAGTTCCAACCCCCCCTGCCCCATTTTACACTAGATCAGGTTGCCCAGAGTCACATCCAGCCTGGCCTTAAAAACCTCCAGGCATGAGGCTTCTACCACCTCCCTGGACAACCTCTTCCAGTGTCTCACCACCCTCATGGGGAAAAACTTCCTAATATCTAACCTACCTCTCCCTTCCTCTAGCTTGGATCCATTCCCCCCAGTCTTATCACTCCCTGACACCCTAAAAAGTCCCTCTCCAGCTTTCTTGTAGCCTTCTTCAGATACTGGAAGGCCATAAGAAGGTCTCCTTGGAGCCTTCTCTTCTCCAAACTGAACAACTCCTACTCTCTCAGTCTGTCCTCATAGCAGAGCAGCTCCAGCCCTCTTGCTCATCCTCATGGCCCTTCTCTGGACACATTCCAGCACCTCCAGATCTTTCCTGTACTAGGGGTTCCAGAATTGAACACAGTGCTCCAGGTGGGGTATCAGCAGAGTCCCTGAGGGACTCCACTTGTCCCTGGCCTCCACTTGGCCATGGAGCCATTGACAGCCACTCTCTGCGTACAGCCATCAAGCCAGTTCTTTACCCACTGAATGGTCCAAACATCAAACCCAGACTGCACCAGCCTGGAGCCCAGGCTGTGCTGTGGGACAGTGCCAAAGGCTTTGCTCAGGTCCAGGTAAATGATGTCAGTTGCTCTCCCCTCATCTATTGATGTCGTGACCTTGTCACAGAAGGCCACCAGGTTTGTCAGGCAGGATTTGCACTTGGTGCAGCTGTGTTGGTTGTACCAAATCACCTCTTCATTATTCTTCTGCCTCAGCAGTGCCTCCAGGCACTAGATCATGTTGCCCAGAGCCCCATCAAGCCTGACTTTGAATGGCTCCAGGGATGAGACTTCCACCAATTCCCAGGGCAATCTGTTGCAGTGTTCCACCACCCTCATAGTAAAGAACTTTTTCCTAATGTTCTAAGTCTCCCCTGCTCTAGTTTTAAACATTGCCCCTTGTCCTGTCACTCCCATCCCTTGTCAAAAGTCCTTCCCCATTTTTTGTAGTCCCCTTCAGGTACTGGAAGGCTGCTCTAAGGTCTCCCTGGAGCCTTCTCATCTCCAGGTTGAACAGCCCCAACAACCTCAGCCTGTCCCCATAGGAGAGGTGCTCCAGCACTCTGATGATTTTTGTCACCCTCCCCTGTATCTGGACACAGCACTGAAAGTGAGGTCTCCCCAGAGCAGAGGGCAGGATCCCCTCTCTCCATCTCTGGCCACACTGCTTTGGATGCAGCCCAGGCTGCCCTTGGCCTTCTGTGCTGCCAGTGCCCATTGCTGGCTCCTTTCCAGCTTCTCATCCATCAGCACCATCAAATCCTCTTCTGCAGGGCTGCTCTCCATCACCTCCTCTCCCAGCCTGTACTGGTAATGAGGATTGTCCTAACCCAGGTGCAGAACCCTGCACTTGCTCTTGTTGAACCTCATGAGGTTCACCTGGGCCACCTCTCCAGCTTGTCCAGGTCCCTCTGGATGCCATCCTGTCCCTCTGGAGTATCAACAGCAGCACTCAGCTTGGTGTCATCTGCATTCTTGCTGATGGTGCCTCGATCCCCCTGTCTATAGCATTTATGAAAATGTTGAACAGCACAGGTCCCAGTACTGCCATGCCTGAGGGACACCACTGTCACTGCTCTCCATCTGGACATCGAACCACTACCTTCTGAATGCCACCATCCAGCCAATTCCTTATCCACTGAACAGTCCACCCATGAAATCCAACTCTCTACTCAGAGAGAAGGATATTGTGGGGGACTGCGTCAGAGGCCTTGCAGAAGTCCAGACAGGTGACACCTGTTGGTCTTCCCTTGTCCACTGATGTAGTCACCCCACGGTAGGAAGCCCCTGGATTGCACAGGCAGGGCCTGCCCCTGCTGAAGCCATGCTGACTGTCTCCTGTCACCTCCCTGTCCTCCATGGGCCTTAGCAGAGCTTCCAGGAGGATCTGCTCCATGATCTTCCCAGGCACAGAGTTGAGGCTGACAGGTTGGTAGCTCCCAGGATCCTCCTTTCTACCTTTCTTAATGATGGGTGGGGTGTGTCCCTTCAGTCTCCAGAGGCTTCACCTGACTGCCAGGACTGTTCAGATACCATGGAGAGGAGCTTGGCAACTCCCATCAGCCAATTCCCTTGGGACTCTGGGATGCATCTCATCAGATTTATGTGTGTTCTGGTTCCTCACATGGTCATGAACCTTACAGTGGGATGGACTTTGTCCTCTGGTTCCCATCTTGTGGTCCTTAAACTTGGGAGGTGTGAGGAGAGAGGTTGCCAGTGAAGTCTGAGGGGGAAAAAAGTTTTCCTCATTTATTGTACCCAGCTCGCCATTCTTGCTCTTCATGTGGGGGTGGGGGAGTGGTGTGTGTCTTTAACCTACCTTTGCTGGTTGCTGTACCTGTAGAACCCTCCTTGATATTCTTTGCATCCCTTCCCAAGCTCAGCTCCAGCCGTGCTCTGGCCTTCCTGACCTCATCCCTGCGCAACTGGGCAGCATCTCCATGCTCTTCCCAGGATACCTGCCCCTGCTTCCACTGCCTGTGCAGCTCCTTCTTCCTAGTTTGAGCAGCAGGTCTCAACTGAGCCATGCTGCCCTCTTCCCATCCTTGCTTGATTTCTTACACCTGGGGACCAAGAGCTCTTGTGCCCTGTGGAAAGCATCCTTAAAGATCTGCCAGCTGTGTTCAGTTTCCCAGGGTGTCCTACTGACTTAACTCCCTGAAGAGCTGGAAGTTTGCTTTTCTGAAACTCAGGGTCCTGACTCACATCCCTTAGGACTGAGAGCTCCATCAGTGTGTGACCACTGCAGCCCAGGCTGCCTCTAATCTTGACATCCCTGATGAGCTCACCTGTACTGGTAACCATCAGATCTAGTATCACATCCCCTCAGGTAGGGCTGTCTATTGCCTGGCTTAAGAAGTTATCCTGGATGGCTTACAGCTCACAGTGCTACTTTTCCACTGAGGGTGACTGAAGTCCCGCAGCAGGACAAAAGCCTGTGAGCATGATGCCTCCTCTAGCCTGAGTAAGAAGGCTTCACCAGCGTGCTCCTCTTGAGCAGGTGGCCTGTAGTAGACACCAGCCCCAAGGTTCCCCTTGTGGCCTTGGTCTCTAATTCCTACCCACAGGCCTTTGACTTGCTCTTGGCTGTTCTTTAGGGACATCTCTTCACGTTCAATCCCTTTCTTAACATAGAGGGCAACCGCTGCACTCCTCCTTCCCCTCCTGTCCCCTCTGAACAGCTTGTAGCCATTGATAGCCACACTCTGGTCATAGGATTCGTCCCACCAGGTTTCAATAATGGCCACTACCTTGTAGCCTTCCAGCAGCAAGGTAGCTTCTAGCCCCTGTTTGTTGCCCATGCTGTGTGCAGTCCTGTAGAGCCTTCAGCTGGGCCCTTACAGAACCCCCCTGAATTCCCTTGAGGTGTTTCCCTGATGTTTCCCTGTTGGCTGCTGCTAGCTCTGGAGCCCCTGGCTCATCTCCATGAGACTTTAGGCATGCTACTGTGTTCCTGGCATGCCTCAGGACAACAGGCTGAGGGCCCTTACTAGCACTCTGTCCCTCTAACCCTGGTGTGCCATCCCACACCTTGTCACATAAAAGACTGATGATATTATTCCTCTTCAAACCTAGTTTAAAGCCCTGTTGATCAGTCCCACAATGTCCTGAGAAAACACCCACTTCCCACTTTGAGAAGGCTGTCTTCCATTAGATGTCAGCAAGCCTGGTGGCCTGCAGGCTATCCTGTTATCAAAAAAACTCCAAGCTCTGTCAGTGCCTGCAGCCACAGAGCCATATGGTAACAGACTGGATTTACCAGTAATGACCAGCCTGGATTTCCGGATGCTGCTTTCCAAATCTGCCCCTCAAATCACAGATTGGCCAATTTTACCACTGCAGAGGTTAAGGCTCCCCACCTTCGTTACTGTACCACATGGTTACGGCTGCCTGGAGTTAGTCCTGTCCTTGAGGACAGTGAGGCAGATCATCTCTAAATAACTCACCAGGGCACATCTGAGCTTATCAACCACTGCTGGGCAGTTGCCAGATGCAGCAGGTGTTCAGCAGCAGAAACAAACTTTACAGCTGAAAATTACTCAGGTTCTTCCCTCTCAAGAGAGCTGAGACAAACAACTGTTTAAGCATTTAAGCATGTTTAACGTAGCACCAGAACACCAAAGAACCAGGATGGTTTTCTTTACTGGCTGATTCTTTCCCTCACCCAGCCAACATTTTGGTTTCCTTTGTTGCCTTTTTTTTTTCTGGAGACTTGTAGCATTTTTCATTGTAGGTGCTCTCAACTCCTAACGCTGGGTCGTTTGCAGTATTTAATTTGTATCTCTTGACAAGAACCAGTTGAGTAATTCTGGAGGGAGTTTACAGTTTAAGCAAACATTCAATCCCAGCCGTTTCTTTTGGCTAGCTAAGGCTGTAACAAAAGGCTGATGTAAATTTCTTCACATCTAAGCACAAGCCAGCTTTTCAGCCCAGGTAAGCCATTTGGAGTTGGAGTTTCAGTGGATAAGCAATAAAGAGAAGAAAAGTTCTGTTTTGCAGTTCTGCTGGCGATTTTAAGGAATAAAAGCTCCTGAGAAGGTAGGTTGACACTGGCAGCAAAAAAAGCAGGAGTTCAGATTTGGGTTTAGAACAGTAAGGTGCTTGCTGGGACACTTCCTCTGAATGTTATAACTTTCACCCTTCCTCAAATGAAGATGCATCCCCAGCCCTTTAAAAGCATGAGGAACAAAACCTGGGATTGTGCTTTGCAGCATTGTTTAAGACTCCTGAGTAAAAGCACAGGACTCGACCTTTTATTGAGCTGCAGGCTGTAAATCCATTTCCAGCTCTGCCAGACCCTTCACTCCTAACCTATCTCAAGGCACCCACGCTGTTTCCCTTCAGTGTCTTATGAAGGAAGTCATAACAGGAACAAGTTCTTCTTGTCCACACTGCTGTCACTACTGCTGCTCTCAGGCTTAACTGCAAAGTCAAAGCTTCTATTGAGTAGATTAGAAACTCATTGGCAGTCCTCTGCCTTGAACTGCATCTTGTCAGCACCTCAAGGTCTCAGGTTCTATTAAAACTTCTTTGCAAATGCAAAGTGCACTTTGCCCTCAGTAGGATACACTCCTTTCCTTTAAGCTTTGAAGCACCACGCAATAGACATTGAATGTGGTCTTTATTCTGGGCTACTTTTTGTTATTTTCAAACCCTTGCTGTCTAAGGCACTTGCATCCAAGGGTAAAAGAAAAGGGTTGATAAATGCAGCAGTTAAAGTTCAGACAAGCACTCATTTGTTCTCCTCCCCCAAAGAAACAAGTTGCCTGTCATCTCGCATTAAAATTCCTGTACAGGAAGAGCTGTCAACAGAAATGAATTCTCCCTCTTGCTAGGCTCTGCATTTAAATAAGGATTAGCACTGCATGTCCAGGAAAAGTAAACCTAAAGAAGGTAAAAATAACTTATAGATTTAATGAGACATTGGAGACCAAGAAGCTAAGGCTTTGCAGAGGCACAGGTTTTGTCTGCCATGCTCTTCATGTGAAGGACGCATGTTGTGTTCTCTTCCGGATGATGTAACCCTCGGGGTGGCCCTCATCTGCTTTTGCCATCATATGACACTCTGCTGGACATACAAAGTTCCTTTGTGCACAGGGGCCTTATTTACAACTCTCAGAGTCTTGATCAGAGCTTTTTTTTCCCCTTTCTGAAGAGCAAAGGAAAAGATTTGAAGATATTGTACCATGCCTTTTGAGTATTGGTACAATCTCCTTTTTGTGACTTTGAAACTGACCCTCTCCCATTGCAGAGAAAGAAGTGCTGCTTTTTTTCTCACTCACCAGGACATTAAACCAGCCACTGCAATACAAAATCTAACCCAGTGCTGCTTTATTTCTCACTCACTGGGCATTAAACCAGCCACTGCAACACAAAATTGAACATTTAAGGCAGCACTGAAACTGATTCTGTTGCTTTTGTTTTAAATTTGCAAAATGATTCATCAAAGAAAGCTTTGAAGGGCAAATATTTTTATGCAAACCCTACTGGAGTAGGGTTTTTTTTGTCTGATTGTTTTTTAATAGCACTTTAGGTAAAATGCAAATTTATACCATATTCATCAACACCACTTACCAGAGCAGCCAGGAATCCAGAGGTAAAAAAAACACAGAGCAACAGAGCCAAGGAGCTGCACTTAGAAGTAAAGTAGCCCCCATTCAGGACACAAGTCCTGCTGCAGCCTTTATGCTCTGGCACTAGAATTTTATAGCAGAGCGGAATAGTTGCATTTCATCCCCACTTCATAAAGAAGTTGGATGAAAATATTTACCTGGGGCTGTGTTCTGGATCACTGTTAATTCTGAACACTGAGGCACTTCAAATCCTGGCATTCTCTATCACCAGCTTAAGGGATTTTTCAGATAAATGGATTCAGACCTCAAGGTAAAATACATCCAAGTTGTTCCCTCGACTCTCTGAAAGCAGAGTAGGTTCACGCCACAGATAATGAGCTATCAGTGTCACCTTCCAGAGCCTGATCTTCACAACTCAGCATGTTCTTGTTGGAGTCCTCAGGGAGGGCAGCAGAGCCATTCTTCGTCTTTTAAATGCTGGGTGGGGGAAAACGATCATCCTGTTGCACTTATTTGATACAAATAACAAGAAGCTATAGGAGCTTTCTTCTGTGTCGCTAGTGTAAAATGAGGGTAGAACTTGAGATCACTAGTGGACTCCTAATATCCTGCCATTTAAGGTGTGACTACCCACCTGTGAAAACCAGGAGCTGTTACTGACCTCTTTAACTAAAAGCCAACCTGGGTGGCAGCCAGCAGACTCTTGACCTCTTCAGAGGGTCTCTGCTAGCTGCAACCAGAAAACCAAGGCTGAACTCACAGCAGAGCAGAGCAGTGTTACAGAAACCTCTCTGCTCTGTCTGTGGGTTTGCATTTTTATTTTTAGCTTACTGAAAGCTGTAGGTCTGTCAGTGTGCAGTCATCTGTAGAACTGGGCATGAACTAAGTGGCCCAAAAGGATCTTTCAGCTCCCATGTTTGGAATTCATTTTGTATCGTCTTATAAAAGGAATGAGGAGTTATAGCTTGTCACCACTCAGTGAAGCCACTCCAAACAAGACTGACTTTCACACTACCCTCACAAACAGGATGTGCTTTATGAGTGGAGTCATCTAACACGGCATCAAAGGTGGTATTTTTCAAAAGCAATGTTGTCCAGGTACATAAACTCCATCACGCACAAGAAAAAGGACAGAGGTACCTAAATGCTCTTAGCCTTGACCAGGAGTTATGTTCAGCATTTTCAGAAATAATTTCCATATTTAAATAATATACAGGACATTGTAGGTTGTGCCCCAAAGTCTTCAGTAACCTAAAATCAGCCCAAGAGAGATTCCGTCAGCTTGTTCCTTTGATTTGAGACATACTGAAGCTGGAATCTCTGTCAAACAGGAGAGGGAAATGCCGGTTTTCTGGGCTCCATTACATCAGAAATTTACTCCAGCTTTAGCCTGAAAGAGGCAGAGATGCTGACATGCCACAATGGTCAGACAGACAGTAAGGTTTAAGCTTTTAAACTGGAAGAAACTGCACAGGAATTGAATAAGAATTACAGCACTTCTGTCTGCCTTGTTCAGAAACAAACACTGAGTCTGAATTTAGACAAAGGCATTCTCATCTCTTTCTTTTTATGTTACTTCACATCAATGACAGCATTATTCTGTCACCCCACAAATCAATAGAAGCCAAAGCATTCTGTAGAACTTCATACTCAGAAAAAAGCAGTCACCAAAATGGTTAGTACAGTATTTATGCAATCTCCTACTAAATCATCCAGAATACAAAGTCATATCCTTTAAAAAGAGATTCTCCTTGAACCTTCATGGAACTACTGAACGGTTCTCATGCAGCAAGATTTTTGAATGATCACTTATATGATGTTCATCCCAACCCCTGTCCATGGCTCTTTTTCACAGACCAGGTCTGCTTGTTGTCAGGATCTTGATGAATGAAGCAGTATCCAGAATTATCCACTGCTTGCTCTTACAGCCACGTCTTTCTACAGTGACAATTTCAGTTCCGTCCAGCCCATGATTTGGCTAAGCTAAGTCACAAAGCGAAGGAGGAGAGAATGGTCTGTGCACAGCTCCTCCCTGCAGTGATGTGCCCATTTTCTGTCACAGCCAACAACTTGTCCCCAGGAAAGTAAACCTGAGCTGATAAAGCCCAGGCACCTTGCATGTCCTGTCTTCAGGGAGTCTGAATTTATTGGGTAGGCTGAATCAGCAGGAGCAGCTCATGGGACCTCTTCAAAAACACTTTAAAATCTCATCCAATTTGTATGCTTGTATAAAGCCTCAGCTTTCTTGGGCATCAGAAACTGTGAGCAGCTTTTTAGCCAAAGGACCTTTGCTTCTAAACCTTTATCTACTGGATAATACAGTAGATGGAATTTTTACCTTGTCTGTACATTTGGAATGTGCTCACCAGACAAGAGATGTTAGTCTACCTGGCTTTCTTTAACCGTGTATTGTCTTAGCTGGCACTGTAGTGAGAAAAGGCAGGCTTTAAGCAGCATGGTGTTCACTAGGGATTCAGGAGGCTTAAATATACCAAATATTCTAAAACCTGACTTTGTGAGAGAAAAATACAACCGAAAATGAACTACAGACCCAAGAGTGGAGTTTCCAGTGGAGTTTATTTAAATCCCAGAGAGAAATCAAGTATTTCCTGGAGTGCTATTTGCTCTGATTAAATTAATAGAATTATTTGCTGCTTTGGATGTAGCAGGTCCATCTCCTGCTGAGAAATGACACCAATTTTAGCAGGTGTGCCACTGGAATGAATTACTGCCATTTCTACATTAGAACTAGGCAGCAAAACTTCATAAACCAATGAAACCAGGCTTTTCACTTTGATACTGAGACTTCAGTCACCTAGACCTCAGTTTGCTCAACTTTCATTTCCTTCCCTCTATTATTAATGAGTAACCTATCTCGGACCTTTTTCTGTAAGTGTCCAGAAAGAACCCAAACGTATTTGTGTGTGAAGCCTTTCTGCGAAAGAGACTGTGACTACTGAACCATGGAACAAGGAAAAGATGGCAGTGTCACTGCAAGACATTACATTTGGGTCTCCTCTGTGTATTTAAGCAAATCCCCTTGAAATATTCCTGGGCCACACTAGGGAAAGGGAAAAAAAAAAAAAAAAAAGCTTAGGAGGAGTATTGGAAATGGCATCTTCTTCAAAGACAAAGACAAGAAGCAGCAGAGAGGCTTTCTTTTCTCTTTTATTGACACAGCCAATGTGACTACCCTTACACAGGCAGATTGCTTCCCTTAGAGTAAGCAGTTTGTTAATGTGGAAGCAAGGTTTTGCTCTCTACACCTCCTAAGGTTATCCAATTAACACAAAGTTACACTTGTAAGAAGTTTCCACACTTTGTCTTTAACATTTTGTCCTCCCAGGTCCACGTCAAGGTTACTTGGCAAGAATACATGCCCAGGACGTTCAGTGGAGACCAATCCACCACTAAAGGTAAAGCACATAGAACAGAGTACAGTACTTGGACAGGATTTCAAATAAATACCCACGGACAAATGCAGTCATTTTAAATGCAACAATATTTCTTATGAATCAATACTGTAACAAGATGGACATACAAGTCCCCACATCTAGGATAATAGTGCTTTGTTTCCAGCAAACAGAAATCTTTTCCCCACTATCAATGTAATTTCAATTTGTACTTTTTTGAGCAGTGGGTAGGCTCCCCCCCAACAAGCACCAATTTAATTATTCACCTGAGCCTCCGCAAGCAGTACAGGGATGGGCACAGCTTGCTGAGGCACTTCTCCATTTCTGTTTCCTGAAAATACAATGATTAGATACAACATGCAGGAGAGGACACCAGCGTTCTGCTCTCCACAGCTGCAGACAATACTATGGTTAACTGCACTCACCAGCACACGAAGCTACCATGACAGCCACTGCTTGATGCACTCTGTGCTCTTACCACCAAGGTGCTCAGACTCCTTGCTCACTTGTTCAGTACAAGTCCATTTGGGTCCCAAAGTGGATTTGTGTTTGTGTTTCTTTTCCTTTATAGCCCTGAATTTGCACGGATATGCATGATGAAATATCATTGACTAACAGAATTGTTTACAATCCCTTGACTCTAGAGATTCTAGAGTAAGACTACTCATTAACAATGTGTGAAAGGGGAGTTCGCTTTGCGCTTATTGCTCCAGGTCATCCTCTGCTGCCAAACAGCCATTCCCTTGCTCCTAAGTTACAGGACTCAGCCAAAGCTACTCTGAGAGCCTCCCTTCACATGATTCAAGGCACTACTGGCAATGACGAGTGACAGAAAGGCGCTGACACCTAACACCCTATTGTCCACAGCTTTAGGAGTTTGCTTTCTAAATGTACCAGAATTTGGCACAATAAAATGAAACAGTAACAAAACAATTCCAATTTGGAATTTAACTGGTATAGTTGTAGAAAATTCTGTTAATCAATAATACTTCAACTTCCTAGAACCCAGGAATTCTGCAATTGATAGGTAATACTACTTATTTAATATTTTTCAAGTGCCTATTACTGTTTTAACCAGAGCAAAGTCAAGTTTTCTTCTTGTTACATTTAACTATTCCTAAGAATAATAATACAATATGAAAAAAACCCCAGAATTGGAATACCCTGGATTTCTTAATGAACATGGCAGGTAAAAAAAACCCCAACAACAAAATAATCAGTATTTTAAACATATAAATCTTAACATTTTATAATAATAAAAAAGCTGCTGAAGCACAGCACACAGTTTAGCAGAGCTCCTGGTTTTTGTTGAATTTTTTTTCTAAACTAAATCTAGAGGCCCCACCATCCCCCCAATCTCTGCCACATGCTGATGTAGAGTTCAAAAATCACGAGCCCAAATTGGAGACTGTGAGCACAGACCAACACATTCATATAAACTCTTCTACTTTGGGAATTAAAGAAGCTAAAGAAAATATCAAAATATCCAAAGTGCACAGGTTTAACAATCAGATATAAAAAAGGAGCACCTGCATGGACAGCGGAAATTCCCCTCCCAATGGTTCTAGCAGGTCACATACTACTGTGGTGATCTTTACACTTGAAGTAGGTTTCTTCAGCACTTGTAAGTTTTCTTACTGCAGCAGCACTGATAGGTAAAGCTTGTTTGTTTTATAGCTTCAGACATAAAAGGACAGTTTCAGGTGGTACAGAGGAAAAGTTAGGATCAGGGCAGTGGTTTCCATTCCTTGTGCAATGGTCTACCACTTTGAACTGCCATGAAAGAGGCTAAGCAATGCTGTTGCACTGTTGGAAGGGCCTTCTCCAGGGACTACTCTACAGCTGAAAAATGGAAAAATAAAATGGCATTAGAGAAAAAAAAAAAATCAGTGTTTATTTCTCGATGAAACAACCAAAACCAAGGTGCTGCAGAAGCAGGTTAGTTGGTGGAGGGTGTCTGTTAGCTTGTTGGGGTAGAAGCAGCCTTGCAGCTCGCAGATGCTTTCCAAGCTGATGGAGCAGCGCTTTGTGGGTTTAGCCTGGGAGCAAGTGCTTTGCAGGAAGAAGGTTTCTTACAAGTACTGAATAAAGCTTTGCTGTTCAAGCACAAGTTAACAGCAATGAATGTGCAAGAAACATTTTCAGTGAAGCTTTAGGTTCTCCAGAAACATGCAGGTCAGTGTATCATGCAAGCCAATGCACAGAACACCATTCAGAAGAGCCTGCTTGCAGAGGTAGGTGCTGGCTTAAGGAGTTTCCCATGCTTTATCCCAACCCACTGAAAGTGATACAAAAGACTTACAGCCAATATACCTTTTGAGATATTGTTAACCAAGAATTACAAGACTTAATCTGAAAGATTACCTAAAGATACAAACAGCAGATCCAGTCACCTTGCCACCATTCCTCGTTTCTTTATACAACAGGTGCTACACAAAATTAAACCATACCCTTGGCAAGCTCAAACAGCAGTCACATTGGCTCTTATGTTGTGCAGAGATTCACAGCAATGAATGGATATCGAAATGAATACTAAAACTATTTGACTAATAGCAAAACTGCTCCTGCTTGGAAGTGAATGCATGATCCAAGACTGATAGTGCTAGTCTCTGTCTGCTAACATTGGGAGCTTTAGAGAAAGTTCCAGTTAATCTGAAAAAAAAAAAAACCCCGAACCTAAAAACTATTCAAAAATACTGTCATGAAAGACATGGGAGCAGTGGAAACTGCATTAAAGCTCCCTGGCATTGTGGAAGCAAAATTGTAACTGTTTCTATTGGAGCAGAGAAAGTCAGCACTCTATGCCTGTTTTTACAAATTATCTTTAAATTACACTTAATGCAGGAATGAGAAGAATAAAGGCTTTTGGAGAGATTGTGCAGCAAAGAAAAACAGGACTGACAATTGTTAAAAGAATTCTAAAACACCCAGCCTGCTGTTTAGCAATATTAAAGCTCAAATTCAGGAGAATTCAGTAACTATAGATGCACAGGGGCTAGTTTCTAAAGCCAGAATTACTCTTTGTTTAAACTTCTCAAGCAGTGATGTTTGAGCAACACAGACTGAAATCACTTTGGGGTTTTTCCCTCCTCTCAATACTGGTAAATTCAATTCTGGCTCTGGACTGTGGCATTCTGCTGTTTCCCAGATTTCTAGCAAGGTTTCTACAATTCCATTTGTTTAACAACTCATCATACTCATTTAGAAGCCTTCCCCTCCCACCCTCTGGGAAGCCAAAATCTCAGGTTTCCTCCTGTGGATACTGTGGCATCTCCTGGCTGCTTATAGGCAGAGCAGGCTGCCCAGCAAGCAAGCCACTGGTCAGCTACAGGAATGGTGGTGAGATGAGGCAGTGGCCCAGCAGAACGTAGAATGACTCCAGAGCACAGCACTGCTGAGCGCACAGCTGTGCCGGCTTGCACTGCTCTTAGCAATACCAGAGGCATACAAAATTATCTGAAAGAGTACAAAACAAAGGGGGCTTTACATGCAAATGAAGTCTGAGGCTAGGCACTTTAAAACTCTGGGTTCAAGAAGTGTGCCTTCATGTGCTCCACACAGTCTCTACCAGTTTAGAAGCAATGTTTCCCATCTCTCTCTCTCTCATTAGGCACCGATTATGAAGTACACTTTTATATTATCAAACAGTGTAATGAAGTGGCTAAAAAGGCCCCTCACAAGTTCATCAGTAGGCAAAGGTTTGTTTTAAAGACTAACTTACAAACTAAGTTACTTCATAAATAATGATTAGCAGGATGATCTCATTCAATTTCCTGTGCCTATAATGTGGAACATGTGCTTGCATGAGGAATGCAACAGCTTTTATGTCTTTAAAAACAAGAGATCAGAGCTTTGCAATACTCTATCCTATTTAGATTCATACTGAAAGCTGAGGAAAACTAGTTTGTGACTGACAATCCTAGACCAAAGTCACATTAATTCTACGCAGGTATGTCATGTGGCTACAGCAATACATAAAACAGATTCTTTCCAAAGTGTTCTGCTTGCCAGGAGCAACATGAGCCCATCAAGATCCTTTCAGGACATGACACTTTTCCATAGCACAGCTTCTCAAAGTGGAACTGTATCAGGTGGGATCCAAATTCTTGGAATTTTACGTTTTCTATCAAATGGGGTAAGTATTGCATATCTTTTTATACAAATGTGCAAGTTTCTTCTGGTTACCCCTCTGAAGAGACGGAAGCAGTCTAAATAATGTACCCTTCCCACGTGTTTTTTTCTAGCTTTTATAACCTATAAAAGCTTCAAGGCCTTGGTCAGTGGTGATAGGACAGCAAATAGGACAGTATCTGCCACAAGAGGCAAATTCAGTCATCTTCCTATTTCAAAATGCTCTGCATTTTCGAGACATACCTCTAATTTTAATGTTTGCTTTTCACCACTTCTCAAGCCACAATCAGAAGGAAAGTTTTCTGTTTGTCTCTGCCTGTAAAAGCCTTTATTGAAGTGTGCTGCAACCCCGGAGAAAGGATCCTGCTGGTGCTGTACGAAATACAATTAGCAGCACTGGGTATCCTCTGCTGGGTGTGCTGCTTCAACAGCACGGTGTGCACTTACCATCAACAGCAAAACCCAGACACGGTAACTGTGGAAAGAGCTAATTACTCTCCACCATGAACTTGTTAATAGCACCCCCGTGCTCATGAATTACAGTTAAGACCACCAGAATACAATTTGTATTACCTGGCTCAACGATGTACTAGAATGAGAGAACTCACTGCTACGCTAGGTAGCGGGGATTTACGCTGACATGACAGCATCAAACAAGAGGCAGGATATGATTTTCCTGCACCCCTGTCCTAATCACAATAGATTTTGTATTTCTCACCACAAAACACCTGGTTGTTGAGGACAGACCCTTCAGACCTGTCTCCACAGGACCGAATGTGACTTACACCAGGATTTGGGCCCTTGGCTTTGGAAGCAGACTTTGTGCGCACCCTTTTGGACTGCTCGTGGTCCAGCTCCAAGTGCTCCAGGCGCTGGGTCAGTGCCAGCTTCTGCTGGATAGCCATCCGGAGCAAGGAGTTCAGAGTCTTCTTCTCATCCTCAGCCGCTGCGAGCTGCCGCTGCATTTCATCCAGCTGTGTGACGTACTCATCGCATCTGCAAGGGAACAGAGCAGCCTTGAGCCAACTAACAGGGATCCCTCCTGCCCGCCCTGCTCCACTGAGAGCTTTGCAGTTGCTTGCTTGCAGGCTCTTGTAAATAAGAACTTCAACCACACCTGCAGAAAATCACAATTGCTTCCCACTTGGAGTTCTTGCAGACCCACCCTCAGCACTTGCATTCATGCCTCTCAAGAGGTAGTGTGATTAAGAGCATCCTTAGATGATGGAAGCCTAGAGCCTGGTATCAAAGTGCCCACATCTAAAGACCAAGCGAGGTGTCTGTCCATAGCCAGCAGGCACAATGCAGGCAAATTACTTTTGTCTCTACTTAACTGAGACCACCGAAGTTCTAAGCTTTAGCTCAAAAGTGAGTCTGAGGAGAGCAGCAGAGGTGCTGTACAATGCCCATTACTAAAATGGCTACTAAGAGCACCTAAAGTTTGTTACTTTACACAGGGAATCCAAACGTGACATTTCCAGTGGTGCTTCAACACCTCTGTTCAAACCAACCATCTTTCATAATTCTACTTCAGCCTGCTCAGATTCTTGATGTAAAAACTCTGTAAATAGTATTTTATTACCATTTTATCTGGAGCCTCTGACTGTTTTCACCATCAAAATTAATTTAAAAACAATTAAAGGACTGAGAAGATAGAAGCTGTACAAATGCCTGCAAGCTCTTTCATCTAGAACAATTTTTCCTGAGCTTGGAAGCTGCTTGACTTGCACAGAGTATCATGAAAAACTGACAAAAACAATGCATTTGTATGTAGATGCACATTGACTGCACATAAAAGACCAATTATGTGCAGAAAAATAAGCAGTCATAGGTACCAGCTGGAACTTACAACCTGTGAAATCTGTAAAGCATCTGTAAAATGCAACTGCTTCGTAAGAGCAAAAATACCAGCAGAAGATTATGTTCCTTTTAACATCCCCATATAAAAGCCTCTGACTTTAAGGGATAGTCATCATTATTATACAAAATAAAACAGACTAGAGGGAAAAAAACATAAACCAAAACACAACAAAAAATGACTCAGCACAAACCAAAACTGCCTTCACCTGCAGATTTATCATCTGTGCTTACACTCTCGAGGTTCTGACTTCAAACAGCAGGACCACACCTGTGTTCATAGAATCACAGAATACATCCAGTTGGAAAAGACCTCCAAGCTCATCCAGTCCAACCTTTGACCCAGCATTGAAGGGTCAACACTAAACCATGTCCCTAAGCACAATGTCCACAGCTACTTGAACACCTCCAAGGATGGTGACTCCAGCACTGCCCTGGGCAGATCATTCCAGGTTTGACAACCCCATCTGTAAAGAAAAATTTCCCAGCATCCAGCCTGAACCTCCCCTGGTGCAGCCTCAAACCATCTCCTGCAGTCCTATTGCTTACCACCAAGGAGAAGGGCAGAGAACTGAACACATCACTCGAGGTGTGGCCTCCCCAGTGCTGAGCACAGGGGGATGGTCACCTCCTGTCCCTGCTGCCCACCCTGCTTCTGATCCAAGCCAGGATGTCTTTGGCTTTCCTGGCCCCCTGGGCACTGCTGGCTCATGATCAGTGACTGCCAACCAACACCCCCAGGTCCCTCTCCAAGCTGCAGCTTTCCAGCCACACATCCCCAGGTCTGTAGCTCACCATGGGGTTGTTGTGACCCAGGTTCAGGACCTGGCACTTGGCCTTGTTGAACTTCATCAAATGAGCCTTGGCCCATGGGTCTGACCTGTCCAAGTCCGTCTGTAAAGCTTCTGTAGCCTCTAGCAGATGGACAAAGCCACCCAGCTTGGTGTCAGCTGCAAACTTACTGAGGGTGCCTCAATGCCCTCACCCAGATCACTGATACAGACTGAGGACAGGCCCGGTACCGAACCCTGGGGGACACCACTGGTGACTGGGCACCAGCCAGACTTATCTCCACTCCCCACCACTCTTTGGGCCCAGCCATCAGCCAGTTTTTATCCAGTGCAGAGGGCACTGATTCAAGCCATCCATTCCTAATGGTAATTGCTTGGGAAGAGTAATGCATATGGAGATTAAACAATGACCCAGAAATACTCACAGAAAACCTGCAAGAACTCTAACTGCAGTGCTTAATGTACCAGAAGGCTTTGAGTTTAGGGCCACCATGGCAGTGGGAATTTGTCCTCTCAAATAACTTGACTTCTTCATTCTCTCTCAGACTGTGAAGCATAGCAGAAAAACAGCATCTGAAGGGTTTCTCTTTCTAAAAACAAACCCAGGAACCTTAAACTTGCTAAGAAACCGAGCACCTACCCTTTTCACAGCTAGATGAACCTTACACAGCAAAACCCATGCACCTTTGGCTGAGTGGAAGCAGAGTAAGGGCCATTTACTATCAGTGCTAGAGAGGAATAGAACACACCTTGTGGGCCTTACAGTCCTTCCCTCTTACAAAATGTGGGAACAGCTCAAAAATGAAGGCATGGCTAGAGAAATGAACAGCTCACAGCATCTCTACTAACCCTGTGCCCTGTTGCTTGAGACCCTCCCAGATGTATTTTGTTTACTTGAGGGTGGGTACAAGGCACAGACTGAAGATTACTGGGAGGCCTGCAGACTATGAGGTTTCCTTCCAGTTTTCAAACACACTCGTGGCATTTGAGATGAGAATTGCATGTCTGGATATAATCACAAGATACCTCTCTTCTTTCTTCTCTACCCACACCTCAAACCTGATTCCTTCAAAGTTGCATTACTGCAAATCAGAATGCCCAGAGTGTTACCAGTTCCTTCAGGACTGTAATGCAATTGCTTCACCAAAACATGATCTGGCACTGGACTGACCTGTCCCCATCACCCTTGTTTCATTCTCAGTATTGCCTCACAAGGTGAAATTACAGAGAGGCTTTTCTCTCCTTTCCTAGCTCCCTTCCTGAGAGCCAAGAACAGTACGGTACAGGAACTTAGCTTAGCCCTGAAATGTTCAGCTCAGTGAAGCAGTGTCGAGACGTCTGCAGTCTGTCCACTCACTTTATTTGCACCAGGGAGGTGCTAGGACAGTGGCTCTTAGGGTGGAAGCATTTAGCTTATTTTGGTGGTAGAAGAGATATAACAAAGCCACTATCCAGGCTGAGGACCTGGAGAAAATGGAGCCCTATTACCAGAAAGATCTGGAGGTGCTGGAATGTGTCCAGGGAAGGGACATGAGGATGAACAGAGGGCTGGAGCTGCTCTGCTATGAGGACAGACTGAGAGAGTTGGGGTTATTCAGTCTGGAGAAGAGAAGGCTCCAAGGAGACCTTCTTGTGGCCCTTCCAGTATCTGAAGGGGACTACAAGAAAGCTGGGGAGGGACTTTTTAGGGTGTCAGGTAGTGATAGGACTGGGAGGAATGGATCCAAGCTAGATGAGGGGAAATTCAGATTAGACATTAGGAAGAAGTTCTTCCCTATGAGGGCAGTGAGACACTGGAACAGGTTTCCCAGGGAGGTGGTGGAAGCTTCATCCCAGGCTGCATGGGGCTCTGATCTAGTGGAAAGTGCCCCTGCCCATGGCAGTGGGGTTAGAACTGGATGATCCTTGAGGTCCCTTCCAAGCCTGACAATTCTGTAATCAAAGAACCCGAAGCAAGACTGGAAGACTTCTTCAGCCACTCCATTTAGAAACAGATAACCATGGCAGTAAAATAGAGCAGGGCCTTTCCACAAAGACTTGCTAATGTCCTATTCTCTAAACATTTCTGCTGTTACTCAAATGCCTCCTGATCAAACTCAGACAGTGGTGCCGAACTGGATAGCAGACTGGGAACAGGGCAAACGCTTGTCAGAGCCTAGAAGGCCTTCAGGTCACCTGCATGTGAGCCAAGCTAGAACTAAAGTCCTGATTTTGTCATGGAAGTCGCTATCTCATCAAACTTTGTTAGCACAAGGTTTAACACACCAAATGCCTGTCTACAGAAATTACAAACACTGACTCTTTCAAATACCTAAGTTGTTATTTTCCCCTCATAAAACTACACAGGGAGCTTTTCCCTCCCCTCCAACAGAAGTGGTACCAGTAGCACGCATGGAGCTGCAGTTTTTAGTGTACCTCTCCTACATAGGAGAGGACTGGGAAGAGGCAGGAGTGTTAACTGAGACTACTCGCAGCCATGCATCCTGAACCTGTTTTCCTGATCCAATAAAATTAATTCCTGATTCCAGTAAAATGAAACTATATAGCCGCAAACACAACCTTCTCCTGGAGCAAGCATGGCTGTCCAGGCTCAGAGGAACACTACAATGCAAACTAGAGCAATGGTTCACTTGAACAGAAAAAGTGAGGGATGAAGCGTTTCCTAGAAGTGGATGCAGATGTGTGTACAGGTGGGCTGGGATAGGCCCTACTTGCTTGCTTCCTTCCTGCCATTCACCAACTCCCAATTTCATTTTCTAAACGGGAAAAAACCAAAAGTAGCCTCCCCAAGCATATCAGAGTGAGCTTCCAGCACCACCTCAGCTTAATGCCAAGCCAGTAGCTCAGCAGCAACCACAGCAGTGTGTTTTGGTGACGTGTATCTGTATTTTCACTGCTTTGCAGATAATTCCCTTTCAGCGTTCCATTTGCCATGTGCTGAGCTACTTTTCCCTGCTGTATATTCAATGCAAAAAGTCAGAACAGAAAATGTCTTTGTTTTAAAAACGTTTTTGAAAGCAAACAATTGAGCTTTCAGGATTTAAAGAAGAACATTAAACAGAGAAGAACTGGCAAGAGCCTGCTGTACACATGCACCGTTTCAAACAGATAGTGAACAGAAAGCTTTGCTGATGCTTCTTTTCTTCTGACTGATAATGAACAACAGAACATGGAGCTCAAGGAAACATCAACTAGACTTTCCAAAGCAATGCCAGCTAAAACACACATCTACACAGAGCAAAGAAATGTTCTAAGTGTTATATATAATGAGAAATAAAATCTAAACCCTCTCATACTATCTGAAGCCAAATTATTGCAAACCCTGCCAGTGGGTTGTCTCCTTGCCAAATGCTGCACACCACTGCTCCCCACCAATGCCACCTCTGCCTTATTTCTGTGCACCACTTTGGTTCAGATTTAGCACATACTGCATTTAATAACATTTACTGCTAAATTCACTACTGAACCAAGATCTGTTCCAGAACTAAATGCAGCTGGCTATGTAATTACACTTTCTCCCCTTCCTCTGTAATTAGTATGCCCATGTGACAGCTTCCAAGAAAGCAAGACAGATGTGATTGAAGGAGGCCTTTGAGAGCAGCATCAACTACTTTAACTTCTACCTTCTACATTTTTTACTTTATTAAAAACTGGGAAACATTAGTAGAGAAGCAGTTAAAATGAGATGTAAATGAGCAGTGACTGCATTTGGCTATAAGGGATATTGCCACCTACTATTGCAACCTGACTCTTTACATTAGAAATGAGTACTAAAGGCTGAATTTTAACACCTTCTTCCCACCTCCTCCTTAAAGTGGCTACTGGTGAAAACCAGCTCACCTGCAGAGGAGGAGGAACAGGGTTTGTATGGATCATTGTGATTTTCACTGAGTGGAGAACAGCTCATCACTAGCTGTAGTTTTCTACAATGTTCATAATGTGTAATCAATGTCCATTAGTAAAAGCTATTAAAGAAATTAATCAGACCACCACCGTCTCTTGTAGTTTGAAATACATAGGAAGAATTATCTTCTGCACTGAGAGGGAACAATCAATCCTGCACTGCAGGACACTATAGCTCTTCTCAGTTTCCACCAAAGCAAACTCTCAGGGAGAGATCATAAACTTTAATGGCAAATTCCCTCCTCCGAGGACACTTTTTCCTATTTAAAGACTGAAATTAGCAATCCTATGACACTAGATTGAACATCAATTTAAAGCCATCACACAGGCAGGATGTTTTTCCTAGTTCTTCACTGAAGGGCTTAGTATAGAGTGGGGGTCTGATCCTGACCTCTTTGTTCCTCTCTCCCCTGTGCCACTGAAGCTGTACACACACTTGGATTTTTTTTGTTGTTGTTGTTTTTTTTTTTTTTTTTTTTTTACAGACTGTAAGCACTGAGGCTTCCTACGAACTGTCAAACAAGCCCAAAACTTGCTTGTCTAAATGACCATGGCTTCAATAACTGCTGTGGCAGTTTCAAAGTAACTCATTTTCCATTTTGATTTAAAAGGAAAGGGCAGATAAGCTACACAAAAGCTCTCACGGCACCACTGTTCCACCACAAGACAACCTCCTGTGCCTTATCCTCAACAGCAGCCATTCAAAGAAAGCAGGCAGGACTTTGTGGTGTGGATGCAGCCACTTTGAAGAACCCCTGGGAGAGGAGTGGGAACTCACTGCTGTAACCCAGGCCCAGGCTCTACCTACAGTGGCACCTTTCCCAAGGGCAAGTCTCAACATACCCAGCATCACCAACAGCAGACACTTGAACTGCCAGGCACATCAGTGCTATCAATGTGACTGTGTGCAAGACATTACTTATGGCTTTTTGGAGCATGTCCATGAGAGTCCAATGCTTTTGTCCTGCCTGGACGTCTCCCTGCTTTCAAGTGCCTGCCGGCAGCCCAGACGTTTTTCTCTCCAGATATCATTAATCACCTCTAGATCTAGCACCAGCAATAGGAGGCAAACGCTGTTACTCCCATCTGGGAATTTCATTCTGGAAATTTTCAAGGCCACATTTTCTGTGCCTGGGTCCTCTGAGCATTTATCCTATGGAATATTTTTAGAGATGTTGAATACTTCTACTGTGTGGAGTCTCGTATGAAGACCCTTTAGCTATCATTGTCAGTCCAGTGAGGACTGCACTGTTCTTTGCATGACTTTAAACTGCTTTATATTCTGCAGGCCTTTGATGTCCAGGAACACAAGAATATTTTCCCAAATGCTTTGGATACTTAGAAACCTGACAGTGCTTATCTCCAGCAACAAACAACAGCTAGCTCCTAGGTTTTTCAGTGTAATCATGGCTGTTTCTTTTTCACCAGCACCCTCTTGTAATTTCGGTCTTCTGTTACAAGCTATCAGCCTTCCCAGTACATTTTAACACTTGCCACTGGTCCCCTCCTTGACCTGATGCAGAGTTTGTCTTTCCCTGTATTTACAGTTTATGAAGAATGTGAAGCTGGAGATAGCTATCAATTATATCTAGGCATACTTGCTCTCTGCTTTGCAAAGCCTGTTGCTTCTGCTAGATGTCTTAACAGCTTCTATCTTTATTTTAGAGGGATGGGATGAGAAATCTGTCCTCTTACTGCTCCTGCGTGTTATCAGACTCTCGAAAAGAAACAGAGAAGCCATGAACAGCAAAACTGAGAAGCCTGAGGAAAGAGGTACCCTAAGTCACTTCAGAGACAGTTTATGTCTGCCAGGGCTTATTAGGACAAATTCATTCATACAAAGCTGCTGCTTGGTCTTGTTGCCTGACCTTGACCAAGTATGCTAGGGAGCAGCCAGCTTGGCTAGTTTTAGCCTGATTTAGTCCATCCACCACAGGAATTTAGCTGTAACCTGCTATACAGGAGGTACTTACAGAAAGAGATTATGATGTCTTCCCATGAGTGCATGTAGTACCCAACATGCAAACTGTAGAGATGAGAAACTTGCAGGCTGTATCAAAAGACAGAAAACCAGCAGAAAAAGGACATGGGAAGAGCAAGGTGAAAATCCAGGTTGTACTTTCATTGTGGATGGATTCTGCCATTTTCTCTGTTTAGCAGAATTTAAGACTAACATCACAAAATCATCTTCGTTTTTTAAAATGCAAAACTGTGATCTAGGACAAGCTCTTCTCAGTGTGTTCTTTTCTTGGCCGAGAAGAGATGACTATACTGGCCTCCTGCTCTTCACCTAACATGCTTCAAGGCCTTCAGTCTGAATTGCTGGTTCATGAATCTGTGTGCCTGTCACTTGCAGTGGATTCTGGAAACGTTCAATTTGGAGGTGTTCTCAAAAAAATAGCAGGAACCTACAGTGTTCTTACTCTTTCCTCCCCTACTGAAAAGTTGAGCTAAACAAGCCTGACAGTTAACTTTCCAAGTTCAGTTTTTCCTCATGTTTTGATCCATTTTTTCCCCATAACCAGTTCTAAGAAACCTGAGCTCTGACGTGCTTGCAAGTTCAAATGATTAATTGCTTACAGGCAATCTAGAGACATCTCTTGACCTACAAGACAAGGAAACTGTGCTGCACTCCCATTTCGAATCACTAGCAAACAAGACATCTTCAAGTTCCCACAAAGCACTTGGGAGAAGCTGTTTGTCTAGCACAGAAAAGCAGCAGAGAAAAGCAGCAGTCTTTCTTCTGACCATATTTCAGAGGAAGATTAGTTAATGTCTCTGACATTCCCTGCTAACCCACCCATGCATACACACTGAAGAAGGGATTTGTATTGTTTTCTAGAAAAATTAAAATAATTCCATTTTCTTAGCCTTCTAAATGAGAATTAAAAAAAAAAAAATTGGTAAATCGACCATGAGGTAAAATACCTTTGGAGGTTAAATGTTTTTTGAAAGGCAAAAATAGCAGCAGGTCCTGGCTTGGTGTTCCCTATGCCTGACTTCGAAGTGACCTGACTACCACCAACAGTTTCTAGCTCTAGCTGGAACTGCTGCTCTCACTCCCTTCTTGGTGCTGTTAACACAGGGGCAATGATCACATTAGACTCAATAAATGCTCAAACACATGGGAAAGAGCCCCTTGATTTTGATGTGTTCAGAGACCTGAATGCAACACCTTGACTGCAAAGATGTGCCTTTCGTTCTGCCTTTTGATAGAGGTGCAGCTGAAACTCAGAGAAAGTCTACACTCCTAGTTTGTAAACCCTGCATTTTAGAGACTTATCTTGCCTTTGGGAAATTTCACTTGAAGATTTGACTGAAAACAAAGGAGTGATTGGTTGACACATGGTGTGAAGCTGTATTTTCTTTTGCCAATTAGCAAGGACTTCTTGCAAAAATACACCCAACCCAGGTATTTTGACAAAGTAAAACAAAAACAGATGCTCAGCTACTCTTCGGATTTTAAATGCAGAAGAGATTTCTTTATATTCTTCTTCTGGTGAAGAGTTTACTAATGACACAAAACATTTGATTGTAATACAGTGGCATGTAAAATACCTATTACAACCTAATTAAGATGATAAAATCCATTTCAGACCTAAAGGGCAGATTTTAATCTGGCTTCCAGTGCTTCTAGTCTATGTGGACTTTACCAAGGCAGCTACTGCATGTGTGTCTACAGTACATTATGCACATCTTGAGTCAGTCTCACCTCTGTGCCTGCTAAGATCATGGAGCAGAGCCTCCTGGAGGCACTGCTGAGGCAGAAGAATAATGAAGAGGTGATTTGGTACAACCAACACAGCTGCACCAAGGGCAAATCCTGCCTGACAAACCTGGTGGCCTTCTGTGACAAGGTCACGACATCAATAGATGAGGGGAGAGCAACTGACATCATTTACCTGGACCTGAGCAAAGCCTTTGGCACTGTCCCACAGCACAGCCTGGGCTCCAAGCCGGTGCAGTCTGGGTTTGATGTTTGGACCATTCAGTGGGTAAAGAACTGGCTTGATGGCTGTACACAGAGAGTGGCTGTCAATGGCTCCATGGCCAAGTGGAGGCCAGGGACAAGTGGAGTCCCTCAGGGGTCAGTGCTGGGACCAGGCTTGTTTAGCATCTTTGTTGGTGACATGGACAGAGGCATTGAGGAGCCCTCAGCACCAAGCTGTGTGGTGTGGCTGACAGGCTGGAGGGAAGGGATCCATCCAGAGGGACCTGCACAGGCTGCAGAGTTGAGCCCATAACAACCTCATGAAGTTCAAGCGACCAAGTGCAAGGTCCTGCAGCTGGGTTGGGGCAATCCCAGGCACCAATATAGGCTGGGCAGGGACTGTCTTGAGAGCAGCCCTGAAGAAAAGGCCTTGGAGGTGCTGATGGATGAGAAGCTCAACATGAGCCAGCAGGGAGCACTTGCAGCCCAGAGAGCCAAGCAGAGCTTGGGCTGCAGCAAAAGAAATGTGGCTAGCAGGGCCAGGGAGGTAATTCTCCCCCTCTGCTCCACTCTGCTGATACCCCACCTGGAGCGCTGTGTCCAATTCTGGAGCCTCTATTACAAGAAGGATCTGGAGGTGCTGGAAAATGTCCAGAGAAGGGCCACAAGGATGAGCAGAGGGCTGGAGCTGCTCTGCTATGAGGACAGACTGAGAGAGTTGGAGTTGTTCAGTTTGGAGAAGAGAAGGCTCCAAGGAGACCTTCTTATGGCCTTCCAGTATCTGAAGGGGGCTACGAGAAAGCTGGAGAGGGACTTTTTAGGGTGTCAGGGAGTGATAGGACTGGGGGTAATGGATCCAAGCTAGAGGAAGGGAGAAGTAGATTAGATATTAGGAAGAAGTTCTTCCCCATGAGGGTGGTGAGACACTGGAAGAGGTTGCCCAGGGAGGTGGTGGAAGCCTCATCCCTGGAGGTTTTTAAGGCCAGGACTCTGGCCAACCTGATCTAGTGTCTCACCACCCTCATGGGTGTCCCTGCCCATGGGGATTGGTCTCTTCCAACTCTGACAACTCTATGAGTCTTTCCTTCTATGATGTATACCTCTGTGCCACAGCTCAGTTTCAGGTATGCTGCTACAGTCCCTCAGTACTGGAAGCTATTCATCTGTGTTTTGCAAGCCTTTGTCTCCAGGCTGAATCTGATCATATTTTCATGAATTATTAAAAATAGCTGCTATACTGTGGTATTAACCTACTTTAACAAGGAAATTAGGTCAGTTACTATATTCGTGCCTGGCCTTCAAGTCTCCTGTGTTTTCGCAGCTCTTATGTCCTACAGAATGCGTGTCCTCCTGTGTAAATATACCTGCGTGCAGCAGTTTGCTTCACCCCACAAACAAACAAGCACAGCAGGGTAAAGGCTACTTATTAGTCTCTGCTGATACAAACCTCTTGGCCAAAGAAGAAACAACTTCCTGCAGGTTGTTTACAATGGTGAAGATAAGTTGGGCTGTTCCATACATCTGTATTTGAAACACATCTAAAAAAAAATCATATTCCAGAGC
Source organism: Indicator indicator (assembly GCF_027791375.1). Classification (NCBI taxonomy): domain Eukaryota; kingdom Metazoa; phylum Chordata; class Aves; order Piciformes; family Indicatoridae; genus Indicator; species Indicator indicator. The sequence continues at coordinate 18,295,254 of NC_072024.1, read as the reverse complement.
AATTTTTGAGATTATCTTCATCAAAGCACCTAGGAATACCTCTTCCAAACCTACCTTACCTGAAATAGAGACACAGATGAAACAACCACTGACAGTGAAATGCATTCAGCCATCCACAAGCTACTAAATCTGCTCTGATCAGAGACCAGGGAGGGAAGGGGTGACAGTGCCCTACCTGCAGTAATAGGTCTTGATTGCTATTGTGGTATCTGAAACACTGGGCACACTGGGAGATGGAAGCAACTTGTCATGCTTTGTGCGAAGGCCACCATCCTCAGCTAGATGCAAAATACAAGGCCTAGCTGCTTAGCTGCCACACAAGGAATGCAAATGCTCACAAGACAAAAGGCTCTGCAGACCACATCTCCACTCACTCTATCCTCAGCTTTTTGAGTCCTCCTTTGCTCTTGGCTCTTACTTTTTCCACTACAGTCACCAGGTTAAAGCACGAGTTCAGACATTGTGGTTGCTTGTTCAGGCAGGGGAGTCTGTTATGCATCCTCAAACTGAGCTCACTATTGCCTCTGGTCACTCACAATTCCCAGTGAGAGCTCCAGGACAAAGATAAGCCTGCTGCTCTCAATAAAAAACCCTTTTGTTCTCCAATTCTCCCTCCAATTTCCCCATGCCAAGGAATCATCATTATTGTCTTCCCAATACAAGGACAAGATTGACCTCTAGATAATACACCCAGAGAGAGAATTACCCCTCTGGCAGCTCTCTGACAATTCTTCCTCTACAAACCAGTTCCCAGTCCCCCTCTCACTTTCACACTGAGGCAGAAGAACCTACGGCAGTTACATCTGCATCAGGAAAAAACCTGAAATATAACAGTATGCTTTCGCTCTTTCCTCTCAGCTTCAAGCTGATCTAAACTAACAAAAAGCTTCAAGCTGATCCAAACTAACAAAAGGACTGCAATTTCTGTGTGCTAACAGTATTCCTGAGGAGGAAAAAGAAGGGGGAAAAGAAAGTAGGACAAATTCAGACAGTACAGGACATTCCTTTCTCTGGCGTAACGAGCTGCCACAATTCAACTTTTAGCATTCCTTGGTATCCTTTTCTTCTTTCCATGCTTACCCACATGCATAGATATGGCTGACAAAGGCTGAATCATCAGGAAGCCTAAGATCTTAGGAATCCAAAAACACAAGAGCTGCTGCAGAACTACCCCCACAGAAGACCATACAAGAATAGCCTCAGGAATCCTCCCAAGCACCCTCTCGGATCCTCTTGATTCCTTACCATAGTACTTTTTAACAGATGACAGAAATGAAACCCTTTCTGGTTTGTTTCTTATGTTAGTTTGTTTAGGCAAGTTTTGGTTTTGTTTGGTTGGTTTTTGTTAAAGAAGTGTCCAGAGAAGGCAGAAAATGAGGCAACAGACAGCACATACAGACCCTCCCATCCCCTTGGGTTAGTTTAAGAGCAAGTGCCTAGATTACATCAAATGGCATCCTTTCCATTCTTTCCTCTAAGTCTCTAGGTAATGCATGGAACACACAGGCAAGTGAACATTGCTCTGTGACTGCCATCGAGATGAGACTAACAGCTTTTAGACAAAGAGTTTTCTTTTCCTGTCTTCCAGGATTGTCTCCACTCAGGAACCAACTGAAGGTTCCTTAGCTGTGAAGCAGATCTGGATTTCAGGTGATGTTGCCTCAACAGTCTCCAAAAGAAATGTGCAGGTTTACAAAAGTAATCAATGACAGCAGCAGTAAGAAGTGCTGCAGTAAGGGATGTGTCAGCAGGGCTTTTTCTCTGTTAGCACCATAAAGCACAGCTAAGAAGCAGAAGCAATTTCTGGACACATGGAACCCAAATCAGCTCACATGGGTAAATAAAATGACAGACACCCACTGCAGGACAGACAACCTAAGAACAACAAGATCTCTGCAATGTCTTTCCTGTTCTCTGGATTATTACAGAGTCACATCTTCAATGTGGAACAAATGCTCATTTTGATTGCTAAATGTCACTCATCCTCTGAGTTACTGATTGCAAGGACCATGGATAATGTTACACCCAAATTAAACAGCGCCCCAACCGCCTGGCTTGCAGCAGCATACCCCATGGCAGGCACTGTCCTCAGCCACCAGCACCAATCACACCAAACACTGCAAGCAGCGACCCTGGAAACAGGCATCCCACCACTCTCTGCATGGGGAAGTGGGCAGCATGTTCAGCTCTTACCCCACACCAGCAAACAATGACACTGTGCAGAGTTCATAGGTTCTTTACCTTGTAGCAAACATTGCTCTTAGGGAAGAGAAGGTAGCAGCATCTTCCTTCAAAGCTTTCAGCTCATTGCGCAGCTTCATCATCGTCTCTGTCACCATAGCTTTCTCATTTTCATACTTGCTCTTTAAGTTGGCAAGGGCTACCTCTGCAGTCTGTTGTTTACCAAAATGAACAGTAACATACCAGTTAATGAAACTCTTCACAAAGGGACCAGCTAAGAGAATTCGCATCACTATTCACATAATCAAACATTTCCTTTGAACTGGCATGTTACACTTCTGGTCAACTTTTCTTGTACAAAAAAACCAACAATCATTTTTGAACACTGAAAAAAGATCAGACCTAGGGGTCTCCTGCTTCCAATAACTGCACAAAGAGATCAGACCTAGGAGTCTCCATGCAGCAGCATCTAGGCAGTTACAGAACACACACTCAGTGGCACCTGTCATCAACTACTGAATGAAATGAAACTTGACATGCTTCACCACAAAGAACAAACCCTTATTTAGTAGCTCTGTACTTAAAGCAGGCATCAAGCACTTCCACGGTTCTCTAACCCTTACAGCATTGTGCCCATCTCTCAGTTTGGGACACCTTCAATAAAACACGCAAAAGAAAACTGGAAGTATTTCTCTGTTTCTTAAAACCATACTGTTTTTTTTTTTTTAAGACAATTTCCATGTGCATTAATTTAACTTCAGAGGAGACCATGAAGCGTGACCCCATTCCCTGACACTATAACCTTTATACCTGTAAGGACTTGGTTACCTGTTTGTTGGCCTTCAGCACGGTTCTCAGAGTTGCTATCTGTTCTCTCTTGGTGCTCAGCAGGGACTTCAACTTCAGGATTTCTTCCATGAGAGCTTCCTTGTCTTTGTCCACCACTGGCCCAAGTTCCTGTGTGGCCACACGCTGCCTGGACAACTCGGTTGTCCTGTCCACAGCAGCCTGCAGGTGTTTGATCTGATCTCGGATGATAGCAATCAAGTTGTAAATATTCATTGGTTCTTTCCGAGGGTCTGACACAGGAGATGGGAGAGATGATACTGAGGATGGGCTGCTGTCACTGCTTCCGCTCTCGGCCTTTCCTAGCTCTATAGTTAACAGCCCCTTAGAAAGAAGAATGGGAGACCTTCTTCCCTTGGTCTCTGGGCTGCTGCGCCCACCTTTCCCTTCCTTGTAGTAATCCAGCATCACCCTGTTTGGAGTTTCATTGTTGCACATGCAGACGTGGTGGTACAGATTGGCCAATTCTTCACTGAAGGTGACTAGTTCATCTTGGGCCACACTGAGGCTGCCCTGTGTCTCCCCAGCAACATCGTTGACTTTCTTCAGCTCCTTCTCCAGTCTGGCCACTTGTTCTCTGTCATGCCTGCTGGACTTCTCTAGCAAGGTGATCTTTTCAGTGATAGCCTGGTTCTCAGTCTCATACCTGCTCTTCTCGTCTTCATACTTAGACTCACATTCTTTGTATTTGGCCTTAAGATTTTTGAGCTCTTCTTTAAGGTCAGTGATCTCTGCCACAGCCACTTTGTACTTGCACTCCAGAATCTCTGGCCCATTAATGTCGACTTCATAATAGTCTCCATCTTCATGGCTGTCTCTGTCTTTCTCATTGTCAAGGGCAGACTGACGTTCCTTGCTGACCTGGAGCTTCTTCATCGCATTCAAGTTTTCTGTGAGTCTGCCAACTTTCTCATGCTGCTCTGAGAGGGCCCCCCGTGTATTTTCCAGCTGCTTCTGAGATTCCTGTAACGTTGTTAACAGGTTCACCTTTTCTCTTTCCATCTGAAATGCAAGAACACCGTTACATACAGGGAACTGTGTCACTAGGTGGTTTCATTGTAATTGCAGCTTCACAGATTGCATTGGGTTGGAAGGGACCTTCAAAGGCCACCTTGTCCAACCCCCTGGCAGTCAGCAGGGACACCTCCAACTAGAGCAGGCTGCCCAGGGCCACACTGAGTCTGATCTCGAATGTCTTCATGGATGACACCTCAACCACATCCTAGGGCAGCCTGCTGTGTTTACAGAAATACAATCACAGAATCATAGAATCACAGAATTGCTAGGGTTGGAAGGAACCTTAAGGATCATCCAGTTCCAACTCCCCTGCCATTAGTAGAGACACCTCATACTAGATCAGGTTGCTCACAGCCACATTCAGCCTGGCCTTAAAACCTCCAGGCATGAGGCTCCCACCACCTCCCTGGGCAACCTGTTCTAGTGTCTCACCACCCTCATGGGGAAGAATTTCTTCCTAACATCCAATCTGAATCTACCCATTTCTAGTTTTGCTCCATTCCCCCCAGTCCTGTCACTACCTGACACTCTAAAAAGTCCCTGGCCCCTAAGACACTGGAAGGCCACAATAAGGTCTCCTTGTGCAAGTTTTGAAAGGCTGCATACTTTCTTGTAAAAACTATCTCAAGCACAGTGTTGCCTTAACAGTTCCTTCTTATTTCCACTTTGAAAAGCACATTTTTGCTCATTTCTTCCATAGCTGATTGTGTCATTGTGAAAACATCCTTCCAGCTGAAGATAAGCTGAAGTTTACTGCTCTCTTGCAAGTTATCCAGTAAATATTAGAAAACATGCAGCTAGTCTACAGAGGAAGCCTGGAGCTTTATGAAGGACTGAAAAATACCAAAACTTCTAAAGTTTCTCCTCTGAAAGTTCTCATTTGGCAAAAATCCAGCGATTTTTTTCCCCACAATGGCTTCTTCTTATAGAGCACTTAAAAAATATTTGAATGAAAAAAAAAACATTTCTAGGCAACACAAACTCTCCAATCTCCCAGTGGCACAAATATAACACAGCAATGCTTGGCATGGATTAAAACTTCATGTTCTTTGGATTAATTACAGACAATAGTTCTGTTGTACAAAACCCTTTGTATGAAGCTGACTGGAGTAAAGATCAATGTTTTAAACAAATGACTCTCAGCAGCACCATAATGAAGCAGGCACTGCATGTACTGCACACCAGATGCACTGCAGCTTTTCTCCAAACTCAGGACACGACTGCTAATGCCTTTGAAAACCTTGTGGTTTTCTTCTGACAAACACTGAACATCTCCAAATTCTAAATCAAAGCCTTTTGTATTGCGTTCGGCTGAGCTGGATTTAATTGTCCCCAGAGCATCTTTCCAGTGCTGTGTTTTGCAGTGCTGTAGCTGGGTCTTGATATCACACCAGTGTTTTGGCTACTGCTGAACTCACCACAAGTGCTGTACTTTTCCAACATTCCCCACTTCAAGAGTAGGCTGAGTGGTGGGCAGGACCTTGGGAGGAGACACAGCTGGGCCAGCTGACCCAAACTGACCAAACGAGTGCTCCATGCCAGGTAACGTCAGCTCAGACATATAAGCTAAGTGAAAGAAGGAAGTGGGGGGACATTGGTTGTTGGTGTCTATCTTCTGGAGCAAACACTACACATGTTAGAGCCCTGCTTCCCAGGAGTGTCTGAAGTGGTGGGAAGTAGCGAAGAACATCTTTGCTTGCTCTGCTTCAGTGTGCGGCCTTTGCTTTGGCTTTACGTTATTAAATTGCTTCTGTCTTACTACAGGCCTTTGGTTATATTTTCCCCTCTCCCCTGCCCATCTAAGAAGGAGAGTGATAGAGCAGCTTTGGTGAGCATTTGGCCCCCAGCCAGGGCCAGACCATCAAACCTTTACAAATACAACTCATGCTGCATGGTGGCCTTATGAGATATTGAAGGGACTGAAATTACAACCCAAACAAACTCTAGCAGTTATTTGGAAGTACACAACTGTTTAGGAAACCCATTTACCTGCATGAGCTGTTGTTTCAGCTTCTGGATTTCAGAAATGTTTAGTTCACTCAGAAGATCTGACACCAGGCTCGGGGCTGGAGGGAAGCTCTCATTTTTCTTGGGTGTTGATGTACTGTTCTTGCCACTGCTGAGTTTGCTGAGGCAGTTTTGCTCAAATCCATTCATGATTTCATCGTTGTTGGGCTCCGTGGCCTCATCGCTGAACTTCAGCCCATCCAAGGAGATGTTTAGGTGGCTGTTGTACATGGAGTCATTGATGTTCATGTAGTGAGAGAGCTCCTTGCGGAGGTTGTTCTTCTGCTCCCGCTCCGTCTTCAGCGTCTCTAAGGCCTCCTCCAGCTGGCGTTCTGAGATCTCCTTCAGCCGTATGGCATCTTCCAGCTGGCTGTTGAGAAATTCTGTCTCCTCTTCGAGCCTTTTGATTTCATGCTTTAAGCCTTCAAACTCCACCTGGAGATACACAAAGGGAGATGGAAAGAAAAGCCCTAATGAAGATGTCTGCCTGCGAGGCATCAAGTAATCTTACTACTGAATCTTTGAGCTCACCATTTTTCAGCTCTGGACTCTAGTTTTGGCACGGTGACTATCTGCAAACACAATTTACCTTCACGGAGACCAGGAAATACAATTTCCAAGCAAACCATTAGATGAGGTGACCTATTCCAGCTTAATTAAGATGGGTGGGAGATGCAATGTTTGATACAGAGGCATCACAATACAGGCTTTCCTAGCACACGATGCAAATTCTTCCTCTGATAGACAAATTCCCTGGACAATTTCCCCACAAATTCAAGTTCAACATTTCCAAACAGCCTCTGACACTGATGCACTGCCGTTAGAATGTGCCACTGGGCTAAAGCTGTGGGGATGTACCTGGCAATCAAACTCTGCTTTCATACATTTGAAAGAAAAATGTTTTATCATTTTCTTCCTCAACATTTCAGCACATCTGGAGAGGGCCACAATTCAGACTCTATGCTTCAGACTCCCCGTGCTGCTACATGGTATTTGATGGCAAACTCTAAGTTTTTACGTTATTTTCCCTTTAACCTCTCTTATACTGAAATTATACCACACATACCCCACCACCCCACCACTCCCCCACTATGAGTGTGAAATGTTGAATCCCTTAGGAAAAAAAATACCTTTTAGTTACCTAAGAAAGGAAAATGCACCACACAATCTATACCAACCAGGGAAGGAATTTTAGATGCCATCATACCCCAGTCTGGTAATGCTGAACCACACCTGATGTAAAACCCAGGAACCAATGATGCTAATGCAGTTTTGAAACATAAGACTGAAAACTTGCCGGCTTCTTCTGGTTATGTCTGTAGGATAATTAAAGTTTATCAAAATTAATGAAGTAAGATTAGGCCAAGGTAGAAAATGAGGCAATCCATTGCCTTGAAAAGTATTAGTTCTTGATTCTATCTCTGGCCACTGAAATGAAGGATTTTAGGCTGCAGTCTGTTTTCAGAGGTTTCAGAACACAAACACCACAGTTGATAACTACTCACAACTGACAAGACAGCATTTGAGGTTAAAATGTGGCTCTAGCCCAAAATGACAACATTCTTGAATGGATTTATTTTAGAATGGAGCCAGGAACTTCCACCTGTTCCTCTGAATATAATGACTAAGACCAAAAAAAAGCCAAAACCCAAAAGTAACCAACTCCATGGGCTGGATTCTACCATCATGGGCTGGATTCTATCTCTGCCAGCCTGCACTTACAGCCCCTTCATCCCTACCACATTATCAGGGTACCCAAACCAGCATCATCAGACTAAATGTATTCAGATGAGGACAGGTCCAATTTGGAGCCCCATTTTGGGCACAGCAGTGAAGCCAAAGTGATAAACAATTACATGGAGTTTCACCTGGAGATAAATGAAATTCCTTCAATACCCCAAACATTTTGCTTGGCAAGGCAGCTTGCATTCAGAACTCTTGACAGAGTTCTGAAGCAAATCCCAAAAAGCTTTAGCTATGTGCTCAGCCACAACAACCTTGTGTTTTATTTAACAATGAGACTGATGAATAAAAATGAGACTGGAGAATAAAAATGGCAAGTCTCCAGCTGACACACAAAGATAAGCAAATGGTGCCAAAGACCACAGTTAATCCAATTACCTCTGCAAATTAACAGTTAATGGGGAATTATTGAGTTGTTCCCCAAAAAGCAGGTTTTTTTAAACTTCTGAAAATAGCTGGAACTGTGCAATTAAACTTTTCAGATGAGCAACTATAAGAGATGTCCATGTTTAATGAAAGTAGTTAGAAAAGGAAGGATACAGAATTGGAGCAATGTAAGCACTCAGTAGCAATAAAAACAAATATACCCAGCTACAGATAGTGTAGAAGAGGATGGATGGATAGATGGGTGGATGGAGAGTACTGCAAATAGACACTGAAAAGCTAGTACAGCAAAAAGATTAAATCAAGTAACAATGCAGACTGGTAGAGACTTCACTTCCAACAAAGAGAGGGAAGGTAGTGGAAGACCTTGGGAGTGCAAAGCAGGAGCAATGGAGTTTTATACCTGTGTGTAAACAAAGTCAGAAAGGACTTAAACTTGTGACACTAAACAACAGAGCTTGCAGTCTCAGAAGAAGTATGTACAGAAAAGAAAGGGTGGGATGTTCAAGTGAGACAGAACCATGCTACAAACACAGGAACTAATCAGTGCCAGCAAAGCAAAGCTCTGTATTTTGAGAAGAGAAACCTTGCCTGGTTTTGCTTCAGGACAGACACTTGTTTCTGGAGACAGATGTTTTCCTCCTCAAGCTCAGTGTAGTCTTGCAGCAAACGAGCTTCTCTGAATTTATATTCCTTAATGTCATCTCGTAGCCGGGCCCTTTGGATCTCTCCATTCTGGTTGACCTGGAAAAACAAACAAATCCCAAAGTGATTTGGTCAGCTACAACTAAGTTTCACTGGCTGTAAGCAACAGGAAAGTCTTCCAGATCAGAAGTAGGTGCCTGAATCTGCTAAACACTTCAGATGACTCCAGACATTCTTTTTTGGGCATGTGTTTGCTGCTGCTTTCCAACAGACTTTTTTCTTGTGGCCAGCCCAATCATTTTGAAATTTGCTCTAATGAATCTTTTTGAGGAGAGACTTCAAGTTAAAGCTCAAATGAAATCCAAGATCCCAGGCAGAAAGAAATAGCAACTGTGTTTAATTATAAAATGTTCCTTCCCTCAGCCCCAAGATTTTTTGCAAGATCTTGAAGAAAGCCTTTAAAATCCATATTCCTTTGAGGGGACAGATCAGAAATTAAAAAAAAAAAAAAAATCAATACATTGTTGCATTACCTGTCTAGATCTTTGGTGAAACCATACAGACAAATAAATTGAGCCAGCAGATATCCAGCTATGTGCATGGCTCAATGTACTTAGCTCTTTTTCCAACATCACTTTCTTTTAAGCCACATCTTTAAATACTTAAATAAAGTGAAAGTATGCTCTGAGACATTAGTATAAATACCTTCAGACCTAGATAAACAGGCAACATAACAGATATTTTAGCAGCTGCTCCTGTAAAGTGACAACAGAGTTTTGCAAAAAGTTCTGAACACAAGCTTCCAGAAGAGGCATCCTATGAATGCAGCTACCTAGGCTACAGCATCTTTTCTGTCTTCACCTATCCAGAAGCCTAGCCAAGAAAGCTTCATCCTCTAGTACACAAACTCAGATTCCCTTAGTGTTCTCCACCTCTGATTTGAAACAAGAATGTCAGAAATTAATAAAATGTGAGCATGCAGCAGGAATACACAGAAATAATATGGCACACGTATCAACAGGCTCCTACAGTAAACTAAGAGATGATGGAAGCCTTTGCAGCAGGGTCAGATGCCAAGACTTGAACCTGGCACATTCTGAACACCAACACAGAACCATGTGCAACTGTTAAGATGAATAAATTTGAATTTGAACAGCTTCCTCCCATGTCAAGTAATGATGAGACTCTATAAACTTGTCTGCTTATTTTTTGCAATGAAGAAATGAGCACCACTTCCCAGCACACTGAGAAGCTAAATAAACATTAATAGCTGAAATCAAACATTGCAGTGCAAAAATGCAAATGAAAAGTTGCCACATTCCACACTCCATGCCCCAGCAAGTGTTGGCTCTGCCTTTGCACAAAACCAGGGCCACAGGGCAAGATGTGCCACAGGTAGCTGAAGGCTACAGCCTGGCGTGAATTCCCATCCTAACTTCTCCTTAAAACTGCCATGAGGATCTCAGGCCTTTGGCAGAAAGGGCCTCCAGCCAGACAATCCAAGCTGTTTAACAGTTAGGATTGCAAAAGGCTCCTACAACAAACTGAGGTACAAATTTGGAGATCTTAACTGTGATTTTCCACATTCCCCAGTGAGTGAAATACAGTGGAAGACCTCCCACAAAGTTACTGGTGAGCTTCTCTTCCTACCACTCTGGTTGCTTTGTTCCTCTTACTCCCTGGAAGATCTAATCTTTTTGAAAAGGTCAGTGCCTGGAGAAGTCATTGGAGCGAGTCTTTTTTTTTTTTTAAAGAAAGAATGGTTCCTGTCCCATCCTGCCTGTTTAATTCAGAGCACCAGTAAGAGCTCATTATTTCATGTCACACTACTGCTGTGCTCTGCCTAGCACACGAAGAATGTCAGTGTTCATCGGAAGGCCAGATTCAAAAATAGCTCCCTTGTTTGCTGACCGGGAAAGGAAGACATAACCTGGGGTTCCTGGCTGCCTAGCACACGGCATTGCAGTTTGCTATCAGCATGTTCTTGTCAGGGCGTGCCTGGCCGGGGCCTCTGTTCACAAAGCCACACCTCCACCCGCTGCACATCACGCAGCACTCCAAGCTGTCACCATCGCTGTGTGGAGAGACGATGGCCACAAAACCCCCCTGACAACCCCCACCCCCGACCTTCTCAAACTAGAGAACGTTCCCACTATGCAGAAGACTCCCACCCAGCCTGCCCAGAAAAACACTGCAATCTGAAAGTGATTTCACCTGATCTAAAGGCCACACACTACCCACCCAGCTCTTGCTGCTAGGGAGCTTGTCTTCAATATTTTCATCCTCTCAGCTGTTCCTCAGAAGAGCTCTACAAAGGGTCCTTCCAAGTAGCACCAGTGCTTAGCAGGGATTTACTCAGGACCACTTTGGACTGCTGTCCTTCATCATTGCCAAAAGCCTGCTCCTTAGCATCTACTTGTCTAGCACACCCCACCCCAGCATGTAAATTTACATGTAACTGGACCCTGGGAATTACAATGATTGACAAAAAAACAAACAAGAAAACCCACAGAAAACATGTGGTTGGAAGAGACCTCCAAGCTCATCTAGTCCAACCCTTGACCCAGAACTGCAAGGTCAACACTAAACCATGTGCCAAATCCATGCTGCTTGAACACATCCAGGGATGGTGACACCTCTGGACAGACCTTTCCAATGTTTTGAGAACCCTTTCAGTGCAGAAATATTTCCTAGCATGCAGCTTGATCCTCCCCTGGGACAGCTTGGAACCATTGCCTCTGCTCCTGTCCCTTGCCACCAAGGAGCAGAGGCTGTCCCCTCCTCACTCCAACCTCCCCTCAGGGAGCTGTAGACAGCAATGAGGTCTCTCCTCAGCCTCCTCTTCTCCAGCCTCAACACCCCCAGCTCCCTCAGCCCCTCCTCTAGCCCAGATGGCTCCAGGCCCTTCTCCAGCCTCATTGCCCTGCTCTGGACAGGTTCCAGCCCCTCAATGTCCTTCCTGAAGTGAGGGCCCAGAGCTGAACACAGCACTCGAGGTGTGGCCTCCCCAGTGCTGAGCACAGAGGTTTGGTTACCTCCTGGCCCTACTGCCCACCCTGCTTCTGATCCAAGCCAGGATGTCTTTGGCTTTCCTGGCCACCTGGGCACTGCTGGCTCGTGATCAGTGACTGCCAACCAACACCCCCAGGTCCCTCTCCAAGCTGCAGCCTTCCAGCCACACATCCCCAGGTCTGTAGCTCACCATGGGGTTGTTGTGACCCAGGTTCAGGACCTGGCACTTGGCCTTGTTGAACTTCATCAAATGAGCCTTGGCCCATGGGTCTGACCTGTCCAAGTCCGTCTGTAAAGCTTCTGTAGCCTCTAGCAGATGGACACAACCACCCAGTTTGGTGTCACCTGCAAACTTACTGAGGGTGCTTCAATGCCCTCACCCAGATCACTGACAATGATGTTCAAGAGGACAGGCCCCGTACTGAACCCTGGGAGACACCATTGGTCCTTGGGCCCAGCAGCCCAAGGAGGTAGCTGGTTCTCTCTTGCATTCTGGGCACTGCACAGCCTGACCAGGGCTCAGCCTCCAGATCACCAGCCAGAGGCTTCCCCTGCAAGGGAAGCTGTGTGACCAGCACAGTTTGTGTTACCCTGAACTCTACCACCTCATGAGGTCACAGGTGTGTTCAAGTGCGTTCGAGTTCCCTGCTGCAGTAAAGCTGCTCACACCTAATTCTGCAGGTCATTATCATTATCAAGAGTAAAAACCTAATAGAACAAATATATTACTGATTCCACGATTAGATTTCAGGCTTCACGTAATAAATATTTCCAGATACGCCCTTGGGAAAGATTCACAAGAAAAGGTGCAGACTCTTTGGGAGAAATACAGAGCTGGAAATAACTCACAGACATTGAGGTTGGAAAAGACCCTTAAGACCATCAGGTCCAACCATTAACCCAGCAACATGAAAAAAGGGAAGACTAATACCTGGACACAGAACTCAGGGCCTTCTATAGCACTGTTTGCAGAAGGCCCTTCAGCCAATGTGTTTCTGAACACTGCCTTCACACAGTGTCATTTCAGAAAAGCCAACCTCAAAGCCAATTCATCTACCCTAGGTTCCAGTGATAAAATCAAAAACTCAAAATATGAACCAAAAAAATTTAACATGTGCAAAAAGGAAACTTAAGGTCAATCACCAGACATGAACACAACTAACAAGTTACCTTCTGTAGGCTACAAAGGCCAGCAGCTGCAAGTTGTGCCAAATTCACAGCTGGCCATTCAATTTTAGCTGCATTTGCTTCACACACTCGAGGACTGTGCAAAGTATCACGGAACTGTAGTTAAGGGCTGGGAAATAAAACACTCCCAAAACACAGCACAATTATGACTGCATAAGGAATCAAAAATAAGCTTCCCCTTGTTCTCAAGTTATAAGCTCTTCAATAGTTAAATTTTTGTATTAAAGCTATGGAACAAAATGCTAATGTTTGAGCGAAGAAAACGAAAAAGCCCCATTAAATGCAGCTGTTTATGATACATCAGCAAAAGGTCTGGAAGCCTGAACTTCCAGTACTGCATTGAAGATCAGCTGTGGGACAAGGCTGTTTGCAATGCCTTGCAATAAGCAACTGCTTTGAGGTGGAGAGGCAGAGCAGCAGCCACATGTGGCCAGCAGCACATCCTGGCAATGGTCCCCTTGGTGTGACTGTAGGCAGAGGTAGATAAAAATAGGAAAAGAAAGAGAAAGAGTACTAAGCAGCAGAAGGAATTGTTTTGTGTGTTTTCAAAGGCAGTCAGGCTTTAATGGCATTTGCATACAGCAAAGTTATTGAGCCAAACCCAACCCATCGAGAGACGGCCATACCCCAGGCAAAGACACCCTTTCCAGCTGCCTCTCTGAAACACCATTTCAGTCTGGGAGAGAGGGAAGAAAACCAAAACTCCCAGCCCACCAGTGCAGCCCCTGTCGCCAGCACTCCCACAGAAATACCAGCTATGCTGAAATGCCCTGTGGACAGCAGTGTCCTCCCACCGCAGCTCAGCAGCGAGATCCAAGCCTCCCAAGGACAGCACCAGAACACCTGTGATAGCAGCTTGGGTTGATCTGCAGCTAATGCTGAAAACTTACTAAAAAGTAATTCACCTCTGCTACAAGCCTTTTAAGGTTTTCCTACACCTGGACCAAATTTCCATCCATGTTATCCACTTGGAGCTGCTGAGCAAACCTGACCTTATTTCTCTTTCCTAGCAGAAGTTGCAGTCTTATTTTTTATTTTTTGGACTAAGAGACAAGACCTGAAGAGTTCCTTCTCATTCAGATGAGACATGTCCCATGTTCCCAAGCACAGATAGGTGGTCTTGGCTAGTAATCCACTGGGCACTAAATACAGAGGTGTCTGGCACTGATGCCAGCTTGCACAGGCAGCAGCAGTCATACAATGTCTTCACAGAAGCAAACAGATTAATGGTGTAGGAAGTGGGAAGATTGGAATGAGCCTTGTGATCAAACGCTGGGGACACAGATCTGAGATCAGAGAATGACTTTTTAAATCTATTTGAAAGAACGGATTCTGCAAGTGGAACAAGTCAGTTACCAGTAAGCTATAAAGCCATTTTTGAGCTCCAGGAGGACAAGAGGGAACCTCATTCCCTCTGCGCATTCCCAGCCACCCTTCTTCAGAGAACTGAGCTTGGCCTCCTGCAGCACCAGGACAGGGGGTGGGTCTGGGCTCTGCATCTCAGCTCCAGGAGCATGCACTGAGTCTGGATGGAAAATGCTGCCCCCCCACATCAGGACAGTGTCAGGAGTGGCACTGGGTGATGTTGTCAGGGTCTCCCCTGCCTGCAGCCAACTGCTTGCTAAGAGCAGTTAACTCCAGCTGCTTTTCAAATCTCAAATCTAAATGCTTGGTAGTTTACCAAGTCCTTCACTGCCATGAAGAAAACATTTAACCCTTCCAAGGCCTTCCATCTTTTACCTCCAGAGTTGCTCATGGAGCCAAGCCTAGCCCTAAGAAGGTCAGTACCAGCAGAGATGGACAATGTTCAAAAGCACCTCACTCACTGCTACACCTTGTGCAAACTGCCTGCAGCCTGAGCCAGCAGCTTGTGGAGGGTTTTTCTATGCTGTGCTTGTATTTTCAGTTGCTAATGAAACAAGGTTTGTTTCAACAAGCCTCTCTGAAGCTGAAAGAAAGAAGAAAAGAATTAGGGTAACTGAGACAGCTCTCTTGCATTCAGTGGCTTGCCATCATTCCCCCAGGTTTGGGAAGGCACAGGGCAGCATTACCTGGGGGACAGTTGGACTCAGATACAACTCAGAAACATCTGAACTTAAAAGCTCCAACTGCAGTAATTCTCACTGTGGATGCAAACTAGCAAAAGACTGGAAAAATTAAGCAGGCTTCCAGGAAAACAAAATTAACAATAAACCAGCCAGACTCACAGAAGCCTGCTGGCAACAGAGGGGACACACTTGTCTCAAAGGGGGAAAGGATCCCAGCCCAGGAGCTGGCAGGACTCATTGAAAGAGCTTGAAACTGGATGGAAAGGGGAAGGGCACAACCCCAGGCTGGCTGGAAATTAAGACAAGCACAGCACACTGGGGTCTGAAGGATGGGGGCTAGCAAGGGCTGTCAGTGCCCTGCCAGTGGAGACAGGGAATGGAGACCCAGGTGGCAGCAAAGACACAAGGGTGACAGATGGGTTAGCAACCACAGGAGCACCTGAGGCCAGGCAGGCAGAGACTGGGACTTCTCCCTGCAAAAAAGTGGCGAGGCCTTGAGAGCAACCAAAGAACATTGACACCAACGCCTGCAGCAGGGGAAGCAACAGGAGGAGCTGGGAGCCACTGGGTGCCAAAAAAACTACGACCTAGTGGGCATCACAGAAACTGAGTGGGATGTCTCACACCACTGGAGTGCCACAGTCAGTGGCTACAAACTCTTCAGAAGGGATAGGCAAGGAAGGATAGGCGGTGGGGCAGCCCTGTGTGCCAGGGAGTGTTACAAATGGCTGGAACGTGATGATGGTAGGGAGAGGGTTGAGTGTTTATGGGGAAGAATCAGGGGGAAGGCCAAGGAGGCAGATGTCCTGGGGGGAGTCTGCTATAGACCATCCAACCAGGATGAAGAGATGGAGAAAATACTCTTTAGGCATCTGGCAGAAGTCTCGTGATCACTGGCCCTTGTTCTTGTGGAGGTCTTCAACTTCCCTCCTGCATGCTGGAAATAAACCACAGCAGAGATGAAGCAGTCCCAGAGGTTCCTAGAGTGTGTGGAGTAGAACTTCCTGGCACAGCCGGTGACACAGTCAACTAGGGAAGCACCTGCTGGACCTACTGTTTGTAAACAGAGAAGGACTGGTGGGGGATGTAATGGCTAGGGGTCATCTTGGGCACAGCGATCAAGAAATGCCAGTTCTCAGCTGGAGAATTAGAGAAGGAGGTCAGCAGAACTGCACCTGGGACTTCTAGTGGGCAAATTTTGGCCTGTTTTGGAGTCTGGTCAACAGAACCCTGAGGATCAAGGAATCCAGGAAGGCTGGACACTGCTCAATAAGGAAGGAAGACCAGTTATATGCTGCACAAATGAGAAGCGTTTCTAGCGCAAACATTGTTTTAAATGACGTTGCTGTTTGTAACTTGCATTAAACTAGAAGCAGAACCTCTGGTGAGAGAAAAGAATCATGCGAAGAGGAATAGAAAGCAAGGTTAGAGTAGCTGCTGTATTGCACCCTGCATTCTGCTTTCCACCAAACTGTAGGTTACAGCAGGAGCAGGACCCATGCAGCTCAGATTTTCTTTCAGCAGCCCTGTTTACTACCAAGCAGCACAGGCTTTAATAACTTGCTGATGACTTACTACAGTTACTTCATGCATATTATGAGTAAATTATGAAGTCTCCTTCTCTTTGCACAGTTACGCCTTAGAATGCATCTTGCATACATCTAATTACAGAAATAAACAGATGTGGGGACACAGCCATTGGATCTTCATCAAGCAGTGACTAAATGCTTCCAGAGATGTCCTTTGTCTCTGAAATGTTATCTTACAGGTACCAGAGGATTTTAAAAGCCAGAAGCACCTCAGGGTGAGTTGTTCTGTATGTATTTACACCACAGCAGTCTCTTCCTTGCAGAACATGCTTTGGATGTTCTCTGCATGCTGAATATGGTCCACTGGAGTTGTGTACCAGTAATTACCAGGGTACTGCTTTGTTTACTTCCACTGCAAGTGAACACTGTGCCTGTTAGAAGGCCACTGACCTATATTTCCATGAAGCAAGAAAAAATATAAAGCAATCTTTGGCCATATAACACACTGCCCACTTTCTATTAACAAAAAAAGGATTATTTTCCTAAGAACTGTTTTGATAAGTGACACTAAAATTACACTGGATAAAAACCTACATGTATGCAACACTGGCAGCAGCAGAGCAGAAGAGTTCCTCTGTAATGAGCAAAGCTTTGGTTTTCCTCTCACAAGAGCTTTTTCCCAAGTTCCTCCAGACTGGAACAGCTAAGACGTTGCAAAGATCAAACAGGTCTTTAATAACCACCAGCACTTTACACAGCACCAAGACACAAACAGGGAAAGGCTCCTTTCTAGATTCTGCATTTTAGGACAAAATGCCATGACTGTAGAAGTGGTGGCATCCAGTTGTTGGAAGCAGTTGTCAGCCTGTGCTGATACAACCATTCAGACTGCAAGTTAGCTGTAATATGCCCCAACAAATATTGATTGTAGAGTTGCTGATCATCTTCACATCAGCCACACAACTGTAACACCATGAAATTCCCTACATGTTCTCAAAACCCACATCCAATCCAGTGATTTATCAGGGTGAAATCAGTCTTTTTTTCATCTCCACAGCAACAGAGAGTCAGAATAACCCAGGTAAAAAAAAAACAAGGAGACTTCTCAGGCTTCAGACCTAAGCTGCCTCAGGCAGCAGGTTATTCTGTTCAGTTATTTCCCTGTCAGGCCTGGCTGCACCAGGAACAGCTCAGACCAGTGCCAGTCTGATGTACTGCAGACAGGCAGCTTTGCTTCAGGAAACATCACCAACCCCAAGTTCCTCTCATTGCCGTACCTTCTAGAGCAGCAAAACCCTCCCTCTGCTGAAGAGCAGCAGAGGTGAACTAGTTAGCTACATTGAAACAAAAGGAGAGAACACTAAGCAATGTCAATTAAAAAATTTTGGACTCCCTCCATCTGCAGATGATACAGTGGGGAACTGGGGAGGGGGAAGTGATACATTATCCCCTCAACCCTGAACGATTTAACACAAAGAAAGGATAACCAGGCCTATCAGTGAAAGTACAGGAAAACTTAAGGAGTAAACCAAAAAGAATGGATTTTGCCACAGTCACCAGGGCAGCAGCAGTCCTGCGATGTTATTGCTGATACTACAGGTCCCGAGTGACTTTTGTGCTCCTTCTCCAGACATGCTTTGTCACAAGGCACATCCTTAAGACCCACCCTGTGTGACCTGGGAAGAAAGGGCAGGCTGCAGTTCTGAGCCAGCCAATCGGCACAGCACCTCCAGGTGAAACAAAGGCGTTTGGAACCCGGAGACAGCACGGCCCTGCCTCCAACCGGGCTGCACTACACACCCTGCAGTCTGGGCTGCACTACACATCCTGCCCTGCACAGCCTGCAGTCCGAGCTGCACTACACAGGCCACACTACACACGCTGCATTTCCATTCACTCTTTCAGCTACACATACTGATTTTACATCTGTTCAAAGATTACAGCTGCATGCAAGAGACTTTCTGCCTCCACTGCTCATGCTAGTCAGAAACTCTGGGCAGACTGAAGGTGGTAAGTGAAGATCACAAGGAGCCGTGACTACAGAGAGCCTCACTCTGCTGTTACAGCAGCAGTGAAAGCCACATAGCCCTTTAATCAGCGCGGTGAAAGCATCACCCAGCCATTGTGCCACCAGATTAATTCCCAACCAATACACTGTTGTGGAATCTTAAATGCACCTTGCAAATCTGAGAACCATATAATGTCAGAAGAAGAAGAATTTATTTTCAATATTAACCCAGTGTTGAAATGGTGACTTTTAACAACCTCACTTTCAATATTAACTCATTTTTTGGACAAATTTACAGGCAGCAGCCATTACAGCAAGAGAAACATTGTTGTCAAGGTCTTTCCTCTGAATATATCAGTGCAGAGCAACAATGGGCAAATCACCAGCAGATGCCTTCTTGAATACGTGTAAAGCACATCAATTAAATTTCCACTACAGCTCATTTTCTTCAGAATGGATGCTTTGGCTGTTTCAACCATACAAACAACATGCAATACTTTCTTTTCGGAAAAAGACTCAGCTCTCATCATTCTTATTAAAAAAAAAAAAAAAGAAAAGAAAAGGAAAAAAAGGAAGTTGTCAGTATATTAAAAAAAAAAATCAACTTCAGTGAAAATAAAAAGGTGGGAAGAAAACAGCTGCCATCTGCAGCCCCTCTGCAATATGCTGAGGCAGCAGGCAGCAGCACCCTGCTCTCATACTGTCACCACCTTTGAGCTTCCCACACCGGAAAAAAGAAAGGTTTATAAACAAAAAAAAAAAAACCAAAAAAAAAAACCCAAAACCAACCCAAAACAAAAAAACCCAAAACTATTCACACTGTGACCCTCCCAATTCTTTCAGTGCATTAAAGGACAAAAAATTCAGTCCTACGCACCTAATGTGATGGGCTCCGTGCCTGAAAGAAATAGGCTGGGCACTGCTTTGCTTTCGGAAACTGAGCTTTCCCAACCTGCAGCCTCTTCTCCATGTGCAGTATGTTTAGCAGCTCACTTCCAGCCACACTGCTCACTTCAGACATGACTCCTGCAGTGTATTCAGCATTATTTAAATATGCTTCAGTTCAGAAAACAGCAACTAATCAAGCAAGACAGTCTGCTGTAGGGCATTGTTTGAGCATTACACCTGGGCCCAAAAGAGATCTAAAAACCCACAGGCAATGAATTCGGCAAGAGCCTTTGTGCTGAGACACTTTGCCATTAGAAGCTAAGGGGTGCCATGGGATCTCTGAACCTGAAGAAAAGGGGAAGAACCATCTTTATTCTCAGAGTGAAAAGCAGATCAACACTGCTGCTCTGCCTCCCAGATTCAGTGCTGATCAACACACAGATGCCTAACAGCTTTCAGGGTGCAAAAGCAGCTACCACCCGCAGCCTTTCCTGTACAGCAGGTGGGAAGCACATTAAGTGACCAGGATATGATATTTGCAGCCACTCCTGCAGACAGGACAATCACAGTGACCCTCAGTAGGTGACCCTTTACACCTCCCTAGGCAGAGCAGGGGAAATGCTGTGTTGTTGCTGTTAAAAGTTCCTTTTCTCAGCTCACTGCCCGCAGCCTGGTTTTACAGAAGTTGATGTGAAGTGCTCACCTCTCTCACACCATTCTGCTCCTATGTTTTGTCAGCAACCTGACTGTGTAGCTGCTCTACCTGCCTGTGCCCACCTGTCCCACTGGCTACCGCTGCACTGACAATTACAAAAGCACTCAGGCAGCCTCAGTTTGTATATACAAGGCTGAAGCCTAATACGACGGCCAAAGTCCTGCTCCCAAGGCAAAGCAGAGCACCCTGCGAGATGACTTTTGCTGCTGTTTTAGCTTCTTACATGAAAGGACATCATGCCTAGCTCTTTGTCAACACCTCACTCCAAGCTCTCTGTTTTCTTGCTTCTTTCTCAACAACTCTCTCCTGTTTCTTTGGTGACCATAAAGAGTTTCTTGACTCACTCTGTCTCCACGGGGTCACCAATTCTCTGCATCTTCTAGGGGCAAGGTTTCCAGGAAAGTCTTTACTTAAACCTTTTACTTAGATTCTTACACTGCCAAAACTCCAAGTTCCATTGGTCCACAGCCACCAATTCTACCAGCAATTTTTAGAGCTCTTCAGCCTACTTCAAATAATTCAAATACTACCACTGAAGTCATTTTCCTTCCCCTTCCTGCAAGTCATATTCCCAATTTAAACAAATGTGCTTTTTCCCTGCTTCCTGCCTATGACATCATTTTAATGCCATTCAGAACTCCAGACTCTTGCACACTTCTGCTGCAGAGCTTCCTCCACTATCGTCCTTCCTGCGTGGAAAGAACTTTAGAGATTAAATAACTTTTTGTTCTTCTCTAAGATTCCTATCATAAAAGACGATAAATCTTGCAGCACTTCTCTAAGCTGTTCACCTGTAGATGCATCATCACAGATTATGTACTGTTCAGAATGGGGAAGTTTATTTGCTCTACACCATGCCAGGTTCTACAAGAGTATTTTTGCGGTTTCGTTGACCTTTGCAATAATGCAGAGACATTACAGCAATAACGCTGAGAATTTTGTATGATTTCATTGCATTTATTAAAAAGGGGGGGGAAAGGGGGAAGAAAGAGTCCTCCTGATATGATACAGAAGTACAGGACTACCGACTGTTTGAGCCACAGGCCTTCAAACCTAATGCATTGCAATAAACCACTTAAAACACACTCCTAGCCAATTAGCTGGAGTGCATGCTCTGTAATTTAGAGCACAATAAAACATTGTTCTCACTTTTCTCTGCTATAATAGAACCCATGCCTGCTTTCAGCTCCTGACAGGGCCTTTAGGGAATGCAGAACATGGAGGCTTCCCTTGCTTGGCTGCAGGGGAGATCTGCTATGCATTTTTCTCTATAGGTCACCACTGTGTTCAAGAGGGAGAAGTAGAGCAACACAAAGGACCATTTAGCATCTTAGCTATAAACCCTAGTGGAAAAGAGAAGTGTAACCACAGTTTTTGGAATATTCCTCCTTCAGTGATGATATTAAGGAAATCTGGAGAACTTCATCCATCAGATTACTCCATGTTCATAGAAGAACGGTCAGCCATCAGCACTGAGCGTGCAGGGACACATTTAACAAACAAATTCATGGAATACCATGGTGAAAACACTGGCTCTGAAACAACAAACACTTGCTAGCAATTAAAGCAGTCAAATCACAGAATGCTAGGGGCTGGAAGGGACATCAAAAGATTATAGACTCCAAGCCCCCTGCCAGAGAAGGATCACCTAGGGCAGCTCACACAGGAATACATCCAGGTGGGTCTGGACAGTCTCCAGAGGAGGAGACTCCACAACCTCTCTGGACAGCCTGCTCCAGGGCTCCAGCACCCTCACAGTGACAAAGTTTTCCCTTCTGTTCCTGTGGCACCTCCTCTGCTCCATCTTGCCCCCAGTGCCCCTGTGCTGTCATTGGACAACCCTGAGCAGAGCCTGGCTGCACCTTCCTGACACTGCCCTGCACATCTTTATCAACAGGAATGAGGGCAGCGCTCAGGCTCCTCTGTCCCAAGCTAAAGAGCCCCAGCTCCCTCAGTCTTTTTGTAAGAAGACTCTGTTCTGGGCTTCCCAGCAATGTCCCTTCCAACTCTGTTCACATATTTTAACTGCAAGGCCCAGAAAGCTGACAGAAGCCCCTGCAACATTACTGTATCCAAGGACATGGAGAGATGACTACAAACAGCTGCGCGATGGCACAGGGAAAGCAGCTGTGGTTGAAGCAGCCTGATCTAACATACTGTGCTTTATGTATTCAGTGACTGAAGATCAGTTTCCACTTGAATCTGCCAAGCATCTATGTGTCCATCAATGAAGCATTCAGCTCCCACAAGCAGAGATCAAGTTCTAGGTCTTCACTGAAGAGTAAGCACATTGGTTGGTTTCTCTTGTCTACTCAGAGTATGGGTGAGTTCCATAAGCCATGAACTTCATTAAGGAAATTATTTACAGGACTTGACTAGAGCATGAGGATTGTTAGACTCAACTGAGACCCTGCAAAAAGAAACTCATAACTAATTCCTCCAAGAGAGGCAAGACACTAGGATGAAGGGATAAACCTGAGATCTTTACAGAGCTCTGCAGGCTTGGTATCCAGTTTCTCTGGGGTTAAAAAAACCCCAAAACAAACCCCCAGGATAAACATTTGAGTTTCTGCATTCAACACAGACCTGGAAGTCCCACTATTATCAACAGGAAAAAAAAGAGGGAGAGAGTTTTCAACGCATAGCAGTGCCAGGTAATTGTGTGGTGTTCATTATTTTCCAGATTTACACAGGCTTTCTTGATTATCATATGAGAGATGATAATGGAGAACAAGAAAGTTTCTTCACAGCCTTTAAGAAATAAAATGACTCATATTTTCCTTGTGGGGGTTTCCAAACCTGCCCTTTAGTAGTATGTACTGTCCTGTCCTGTGTATCATTAGCTTGTCACCCTAGACTTTAGGCATGCAGACTTTGATCGCTTCAGGGATCTGCTGGCCAAAGTGTCGTGGGACAAAGCCCTAGAGGGAAGAGGGGCCCAGGACAGCTGGTCAGTATTCAAGGACCACCTCCTCTGTATCCAGGAGCAATGCATATCGAAAAAGAGAAAAGCAGGGAAGAATGCTAGGAGGCCTGCCTGGATAAGCAAGGAGCTGCTGGACACACTATCACTTAAAAGGAAACTCTACAAGGAGTGGAGGAAAGGACAACTGGAATGGGGGGATATAAGGAAGCTGCCTGAGCAGCAAGAGACCTGCTTAGGAAAGCCAAAGCACAGCTTGAATTGAATCTAGCCAGGGAGCTCAAAGGGAGCACCGAGAATTTCTACAGGTATATTAATGGTAAAAAGAAGACCAGGGAAGGTGGGGGCTCCCTCAGAAAGGAAACAGGTGAAATGATCACAAGTGACCTAGAAAAGGCTGAGGTTCTCAATGTCTTCTTTACCTCAGGCTTCACTGCAAAGGCCTCCAGCCACACTCCTGGACTCATGGAAGATAATGGCAGGGACTGGGAGGAAGAACTGCCCATGGTGAGTGAAGATCAGTTCACGAGCACCTGAAAAACCTGAAAGCGTTCAAGTCCATGAGACCCGACGGGATACACCCACAGGTACTGAGGGAGCTGGGGAGGAGGTTGCTAAATCCCTTTCTACTATATTCCAAAAGTCCTGGCAGTCTGGGGAAGTCCCCACTGACTGGAAAAGGGGAAACATTACTCCCATTTTCAAAAAGGGGAAGAAGGAAGAACCAGGGAACTACAGGCCAGGCAGTCTCACCTCTGTGCCTGGTAAGATCATGGAGCAGATTCTCCTGGAGGCACTACTGAGACAAAATAGTGAAGAGGTGATTGGGTACAGTCAGCATGGGTTTACCAAGGGCAAATCCTGCCTGACAAACCTGGTGGCCTCCTAAGAACAGGTGACAACATTAATAGATGAGGGGAGAGCAACTGATGTCATTGACCTGGACCTGAGCAAAGCCTTTGACACTGTCGCACACCACAGCCTGGTCTCCAAACTGGTGACACATGGGTTTGATGGGTGGAACGTTCAGTGGGTAAAGAACTGGCTTGATGGCTGTACCCAGAGAGTGGCTGTCAATGACTCTTTTTTGTCCAGACTGAACAGCCCCAACTCTTTCTGTCTGTCCTCATAGGAAAGGTGCTCCAGCCCTCTGATCATCCTGGTGAGCCTTCTCTGGACACCTTCCAGCATGTCCATATCCCTTTTGTAATAGGGGCTCCAGAACTGGATGCAGTACTCCAGGTGGGGTCTCACCAGAGATGAGTAGAGGGGGAGAATCACCTCCCTTGACCTGCTGGCCACACTTCTCTTGATGCAGCTCAGGATCTGGTTGGCTTTCTGGGCTGCCAGTGCAAGCTGACAGCTCATGTTGAGCTTCTCATCCACCAGCACCCCCAAGTCCCTCTCCTCAGGGCTGTTCTCCAGCCAGTCCCTGCCCAGCCTGTATTTGTGCTTGGCATTGTCTCGACCCAGATGCAGGACCTTGCACTTGGTCTTGTTGAACCTCATGAGGTTGGCTTGTGCCCAGCTCTGCAGCCTGTCCTGGTCCCTCTGGATGGATCCCTTCCCTCCAGCCTGTCTGCTGCACCACACAGCTTGGTGTCATCAGCAAACCTGCTGAGGGTGCACTCAATGCCACTGTCCATGTCACCAACAAAGATGTTGAACAAGCCTTGTCCCAGGACTGATCCCTGAGGGACTCCACTTGTCCCTGGCCTCCACTGGGACATGGAGTCATTGACAGCCACTCTTTGGGTGCAGCCATCAAGCCAGTTCTTTACCCACTGAATGTTCCACCCGTCAAACCCATGTGTCACCAGTTCGGAGACCAGGATGTGGTATGGGACAGTGTCAAAGGCTTTGCTCAGGTCCAGGTCAATGACATAAGTTGCTCTCCCCTCATCTATTAATGTTGTGATCTATTCATAGAAGGCCACCAGGTTTGTCAGGCAGGATTTGCCCTTGGTAAACCCATGCTGACTGTACCCAATCACCTCTTCACTATTCTTCTGTCTCAGTAGTGCCTCCAGGAGAATCTGCTCCATGATCTTACCAGGCACAGAGGTGAGACTGCCTGGCCTGTAGTTCCCTGGTTCTTCCTTCTTCCCCTTTTTGAAAATGGGAGTAATGTTTCCCCTTTTCCAGTCAGTGGGGACTTCCCCAGACTGCCAGGACTTTTGGAATATAATAGAAAGGGGTTTAGCAACCTCCTCCCCAGCTCCCTCAGTACCTGTGGGTGTATCCCGTCGGGTCTCATGGACTTGAACGCTTTCAGGTTCTTCAGGTGCTCGTGAACTGATCTTCACTCACCATGGGCAGTTCTTCTTTCTGGTTCTTGCCACTAGCTTCCATGACTATTGCAGGAGTGTGGCTGAAGCCCCTTGCAGTGAAGACTGAGGTAAAGAAGACATTGAGAACCTCAGCCTTTTCTAGGTCACTTGTGATCATTTCACCTGTTTCCTTTCTGAGGGAGCCCCCACCTTCCCTGGTCTCCTTTTTACCATTAATATACCTGTAGAAATTCTCAGTGTTCCCTTTGAGCTCCCTGGCTAGATTCAATTCAAACTGTGCTTTGGCTTTCCTAAGCAGGTCTCTTGCTGCTCGGGCAGCTTCCTTACGGCTGTCATGACTCCATGTCCCAGTGGAGGCCAGTGACAAGCGGAGTCTATCACAGATCAGTCCTGGGACCAATCTTGTTCAACATCTTTGTTGGTGACATGGACAGAGGCATTGAGTGCACTATCAGCAAGTTTGCTGATGACACCAAGCTGTGTGGTGCAGCAGACAGGCTGGAGGGAAGGGATCCATCCAGAGGGACCAGGACAGGCTGCAGAGCTGGGCACAAGCCAACCTCAGGAGGTTCAACAAGACAAAGTGCCGGGTCCTGCATCTGGGTCGAGGCAATGCCAAGCACAAATACAGGCTGGGCAGGGATTGGCTGGAGAGCAGCCCTGAGGAGAGGGACTTGGGGGTGCTGGTGGACGAGAAGCTCAACATGAGCTGTCAGCTTGCACTTGCAGCCCAGAAAGCCAACCAGATCCTGAGCTGCATCAAGAGAAGTGTGGCCAGCAGGTCAAGGGAGGTGATTCTCCCCCTCTACTCAGCTGTGGTGAGACCCCACCTGGAGTACTGCATCCAGTTCTGGAGCCCCTATTACAAGAGGGATATGGACATGCTGGAAGGTGTCCGGAGAAGGCTCACCAGGATGATCAAAGGGCTGGAGCACCTTTCCTATGAGGACAGACTGAAAGAGTTGGGGCTGTTCAGTCTGGACAAAAAAGAAGGCTCTGACGTGACCTTCTTGTGGCCTTTCAATATCTGAAGGGGGCCTACAAGAAAGCTGGGAAGGGACTTTTTAGGATATCAGGTAGTGACAGGAGTAGGGGGAATGGAATAAAGCTGGAAGTGGGGAGATTCAGGCTGGACATGAGGAAGAAGTTCTTCCCCATGAGAGTGGTGAGAGCCTGGAATGGGTTGTCCAGGGAGGTGGTTGAGGCCCCATCAGTGGAAGTGTTTAAGGCCAGGCTGGATGAGGCTCTGGCCAGCCTGATGTAGTGTGAGGTGTCCCTGCCCATGGCAGGGGGTTGGAACTAGATGATCTTTGTGGTCCCTTCCAACCCTGACTGATTCTATGATTTCTCTGCACACACATTGAATGAAATACATTTCATTCTTTAGTTTACAGAACCAGATCAGCTTTTCTTTTCTTGAGAAAGAAGCATTCATTCATTTTCCAGTCTCTCCCTACTGGGCAACAGCTACCTTACAGCCAGATCACCCTATGATATCTCTTTTGATGCCTTCAAAGCATAGAAGAGATGAAAGAATACTAAAAAGGAATAGCAAATAGCACTTACTCAGGAGCAATTACTCCTTCCAGTGACTCTTCCAGGACACAGAAGCTGCTGAGCTAGCTTATGACAGTGGTGCAACTCATAATTGGTACCCATCCTGTTGACCTGTCTCAACAGGCCAAAGTTAGATAATTCAACAGAAAGCATCAAAACCACTTCAGTCTGCTACAGCAACTCCAAGTGCACTGAACGTCACTCTCCTCCTTGCAGAAACAACTCATTGCTTCTGTGCAAGTGTCCTGAGAAGACACAAAAAGAATGATGGCATCTTAAAATGGACAAGGTGCTTCCAACCAACACAGGTCAGCATCTGCTCTCAACCTAGCACCACTACTGCCAGCAGCACCTTAAGAGAGGCTAAGAAGCTTCTGTCTGATGCCCTCGACCATCTTCCTCGTGCCACTACTACAGATGGAACAGATTTCATCAGAAACACCCCAGTACAGCTCTGTATCCTGTCAGCCAGCTACAAAGCAGCAGACAAAAGCTTCTGCACTGAATCTCTCTTAAAGCATTGATTCAGCCTTGGTTGATGTCCAAATTTTTTGAAATTTTTTTCTTTTAAACTTCCTTTTGAAAGGGGAAGCACTCTGATTGGCCACAGGATACACAATGAAGTATTTTCCACATCCTTCCTCTTATCTGGATCAAATCCAGGATGGCTGCAACAGAAGTAAAGCTTTCTGTTCCCCCCTTAGACATGTTGAAAGCCAGTTCCCTCAATGGGCAGTAGTGCAGGACCTTCCAAATGCATGCTGTAAGGACTAGATCTGACTACAAACATTCTCTACAGGATGGAAAAGAGCCACAGGAGTCTTTCTTTCATCATAAGTCAGAAAAAATGAAGGAAGGAATTTCCACTGTGTCTCTGCAGTACAAACCAGCAGATCATATTCTACCTTTATCTCCAGCACCTTCAGATGACAGCAGCATTCTTCACAGCACAGAGTCTCCTTGCACTAATATCAGCACAGAACTTTTACCATGAGACAGGCTAAAGCTAAACATGGCAACAAGGACAGGTGAAAAGCACACTGCTCATCCTGCTCATTGGCTTATAATGGTCACTACAGGTTCTCATCAATTCCTCTTAGACTTGCTGATAGGCACAGGCCCTGCTTCCATTACCTGGACAGCAATGGTGAAATAGCAACTATTTGAACATCTGCCGTTTTCTGGTGCATCTTATGAAAGCCAAGCCCCTCAAAATGCCTTTTTTAGGGGCCAGAAGGATGGAATCTCTGTTCAGACGTCTCACTTCACTATTTCCTATCAGCAATTACAAAGCAACGCAAACCACAATGCAATACACAAATCTTCGGAGGAAAAGAATTTCAGACCACACAGGATCAACTGGCCCAGATGTTTTCATTTTAACACTAAAGCCACTTCTTTTTCTCCTCCACACCTCTTCACCCCACCACAATTCACCAGCAGAAGAAACAGCTACGCAAAAATAAAAGCAAGGAAGGAACACACACTGAGATGGCACAAATCAACGGGCAGAGAAACACCTAACTGCAGGGTTCTAGAGACTTATCATATTAGACTTTGATTTTTTTTTCTGAGTTTAGTTTCCATTCAAAGTTTGAAATCAGTCACATCCAGTTAATTTTTTTTACAATAATTAGCTCTTATTTCTGGCCAGGTAACTGCAGCACTGCAGGAAGCTGGACTGGAATCTGCTGCTCTGCATACTTTGGAGCGGCATCTGCAATCTGATATGTGCACAACGCTGCCTCCAGGGCAGGGAGCTTCTCTTTTGAGCTGTTCTTAAAGGTTAGGAATTAAAGACAAGAGCTGTGTGTGTACTTGCAGGGACTGGCTCCTTGCCTAAGCAGAGCACACGGACCAATTCCAGCTCTGGTATCCCACAGCCAGGACCCATGTGAAATTAAAGGAAAGCTTCACTGGCCTGTCTGATCACCTCCAAGAGAGGCACCCCGCAGAAGTAGCTCACGTTTCCTCACTAAATTCACTATTAAAACTCATCCAGATATTTGTTACCACGTCCTAAACGAAATGAAATGAAACACTTGTGATTTTCAGCTGTGGTCAGAGTATGCAGGGGAGGCTGGCAACTCCCTCAGGGCTAGATGAGTATCCAGCACTTCAAAGAAGGTGATTGAAGGCTGCTTGTTTACCACATCCCTCTATTGTTTACAGTTTCTATAACTTCTACCCAGTCTAAACTTACTTGATTTGAGTTCCCGAAACAATTTTTTCCTGCATCAGTGCCAAAGGGGTTCCTGCTGAGATACAGATTTCATAAGTAATCAATATTTTAAAGTCAATTTCTCAGTGATTATTTTCCCTCAGAAACAGGCAGTTTCAATACTAACGTAAGAAAAGGTCAAAGGCACTTTGAGCTGGTCAACCTATGGAAAAGTAAAACCCAGCATTTTCATGGGAGAATACACAGGACTCTAAATTTTACTATTACTCCTTTTTGTGCAAATCCAAGTTTTGTTATGCTCCCACATCTTTAGAGGTTAGGATAGAAAAAGTGATAAAAGGGGGAATTATGCCCAAATATTTTGCAGCAAGAAAATATGTATTGGGAGTGAACCATAAAGAGCACATCCAAAGCATTTCTGCACTTGGTCTAGACATATCCCTCTGCTTTTTAAGGCAGCAGTTCTTGGACTGAAGGAACTGATGTGCAGTACCCACAGCAACAGTGTGACCCAGATGTGCCATCATATATCTGTGATACCACCTGGGACACAACACAGTAGTTACTGAAGAATTTAGTAGGTATTTGAGGTGTTTAAGGCCAGGCTGCATGAGGCTCTGGCCAGCCTGATCTAGTGTGAGGTGTCCCTGCCCATGGCAGGGGGGTTGGAACTAGATGATCCTTCCAACCCTGACTGATTCTATGAATTTGTGGCCACACCAGGCTGGTTTGGTGGAGGAAGTGAAAAGCTGGATTTTCTGCACTGCTGAACCACAGCTGTGGCTGAACACAACACTGAGCTGAAGTCTCAGAGAGACCACCCATCGTAGCAGCTTCCAGGAGTAAGCAGATATCCATGGGCTGAAGAATCTTCCCTATTTAGCACAAATAAATCCTATCTGCAACAGGAGCTGTGATGCAAACTGCACACCTTCACTCACCTCTTTCAGTTCCTGTGCAACAGAATTAAGGCGTTCATTTTCAGACTGTGTGTTGGCAAGGACATTTCTGAGCTGCTTCAGTTCTGTCTGCAACTCCATAACCTTCTTCATGTAGTATTCTTCCTTGGTAGCTGATTCCTGAATCAAGGTCTCCTCTCTGCTCTCCCCATCTGCTGCTACCTTCTTGTGGTTTGTATGGGCCTGGCCAAAAGCCTAGAAAAGTCAGAAACAAATCTATTAGTAAACTCAGAATTATGCATAAACACTTTCTGTTTTAAACAGCTGACAATATTTACCGTTGTATTTTTTTGAAGCAAAACAATGTAACCCACTCCAACACTCTCCTCTTCGGGGATCAGACCTTTAAATGCTATCAAGTGACCAACAAAGGGTTCTCAAAAGTAACCCACAACACCCAAAGAGTGTTTTGTGACGCATAGAATATCCAAGCAGAACCTCACAGAAACCCTTGTTGTGGGACACCCCCCCCCCAATGTATTGTCTGCTGTGAAAGGAAGACTTTGGTTTTCAGTGAGACAACTGCAAGCTGAGCAGGCATTTCTGCATGCACCTGTTCTCTGTAGCTGGGTCAGACTCCTGCAAAACCCCAATCACTGAAGGCAGACTTAGTATTAACAGCCTGCGCAATTTCTTGGGCTGGGAGCAAGCTGACTGCTCGTGATACAGCTGTACCCATGACACACATCACTACCCATGGCCGCTCACTGCTGGAGATCACCACCCCCTCAACCCTGCTAACCACTGCCGCCATAAGCAGGCAGGGTCAGCAGGGCTGCTCCGTCACCAGGCTAAGCTAATGTGGGTCACTGCAGCTGAAGTAGGTCAGCAGATGCTCACCCAACCAGCTCTGCTGCCTACTCCTGGAGACACCATCTCTATCGGCATGTCAGCAATGGGACTTAGAGGCAGGTCACAGAGATCTAACCTCTTCAGCATGGCACACCTGTTTGGAGCTGACATCCTCACTTTGCACCTCCTCCTTTTTCCTACCATTCTTTTTGCAGGTTTTCATTTTGCTTAGAAGTCTATCAGCTGATGCTCCTAGAACCAGTTCTCCCACACGAGCAAGCAGCCCATACAGACAGCCCAGCTGCTGCATTAAAGAAACCCACCAGTGGCTTTCAGTGATAAAGTAAAGAGTTTAACATTTTCAGCGGGTAGAGATTCGTAACACTGCCCGGCAGACAGACCACAGGCAAGGAAGTTCGAGAACCTTCAGCTGCTGCACTTTGTGTGCACCACAGTTCACAACCCAAATGTAGCTGAAGCTTTGGGATGCCAGTGTCCATGCAGGTTTATGTTGCCAACATTAACATCAGACATTAAGCCAGGTCAAGGACAGGTCAGCATCTCATAAAGCACCTTGTCTAGTCATGCATTACATTTTCAATGAATCACCTTTTGCTAGCTCTTCAGAAATACACTGTCACTACCCAAAAAAAGCTCCTGGGAAAAGCATTTTCTTACCTCTGCACATTAGACCAGACACACTAAGAGGTCAGGAATTACTGATTATACCAGGCCAGAAACAGATGATTGAATGTGCTAGCTCTGCCTACAGCTAAAGGTTTCCACATGTCACTCCCATTAGACAAAATTTTATTTCAGATAAGCAAGTCAGACATACAGAAGAGAAATCTCCATTCAAGAAATCCCAGTCAGATTCAGCAAGAGATCGCAAGGGAAATGAAAAAAGCCTCATGTTCAGACAGCAAGGAAAGCACCATCTGTGCAAGTCAAATGACTTCCACAAAGCAGCTTAAGAGCCTAATACCCAAGGTCTCCCTAATGTTAAAGGGATAACAAAACCATGCAAGCCTCTCAAATAGACTTTCTTTATGAAAAAAAGAATGAAGATCCACCTTTTCTAGACCTGCATTTATTAGAAATCTCCGACACAGAGATAAGACTCTGGGCATGATTTCCCAGTGAAGTGGCACTGTTTTCCTCATAGCAGGATGCCAATGCAAAGCACAGTGAGGCTCAGGATACTCAGGCCCACTTCGGATCAGCCAGACAGCAGAGTTCAGGCACGATTCAACTGAGGAACTCAGCAATGTTGCTGAGGGAGA
Organism: Indicator indicator; assembly: GCF_027791375.1. NCBI lineage: Eukaryota > Metazoa > Chordata > Aves > Piciformes > Indicatoridae > Indicator > Indicator indicator. The sequence continues at coordinate 18,263,056 of NC_072024.1, read as the reverse complement.
AATTCCTGAGAACAATGACTAATTTGCTCTTAAAACTTTTGCTGCTGACTCTAAGCCTTGGGTTTAATACCTGAAAAGAGAATGTCACAATTTTGCAGGAGCCACTATTGACAGGGAGTACCCAAAGACAGAAACTGGCATAGTGGATGAGATTGGTGTTTTTTTAATCCAATATCCTGTCTTCTAGGGAGGCTTATGCCAGATGCTTTGCAGAAAGGTGCAAGAAACCCATTATCTCCCCAGGGGTGGGGACTGCCTCAAGCCTTGAAGCAGAACACTGCTATTAATACTGAGTTACATCTACAATATCCTCCCATTTTTTCACGGTTTATGCATTTTTGGCCTCACTAAAACCTTAGAGCAATAACTTCTGCATTTAGAATCATACTCTTAAATGACAGGTTTCTGTCAGTTCACGCTTTTCACATGTTTTCATAAGAGAGGATGTATTTTTGTTCAGAGACTTGAAGGTGTGCTGTTATTCCATTCACTGTTTTCAGACTTCCATCATATCCCTCTATTCCCTAGTCAGCATGAGATGAAGTTCAGTAAGTCACCACCACTTTTTATGTTTGAGAATTTAGAAGCTGCCTTTTATTACGGCTTGCCCCAAACGGCTGGTCTAGCCCAGCCAAGTCAGCACTGCAGATGTAAGTTCACAGAGACCAGCTGCAGAAACAAAATCATGGATCAGCCCTACCAAAGGGTGCTGCTGTTCTGTGGGCTCCAGTTATTTCTGCCCAGCAAGGCTGTCACTTGCTCTCAGTCAGCAAGTTCATGAAGTTAAGCAGAAACCCTACCATTAGCTTGATGGTATTACTCTCTGGGGTCAGGAAGGGGATACAGAACCCTGAGTAAATGGACTCTGACACTACACAGAACATAAGCCATGGTCCTCAGGGCAGTCAGCCTGAAACAATTCTATCTGGTTGAATTTCGAAGGGAACACTTAAAAAGCACCTCCACTCTAGTCAGGCTTTATTATCTCTTGTGTTTGTACTTCCAAATGACTTCATGCATTCAGTGCAATTACCTTCCACAGCTACAGCCCAGGCCTATTGGAAAGCAAGGTATTAAAAGGAAAGCTGACTTTTTACTGATATGCATGAAACCTAGAAACCGGCACATACCCCTAAGTCCAGCATCTATCCATCCAAATCTGCTTTAACTTCATAGAAAACACAGAAAGAGAAGTCAGAGTTACTCTGCTCTTCCTTCTCTTCCAAGACCTCTACTGGTACCTACTAGTAAGAAACCAGGGAAGCAGGTCATAGTTCTCTGAGCATGGCACTCTTTGAAGTATCATCTCCTCACAAAGCAAGCGAGTTTCTGACAACTCACTCTAGAGGTCATCTTGCCCAACACCCCTGCAGTAAGCAAGGACATTTCCAACCAGATCAGGCTGCCCAGAGCCCCATCAAACCTGACCTTGAACATCTCCAGGACAAACCTTTCACCAGCTCCCTGGGCAACCTGTTCAGTGTTCCACCACCCCCATAGTAACAAACTTCTTCCTAATGTCCAAATAAATCTGCTCTAGTTTAAAACCATTGTCCCTTGTCCTTGTGCTACCTGCCCTTGGAAACAGTCCCTCCCTAGCCTTCTTTTAGGCCCTGTTCAGATACTGGAAGTCTGCCCTAAGGTCTCCCTTGAGCCTTCTCTTCTCCAGGCTGAACAGTCCCAACTCTCTCAGCCTGCCCGCAGAAGCGAGGTGCTCCAGCCCTCTGATCATCTTTATGGCGTGCTCTGAACCCGCTCCAGCAGGTACATGTCCCTCTTGTTTTGAGGGCCTCATAGCTGGATGCAGGACTCCAGGTGAGGTCTCACCAGAGCATCCATCTGCTGGCCACACTTCTTCTGATGCAGCCCAGGTGCCATTGGACATTAGCAAGTGCCCATTGCTGGCTCATCTCCAGCTTCTCATCCACCAGCAGCCCCAAGCCCTCTTCTGCAGGGTTGCTCTCAGTCTCATTGTCTCCCAATTAGCGTTGATATTGAGGATTGCACTTGACCTAGATGCAAGACCTTGCAGTTGGCTTTATTGAACTTCATGAGGTTGGCCTAAGCCCACTTCTCAAGCTTGTCCAGGTCACAGAATCACAGAATACATCCAGTTGAAAGAGACTTCCAAGCTCATCCAGTCCAACCCTTGACCCAGCACTGAAGGGCCAACACTAAACCATGTCCCTAAGCACATGGTGACTCCAGCACTGCCTTGGGCAGCCTTTTCTAGTGTTTGAGAGCCCTTCCAATAAAGAAATACTTCCTAACATTCAGCCTGAACCTCTCCTGGTACAGCTTGGAACCATTTCCTCTGGTCCAGTCTCTTGACACTAAGAAGAGGCTGCCCCCTCCTCACTCCAACCTCCCTTCAAGGAGCTGTAGGGAACAATGAGGTCTCCCCTCAGCCTCCTCTTCTCCAACCTGAACACCTCCCTCAGCACCACCGCACAGCCAAAGGGCTCCAGGCCCTTCTCTCAACCTGCTCTAGCCACTCAATGTCCTTCCTGGAGTGAGGGCCCAGAGCTGAACATAGCACTCGAGGTGTGGTGTCCCCAGTGATGAGCATAGGGGCATGGTCACCTCCTGCCCTTGCTGCTCACTGTGTTTCTAATCCAAGCCAGGATGCCACTGGCTTTATTGGCCTCCTGGGCACTGCTGGCTCATGGTCAGCTGACTGTCAACCAGAATTTCTCCAAGTTACAGCTTTCCAACCACACATCCCCAAGTCTGTAGCTCACCATGGGGTTGTTGTGACCTAGGTGCAGGACCTGGCGCTTGGCCTTGTTTAACTTCATACTGTTAGCCTTGGCCCTCAGGTGTCACCTGTCCAGGTCCCACTGTAAAGATTCCCTACCCTCTAGATGCCATCTGTCCCTCTTGCATATCAATCCCACTCTCTATAGCATTGATAAATTCACTGAACAGCACTGGTCCCACTGTGGACCCCTGAAGGACACCACTTGTCACTGATCTCCATTTGAGCATCAAGTCATTGAGCACTATCCTCTGGATAGAGATTTTATACATATTTATATATTAAATATCAAGGGGATTTCTAGAAATTTACTTTTCAGGCAATGATGTCTTAAACCTTAAGAAGTCAAAAGTCTCAGTAATTACAGATGGGAAAAAGAATTTGGACATCAAGTAGATGAGGCAGACATACCCTGTAACGGACATGTGGTGTAAAGTGGTCAAAAGCAGCTCACTGCAGAAGAAGCCCTGGACCAAACTGTATTTACCCTGGGTTTGAAGTACTCATTTCCAAAAGACAGACTCAGTAAAAGCTGAAAGTCCCCCTAGGCTTGATGAATACACACAGGTTCATCTGTATAGTTTGCAGAAGGAGGCTGATCTCAATCAGAACACACAAGCAAGACAGTTTTTGCATGAAAGCCATCACACTGAAAGAGACTTTGAAGAGAGAGTGTTCCTGATGCCCTGCAGAGCAGCATACTTGTTTAGGTGTCAGGTGCTTCTGAACAAAGGTTGCTACCATTTAAAACAGAAGCTTTTGCTAAAAGTTCCTTTATAGGCAGGTGTTCACTGAACACATTTCTTGGAGAGTTTCAAATGCTACGTTTCTCTCAGAATATTTGGTGTCATGTAGGAGATACAAACCCTGATCTGGATCATGTTCAAAAGCCAGACTCTCTTGGCCTTGTGTACATTCAGAACAGTGCTGCTTTATTGGCCTCTTTCTTTGATCTGTCACTCCCAACTACGCCGATTCTGCTTCCACATTTTCTGGGACTTCCTGACTGACACTACTGAAAACATGAGGTTCATGGACTACCTGGAACCTGGTCAGTTGAATACAGCACAAAATACTGTGATGCCACTATAAAACAAACAAGCAAAGGAAAAAAGGCCAGCAGCAGCGATGCTGGGAAGAGCTCTTGCTGAGCTAGAGTAAAATCACTATAACATCAAATTCTTTACTAACTCCTACAAAGACTTGGTGTCCCTAAAGCTCTTCTGAGATCTGACACATGGTGCACAGGGACTATAACAGACTTTGGAGGCTGCCCTATGTTGCCTTCAGTCTGTACCCATCTTCTTGTCTAGTGTGCAAGGCATACAGTAAACCAGAGTAAAAATGGAAAGGCAAAGAAAAATCGTCAGAGATGCTTAAACTGTACGCACTGACAAGGAGTCAATATCCCTCCCTCCCCTGTGCTGGTACAGGGGAACAAACAGCAGAAATAAGATTTCCCTCTTAGTCAAAATCCGTAAGAATTTTGCAGACATGTCTTGCTATTGATATTGAACTGTAAAGACGTTTCTCTGCTTATTCCACAAATCTGGTATGGTAACAAAAAAGCAAAGAGAAACTTGGAGGGGTGAAAAAAAAAAAAACCAAAGAGATCGATTTCAATTCTATCAGTTAGCTTCAATTCTATCAGAACTGTCACTGCAATGGAAAAGAAAAATAAATGCTACCTTCGAGTCAATGTTTAAGCACAAATCCTTCAGCTGAAAGAGAGTCAAGAGTCAAGCAATGTAAAACAATTAACATTTGACACCCTGCTTGGAATGGATGTGACTACGCATTTGGAGTGACTACACATTTGGTTTTTCCATTAGGTGTTTGATAAAAAACTGAAGACACAAGTATTACAATAAAGAACAAAGGTGGCAGATCAGTATGGCAATTTATTTGTACTCATTCATCCCCTCCCACACTCCACAGCAGCCTTGACTTTTTTTGTCAGAGAACAGCTGCTATTAAAAATCTCATACCCAAGTGCCATGTGAAAAACACCTCTGCTATGAGGCCAGGCTGAGGGAGCTGGGGGTGTTCAGCCTGGAGAAGAGAAGGCTCCAGGGAGACCTACTAGCAGCCTTCCAGTACTTGAAGGGATCTTACAGGAAGGCTGCAGAGGGACTTTTTACAAGAGAGTTCACTGATAGGACAAGGGAAAATGAAGAATAGGTTTAGGCTGAATCTTAGGAAGAAATTCTTTACTACAAGGCTGGCAAGACTCTGGAATGGATTGTCCAGAGAGGTTGTGGATGCTCCCTCCCTGGAGACGTTCAAGGCTAGGCTGGATGGGGCCTTGAGCAACCTGGGCTAGCTGAGAGATTGCATGAGATGATCTCTATGGTGTCTTCCAGCCTAAACTATTCTATGCTAATTAAAAAAAAATAATTATCAAACCAAAACAGGCACAAGAGAGCAGGAGACAAGAAATGTTTTAATCAAGCTGCAAACAGACCTGTGGTGACATTGGCCACAGAAGGGGCTGCAGGAAAAGTCTCCCATTCAGTCTTCATCTCTATCTCCTACAGCCCTGTCCTCCCCATTTTGTCATTTGGGGGAGTTTAATCTGTACTGGGCAGCATTACCTTCAGCAGTGCTGACTGCAGCTTTTCTGAAGAGTTGCATTTAAACTCAGCTGGCAATTGCAGTTTAAATATGCCTCCTGATTAAATATATTCGTCTTGTGCACTGCATTTATGTATTTTCATTTCTAGTCTTCTTGTAAAGTGGCCATTCATGCACTCTTCAGTTAACAGAGCAGTGCTCTGACTGACAGTTTCTCAGCAAAGTCCTAGGCTTGTATCAGAAGACCAAAGCTGCAGTGACACAAGCATTTTCCTGTGCTCCCATAAACATCATAATCCTCTGAGCATAATCTGATCCTGCACTGCCACTGACTCAGTCCCTTTCAGCTCCCAGCTCCTTCAGCTAATGACCAGAGCTGACAGCAGCATTAGCATGAAGGAAGGGATGGACAGATGGAGGTGTACAAACAGGTGCATGCTCATCCCTCTCTCCAGCAGCAGCCATCTCAGCTGCCCTGCTGAGACCAAAGTCCTCAACACCGGCAAGGCTACTGAGCTCCTTAACATTTCTTCTAAATCACTCTGGTACCTTTACCTGGAACCTTATTTTGTCTCACAAGCCTCACTGCTGTGAAAACCTCAGCAGCAGCAAAGCTGCAGCCCAAACAGAAAAAAACCATTATTGTGCCATTGTCACTTTTAAGAGACTGAAACTCAAGAGGAAAATAGAAACCCCCCTAAACCAAACATTAGGGTTTTTTACCACAATACAAGGTTCAGATGACTTCTGGGTCTCACGTTGCATTGAATTATTCTCATAAAGGTTCCCCATTTGTTCTCCTCAGAGGCAGGAGGGCAACATGCCTGAGAAGCCAGCTGTACAGTTTCCTTGCCCCAGGACACCAGCCCCAGCAGACCAGAAGGGATGCTCTGGCAATGCCAGAAAAGAAGCCGCCAGGAGGGAAAGGCTGGCAGCACTGTGGCGAGCTCCTTTGCTTCCATTTGAGCTCAGGCAACATGATCACTAGAATTACACAATGTTTTCGCAAGGTTTCAGGGTCAGCAGGAAGAAATGCAAATGCCTTATAAAATCAGTGTTCTCCCTCACAGATTAGAGGGACATTCCACAGATGATTTAGAAGGTGTTATATTTTTTCTAATGGTAAAAACACACTGGAGCCTACATTTAGAATATATTGCTTTGGTGCACTGCTGCTGGGATGAAAAGGTTTGATGACAGAAGTCTAATTTAGACTGTCAGCTCAGTTAGCTAAACACTTTAACTGCATCAACTCACAGTCGGCAGGGCAAAATCCAATTGTGCCTAAATCAATAGCTAAGCAACAACTCTGCCTGCTGTTACAAGAGCTAGTGGCCACGTGGGTCACAGCTGGGAAGGGGCTGTAGTCTCCTCTCCCCATCAATGCTCCTTTCATATGACAAAAAAAAAAAAAAAAAGTGATAGAGTAAATGGAAGCAGTAGAAATGGCTCCAAGCAGTGCAGCAGACACTGCACTTCAAATCAGCAGCACATCAGTACTCCATTTCCATTGCTTTTGTGATTTGATATGTGGGATCATCTTATAGGCGTGAACTAAGAGGTCTAGAGGCTCTGAAGGGATTAACTGAAGATGAAAGCTTGGCTTCAGGTATGGAAATTGCTGAAGCAGCTAAAAATCAGTTTGATTCCAAAGTGAAGTCATGTACAAAGGTGTTAACATGGCAGGAGATTGAGAAAGAAGTAAAAGATCCAGCATGAGAAGCATGGAGAACGCTTGATTTTCCTGATACTCTCTCCTTGCCCTCCCTTACCTGCCCTTGCAGATCACAGCTTAGGTGTGACAGAGCTGCTCCTCTGCCTGCTCTCTCCCCAGCAAGGCTAAGAGCCCCACTAGTGAGTTTTTCTTAGCCATTTTGATTCTTCTCCTTCTGTTTCCTCATGGAGCAACAGAAGATAGACTCATTAGTGAGAAAATGGTTAGAATCAAAGCCACTTTAATAAGAGCAGGCAAATCAGACAGCAGGAATTAAGCAAGTGAAGGCACAACCTTTCCATAAAACCTTCCATACTTGGGGATGAAGTTTAATTGTCAGTTGCATGGAATAAAACCAAATAAATAAAAAAGAAAATTGAAACAAAACAAAGCAATCCAACCATACTGTATTCATTATGGGTTTGGATTTCCTTTTGTTGTTGTTGTTTATAATACAGTTTTTATAGCAAAAAAATAGCGTGAAAATTGCAGTGCAAACCAACCCAGAAATACTCTTCTCACGTCTGGTTTGTGGGGAGTTTTTTTAATGCAGAAAGGGTAACAGCCAGATACTTCCAGACTGTAAAATTGCTACTTTGACCTTTTTTTCCTAAAGAAAGAAACTAGAAATTTCTTTGGATTTTTGGATTCTTTGCTCATCTGGCACTGCTTCCCTCCTAATAGTCTCAGATATTCAAATTGTTTTAATTTCAAAGTTTTCTGGCCAAGCCAAAATTATCCTTTCGTTGCATAAAGGCCACAGCCCAGGTATGAAGTGACAACTGCTTCTGGATGTTCTTCATCCAGGGTGAAAATTCTTGGGCAGACTCGCCCTATTGTTGAGTTACATTTTAAGGCAGCTTACCTCCTCCTCACAGTGTACAGATAAAACATGCTGAGGTGGAAAAAAGTTTGCTCTCTCTTGTTTAAAACCCTGCTGAACATGGCATGCTACAAACCAGCCCCACTAGTGTTGCAGGGACAGAGCAACACTTCTGCTCAAGCACAAGGAGAAAAAGAAGCCTCTTCTACTTTAAACTACCCCTAGATTCTCCACATCTCGTGAAACTGGACCTTCAGACCAGTAGGGACTACACGATCTGAAAACATGTTAAGACTTTTCACCACCATTTCCTGGTGGGGAACACAAAAGGCAAACCATGGAGGATCACCAGTGGCTGCAGTGATCAGCCTTGATGGCAAAGGCCACCCCACAGGCCCTGCATGGCAAACAGACTGGCCTGCAAATAGGTCAGGCTGTCATGCATAATTCATAGGAGCTTCCCTAGACTAGCTGGGCACTGCTAGACAGCAGCTCTATGCTGTTAGGAAGAACAAGTTCAAAACCCTGGTCACCTATTTGTCACACTGCACCATGGACTCCATATAGAGCCTGCAAGGGATTGCACTGGGTGTGATGCTGCCCGGAACAGAGAGCTAAGGCTTGAAAGAGAGTTCAGGGAAAGGCTTTTGGATTTCATACAAAGTAAAGGCTTTCACGAGCATGAGACGGCACACAGGGAAGAAAAAAAGGTTAAGTTCAAATATTTATGCTGCAGACTTTAGCACTCCAGTCTACTTTCTGAGTTAAGACCTGCACAGCCAACACCTGCATTAACCTACAGAGAGTCTCCGTTTACTGCAAATACACAACACTAGGTGAGGACTCACACACAGGTCTTGGATTTCTGTTGTTCTCAGAAGATGCTGGAACAAGTAAAGTGCTTTCAGACTCATGAGGGAAACAGACACAAAGAGGTTAAAGGCCTTACCCAAGGTTAAACATCAATCAATACAAACCCAAAGCCTGCAGAGACTCCTGACCAGGCAACTTTCCACTTCATTACTCCCTGCAAGCAAATACCTAGGTTGAGAACTAATTTCTGCTTGCACACTTCATTGCATCCCAGTATCTAGCTATCTTGCCCATGCCTGCCCACTACAGCATTGACAGTCAGCATGGAACTTGCAGAAGAGGAGATATGAAGGTATCTCTGAGGAAGTATCGAACAGGTTTCTTCAAGATTAAACCAATACACTTAAAAAAAAAAAAAGAAAAAGAAAAAGAAAAAAGAACAAAAAACCCCCAGGATCTTGATCTGCCATTAAGACTAGTAACATACAACATCCATGGCGATCCAAATTGGATACAAACCAAAAGAGACCTTTCCAGAATAGCTTGATATAGAACTAAAAAAAAAAAAAAAAACCCAACACCAAAACCAAAACCACCCAACACTATTTCTTCCTATATACACTGTTTCAGTACTGTCTTATTATTTGCTTTTGGAATCTTTTTACTCTTCCTTGTTGAAGAACAGAAAATGACTTGGAGAGCGATGCCAGAAGGATGATTTCACTTCAGAAGCCAAAAGGCTGGTCAATAATGTGACATTAACTTACATAAAACTATGGGGACAGGCTGAGAGAGTTGGGTCTGTTCAGCCTGGAGAAGGCTCCAGGGAGACCTCAGAGCAGCCTTGCAATACCTGAAGGGCACTGCAGGAGAGCCGAGGAGGAACTTCTGACAAGAGCTTGTAGTGACAGGACAAGGGGCAATGGCTTTGAGCTGAATTTAGACTGGAGATAAGGAAGAAATTCTTTAAAGGGTGATGAGACACTGGAACAGGTTGCCCAAGGAGGTTGTGGATGTCCCTGGACGTGCTCAAGGCCAGGTTTGATGAGGCCAGGTTGGAACCTGGGCTAGTGGGAGGTGTCTCTGCCCATGGCAGGGGTTTGGAACTGGATGAGCTTTAAGGTCCCTTCAGACCCAAACCATTCCATGAATCTATGAAAGATCACCAACCCAAACTTAGCACAGGTACAAGGACCTATACACGACAAAGAAATAATGGGCCAAAGGGAAAAGAGGTAAAAAGAAATCCTCATACGCTGGTCATGCTATGTCTAGGTACTGCCTTTTCCTAACCAGGTCCATTGCAGGCACAGAGAAAAATCCACAACCTTCACCTTCCTGCCAAAACAGATGAAAATTTTCCTGTTCTCCTCCCAGTTTCATACCTCCCAAAGATTAAAGGAAATGTGCCTCAGGAAAAAAAAATAAAAACTGAAAACAACAACAAACCCACAAGAACGAAGAAAGTCAAACCACACTTGCTCATAAAGCTGCTCGCTATATTAAATGTGGTATCTTATTTTTGCAATTGCTTACCTTTGCTGAATAAGAAAGTTAAGCATTAACAGCTATAAACCTTCAGGAGACTAGTTTTATTCCCATCTCTTCAGTAAATTTCTTGGATGCCTGTTTGAAGAGCCATTTCATCACTTTCTGCTTCAGTTCCTGACTTACGAAAGGGAAACAACAGTTCTAATGCCCTGTGAGGTACAGGACAACACAAAAAAGGAGGGCAGGAACACAATAAACTAGTTCTGATTTTCTACTTCACCTATTGTACTCTTCCATGATACAAAGCAGCAGGTGAAATCAACCTAACCTCTAGTCCAAAAATGTGTTTACTTTCCAGAAGAGATTCACACAGACAATACAGGAGGAAGGAGAAACTTCACCTGTGGTACTGCCTCAGCACTTTAAAGCTTTGTGGCTCTCCAAAGGCAATCCTTTCATTAGTTACGGTTCCTTCATTTTAGCTTTGTTATAAATTAATATGCCATGAACAGCATGTACTTGAGGGCTTCACAACGCATGGGAAAAGCTTGTACTCAGTCCTGGCTTGCACCCTGAGTACTTCACACTTACTTCCATCACCACCAGCCAAGGCCTGTCTCCTCAGAAACACAGTCCACTGAAGGAGCACACTTACACTGCCACACCCAGAAACAGAATGCAAAGTGGTATTTGTTCCAATGTGATCTTCTCTCCTGCTAACAGCACCACGATGCCCAGGAAAAGCAACACATTTCTGCTATTCACTAGCCTTCCAGATTCCTCTATTACTAATAAGAGAATCACAGAAAACATTCAGTTGGAGGAGACCTCCAAGCTCATCCAGTCCAACCGTTGACCCAGCACTGCAGGGTCAGCACTAAACCATGTCTCTATGTGCCAGGTCCATGCTGCTTGAACACATCCAGGAATGGTGAGTCCAGCACTGCCCTGGGCAGATCTTTCCAATGTTTTGAGAGCCCTTCCAGTGCAGAAATATTTCCTAGCATCCAGCCTGAACCTCCCCTGGGGCAGCTTGGAACCATTGCCTCTGCTCCTGTCCCCTGCCACCATGAAGGAGAGGCTGTCCCCTCCTCACTCCAACCTCCCTTCAGGAAGCTGTAGAGAGCAATGAGGTCTCTCCTCAGCCTCCTCTTCTCCAGCCTCAACACCCCCAGCTCCCTCAGCCCCTCCTTGTAGCCCAGGTGCTCCAGGCCCTTCCCCAGCCTCATTGCCCTTCTCCAGACCTGCTCCAGCCCCTCAATGTCCTTCCTGCAGTGAGGGCCCAGAGCTGAACACAGCACTCGAGGTGTGGCCTCCCCAGTGCTGAGCACAGGGGGATGATCACCTCCCTGTCCTTGCTGCCCACTGTGTTTCTAATCCAAGCCAGGATGCCATTGACTTTCTTGGCCATCTGGGCACTGCTGGCTCATGGTCCATTGACTGTCAACCAGAACCCCCAGGTCCCTTTCCAACCACACATCCCCATAACCTCCTTCAATAACCATTTTTCTGAGATTAAAAGGTAATCCTTGGAGGGGTTTGAAAAACTTGATGAAAACAGGATAAATCCAACAACAACAAGTATTCTGGAAGCAAACTTCCTCTCAACTCCTGCCCAACCCAAATCCCTGGAGTCAGAAGGCCTTGTGACAGCAGGCTCACTGTCAGCTGGAAGTGAGTTGGGACTCACCAACTCGCTACAGCCTACACACTCAAGTGTGCACATTTTAATCCTTTAACTTTTTCTTAAAGGAAAGTAGGGCAGCAGTGTCCCTGTGCTCATTCCTGCTCATCACCTCTGCATGTCCCCAGCAGCATTAACCCAGGCAGCATGCTGCACTGCTCAGCAAGCTGAACTGTTAGGCAGCGAGGGGCCGTGGATGACAAGTGCCATGCTGCCCTTTGCTCTGCAGGGAAATGCTGCTGTATGAAGCTAATTGTACTCAGCAGATGAACCCACATGAGGCATTAACCCTTGTTTTCACTCACTCAGAGATGTTCAGGTGGTGCTCCAGCCCTCCCTGCTATCACAGTCACATTACCATGTACGGTGCAACACCACAAGCAGACTGGAGTTCCAAGAGGCACATTAAGAAGAAGAGGAATGTTTCACATTTACTGAAAAGCAGGCAAAGATACAGCAGAAAGGTGATATAAGAGAGCTTTGTCTGAAAATAATCCCTTGCCTGAAAAGCACAGCAATGTCCGTGAGTGCGTGTGCACAAGAGGAGAGCAGAGCTATGCACATCCCAGAACTGGAGTAAGCACACCACAGAGATGCACATTGGCAGTTTAGGGGCACTCCAGTTCATCTATCAAAAATTAAAGAGAACTCAAACCTCCAAAAAAAAGGTGCAGTTATTCACAATGTCTCTTTTTTCAGAAATGAGGACTACAGTCACAAGACCGAAAATCAAGCAAAGCATTTACTTGCAGTCATTCTTCCCAATAACTCAGAGCGATGCTAGTCAGGAGACTTGGGACTGATTAGCAGAAAAAACCCACATGTCCTACCCTCCTTCAACAACAGATTCCAGAATGTGCTCAGGGTACAGACACTCTCCTTCAGATGTCAGCAAGCAAAGCCAGTACTCACTAGTGTCCACTCTGACTTCCAATGGGAGAGACTGGAGAGCTTGGGAGTTAAAAGTCAAAGGGAATAGAATCATAGAGGCATTTTGGTTGGGAAAGACCTTTCAGGTCATCTAGTCCAACCATTCTCTAACTCTACCAAGGCTACGTTAAACCATGTCCCACAGCACCGCATCTCTGCCTCTTGGAAACATCTCCAGGGATGGGGATTCCCTGAGGAGCCTCTTCCAGTGTTTGAGAATCCTTTTACTGAAGAGGTTTCTCTCATATCTAATCTGAACTTCCCCTGGTGCTACTTGAAGCCATTTTCTCTCATTCAATCATGCATTACATGGGGGACCAACCCCCACCTCTCTCCAAGCTTCTTTCAGGGAGTTGTAGAGAGCAATGAGGTCTCATTTCAGCTTCCTTTTCTCCCTACTAAGCAGCCCCAGCTGCTCCTCACCAGACCTGTTCTCCAGACCCTCTATCAGTTTTGCTGCCCATCTCTGGACCCACTCCAGCATCTCAATGTCCTTCTTGTAGTGAGGGTTCCAAAACTGAACTCACTATTCAAGGTGTGGCCTCACCAATGCAGAGGACAAGGGTACAATCACTTCCCTGGATACAGACCGGGATGCTGGTGGCCTTCTTGGCCACATGGGCACACATTGGCTCATCTTCAGCCACTGCCTAACAACACCCCCAGGTCTTTCTCTGCCAAGCAGCTTTCCAACCACTCTTCCCCAAACCTGTAGTGTTGCAGGGGGTGTGGTGACTGATAGGGAGGTCCCTCTGTTGACAGTATCGTGTTCCTTCTCAGTTTTACCTTCAACCTATGAACATGACTTGACAGGGACACAAGCATTAACTAATACTGAATGCCATTAGCACCAGCATTTCCCCCTCTATCAATGTGCCATTCTGCTCTTACAGTTAGCCTTGTGTGTTGTACCCTGATGCTACTCCCAGAGTCAGTTGAACTTCTCCCTTTAAAAATTTCTGCAGGAGGATGAAACAAGTGAGATCTTGGTCCTCTAAACACGTGTGACTGCATTTAAAGTTAGGAGGAGTCATACTTAGCTGACAAAGCAAGCAGATGAATTATGTCCTTCATAGTACACCAAAATGGAAATAGTATAATTGCCACGCACACCTTCCCTCAGAAAAATCTTTTTTGCTTATATTTGAACATCTGCAAACATTTTGACCACCAGTGCACATGCAGTGAGAAAGTGCATGGCCAAGTCTCCCCATGGCAGCTTCTGATCTCCAACCCAGCACCAAGATCAGTTTCCTCCAGAGACCCGGCCCCTGCTCAGGCTGGGGCTAACCATCACTTGTGTTTCAGTTCCACCAGAGGGACCTCAGCTCCTCATTTGTTCCCCACCATTGTGAAAGCTCTCACATTTCCACAAGTAGGGGAGCAGGCTCCCTCTCACACACACTCAAATATCCTCAGGGGCCAAACACAGCCCTTAGCTAAGCAGTAGGAGCAGAATTACAAGCACCAGTGCACCTTTGATCCTGAGGCTTTTCAAAACCATATATCAGTTCCTGTCATGCCAGCCCACCCCACACACCCTCACCAAACTCATTTTCCAAGAAGCAATGCAATGCAGATTTGTGCACATTCCAGGAAAGAGTCCAGCACTTGATCTGGCTTTAATTTTGTTAAAATAATTGTTCATGCTTTCCCTGGTGAAAGCCTCATTGATATACAAAATAATTCTAGATTGCCCGTCTGTAAAACATTGTGGTTTGAGTCAGAGCAGTAACATGACTGTGGCACTACCCTGCAGCAGAGCTCAGTTAACATGAGCTGCCTGTTAAGCAACAGCCTGCAATCGGGAGGAAACACAGCAATGCTGCAGATACTGGGACCACCAGGCTCTTCATGGGCTCCTCTAAAGCCTGCTGAATGTCCTTCACCAGGATGGGTTAACTTAACAACTGAGAGATGTTGCTGCAATGTTATAAACTACTTTTCTACAAAGTCAGCATAAAAACAAAATACAAAACACAACACTTCATTCTGACACAAGGAAGATCACTTACTAAAAAAAGAATACAACTTCCTCAGACAGCAGTGTTTAAGTGCTGAGCTCTGCAAGAACTGAAGGCAGCACTGAGGGAACTGCTCCCTGCTCAGCACGTGGTCCCAAGAAATCAGACTTATCTTCACCTTCTCTGCCCCAATCCAGCCACTGCAATTAGAGAATCACAAGGCCTCTTGTTTCAAACTGGGCATTTAGGGATGCAAAGACACAGCTTTCACTAGCTCTTTCATTACTGGTAGCCAAAGTCCACAGCCACGGAATACAGTTTAGAAGCCTGCTTTCACTCTCTTCAGTACTGAGACTTTGTGCACTGAGGACGGTTCTACTCCCCAAGAAACAAGCTTTTATCTATATGGCTAATGGTGAGCACGAAACTCTGTACTAATGCTCCTGTCATTTTGGGGTTTAATTCACTAGTTAATGGGCATTAGCACCTCACTACATGGGAAATCCATGGCCTGCCAGCCCAGTGGGCACAGTCACCCAAACAACAAGAGGAAGCAAGTTGCATCCTGCAAAACAGATTTAATGTAAAGCTGCTTGGGGAACAGGACAGAGGCCTCCTCTGTTGTGGCAATAGTAGAGACTTTTGTGAACAAACCCTGGTCTACAAGTACTCAGAAATACAGCTGTGTAAACACAGTCCAGCACATGTAGATACCTGTGAGTTGTTAGCACCAGAATTTTCGGAGGAAAATAAAATTAAAACATATATCTCAGACCAATTATTTTAAATGCCTAAGCACGCTTTCAATCACTGAAATAGCGAAGGAGACTGAATGATACTTAGCTGCCTGTGCAGACACCAGTGGTTGTCCCAGGGCAAGGCTCATCCCCTGCACTCCAGGTGTGCTGCCCCTGAGATTTGGCAGTGCTGGGTTAAGGGTTGCACCTTCAAAGATCTTTCCCAAGTTCAACAATTCTATGATTTTTCTAGCTGTGGAATCACTTGCTGCACATGCTGAAGTTCCCTGTGCTCACGTGAGCTCAGCTGCTCGTTTTCCCTGTACACAAAGCACTGTAAACCCCAGCCCCCCAGCCAGGCACTTTAGGCCTTCAGCTTCTCTGACTCTGACACACACAAGACTGCCCAGGGCATACCGGCAAATACACCATTAGAAACCATTTCTGCACCATGAAACCAGACTTAGAATCATAGAATAGAATCATAGAATCAACCAGGTTGGAAGAGACCTCCAAGATCATCTAGTCCAACCTATTACCCACTGAACACTCCCTACACCTGAACAGCAGGTTTCTTCTCACTCGGAACCTAGGCAAAGGCCCAAGTAATTTAATCCTACAATTGCATATCAGTACAGCATTTACAAGAAACTCCAGATTATTTGATTCCATTTCACATTTTGGGCTTGCAGCTCCATCCAGGTTTCACACTGAACTACAGCATACCCACTTACCATGGGTATTATTAAAAGAAAATAAAGCAAATTATATAGTCTTTTGGGCCTTTATTTTAAGGTTTGAGTTCAAAAGCAAGAAGGGAGAGTGAAAAAGCCCATCCTTCTCATAACACAATTCTGGCACTCATACAGCAGAGTGCTGACCGCCAGAGCACAGGTGGCCAAGGCACTGGTCTCAACCATTTCATCTGCAGGACAAAGCTGAAGCAGCGTTGCACACAGCTGGAGGGAATGCTATGAGGTGCTTGGCATCCTGCTCAGATGTCTAGCTGCTACTAAGAGCACTGTCAAACAATCCAAGGACAGGCTTTCCTCATCATTTCAAAAAAGGGAGGGCAAACACATTTCAGTCTACCCAACTGACTTGGTTTAAGGCGGGAGAGATGCTCTGTTGCCCCAAGAGGGACAAAAGAATGACACTCACACAAATGGATTGGGTAGTGATGGAAAGTTTAAATGTAAAAGCAATTGGTGTTTTCCAGAAACTGCAAAACACAGCAGCAAAGATATCCCAAAGTGTACAGAATCCCTTACACAACACCCAAAGGCCCCCCAACCCTTCTCTTCTCCCCACTTGAGGGTATACCCAAAACCCCCAGCGTTCTTTCTTCCTCGCCCCCCCCCCCCCCCCCCCCCCCCGAAGGCTAGTCTCAGGCTGGCCAAGTGTGAGACTGCCCTCCCCCAACCCCCTTCTTCTCCTGGCATCAGGCCTAGACAGACCTAAGAGGCCTGAAACACTTCCCCACTGTTACCTGATAGGGAGTATCTCCCATGGGAGCAGAGAGGGAAGAAAGAGGAAGGGTGCAGGATTTATCGGTAAAAATACACCGTTTCCTGTGTTCACTTTACTGGACTGGACACTCGGGACACTGGAAGTGTAACTTATGTGGCAGTCCAGGAAGCACCCAGCCTAAACTGCCACACCAACTCCACAAGACACTGTCTGCAGAAAGGGAAGCATTGGGGAAAAATACAAAATACGGGAGAAAATTAAGTCCTGGTGCATTACGTAAACAGTAGCAAAGAGGAAGCAAAGGTTTCCTTTAGAGCCACGTTCCTCCCCAGGGGTCCCACCAGCAAGGCCTGCTGGTGAGGAAGCAGCAACCCCAGCACATGACATCCCAAACACACTAGCACTATTTTTACATAGCCCTGACAGGGTTACAGCAGCTACTGCTTATTTCAGAGCAGAATGCATCTGCCTCTTTCTTGCCAAACATTCAAATATTTCTCATACTTTTCATTATTTAAGTTCATTTTTGTTTACAATTTATGAGCAAACCCACAGCCCTTAAAGCCCTACCTTGGTGGCACCACAGGCTGCTCTGGCATCTCTTACACAGATTCTTTCAAGTGCCACATTGCTTTAGTAATTAGAAAATGTCAGCAAGTACTATCAGCAGAAAGATTCCCACCTGCTTTTTATGCCCCTGAGCAATCCTTTGGAATAGCCAGAAAATATTCTATACGACCAATTGAAACCCGTAACAAGAGCACCATTAGTTTCACACACGTTTTCCAGCTCTTTGAGAACGATAACCAAGCACCCAGCTACCTTGTGTGTGGATCTCAGACTTTACCACCAACTCCACTTGAATAATGAAGACATCCACACCTGGCACCAAGTAACAAGGTGGCTTAATTCTTGTTATCACACAGGCAATCACAAACAACAACCTTCCAGCACTGGCTCACTCATTAACCACCTTTTTGTTTCTGACAACCAACCACAGTTCTGCAGAACTGCTTAGGATCACCAGTACATGACAATACATTGTTGAAATCAACATTTACATAAGTCCTTGACATCAAGGCTTCAGCACCATGACACGTCAGGACATGAAGATGAGCCACAGAATTCCCACAAGAAGCCAGAGAACATTAATCACTTGCCATTCCCAAATGTGGTGGGTTGAAATTTCCCTCCCACATTAACTGCACCAGACTAGCTCAGTCCAGAAGCAAATGAGGCTGTATTTACAAGCAAAAACTACAGTCTACAATGGAATGCAACTAATATATACAAAATATACAGTATTTACAGATATGTACAATTAACAGAAACAGTGCGAAACCCTCCTGGCCAAAGCCAGGAAAGCTGTCCCTCTGCCACCCCCTTACCTGCCTTCTCCAGACTCCCCTGGCAAAAGGAAGAAAAGACAAGAAGCAGAGAGGTTGTTAGAACTTAGCTTTCAAGGTCAGTATGCAGGTATGTTATCTCCAAAGCAAAGCCAGAAGAGAAATACAGAAGCACCCTGCTAGACTGCCCAGCAGAAAAACACCAGACAGACTGAACTTTGAGTACTGAATCTTAAAGGTTTCTATTTCTCCAATGGAAGTGTTTAGAATAATCGTTATTTTTCTTTCTTACATCCAATTGTTATTTATTTACATTCTTTTACTTTTCTGCTCAAACTCTGTGAAAAGAAGTTAAAGGCATAGCCTTAAAACCACCGCACCAAACAAAACCTTAATTATTTCTTTAAAGCATGGATTGGCAGCCTTTGTGAATGCCTAAGGGATGGCAGAGACACACATTAACTAGTTGTGCCATAGTACCAGATGAAAGGCATTTTTCCTCTGCCTACTGAGTAACTCTGAAGGGTCACAGGAGGAACTTAAGGACCTTTATAGTTAAGCATTGTCAAATACATTCTTGCCATTTCCAGCCACATTGCTGGCTCAAAAAGGCAACTTTAGAAAGAGTCTTTCCCTTCCCTCTACCTGCTCTAAGTTTTACACCAAAGGCTTTCATTTACAGAAAGGTAAGTGGAAGATAGTAAATATTTAGACTGGTAAAAGCAAGTATAGCAAACAGACCCTATCAGAAGTGATACCTCAATTTTCATACATGCCACACAGTTTGATTCTGATTAGCTCACAAAGGAGCCCTCAGGACCTGTGAGATCTTCTGCAAATATGTCATTCTGGTAGGGATTTCTCAGCACATTTTGTACCATTTCTGGGTTTAGTAAGACAACTTAAACACACCGAAAAAGCCTCACTCAATACAGATCCTAATTTTTTCGATGGTTAGTGTTAAAAGAAATTTATCAAAACAAAGTCTTTATTCTTCAGCCCTTAATAATTTTCATATGCATCATGTGTTGTTCAGAATTAGAGGAGATCACCACTCTCAGGCTGTGAATGCAGAAGTGTTGCTGCTGTGAAATACAGGTCCCCATTAAAAGCATTGATCCTTTAGTGCTTGTCACTCTTCCAGCTCCACAATGCCCTTTAAAACACGGAGCATTCCTTAAATTAGGACTCTCCAATGCACCAGAACCACATCGTTTTAAGAATCTTGCAGCCCCTGTCACCAATTCCTTTTTCCTTCAATTAGATCAAAATCTAAGAAGCAGTCTTGCAGATTCCAAATTTCTCTGTTCCTGAAGTGCAGAGCTCTCCTCACAAGGCTTTAGGCACACACAACAGAAAACTGCCATTGCTAGTGCAAGAGGATCTTCAGTAGTGCAGAGCTAAAGTGATGTGAAGTCATTCACTACAGATAAATGTCCAGCATCCTATTTGCCTTTCCAGCAGGGGTTTCTCACTTGCAGGAGTGGGTCTGCTGCCTGCCATTGGTAAGGAAAGCCTGAGTCCTGTTTTGATTTCTTGGTTGTACACAATGCTGTCCTTATGGGGACAGGCTGAGAGATGGTGCTGTTCAGCCTAGAGGAAAGAAGGCTTAAGGGAGACCTTACATGGCCTTCCAAATACCTGAAGGGGCTACAGGAGGGACTTTTGACAAGGGCTTGAAGTGATAGGACAAAGGACAATGGACTTAAGCTTCAGAAGGGGTGATTTAGACTGGAGATGAGGAAGAAATTCTTTCCAGTGAGGGTGGTGATACCACTAGAACAGGTTGTCCAGGGAGGTCAGGGATATCCCCTGCCTGGAGGTGTTGAAAGCCAGGTTGGATAAGGCTTTGAGCAACTTGGGCTAGTGGGATGTGTCCCTGCCCATGGCAGGTAAACTGGAACTAGATGATCTTTGAGGTCCCCTCCAACCCCACCCATTCTATGATCCTCTGCATACAGGATGCCTCTGACAGGAGTCTACAATGACTGCAGTGAGATCAGCTGCCAAATACAGCCCAAAGGTAGACTGTGTAGGACCTCCTTCTCCTCCCTGACAAAAGAGAAGAATGGCATTGATCCAGCTGGATTGCATCAACACATTAAAGCTTATGTTATGTGGTGCCTGAACAGGAAAAAGGTTGTTGGAAACAAACATGTTCAAGTAAGAACATAGCTAAACAGCCAAAGAAATTACAAGCTAGAATCCAAACCCCACAAAAACATCCAAACAGGCGCAGGGTGCACAAAATAGTAAAGAGTGGATTTGTCTTTACGAAATACAGCTATGCCAGGAATAATCTTGGATAACAGCAATCGGTTAGCAATCAACTCAGACATCCCATGACAGAGGCCACATCCTCTAGATTTCAGGAGGAATTAAACAGTGCATGCCAGGATAAGGATCGCTGGAACTATGATTCCTCCTGGCAGCTGCTTTTCAGAGATGCTCTTCCCATATTTACAATGGGGGGGGGGGGGAATGTCTCCCTGCAGGTCAGTCCCATAAATACAAAGAGCAAATAACATGAGTGGCTTCTGCCACTTCAGCTGGAAATGATGGTCTTTGCTCAAATTGCACTAAACACCATAATTAAAATGTTAGGGAAAAGAAATCTAATTCCTCAAAACTGGCCAATTTCTCAGCCAGACATGAGTTAGAATGTGTCTGCATGAGGTATGTAGTATAATTAATTCATTTAGATACTTCTCCCTCCCACCAAAAGTTTTTCAGTGGGAAAAAAACCCCACATCTTCTCAATGGCTTTTCAGAATCCTTTTTATTTATTTATTTGTGAAAATAAAAGACAGACCAGTCAGCACGGTCCAATACCAGAGTTTGGTCAGCATCCTTTGTTTAGATGGAGGTGGCTCCACTGATCACACTAAGTATACAGTGGATTTGTGCTCATCCAAACAAATGCCAGATCATACACACAGAATCCCAGATTGGAAGGGACCTCAAGGATCATCTACTCCAACTTTCTTCGAATAAGCACAGTGTAGACAAGCTGGCTCAGCACCCTGTCCAGCTGAATCTTCAGTGCCCAATGTTGGGAGCTCTGCCACTTCCCTGGGGTGATTATTCCAATGGCTGATTGTTCTCCTTGTGGAACATTGTCCTCTTTGTGCCCAATTGAAATCTCCTCCAGTGTAACTTGTACCCATGATCCATGTTCTAAAAAGAGTCTCCATCTTCTTTGTAGCTCCCCTTTAAATCCTGGAAGATGGTGATAAGGTGTCCCCCTAAGGCTTCTCTTCTCAAGGCTGAAAAAACACAGTCCTCTCAGCTTTCCCTCTTACAGCAGCTTCCCAGTACTCGGATCATCTTTGTGGCCCTTTTCTGGACCTTCTCCAGCCTGTCCACATATTTTTTGTACAGTAAGAAAGTGCACTCCTGATGAGCTCCTATTGCAAATATCATGCCACTGGGATTGGCAATGAAGACATCAGTTTCCACTCTCACAAGACATAGTCATTGCTACTTTCATTGTCACTGCTCAGCAGCTAACCCGTGATTTAAGGACAGACATAGACAAGGATTTACACACTCACATCCACATTTGCAGATGCCCAGAACTAGCCAGGTTCAAGCATGTTGTGGAAGAACAGGAAGAGAACTAAATGCTAAACTACTTTTACAG
Organism: Indicator indicator; assembly: GCF_027791375.1. Lineage (NCBI taxonomy): Eukaryota > Metazoa > Chordata > Aves > Piciformes > Indicatoridae > Indicator > Indicator indicator. The sequence goes on along the minus strand of NC_072024.1, from coordinate 18,241,109 downwards.
CAAGTGAGAAGTGGTCTGTTAAAGTCAGTTCTCTATTTCAAGATTTTCTAAAAGAGCAGTTTAAGACACAAGCTTTTTTTTTTTCCACACAGAAGCCTCTCAGTTCTACTGGGACAGATTTAGTGAGGCCACACCTTAAGTTCTGTGTTCAGCTTCAGGCACCTCAGTACAAGAAGTACATTAAGGTGCTGGACTGGGAGCAAATAAGAGCAACTGAGTCGATGAAGGGCCTAGAGAATGTCTGATGAAGAACAGTTGAGGGAACTGGGACTGTTTAGTTTAAGGAAGAGAAGGCTGAGAAGAGACCTTACTGCCCTCTGCAACTACCTGAGGGGACAACAGAGAGGCTGGTGCTGGTCTTTTCTCACAGTGATAGAACAAGAGGGAATGGCCTCAAGCTGCACCAGGGGAGGTTTAAGCTGGACATGGGAAAAACGTTTTCAGTGAAAGAGTGGTCAGACAGTGGCACAGGCTGCCCAGGGACGGTGTGGAGTCACCATCCCTGGAAATGTTTAAAGGGAGTTTAGATGTGGCACTTAGCAATATGATTTAGTGGTGAATTTGGTAGAGCAGGGCTAATGGTTGGACCTGATGATCTTGAGGGTCTTTTCCAACCTGAATGATTCTATGATTGAAGCTTTGCCCAGGGGAGGAAGTGAATAGACAGAGCTGCTATGAGCAGCTGGAGACTTGCTGTCTAGCTACATAATCACATCACTGCCCTGTGTCTGAAATCAGGATAAAATAGGAATTCAGCAAGCTGGATGAAATGTGAGAAACCCAAAGATGTCCTGTGACCATGATATATTCCCAATATTAAAAAAAAAAAAAAAAAATCAGAAGACTTGTTATTTTAAAAAAACTAAACCCACAAAACACAACAAACCCCAAACTAAAGAACCAAAAGAAGTGTTCAGGGAAATAAGAAAAAAAATCCAACAGTCAGCAGACTGTCCTTGCCAGCAATGCAATAGCAAGCAAGCAAGGGAAGAAAGCAAGAAAAAGCTGTCTCCAGACTGCAATTTAGTTGTACATAATCATAGACTACTGAAAAAAAAAAAGACCAGAATTATTTAAAATAAATGTCTGAATGATAATAGGAGCCTGATTATTTATGGTAATGCGAAAGGGTTTTTTTTTGTTAATTGGAAGACTATGAAGCAAACTCATGCAGATCTTTTAATCATTGGCTGAACTCTTAAAGTGCCTCAACAGAAAATGAAAATGTTAACAAAGAAAAAAAAACCCACAAACAAAAAAAAACCCCAGAATATCTTCAAAGTTAAAAGATGCATTGACACTTGCAGGATTCAACACAGAAAAGACTGAATTACTTAACTCTGCAAAGAATTGCTCAACAGATAATTTAACACATGCAGTAAGTAGTTTGACTACAATTAAAATATCAATACAGGTTCTAGAGGAGGGTTTGTCTGAAACCTGAAATGCCTCTAGTGCTACAGAGGATCCAGTGCAGACCAATGCAGATGTCGGAACTGCATGATGGATTTACAGGAAGAAATTCACAAAGCAAAGGAGTGGACCAAGCTTTAGAAATCAAAGACAAGAAACCTGCATAAACGACATTGCGACTTTTTTACAAAGCTTCAGATATTCAGATATAAAAGGCACTACATTAAGTTCATGAATTTTGGAGCCTTTGAAAGAAGATGACAATTAAAGCTCTCAAAATAGCTTATAGCTAAGTCAAAATATATCTTACATTTCATTACAGAATTACATTTCCAGTTAAGACTGAGACTTACTGTGTAGATCTACTGAGCTGATTTTCTTATCCCTCCAGACAAATTTAAAAATAATTACATGTGCTTAATTATTTCAAGAGATACAAACCTCATCTTTGCTGCGATTTTCCATAAGGAATTGTTTCCACATGTAAATTTAGGTAGGAAGTGTTACTTAGACCCAGTCTGGTTATACATCCAGTGTGAACAGCTCTGTGAGCTCAGCAGTCTGCCTGACAGTAAATACAGCCATGATGATAAAAAACCTAAACCCCAAATTACTTGTTAACACATGACAGAGCTACACACACAGAAACACAACAGAAAGAAGAAAGGGGTAAGTTCAGGCTCTTTCTTTTTAAGCAGTACTAATCAAGTGATGTCAAAACATCATTTACAAATATAAACAGGAAGTTTGGGCAGGAAGCTCTGAGTGGATCCAGTTTTATGTTCTTGTGCTCACAAGCTCATCACAGCCCTGATTCCGGCAGGACAGGAGACTGCAGCAAAGCAGAGCAGAGCAGCAGGAAGCACAGAGGAACGTTCACATTCCTGAGCTGTGCTCTCACTGACTTCTAAACCCACCAAAATGAAACGAACGTCACTAGAAGCTGTTTGAAAAGGGCATGCAAGAAACTTCATTTAGGATTTTGGACATGGAGCTTCATTTCTTAACTGCTGCAACTACTAATTCAAAGTTCTCATCAGTGCTGTTCATCTGGCTCTTGTTTTGCCTGTGTTTTTGTTTTCCAAAACAGGGGATGCCTGTTAAAGGCTTTTACCCTATCTCCAGCCAGAGACCCTTCCCGTGGCTGCAGCTCACTTGTTGAACACTTGCTACAGATGGAAACCACTAATTGAAACCCCATCTTTAAACAAATAAATGTACCTTGACTCGAGTTCTGAACTCACATTTGCTGGGAATATAATCCAAGTTTTGTTGCTTTTAATTACAATCTAAACATATAAAGATTCAACTGCCTAATGCCAAAGGCATAAGCCTTTAAATCCACCTGCCAGCATCCTAGCAGGAGCCACCAAGCCTTACACCTCGATGACACCAGACTATTTCAGGAGTCATCTAACCCTGGAAGCTGTGTGCACACTAAGAAAACCAAAGCCAGGTTTGATCTTTGTAGGAATGTTAAGGATGTTTATACATCTGTCCACAAGCAAAGAGGAAAAGAAAAAAAAAGGCTTATATAACAATATCTTATATAATACTAATGAACAGGGCTTTAAATTAGGTGTGCAAGGGGATAATATCATCAGTCTTTTATGTGACAAGGTGTGGGATGGCACACCAGGGTTAGAGGGACAGAGCGCTAGTAAGGGCCCTCAGCCTGTTGTCCTGAGGCATGCCAGGGACACAGTAGCATGCCTAAAGTCTCATGGAGATGAGCCAGGGGCTCCAGAGCTAGCAGCAGCCAACAGGGAAACATCAGGGAAACACCTCAAGGGAATTCAGGGGGTTCTGTAAGGGGACATGGAGACAGCCCAGCTGAAGGCTCTACAGGACTGCACGCAGCATGGGCAACAAACAGGGGCTAGAAGCTACCTTGCTGCTGGAAGGCTACAAGGTAGTGGCCATTATTGAAACCTGGTGGGACGAATCCTATGACCAGAGTGTGGCTATCAATGGCTACAAGCTGTTCAGAGGGGACAGGAGGGGAAGGAGGAGTGCAGCGGTTGCCCTCTATGTTAAGAAAGGGATTGAACGTGAAGAGATGTTCCTAAAGAACAGCCAAGAGCAAGTCAAAGGCCTGTGGGTAGGAATTAGAGACCAAGGCCACAAGGGGAACCTTGGGGCTGGTGTCTACTACAGGCCACCTGCTCAAGAGGAGCACGCTGGTGAAGCCTTCTTACTCAGGCTAGAGGAGGCATCATGCTCACAGGCTTTTGTCCTGCTGCGGGACTTCAGTCACCCTCAGTGGAAAAGTAGCACTGTGAGCTGTAAGCCATCCAGGATAACTTCTTAAGCCAGGCAATAGACAGCCCTACCTGAGGGGATGTGATACTAGATCTGATGGTTACCAGTACAGGTGAGCTCATCAGGGATGTCAAGATTAGAGGCAGCCTGGGCTGCAGTGGTCACACACTGATGGAGCTCTCAGTCCTAAGGGATGTGAGTCAGGACCCTGAGTTTCAGAAAAGCAAACTTCCAGCTCTTCAGGGAGTTAAGTCAGTAGGACACCCTGGGAAACTGAACACAGCTGGCAGATCTTTAAGGATGCTTTCCACAGGGCACAAGAGCTCTTGGTCCCCAGGTGTAAGAAATCAAGCAAGGATGGGAAGAGGGCAGCATGGCTCAGTTGAGACCTGCTGCTCAAACTAGGAAGAAGAAGCTGCACAGGCAGTGGAAGCAGGGGCAGGTATCCTGGGAAGAGCATGGAGATGCTGCCCAGTTGCACAGGGATGAGGTCAGGAAGGCCAGAGCACGGCTGGAGCTGAGCTTGGGAAGGGATGCAAAGAATATCAAGGAGGGTTCTACAGGTACAGCAACCAGCAAAGGTAGGTTAAAGACACACACCACTCCCCCACCCCCACATGAAGAGCAAGAATGGCGAGCTGGGTACAATAAATGAGGAAAACTTTTTCCCCCTCAGACTTCACTGGCAACCTCTCTCCTCACACCTCCCAAGTTTAAGGACCACAAGACGGGAACCAGAGGACAAAGTCCATCCCACTGTAAGGTTCATGACCATGTGAGGAACCAGAACACACATAAATCTCTCAGATCTCTCAGAACACACATAAATCCTCTCCATGGTATCTGAACAGTCCTGGCAGTCAGGTGAAGCCCCTGGAGACTGAAGGGACACACCCCACCCATCATTAAGAAAGGTAGAAAGGAGGATCCTGGGAGCTACCAACCTGTCAGCCTCAACTCTGTGCCTGGGAAGATCATGGAGCAGATCCTCCTGGAAGCTCTGCTAAGGCCCATGGAGGACAGGGAGGTGACAGGAGACAGTCAGCATGGCTTCAGCAGGGGCAGGCCCTGCCTGTGCAATCCAGGGGCTTCCTACCGTGGGGTGACTACATCAGTGGACAAGGGAAGACCAACAGGTGTCACCTGTCTGGACTTCTGCAAGGCCTCTGACGCAGTCCCCCACAATATCCTTCTCTCTGAGTAGAGAGTTGGATTTCATGGGTGGACTGTTCAGTGGATAAGGAATTGGCTGGATGGTGGCATCCAGAAGGTAGTGGTTCGATGTCCAGATGGAGAGCAGTGACAGTGGTGTCCCTCAGGCATGGCAGTACTGGGACCTGTGCTGTTCAACATTTTCATAAATGCTGTAGACAGGGGGATCGAGGCACCATCAGCAAGAATGCAGATGACACCAAGCTGAGTGCTGCTGTTGATACTCCAGAGGGACAGGATGGCATCCAGAGGGACCTGGACAAGCTGGAGAGGTGGCCCAGGTGAACCTCATGAGGTTCAACAAGAGCAAGTGCAGGGTTCTGCACCTGGGTTAGGACAATCCTCATTACCAGTACAGGCTGGGAGAGGAGGTGATGGAGAGCAGCCCTGCAGAAGAGGATTTGATGGTGCTGATGGATGAGAAGCTGGAAAGGAGCCAGCAATGGGCACTGGCAGCACAGAAGGCCAAGGGCAGCCTGGGCTGCATCCAAAGCAGTGTGGCCAGAGATGGAGAGAGGGGATCCTGCCCTCTGCTCTGGGGAGACCTCACTTTCAGTGCTGTGTCCAGATACAGGGGAGGGTGACAAAAATCATCAGAGTGCTGGAGCACCTCTCCTATGGGGACAGGCTGAGGTTGTTGGGGCTGTTCAACCTGGAGATGAGAAGGCTCCAGGGAGACCTTAGAGCAGCCTTCCAGTACCTGAAGGGGACTATAAAAAATGGGGAAGGACTTTTGACAAGGGATGGGAGTGACAGGACAAGGGGCAATGTTTAAAACTAGAGCAGGGGAGACTTAGAACATTAGGAAAAAGTTCTTTACTATGAGGGTGGTGGAACACTGCAACAGATTGCCCTGGGAATTGGTGGAAGTCTCATCCCTGGAGCCATTCAAAGTCAGGCTTGATGGGGCTCTGGGCAACATGATCTAGTTGGGGATGTCCCTGCTAACTGCAGGAGGGTTGGACTGGATGACCTCTGGAAAACCCTTCCAAGGCAGTGCATTCTAGGATTCTATGGTTCTAAATCTTTCTTATTCTGGTTTAAGTAGACCCTGAGGATAATCTATAGCAGCTATTGCTTTTATTCTGGAATTAATCCAAAGAAATCCATTTTACTACATCAGAAAAAAATATTCCTCCATTCCACCATGTAATTCAAGTTACTTAAAAGTGTGTTTTCATAACGGGGCCTACATCAAAGTTGGACATTTCAGAGGACCGATGACCAGTTACTGGGAGAACTTGTCTACAAGTTCCATGGAGAAGGCTGAGGTTCTCAATGACTTCTTTACCTCAGTCTTCACTGGCAAGGGCTCCAGCCACACTCCAGAGGGTACTGGTCAATGGCTGGAAACCCAGATGGAGACAGGTGACAAGTAGTGTCCCTCAGGGGTCCGTAGTGGGACCAGTGCTGTTCAATATTTTTATATGTGCTATAGACAGGGGGCTTGAGGCACCCTCAGCAAGTTTGCAGATGACACAAAGCTGAGTGATGCAGTCAATACTCCAGAGGGACAGGATGGCATCCACAGGGACCTGAGCAGGCTGGGCAACTCTTGGCATAAAACAAAACAACCCTTGTTGCCAGGGCAGTTTTCTTTGACAGAACACTACACATGAGCAGTGGCTGATGAGCTGCCGGTTACCAGCATGGACCCAGCACACCCAGCCACAAGCAATGTCCCCCACTAGCCACCATGGCAGTCAGGATAGGGACTTCAGCAAGCAAAAAATTCTCCCAAGTTTCAAACCAAACGCATTGCAAAGTAGTGGTAAACAACTCCATACCCACCAGGAGGGATTGTTGAGTAGTATCCACACACACAGACAGAGCAGAGTTTCCATTCTCTCAGGAGACAAATAAGGCAGGCCATTGTAGTACAGGCTGGTTGGGCAGAGGCCCAAACAATAAGCTGTTTTTAGAAAAGCAGGGATTCATCCTCTTATGTGGCATGAGGGAGGGATTTAGCCTTAATTTAGCACCATTTAGAAAAGATTACCCTTTAATTGCAATACGAGTTGGCAGACACCGGAGGCAATGAAAAGCCTTTATCCTGCAAAGCTTCCAGCCAGTCGCCAACAGCTATGTGGCCAGAAATGGAGGAGCCACCATGGTCTGTCCCCTTGCTGCCACCCAACTGGGCAAGATGATCACTCAGAGCCACCAGGCTGAGGAAGGGGTGGCAGCTGCAGGGACACCAACCGCTCACCCATCAGCGTGGTGCCAGGGGGCTGAGGAGCTACAGCCTTCTGGGGGCTCGGGTGTCCATGTTGGCAGTTGCTCTGCTGGAGGCCCTGCCTGGCTCAGGCCACAATCACATTGTTGGAGAAGACACCAGATTCTTCCATTTTGGGCTCAGTCTGGTCAGGTCAGCACAAGCAGCTGCCCAAAGGCCTCAGTTCACTGTGCCACTGCCATTCCTCAAAGCACAAGGTGAGAGGCACCGAGAGGTATTCATAGGCCTTGAGAGCTCTGCTGGAGCAAATGCAGGACATGCCTTAGGTCTAGGTTTGCCAGATCCCTGCTAAGGCCAAGTGGCTCAGGAGCCTATTACAAATGCCATGTAATTTGGAACAATCCTAATGTTCTTCCAGAACAGGGTCCAGGAATATTTAAATCTTGCGGAAACAGATTTTGCTGCAGCAGGAATGCATGGTTTACATCTACGCTTGAACAATAAACTGGAATAATCCCAATTTTGGCTGGTATAGGGCATGGCAGAGCCTAGTGCACATTTTAACTCTAACCAGCTTTATTTTTAAAAGTTCAACAAAAAGCAGTAACTCTTAGGCATAGACAAGACCTTAAACCAAGGTTAATTCCTCCCCTATTTCCCATCTGTGCCTTGCATTTCTGATGGCCCCAAGCCTGAAAGATGATGCCACTGCCCAGCTGGCTGAGCCATGTGAGCACACTGGGAACAAGGGAGGGGACATGAAGAGAGTCTTCAGCAAAGAGGCTCGGAGCTGGGGAAGAAAATTATTAGCAAAGGACTGATTACTTGAGGAGCCACAAGAACTACTGGTGTCAAAGGAGAACACAAAAATCTTGTAAGGAGAAGGCAAAGGGCAGGTGTCCACAGGAAAAGAGAAGACAGTCGAGACAGCGTCACAGGCTAGCAGCAGGGAAATCAGGGAAACTTGTGTGGCAGAGTGGAGTTCAGGACGAAACTAAGGAAGAAGAACAAAACCAAGGGCAGAAGGGAGTAGGAGTGGGAAGAAGAGACAAGAGCCAGTAGCTGCTTGACTGTATTTGGTCTTCAGATACAAATGAGCAGCCAACTGCCCTCATCCCCTTTGTGCAGTAATTGCTTCTCAGGCCAAGGCTAAAGCTGATCCCCCATGCTGGTCTCTAAGGTAAAGATCAAAAAGCATGGCCTCCAAATGATCTGTATAAAGGTCCCTAAAAATATCATCTATTAGCCAAATCCAGCTAGTCAGCAACCGTGAGAGACACATCTGAGATGTCATTTCACACCCAACACAAGACAGAAGATCACCCTAGCGGGGACAAGGAACAGTGCTGGTTCAAACTTATCAATATGTGAAAACTATGCTTTTTGTCTAGTTGTCACACATGCAAACAGGCCGATCTGACCTTCTTTCAGCTGCAGAAGAACCTACAGAAGAGAAAGTTGATGACCAACTTCAGTTTCAGCAAGTAACATAGATTAGTTTGAAATACTGTAGATCATTTGAGAACAACACCCAGCCTGGAAAACTGCCACTTGCCCAGCGCATTCTTCCCTAAGCCTTTAACTTCCCTTCAACACCAAGCAGCCTGGCACTGCATTGGAAAGTGTCTGGGAATACACTTTGGAGTAGCAAACAGTAGTGGGATTTTGAATGGCTTGGGTTTGTTTTTTTAATGATACATTTTTGCACACATGCAGTGTTTGTGCAAGGTCACTTCAGTGCAAAGCACCACCTCCTTGGCACACTGACTCACTGTTCTACCACTCTCTCCAGGATCAAATGTGAAGCAGTGCCACATGCCCTGGTATAACTGTATGGATGCTGAAGTTACTGTCAACAGATGATAGAAAGCATGTAACTTACATTTAAGGTGTAACATGCTAAGAGACATGCATTACCTGGAGACAGAGAATGGGCCTGGAAGGAAAGCAGACACCAAATATGAGGTACGTATTTAATGCAGCCACACAGCAGATGCACTGAAATGCTTACAATGCCATGGAGCATTAAGCTACAGCTCTGTGGTCATGTTTGCTGTACTCTGACCACAAAGACACAGTTTTCCCAGCTGGAGAGAGACTTTTCATAAGGGTGTCTAACAACAGAAAGCTAAGAAGAAAGCCTCACCTTGCACTCAGCAACACACTGAAGCAGATAGGTTTTGTTTTTTAAGATTACAGGGAAGAATTCTCCATCTCTCTAAGAGCTCATTTCACATTTAAATCTGGAATTTGAGCAAGTTGATTTGCTGCATTAGAGTGTTTTCAGGCACATGAAGGACTCAGCGTTAAAGCAAAATTAAAGAAATTGAGCAAGAGGAATTTGAGCAAGAGGAATTCCAGCTGTCCCCACAGAAGTTATTCAAATTCCCCAAACAGAATTTTTCATTATTTCAGCAGGTTTCTGCACTCCAAGAAGAGAAATAAACATACACCTTATCTACAGCCCTGAGGTTTCAAGACACTGGATCAGTAGGTCCCAAGGAAAAAGCAGGTCCCAGGGGAAAACACCACAGCCACTCTGGCAGCACCAGTTGTGAAGGCAGCAGTGATACAGAAAGAAGAGCTAAACAATCCAAGCCTGTACACTCACACGCACAGACACCAAGCACTAGGCTGTTCTTGAATGCCCTGGTAATATTTTGCATGTAAAATCTAGCTTTAGAGCATTACTGAACCAAGTGACAATGGAATAAAACGCAGCCCTGCATAAACTTCACATCTTGTGGAGACTCCGTTTCCTCGCACAGCTGTGCCTGCTGAAGATTAAGGCCACATTCTTCATGTTAAGCCTGATATTGTGTGCAGTAAGACAAAGCTAACATGTGACTGACACAGCATGGTACTAGGCAGCAAATAGAGGAGCCCAGCGCAAGAGTAACACTTTCATCAATTAATCCCTTTCTATGGAGATGGCTTTGCACAAAGAACAATGACAATAAGGCAAGAAAATACACTGCTTGTGAAGCACACACAGAAATAGTGCTAGCCTTAATGCTCTTTTGGGCTTATTGTGAGTATGTACAGGGCAGGCCTGTGGTGAGAATAAGGGCACACTGATCAAGGAGGCATGGCAGACCATGGGGCAGACCAAGGGGTTGATAAATGCTCTTTGAGGAAGTTATCACAATTCTCAGAGCCAAGAACCTTAGAAGAGAACAGATGCAGATGCTTCAGCAGTCCTGAAAGCCTCCCTGGATGAGACAAATTCCAAGAGACATTCCCAAGCTGCAGTCCCACACACTGAAGAGCATGAAAGGAATGAATGCCTTACTATGCTCCCCACAAACCCCAACAACAGTGAGGTCAGAGGGGACAGCAAACCAATTTTGATGTTAACAGGCTTTGTGTCATGTTAAAAGAGTCCATTTGTTTTAATCCCAATAACTCATTTGTGTTCTAGGGCACTTGGCCACACAGACTAGATTAGAACAACCACTTACAAACGTGTATAGCAACTAATGGAAATCCACACAGCTTCACTCTATACAGATCTATTTGCAGGTACTCACAGCTCTCTGTCGCCTGGTGCTGCTTGGCTTCTGCCTGGTTCCCAAGTCAAATGAGTGAGCAACTACTAATCTTCAGAGCCATTTCTCTTCCTGACTCTTTCCACAGCTCATTTATTTAGTCAGTCCTTGGGTGGGTGGTGTCTCAAACATGAAACTTCCAGGAAATCTATGCTCTCTCTACCCCAGCATGTATCCATGACAGACTGAAATACAGTAGGTTTTAACAGGAAAGTTTTCCTCTAAGCTTCCAGGACAGCTGATATTCAATTCCACTGTCCCAGCAGCCTACATAGCAGCCCTCAGAAGTGAGGGGTTGCAAGCTAAGATACAAACCCCAAGCCTGGTTCTACTGGTCACAGACAATCCTAGGTACAGTTTCACTCCAATTCACCATTATGCATACCTCCGTTGGGGACCCAAGAGGACAGGAATTTTTTGGTCAACCATGGCTAATCTGAGTCAAAATTAATCCTGGAATACAGGATTTTCCCCACCTTGGAATCCCACAGAGTTAAGTGTGACCTTAATTTGTGCACACCATTCTAGCAGTTAAAATAGCAACATGCAACAATAGAGGGTAGAATGATGCTGAATACATGTAGAAGTAAGAGGAGAGCTTCAAAAGTCCTGAACACCAGAGCGATTAGTAGGATCACTGCAAAAACCCCAATGTGGGAATAAAACACTCAAGCCTGGGCAGCCCTGACACTGACAGAAGCTGGCCTGTCTCTGCATTCTTTTCCCAAGAGGTAATGCTGCAAGAGTCACAGGAGTCAGGATTCCTTCTCCCCTCCCAAACTCCAGTCAAACAGCTAACATATCTCACATACTCCACTAGCTAAAATCTAGATTCAGCTACTCAATCCTTCAGCAAGTATTCACTGCCTAAATACAGCTGGAGGGGGAATCATAAAACCTAGTTACAACTTTAAAACTGTATCCCTAAACTATGGAGCATATGACAAAGGACAGTGTGTAAAAAACATCTATCTAGGCAACAGGAGAAGAGGACTGCAGAACAGTTCAGACTGAAAGGACATCTGGAGAGCACCTCATTAAACACTCCTGCTTAAAGCAGGGCCACACAAGGGAGGCTGCTCAGAACATTGTTCAGTTGCGTTTTGAACATCTCCAAAGATGGAGACTCCATAACCTAAGGGCCAAGAAGAGAAAATAAGCAAAGTTCAATATGGCACGTTGTGTTTGTGGATACTCGTGCACGTGCTATGGTTCCATCTTTAGTTTTATGGACTGCTCTGTAGCAGCACAAATATACTAGAGGTTGGAGGCAAACAGCTCCACAGCTGGAAATGTTACAAGTGACTCAAATGTGCTCTTAAAATATTTCTATGGTTACTGAAGGATCTTAGAACAAGACTTCATTGTAAGCAATGGGGGAGGGGAGAAATGTTTTCAAACACCCCTAGTCCCCGACACTGCTCTGATTTAGCCAGTTCAGTGCCAGCAGTCTCATTTCCCAAGGATTAGTTTGCATATTTTGGCTTCAGCCTACCCTTAAATAGCTTCCTGAACCGGACTCACAGTAGAGAACGCAGGCTATTCTTAACAAGCAACAAAACCCAGTACTAATTACCCCTAAAAGCAGAAACTTACAAAAACAGTTGTCTTATATTCTGCCTACTGTATCTGTGTCAGATGTGGCTGAAATGACTAAGCTGCAGGTGGGAGCTGGCAGATGTTCTGTCAGACTCTCAGACTGCACTCCAGAAGAGCCTGGTGTACACATGTAGGTTCCAACCAGCAGATGCACCTAAGCAGCACACCCTGAGCCCTTTGCAGCCATCCCAGCCACTGCAAGGCACATCTCAATTGTTCTCACACAGAAAGTGCTGTTTCTCATTGCAGTTTCTAAGGCAGTTACATGCTGTGGTGTGGCAGCTTCTCAGCAGAACAGCCCCTCCTGCGCTGCTCGCCACCACAGCACCCAGTATGCTCACCCCAGGTAAACCACCAGGAGATCAGGCAAATGCAACTCTGCCACAAGATCACCATTGGCTCTCCACCACTGACACACTTAGCCCTCGTTTGAAGTTGGCTGGTGTTTAGCGACAGTCACAAGAGAGTGAGACAGCTCCATTGCCTTGTCTTGCTGCCAGGGAGAACCGCCTTCCTTCCTGCTTAATAGGACGCAGCCGAAGCAGCCTGCGCCAAGGCTCTTACCACTCGCTTTATAAGCCACTTGTGCATATACTTGTACAGCTGGCATCACCAAAACTGTTCACACAGTGCACACAGGAATTGTATCACATTTTTACATCATCCCAAGCAAGACAAACCATGGCACACAGAGGTAACTGCAAGCAACAGTGGCTACAATTACACGTGGTAATTGCTAATGTTTTAAGAAAAAACAGATAGGTCTCTAAGAGATTAGCAATGTTCAATTTCAAATCAAACTCCCGCCTTTAATTTTATCTGAGCTTTCACTGTTGAAGGTCTTTGGTAAAAATCCTTCAGGAATCCAAAAAGAAGAAACTTCATACAGACTATGTGAAGTATTCTGCCCTCCAACCGCAGACATTTCACAACCATCAACAGTAACAAAACAAAACCAAAGCCCTGAGGGTTTACAGAGGAGCAGAGGACCAAAGACAGGAAGGAAGCTGAAGTTGGCTGATGTCTGTCGAATCAAGCAACTGCAGTTTTTCGTAGTTCCTGGGGTGAGGAGCTGTTGGAGCCACCCACGCAGCTGTCCAGCCTGTCTGGTTACACTACCCCATCCCACCCAGAGATTCCCTCTTAAGTGCACAAAGATTGTGGCTCTCGAGTGCACAACACGGGGCCAGGGAGGAAGCTGAGAGCAACAGCATCCTTTCAGAAAACAGAAACACCTACAAAATCCTTGCTGGCGTTTGCCATGTATTCTGGTTTATCCTCAGAACACAAATTTTAAGCTCAAACCTACAACTACAAAAAAAGTTGTATATTAAATTAGGAGATTTAATTCAGAACTGTAATCACAAAGGATCTGAGCAAAAGGGCCAAACCCTCCTGCAATGGCAAGCATGGAAAGACAATCCAGAAAATGAGAGAACACCTACAACTACCCAGCTCACTTTTTGCTGTCAAAAATCCTTTCACAGATGCCACAAAACTCTCCAGGAAAGTTTATTTGGAAGGCAGGCACAGCACCCTTTCAAAATGTAAAAGCAAGAGAAAAAAAGAAAAAGAGAAAAGTGAAAGGTATCAGAGCAGGCTGCAACATCCTCCACCAGTACAGCTCCATGAAGAAAGCTTCTGTTGCACAGTGCTTGGGCAGTCATGGAAAATGTTTTGCTAATGCGTAGCATAAGCAAGGATTTAAAGGGACAAGCTCAGTTGCTAGCTCATATCTCATTTTGCTCTCCTTCACCCTTCTCCCCACTCAACTGGCACCTACATAGCTCTACATAAGAGAATTATTTACACAACCTTTCATTACATATATTTAAAAAGCAAATTATTATAAACCTCTTTCAAAACACTCTTAAAAAGAGCAGCAGATGGAGAATCTTTTCTTGTGTTTAGTTGTATGCAAAAAAAGCAAGACTTGGTCTTTTTCAGGCACTAGGATCTCCCAGATGTGCACAAGCACACACAGAGAGGAAGGGAAGAAAATAAAAGTAGCTGCCTCCTGTTGCAAAATATTCTATACACATCTGTGCATTCTCAGCTTCCAACGGAACACAGAAATCTAGTGTTATTGCATGTCATGGGGAAATTTGTGTTACCAGTTGGGTTTGATGTGTTCAAAGAGATTTCTCAATGCAGTTCACCAAGGTCATATTAAATTAGCCAAGTCCATCTATTCAGCATTTAATTGCCTGCACTGCGGCACAAATGTCAGAGAAAATGCTCATCTAATGGGCTGTATTTAAGGGAGTTTTAACAAGAACTACTTAAGCACATTAAGATTGACTTGCAAGCAGATTTTTGGACTTTCAGGATATATTTTGTTTCTCAACAAGTGTAACAAGAATTAGAAAAATCAAACTCTAAACAGAATTAAAGAAGCAACTAATGTTACTTTAAGATGAAATTCCAGTAGCAAGCATAAAATCTAAAATTCTTTTCCTCCTATTTACTTTCTTGCAAATTTAATCAAGGAAACATCTTTAATAGCCTCACTGAATAAGTAAGGATGCAAAAGAAGAGTTTAAAAACTAAGTGCTGTGTCACGAGTCAAATGAGCTATGCCAATTCCACACATTTTTGGCCATTTCCAAAAGGAGAGAGTTCAACAGCCTTCCACTGGCTTAAGTTTATTTAAAGCAGCTGTGCTCACAAAAGAGCTGTTCCCATTTCCTGCCCATAAAACATTCCTGACCCATTTAAAATAAAGTGTGGACAAAACCAAGACAGAAATCTGGTGCTGCAACTGCAGAACAAACCCCAAGTATTTCTGAGGGTCTCACTCAACTTCCATGCTGCATCATGCCTGCTCTCCCACCAAACACTGAGGCACAGCTCCAAGGAAAAGCTAGCACATTACTTTCCTGTTGCCAGGGAAGAAAGCTCACAGCAGCCCTGGTCATTAGCCCTGGGTCCTCTACATTTCCATGAAATCTCCCATTCTGTGGTGGGAGCACACCACAGACTGCACTGTTCTGCTGGGTTTAGAACAATTGCAACAAAGGCTCTTTGAACACATAAACCCTAAACAAGGTTAAAGTCAAAGGAGCTATAGACTTAAGGGCATAATTTTGTGTGTGCCCTTGTTTATATCAGGAGCTCAGGAGTACAAGCATCTGTACAAGGTTAGATGCTCAGCTAACACCTCCATGTACAAAGACAAAACCATCTCATAAGTATCTACGGTCTTAAATTATTTGGCATTTAAAATTCAACAACAGGAGTCATGAGTTCATCCTCTTTGGGAGAGAAGGGAAAGGTGCAGGGGCATTTCAGGTATTTCTAGCCTCTGGGGGGGGGCACAAAATAAACAAGTCAATGTAACTCTCAATTCCCCTGTTCAAAAACACATAGGCATGACTTATTTTCAAAGGCACAATTTCTGATACCTTGGCATTTAAGACTGGCAATACTGCCAATAACTGGGCAGTGTGCAAAGCCAAGATACTGCTCACAGAACACTGTACTTGAGGCTAGAGGGACAGTTTTCTCACGTTTGTGCCCCCTGAATAGGTTTGCTGTATAAATAAGGGTACAGGTCTTGGCATACACTGTGCAAACCCAGCACATGCCAGAAAAGAGGCCTCAGTATTTTCTTGAGCACCTCTTGCTTCAGTTTGGTTTTCTGGCAAGACTGTCATAGCTCACATATGAGACAAGATCACACTGGGTTGGTCCCTATTCCCACCAAAGTCTCAGAGGATGAGGATTCCATCATAGTTGACTAATCAGATGCTACAGTAATCTTAGTAGTTAGGAAAAGTAAATTACAATTCTGCTCTCATCAGTTCTGTGTAACCTTTGCAGCTGACATGAGAGGACAGATTCATAGATTGATTCTAACCAAGGGATCATCTCATTCCAACCCACCTGTCACAGGCAGGGACACCTCTCACTAGACCAGGCCTCACCAAGCCTGGCCTTGAACACTTCCAAGGAGGAGACACCCACAACTTCCCTAGGTAGTTGTTCCAGAGACTTCCCACCCTTACTGCCAAGAATTTCTTCCTCATCTCCAGTCTCAATCTCCCCTCTTCTAGCTCAAAGCCATTGCCCCATGTCCTGTCACTCCCTGCACTTGTCAGAAGTCCTTCCCCAGGTCTCGTGTAGCCCCTTCAGGTACTGGAGGGCTGCTCTATGGTCTCCCTGGAGCCTTCTCCAGGCCAAACAGCCCCAACTCTCCCAGCCTGTCCCCACAGGGGAGGTTCTCCAGTCCTATGAGCATCTTGGTGGCCTCCTCTGGACCCTCTCCAGCAGTTCCAGGTTCTTCTTGTGCTGCATGTAGGGTCTGGGCAGAGAGGAGCAGAGGGGCAGAATCCCCTCCCTATGCTGCTGCTCTCCCTGCTCTGGATGCAGCTCAGCACACAGCTGGCTCTGGGCTGCCAGCAACCATTGCTGGCTCCTGGGGAGTTTGTCACCAACTGACACCCCCAAGGCCTTCCCCTCAAGGCTGCTCTTGAGGCACTCCTTGCCCAGCCTGGATTGGTGCTTGGGATTGCCCTGCCCTGAGTGTGCCTCGTTGATTATCATGAGGTTGGCTTGGGCTCACCTCTCCAGCCTGTCCAGATCCCTCTGGATGGATCCCTTCCCTCCAGCATGTCAGCCTGGCCACACAGCTTGGTGTCATCTGCAGACTTGCTGAGGGTGCCTCAATCCCAGGGTCCATGCTGCTGACAAAGATATTAAACACCACTGGTCCCAGTACCAGCCTCTGAGGGATGCCACTTGTCACTGGTCTCTATTTGGACACTGAGCTGTTGACTGCTCCTCTCTGAGTGTGGCCATCCAGCCAATTCCTTATCCAGCCAGGGGCCACTCCTCAAGTCTATGCCTTTCCAACCAGGACATCATGTAGGACATTGTCCAGGTAGATGCCATCAGTTGCTCTTCCCTTACCCACTGCTTACCACCATAGCTGTAAGATTTGGGGGAATATCCCAGCACTGCTGAGGGACAGGATGAAAACCATTGCCAAATGTGTAAAATGGACTTTTGCAACAACAAATCTCAGACTGAAGTCACAAATGTCTGAGAAAGTAAAGAACCACATAGAAGAACAGGCATTTGGCAACAAGAAAAACAACACCTCTTGTTAGTGGTCAAGTCTCACTGCTACT
This sequence comes from Indicator indicator, assembly GCF_027791375.1. Classification (NCBI taxonomy): domain Eukaryota; kingdom Metazoa; phylum Chordata; class Aves; order Piciformes; family Indicatoridae; genus Indicator; species Indicator indicator. The sequence continues at coordinate 18,223,767 of NC_072024.1, read as the reverse complement.
GACATACCAATTTATAAAATATTGCATTTATATACAGTTTGAAGATAACAGAAGAAAATTTGACCTGCTAATGAATAGATAGATCCATATCCCTGACCTTAAGCAAAATTATTTATGTGAAAATTGATTACTTGATTTTAATAGCCAAGAATATTTGATTTTAACCATTTCTTGGCTGAAAACAAATGCTTTATGAAAGCATCGTCAAAAGACAGCCAAGTGGAATTGCCTGAACAGATAATGAACACAGTGAACTAAGAGTCAGACTGCGGCCTTTATTCACATAGGTTAGAAGCTACTGTATTACACTGTGCCATGGAAAAGTTTACAGCAGGACCACCACTCAATGATTCTGGCTAAATCAGAAACCAAAATTTATTTAGGGAAGTATGTTGTGGCAAAATAATTTTTATTCTTATGATAGTATGTACCAAAGTTGAGGGCCCATGCTACCGGACACTGCTTTCCTCTGCTCACAGCCTCTTGGGGACAGTCACATTCATCCCACAATAGCCAATTCCCATTTCAAATGCCAAATGTCCCCTCTAAAGGATATCAGAGAAAGCCACAAAGCAATGATATACTTCCTGCTTTAAAAAGCATCCTGTTTCCTTCCTAACACCATATTGTCAAAAAGTTTCATTCACAGCTACCAGCAGGGCACCCACAGCCAAGATCTAGCAAGAGCTACAGACATGTCATGCAATTCAGCCAGACTAGGCATCACAACCAAATCTCTCCATCAAAACACACACAGCATTGCATGCACGGGGTGCAAGAAAGTCCCTCCTACTTTACATCTGTCATCTGTTCCTACCACAGAACAAGCTCCAAACAAACTGTCAGTCACTTGAAAACAAAAAAGACTCTGGCCTTGGAACGAGACTAAAATCAGAGGTATCAAGCTCTCTGTGCATAGAAAGCAATCAAACTTGTTTGGCTCTGGGAGGTCAGATGACAGTTCAAACATCTTTTTAGTTCATAGCAGTTCTGAAGAAATAAGCTTACTGCTCCATGAGGCCAGTACACTTCTCTGCCTTGGAGAAAAAGCTAAACTCCTGTTTTGTTCATCACTGACAAACAGGACAGAGAGAGACTTCCTAAACAATTCACCATCATACTGCCTCTGCCTACAGCACAGCCTCAGCATCACTCCCCAAGCTTGCCAAAATCCAAACTGCATGATGGCAGCAATTAAGGGCTGAAGACAAAAGATTTATGGCAATTAAGGATGCTGTGGCATACTGCAGAGGCCAGGCCATATGGCAGCAGTGCAGCTCCACACCAGACATGCCCCTGGTTCCAGTGAGAGCTGTATAGGTTTCACTGTGGCATGTGCATTCCCCAACCCAAATGCTGAACACGGCCACAGCACTCCAGAGACACTCCAACTATTCTCAACATGCTTCAGCTATGTTTGGGCCAAACTTTCCCAACAAGGCCAGTGGCCAGGCATACGAACCCCAAAGCCAAGCAGTTTTATGTAAAGAGAAACTCTAAGCACTGTATGCCCTGCTTGCAAAGCCATCCTAGATGGGCCACAGCTCTCAGCTGACTATTTGGGTAGGTTCCATCTACCCACTCCAAAGTGATGCCTCTGCACAGGGTGAACCCAACACATGCCAGGATGGCAGACTCCACTGTCTGCTGTGTATTTCAGCCAGAACAGAGAAAACAGCTGGGGAGAGAGGAAGGGAAGGAAAGCAGAAGGTAGAAAGTAAAAAAGTAAGAGCTGGAAAAAGAGAAAAATAAGAAAAATGTCACAGCCCTGCACCTATACCACTGAAAGCCTCAGGGGCTCTCTGAAATGGAGGGCTCCTGCATTCATCTGGATGGCAAGGTTTATTTATGCCACCTCCCTCTGCTAAGGTTTTGTAGGTCATATTTCAAGCCCACATTATATCCTTCTGTTGCTGGGTTACCAAATCTGAACAAACTATTCTCCACAGTCTGCCAAAAGCAGAGAAAGAAAGCAAATGAATGCCTGGAGGATGCATCACCCTCTGGAAGTCATCTCATGGCCCCATGCTGCTACAGATTAGTCACAACCTCAGATACAGTAGAGAGAGAAGAAATGGTGAATCCATTAACTCCAGGGCAGCACAGGGACCTGAGAAATGCTAATCTCACCCACTTGCTCCCCTCCAAGGGAAGTCAGGCAATTTTCCAAACAATCAGGATTTTCTTTCAGATTAAAAGAAAAATGGTCCTAAATTCAAAGGGATAAATTAGGTATTAAACACCCCTGAAACTAGTGAGTTTGCTCCAGCAGCTGTTGAAATGGCAAGTAGGAACCGTGATGCGAAATTAGTTAAACCACTGGTATCATCACAGCAGAGCCACACCAAACCCCTCATGCAGCAAGCACTGATGACAGCAGGTTTGAGACTTTCACTTTGCAAGAAGGATGTCAGGGGCTGCAGAAACTTCCCTTTCGGATGTGCAGGAAGACACAGCCATCACCCACACAGCAGTGCTCATCAAACCTTCAGGTTCACTCAAGCCCTCTGTGATACTGCTTTGAAGAAATCTTGCCCTGCAGCACCTGTGGAGAAAGACTGCCAACGTTCAGTAACTGATCCAGTACTTGTCCTGCTGAGAATGTCTGTTCCCTGCTGCTGTCCCCTACAGGCTCTCTGAACACCAAGGCAGGCCTGTATCCCACCTGCAGAGCCTCAGCTCCCAAGTGCCCTCATTCAAGATGGCATGCTGAAGGATTCCAAAATCAAGTCTCAGCAGGAACAGTTTTTTTGGGTAAAGACAGAAAGTGTTGCACAAGAGACCACACCCCACTACAGACCCTTACAATAATGATATTTCCAATGCAGTATCCCAAAGACCGCTAATTTCCAGGAGTCAGACAAGACAGATCCACACAACTGCATGCTACAGCTTGTGCTGTTCAGGCAGCAGTTTCACTGTCAGGCTCAGCAGCAAGACCAGCTTAAGGTGATCCTCTCATTACATACTTACTGCTGTAACACACTCTTGGTGAGATGGTACCTGCACAACCACATGCAGCACACCTGGGAGCCAATTCAGGGAACTGACTTAATTCAAAAAACAAAAGGAAGTTTGTTATAAACAAAAACAAACAAGCCAAAAAAATGGCTCTGCTCAACAGTGCACCATACCCCTTCCACCAGGACAGCAAACAGTGCTGCCACATTCCCAGGGGAAGAATATGTAGTAAATGGCACTACTGCTGCCAAGCTTTTGTTCCATGAAACCTTGGGTTGAATCTAATATAGAAAATAAGAAACAAATTACCTAACGTTTGCTGGAGGGTCAGTGTGGTGGTTTGAAACTGTCTTTTTAATTTTTCCTTGCAAAGTTCAGAACAGAGAAAGTGAAAGAATGTAAATAAGTCACTATTGGGTGTAAGAAAGCAAAATAACGATTGTTCTAAACACTTCCATTGGATAGATAGAAATGTTTAAGAACTATTACCCAAAACAAAGTAGGCACTCTGCACATTCTGCGTTCGGCAGTGGGGGCAGTTGCTGGGCTGTCTGGCTGCTGTTTCTTCTTCTCTTCTGGCTGAAGATAGCACACTGACCTTGGCAGCTAAGTTAACAACTTTCTGATTAACTAACTCTGCTTCTCTGTCCAGGGGGGTCTGGGGGGAAGCTCCTGGGAGAGAGAGAGGCCCCTTTGGGAGGGTCCCCTTGGGGGGAAGCAAAGGGAGATCGGTTGTGCTTTTCTGTTGATTGTATATATTTGTGAATGTTGTGAATTTTGTATATTTGTACATATTCATTGCATTTCATTGTAGATTTTAGACTCTGCTTGTAAATACAGCTTTTCATTTGCTTCCGGACTGGGCTAGCCTGGTTATTGTCGGTGGGGGGGGGGAATTTCAGCTCACACCGACACACTTTTTATTTTTGGCGCTCCAACTCGGGGCTCGATTGCTTGTGATTTATTTCTGCTCAGATTAGGAAGCAAAATGAAGCTGTTTTGGATTTTGAGTCATTCTATTTCATCTATTATCAGTGTGATTGTTTACAGATGGGCCATTTCTTGCATGATAGACAAGATTGTGAGATATGTGGCATATAAGTCATTTCTTTGGGTTAAGAACAAGTTACTGAATGTTGGTGAATTCTGTTGTGGTCTTATTGGGCTAAGAAGCTATGGTAACTCAACTATGGATGTGCTAGCAGACACATTTGAGTTTGTTACTCCTCTTACAACTACAGAGGGTCTTTGGAACCAGTGGTACCCTAGATATCTTGTGCTAGCCTTAATCTTAATTTTGTTGCTTCTTGGAATAATCATATGGCTACTGATAGCACTGTGTCAAGAAAGACATAAGGCTACTTGCTCTTCCAACTCTGCTGTGAATGTGAAAACCAATCCAGTAAATTTGGTGGCCACTGTAAGCAGAAAGCGTAAAGGAGCTGCAGGAGGAGATGCAGATGCTGCAGGAGATGGTGCAGATGGAGATGAGGGTCCTTCTACTCAGGGTCCCTCTGTTAAGAAAGATCCTTCTGATGAGGAAGAGAGGGTTAGCCTTAAAACTCTGGTAGACCTCTTGAGACCCCACATGGATGATGGAGATGTAGGTCAGGATGTAGACCCTGGTAGATTAGCAACTGCTGGCAGAGCCTCTGAACTCAAGGAAATTCAACGGAGGATTACAACAGGATTATGGGGACAGCAACCTCAGGATGATGATGATGATGATGAGGATGACATACAGTCAGCTAATGCACCCAGACAGGAAATTAGACATGTGAGGAAGGATTACATCAGAGGAGATAATGAGCCAGTCCTGTCTTGGCTAGCCAGGTGTTTTGATATGGGAGCCCCAGCATTGGTGGTAGGTGACAAGTCGGCCTCTCAGTTGGGGATGCTCTCAAAGGATACAGGCATAGACAGGCACCTAGGCAAGTGCATTGGTAAAGTTTCTCTGTGGGCACGCCTCCTACTGGCAGTCTCGCTGAGGTACCCCAGCAGAGATGATTTACCATGGAACCCTAAGCCTTGGACCACAATAGATGAGGGAATCAAGCGTCTGAGAAAATTTGCTGTGAGAGAAGTAATGTATGGAGATCATAAAACTCTGAATCCTGATGAAATTCCTGTTGGAACAGGCCTTGCCAAAAAGCTCATTAAGCTTGCTCCTCCTAATTATGCTACTATTCTGGCAAGCAGGATTGTGGCAAGAAATTATGGTGGAGTGCCTCCTACTGTTGGCCATTTCACTGACCAAATGAGGCAATTGGAGGATAGTCTTGCACGTACTTCTTTGGTTTCAGCCATTGAAACTTTGTCTGGAAAGATTGAGAATTGCATGAAAGAGCTGAAGGAGGAATTTAAAACCTCCATATCCAACTTGATGAAGGGGGATGATTATGATTCCTCTTCCTCCAGATGGATACAAGTTTCAGCTGTCAGGAACAGACGTGCTCCAAGAAGGCCATTCCAGAATAGGTCAAACCAAAACAGACAGCAGAGGCAATCACGTGGCAGTATCTGGATAACTCTGCGTGATCAGTTTGGTGAGAACATGAACAGATGGGATGGTCAACCAACTTCGGATCTTTTCAAGAGGTTACGGGAGCTGCAGAGGGGCAGATCCCGAGGTAGCAATACCAGGAGGGTAGCTGTCGCTTCCTCAGTTTCCCAGAACAACTCTGATAGCTCCAACAGTGATCCTAATTCTGGTGCTGGACGTTGTGCCAGCTGTACATGTGGAGGTAATCCCCACCATTAGGGGTGCCCTGCCTTCCGCCAGGGGGAGGTAAGGGATAATGGAGATAACAGAATCTATTGGGATGTGTACATCCAGTGGCCTGGCACTTCAAAATTTCAGAAGTACAGGGCCTTGGTTGACACAGGAGCTCAGTGCACCATCATACCATCAAATTATCAAGGGGGAGAATCTATAACTATTCAGGGAGTCACTGGTGGATCTCAAGAGTTGTTTAAGATAGAGGTTGATATAAGTTTAACTGGGAAGCAGTGGAAGAAACATACTATTGTAACAGGTCCTAATGCACCTTGTATTTTGGGAATTGACTTTCTGAGAGAAGGGCGTTTTAAAGACCCTAAGGGTTACAAATGGGCTTTTGGAATAGCAACTGTAGAAACTGATGGAGGAAAATTGAAGTTGTCCATTAGACCTGAGCTTTCAGATGAATCTGCAGTTGTGGGACAACATGAGATAGAGGATGTAAAGCTGCCGGTTGCTTCTCAAACTGTGCATCACAGACAATACAGAACCAACCGTGACTCTTTGGTGCCCATTCAAAACTTGATTCGTCAGTTGGAGAGTCAGAAGGTCATCAGCAAAACTCATTCACCTTTCAACAGTCCAATCTGGCCTGTGAGAAAGCAGAATGGAGAGTGGCGTCTGACAGTTGATTTCCGTGCCTTGAATGAAGTAACTCCACCCATGAGTGCAGCTGTGCCAGACATGATGGAACTCCAATATGAGCTGGAATCCAAGCAGGCCAAATGGTATGCTACCATAGACATTGCTAATGCTTTCTTCTCTATTCCCATAGCAGAGGAATGCAGGCCTCAGTTTGCTTTCACCTGGAGAGGCATTCAGTACACATTCAATCGTTTGCCCCAGGGGTGGATTCACAGTTCAACCATCTGCCATGCAGTGATCCATGATGCTTTGGAGAAAGGTGGAGCTCCAGAACACATTCAGTTCATCGATGACATCATCGTCTGGGGTGAGACTGCTGAAGAAGTCTTCGAGAAAGGTAACAAAATCATTGACATTCTCTTGCAAGCTGGTTTCGCTATCAAGCGAGACAAGGTGAAAGGATCTGCCAGAGAAATCCAGTTTCTGGGAGTGCGGTGGCAAGATGGTCGCCGTCACATCCCAATGGATGTGATAAACAGAGTCTCCACCACGGCAAAACCCACCAACAAGAAAGAAACTCTGCGTTTCTTAGGCATAGTGGGATTTTGGAGACTGCACATTCCTGGATACAGTCAGATTGTGAAACCTCTATATAATGTGACTCGAAAGAGAAACAGTTTCCAATGGGGTCCTGAGCAACAAGCAGCCTTTGACCAGATCAAGCGAGAGGTAGTCCAAGCAATGGGTCTGGGACCTGTCCGAACTGGTCCAGACATTAAGAACGTTCTGTACACAGCCGCGAGTGACAATGGCCCAACCTGGTGCTTATGGCAAAGAGCTCCAGGGGAGACACGAGGACGTCCTCTTGGTTTCTGGGGTCGTGGCTACAGAGGCTCAGAGGCAAACTACACTCCAACAGAGAAAGAGATTTTAGCTGCTTATGAAGGAGTGAAAGCTGCTTCTGAAGTGATTGGAACTGAGTCACAACTTCTTCTAACTCCTAGATTGCCAGTTCTGAATTGGATGTTCAAAGGCAAAGGTTCTTCACCACATCATGCAACAGATGCTACCTGGTCTAAGTGGATGGCTCTGATAACACAGAGAGCTCGAATGGGAAATCTCGAAAGGCCTGGTTTGGTGGAGGTGATCACAAACTGGCCAGAAGGCACAAGCTGTGCTAAACCTCCAGAGGAGAGAGTAGCTCGTCCTGAGGAAGCTCCTCCTTACAGTGATCTGTCTGATGATGAAAAGAGATATGCTTTGTTCACAGACGGTTCCTGTCGTCTTGTTGGGAACAAGCGGAGATGGAAATCTGCAGTGTGGAGTCCAACACACAGAGTTGCAGAAGCGAGAGATGGAGAAGGAGAATCCAGTCAATTTGCAGAGGTAAAAGCTGTCCAGCTAGCTCTTAACGTAGCTGAACGTGAGAGATGGCCAAAGCTTTCTCTCTACACTGACTCGTGGATGGTAGCCAATGCCTTGTGGGGTTGGCTGAAAGACTGGAAGAAGAATGGCTGGCAGAGGAAAGGAAAGCCTATCTGGGCTGCAGATCTGTGGCAAGACATTGCTGCTCGCATTGAGAGAATCCCAGTGAAAGTGAGACACATCGATGCTGTGCTGGTTTGGGGCCAGACACAGATCCTCTCTTGCCCCGAAAGGGACAAAAGAATGAGAGTCACACAAACGATTGGAGAGTAATGGAAAGTTTAAATGGAAAAGCAATTGGTGAAGCTACAGAGAACTACAAGCTACAAAGCATAGTGACAAAGAGTATCCCAAAGCGTACAGAACCCCTCACAGAGTTCCCAAAGGCCTCCCAATCCTTCCCTTCTTCCCACCTGAGGGTAAACACAAACCCCCCAGGGCTCTTTCTTCCCCCTCCCGCTGCTAGGCAAGTCTCAGGCTGGCCAGGTCTGAGACTGCCCCCCCCTCCATTCTCCTCCTGGCATTAGGCCTAGACAGGCCTAAGAGGCCTTGAGGATACTCCCCCGGCATTACCCGATAAGAGAGGACATCTCCCGTGGGAGCAGAGAGGGAAGAAAGAGGAAGAGAATGACTTTGCAGATGGCTTTATAGGGTGCAGGACTTATGGGTAGAAATACGTCATTTCCTGCGTCCACCCCTGTGGGTGGGCACCCAGGACACCAGAGGTGTATCTCATGCAGCAGTGGCAGGGAGCACCCAGCCTAAACTGCCACATTCCACCCCTTATTTCATACCCATAATTCCTGCACCCAAAACATATCATCAAATTAGAAACAACTTTCAGATGACATGTCTGGCAAAGTCCAAGTCTCCATCTGGGCGTCCTTCCAAAGAATCTCTCCCTCGGGCTCAGGTAACAGTTCAGTCCAGCTCTACTCCCTCATCCTGTGGAACCTCCCAGCGACGCAGAGTTCATTCTTCTGCGCGGTGAACTCTTCATGGATCCGATGGAGCATCCTGGCCACCTGGAAACAACCTCATAACTTCTCAATCAAGCATTTCTCCATCCACTGAAGCGGCATGTTTCCACCCCTCGGGGCAATCGAGTCTGAGCAATCAGGCTCCTCAACTCGACTCCTTCCACCCCTTGCAGGCAACAGCACGCTGAGACTTTCCAAAGCTGCACGGACCTTTCCCAAGCCCAGTGCTGACTGCTTCCAGCCGCGGCCCGAGGCTAATACGGATGCACACCACGCACAGGCACACCGCTCCCCCCGAGCGTACGCATGCCGAGGCGTGGAGGCATCCAGCTACACAGCCCTCCCCCGGAGAGGGAGTGGCTGCACTGCAACCCACCGAGAAGAGAGGCGGAGCCAGGTGCTAGGCGCCATTTTCAGAGCGCGTCCGAAAATCAGGGGAGAGATAACAGCGAGAGCCGCCGTCACCTCTGCAGCCGCGGTACAGATCAAAACCACCGCCACCCCTCGGGCCACAAGAGCGGCTTTTCCAGCCAAAGCTACGCTCGCTCCCTGGGTCCTCGGAAGCAGCTTTTGAACTGGAGCCACCGCTCGCCTTCTTGAGTTGCGGGAGCCACCGCTCACCGCCCCGCTGCGGCTAGCCCCCACCGCTGCGTGACAAGCCGACCCTGGTCTGTTTCCGACTGTCCCTCCCCCTTCCTCGGCTCCGCGCCGCTCTACTCGCCGCTGGCGCCGCGGGGAACAAAAGGGAAAGGGGCAGGCACCGCATTCTTAAGCTTTCCCCCAGTGCCTGCAGCTATAGAATCGCCGCTGCCGCTGCGGAACAGCTGGAGGGATTCTACGCCACGGCTACGCACCAGGGTGTCCCCTCGGAACCCATAAAACGCCCACACGGTCGCCCCAGCACAAAACCTTGAGCCCAGCCACCAAAAACCAACAACGCCCAGACCATTTTAACTTTTCCACCCCTGCTCTTCTCCAATCCAATTTGCAGAGTTCAGCACAGCAACCATCCTCTGCTACCAAAAATCTGTACTGGTTTGGGGACAGACACAGATCGTCTCTTGCCCCGAAAAGGACAAAAGAATGAGACTCACACAAACAGATTGGAGAGTGATGGAAAGTTTAAACGGAAAAGCAATTGGTGAAGCTACAGACAACTACAAACTACAAAGCATAGTGACAAAGAGTATCCCAAAGCGTACAGAGCCCGTTACATTAATTCCCAAAGCTTCCCAATCCTTCCCTTCTTCCCACCTGAGGGTAAACCCAAACCCCCCAGGGCTCTTTCTTCCCCCTCCCACTGCTAGGCAAGTCTCAGGCTGGCCAGGTCTGAGACTGCCCCCTCCTCCATTCTCCTCCTGGCATTAGGCCTGGACAGGCCTAAGAGGCCTTGAGGATACTCCCCCGGCATTACCCGATAAGAGAGGACATCTCCCGTGGGAGCAGAGAGGGAAGAAAGAGGAAGAGAATGACTTTGCAGATGGCCTTATAGGGTGCAGGATTTATGGGTAGAAATACGTCGTTTCCTGTGTCCACCCCTATGGGTGGGCACCCAGGACACCAGAGGTGTATCTCATGCGGCACTGGCAGGGGGCACCCAGCCTAAACTGCCACAGATGCTCACATTCCTAAGAGCAAAGCTACTGAAGAACAACAACACAACCATCAGGCAGATCTAGCTGCAAGAGTTTCCCAGGTGGACACAAACTCTGATCCTGATCTTGACTGGAAACACCGAGGTGAGCTGTTCTTAGCTCGGTGGGCCCATGACTCGTCAGGACATCAAGGCAGAGATGCAACCTACCGATGGGCTCGTGACAGATCCATTGACATTTCCATGGATGCTATCATGCAAGTCATCCATGACTGTGATATTTGTGCTGCTATTAAGCAGGCAAAGTGGATCAAGCGTTTGTGGTACAGTGACCGATGGTCCAAGTACGAGTATGGTGAAGCCTGGCAGATTGACTACATCACTCTACCTCGTTCTCGATCTGGTAAGCAGTATGTGCTGACTATGGTAGAGGCAAGCACTGGATGGCTGGAAACTTATCCAGTTCCTCATGCAACTGCACGTAACACCATTCTTGGTCTGGAAAGACAAATCCTGTGGAGACACGGAACTCCAGAGAGGATTGAGTCAGACAACAGAACTCATTTCAAGAACAATCTTGTAAAAAAATGGGCCAAAAAGCACGGCATCGAGTGGATATTCCACATTCCCTACTATGCCCCAGCTGCAGGGAAGATCGAACGCTACAACGGTTTGCTGAAAACCACTCTCAAAGCCATGGGGGGTGGATCTTTGAAAAACTGGGAGAAACATTTAGCACAAGCAACCTGGTTGGTGAATAGTAGAGGTTCAGTGAATCGAGCTGGACCTGCCCAATCAGATTTGTTGCGAAAGGAAGAAGGTGATAGAGTTCCTGTTATCAGAGAAAAGAATCTGTTAGGCAAAACTGTTTGGGTATTTTCTCCTTCAGGAGAGGCCAAACCTGTCCGAGGGGTGGTTTCTGCTGAAGGTCCTGGTCACATCTATTGGGTGATGCAAGAAAATGGTGAAATTCAGTGTATTCCACAAAGAAATCTAACTTTGGCTGAAAGAGGTTAAATTCAGAGTGTTGCGCAGACACAGCATCGCGCCCAAGAGGAGAGTTCATGAGATCTACGGTGCACGAACCCTGAGAGCCCTGAGTTACCTGAGAGTCCCTGTTCCTTTCTTCGCTCCATCTGCGAGGAAACAAGCTGTTTGCTGTTTTTCTGTGATTTGACTCTTTTGAATCATCTACATCTGAGATAGCCGGAATGGACTATGGTCTTTATTCACCTATTGTTGTAGATATTATTTTAGATTAGATAGATAATAGTAGCAGCCAATGGAATTGTTTAGAAGGGGTGGACTGTGGTGGTTTGAAACTGTCTTTTTAATTTTTCCTTGCAAAGTTCAGAACAGAGAAAGTGAAAGAATGTAAATAAGTCACTATTGGGTGTAAGAAAGCAAAATAACGATTGTTCTAAACACTTCCATTGGATAGATAGAAATGTTTAAGAACTATTACCCAAAACAAAGTAGGCATTCTGCACATTCTGCGTTCGGCAGTGGGGGCAGTTGCTGGGCTGTCTGGCTGCTGTTTCTTCTTCTCTTCTGGCTGAAGATAACACACTGACCTTGGCAGCTAAGTTAACAACTTTCTGCTCTAACTAAACTCTGCTTCTCTGTCCAGGGGGGTCTGGGGGGAAGCTCCTGGGAGAGAGAGAGGCCCCTTTGGGAGGGTCCCCTTGGGGGGAAGCAAAGGGAGATCGGTTGTGCTTTTCTGTTGATTGTATATATTTGTGAATGTTGTGAATTTTGTATATTTGTACATATTCATTGCATTTCATTGTAGATTTTAGACTCTGCTTGTAAATACAGCTTTTCATTTGCTTCCAGACTGAGCTAGCCTGGTTATTGTCGGTGGGGGGGGGAATTTCAGCTTACACCGACACAGTCAGGGACAGTTCTCATCCTGGGCCAAGGCACAGATAAGTATCACAAAACAAAAATCATAAAATCAGAGAATTGTTATGATTTGAAAAGGCCTCCAAGATCATCGAGTCCAACCATCAGCCCAACACCACCATGCCCATCAAACCATGTCCCCAAGTGCCACAGCCACACGTTCCTTGAACACCTCCAGGGATGGAGACTCTACCACCTCCCTGGGCAGCCTGATCCAATCCCTAACCACTCTTGCAGGAAAGAATTTTTTTTTAATCTCCAACCCAAACCTCTGCTGGCACAATTTCAGGCCATTTCCTCTTGTTCTATCACTTGTCACTAGAAAAAAGAGACCAACCCTCACCTCACTACAACCTCCTCTACAGAGAATTTGTATCATGGCATAAAATCAATACGCAATCCTTAAAGGTAAAAAACAGAAACAAAAGCCACTACTACCCTGAAAACAAATGAAGAGTCATGTACATATCACTGCCGCTGTTCCTTATAAGCTTTTTTCCTTCCTTCTCCCTTAAAATCCATATACAAACCTCTTACATGGCATAAACTGACTCACTGATAGGTGCTTTTAGACTTTAAGGACAGACACAGTCTACTGATGTACTTTTATATTATTATTGAAATAAATAATTCATAATATAGTGCCCATTTTTTCCAGATGTAAATGCAAGTCTACCACCACCAGTACATGGTCACCTAATCAGAAAAGCTTTGGACAGCAGCCATTTTTTTAACCAAGCTAATAGTTATAAATCTAACATCTCAAAAGCAACTTTAAAGCACTGAGCAAAGCCTTTTTCCAAGCTAATTTTCCATGCCACATTCCCCTACAAATCACCAGGAACACCAGTAACTGAAGTCCCAGACAATCCCTACTGCGAGCTGGAGCACACAAAGAGCTGCTCCTACATATCTTCCCCATACGTACAGAAACCCCAGCTCAGGCAGGTTAAATAGCCCTATAATTTATACAGTTATCATCACTTATGAGTGAACTTACAGTCCACAACAGCAAATCTTTATTACTTCATCTCCTAGAAAGGAAAAAATAACAATAAGTATCCTATATATAAAATGTGATGTAGCACTGCACTACAAGAAAGCCAGTATCTTTCTTGGAGGTTTGAAAAACTGTTATTTATTAGTGATATTTATTATAAGTTTGAAATCAATTCCCTTCTACAAAAGCAAAGGTGAGACTGAAGATAACCAGTAAGTTCATGCTGGGAGACAGTTTGTATTTAAATGTAGTTCTCACAAATGATAGAAGAAACACAGCACGAATTGCCATAAAAGACAAGAGATCAAGTCAAGACACAAGAACGCAAAAGGACAAACTGGGGAGGATTTGAAAGCTTGTCAAGGACCCTGGCTAAAGAAGGGCTGGAGCAAAGCCTCAGTGCAAAGACAGGCCAGCTGCTCAGCTTCCCCAGGAGGGCCTGAACTGCAAATACTGGATGTGCACAGGCATCAGTAGAAAATAGGGTACAGCTCTGAGGAAGCCATCTATACTCACCAAGGGAGTAAAAGGGGAAGATCTGATGAGTGTAGCAGAGTAGCCTGGGCTTGCAACAAACTAATAAATAGTTCCCATGCTCAAAATCCATTCACCTATTGTATAAACAGGGCCATGCTTCATAACATTAAACAAATTCAAGTATATCCAAATGTACAACACCCAGCACGACAGGAAACAGCACGCAGCATAACATGGCCTTGTGCTGCTGAGGTCTCCAGATGTAGGAGAGAACAACCAAGGACTAGAGAGACTGGAACTGCTGTATTTTAAAAATCGAGAAGAAAGAGATGGAAAGCACTCCAATTCTAGTCAGACTGTCACCGTCAATCCCCTGCCTTCCCAGAGTACAACCTCAGGCAACCCAAGGTGGAGTCCATTCACATTGAAGCCTGACATGCAGTAAATCTTGCATGCAGTGTTCCCCATGCTGTGCCTGAGAAAAGCCAGAAGTTGCATAAACAGCAAAGAAAAACTCCTCCTCTGAGAGCATGCTTCATACATCTGCTAAAAGTTTACAAGATCTAATGCAGACCAGATTCCTCCACAGCTTCACAAGCAAGCCAGGGGAGCAGTGTTTTTTTTCCCCTCTGTAGGCTAACTATCAGAGTCCTCAAGCTGTTCCCAGAATACTTTGTCTCCCTGGTTTTGATCTAATTACAATGGGACATGCACACACACAGCAAATCCTTCAGGACGTCAAAAGCAAAAAGTGAATCAGTGCTAATCCTGCCATTTTAAGTTTTTTTTTAATCTCTTCTACAAGCTTCAGAAGTGTTGCATCCCTGAAAGAATGAAAAGAAGCTGTCTTCAACCCTTTTACTATCTGAAAGTCAAAACATGCAATGCCCACATGCACACAGCCCAGTCCAGTGAATAAAGCACTACCTGGGACCAAGGCAACCTGGCTTCCATTCCTGGGTTGGTCAGGTTCTGGCTTGCTGAATGAGGTTGGGCCAGTGCCTTCACCTCTCAATGTCATGTTTCCCATCCCACCTACCAAACAGGTTTACTAACTTTTCTTTCCCTTTAGCACAACTCTATTGCTCCTATCTTCAAGACTGCTTCTACTCTTTAATTTCACATAGCATGTCCTAAGGATGTTGGTCGAGTGGCTCTAGTTAGAGTGATACATCAGTTCAGCTTGGGTATTTAGTTAACAGGTTTGTAGCCATGTATTTCAGAGTGATTAAACAGCTTATGCTTATCTAACACAATAAAAGCAGAATTAAGCTTTGTTTACAAGACCAAAAGACACACAGGATGTACAAAGTGAGGGCATTCAGAGATTCTGGTTATTTTCTACCTGTCTATTGACAAGTATTTATTTTCCCTTTGAAATAGTGTATTTTGATGTTACTTTAAATTCATCTCCAAGTAAATGAGCTAAACCAAAAACCCAGTGGATATGGCTTGCAGTGGTCAAATAAGTCCACATATGTTCATCTTTTCTGCAGTATCAGATTTTCACAATCAAGGCAAGGCCTATACTGGCTGAAAAGCAGCACAAGATCTGCCTGCATGGAAACGATTACCAAAATAACCTGTATACAGGCAGACAAACAGTTCCCATGGGCTATACCAATGCAGCAGACTGGCAGCAGTATGGGCAGTCAGTACGCTCTCATAAGGACAGCTAACCATGCGTCTACATATTCTGACAAGGTTGTGCCACTCTGCACATGGACTCTTCCCAGGCAGCTCTCTTCCTGTGTAACTAGACCTGAAGAAGATCTTGCATGAGAGAAACATATGTACCAGCTGACCTAAGAAAACAGTGTTTCTTCTGACAAACCTTACTGCGCTGTATGAATTAGCTCTGAAGTTCCTTTTCTAAAAATAAATAAATAAGGCAAACAATAGGGAACTGCGCCAGAAGAGAACTGTGTGAACTAAGCCCCTCCGTGTAATTTTCGTGGTCCACATTCAGGAAGTTATTACATCAACACAACATTTTTCACTGCACAGAAAGGCAGATGACAGTGACCAGAGGCATCCCGGCACGCACCAAAATCCTGATAACCAGCCTCTGCCCTTGGCATGCAGCGCTCGCCAGTCCCCTCTCCGAGGAGGGGCAAGGTGAGCGCTGCGCCCAGCCCTGGCAGGAGAAGCTGAGCCGCTTCATTCCACTTTACCCCAGGCCGAGCTGCTACCAGAGCCTGCGGCGAGACGGAAACCCCTTCTGTATCGCCCTGGCACAGCAGAGCTGTTAGGGGCAGAAAAGCTTTTGGGTTTTTTTTTGTTCCCCTGGTCTCAACGGTAATTGTCTCTGCGAGATGTCATTTTGGAGAAGGAAGGATTTCACCGCGCAGCCTGGAGCAAGGCTGAGGCCTGCTCGTCCTCCTCCAAATTCTGCCAAGGGTGGCGGGGAGACGACGACTGATACTCCAACCGCCCCACAGCAGCCCCCAGGGCCCCTCAGACTACCACCACCGGACTCCAAAGACGACCATCTGTCCTGCTCCCACCTTCCTCGCCGCCTCCTCCCCGCTCACCCGCAGGGCCCGCACCTGCCGCCGGGCCCCCAACTCACCTCCTTCAGCTGCTCCATCTCGGTACGGATGGTCTCGTACTCCAGCTCTAGCTCCTCGTACTGCTGCTTCAGCTGCTGCTTCTCCTCCAGCACGGCCAGCCCATACTCCGCCGCCTGGATCTTCTCCCGGGTGGTCTCGCCCAGCTCCTGGAAGAGCCGCTTGATCTCGTTCCGCAGCCATTCAGGCTCCGACTCCATCACCAGCCTGGCGTACTCATCCTCTTCCATGGCCAGCGACATGTCGGCGGCCGTGGCCGCCGGCTCCCAGCTGAAGCGGCGGGCGGGCGGCCGAAAAGGCGAATGTGCGGCCCGTCTCCCCTCCTAAGAGCGGCGCGGCCCGCGGGGGGCCATGGCGGAGCCCGCTCGGGCTGCCATCCACGGGCAAGGAGCGCGCTGCGCCGCCGCTGCTGCGAAACTCGCCGCGAGCGCCGACCGCAGTGAAATCATTCAAAAGGCACGGCCGGCCAGGAGCCCCGTGGCACGCTGGGGCTAGTAGTCCTCACCCGCGGCGTCCCGCGGGCGCAGCGCCCGCTGGACTACAGCTCCCAACATGCATCGCGAGGGGCGGTGGCGGCTGAGCGAGGGAGGAGAGCGGCCCCTGCCGGGAGGCGGCGAACACCGCTGCGGAGGGGCGGTGGCGGGTGGCAGCGGCGGCCGTGAGCGGGGCGGACCGCTGCGGAGGGGCGGTGGCGGGTGGCGGCGGCGGCCGTGAGCGGGGCGGACCGAGGGTGACTTTTCACAGTCCGGTCTGTCTGCTACGGCATCGGTTAGGACCCGAACGGCAGCCCAAGCGTGGACGCGCCACCGCAGGTCCGGGCGTGCAGCTCCCTGCTAACAGCACAATTACAGAGCCGCAGGATGACGGATAGTGAAGAGAGCACAAGGATCATCTGACCTGCGAAAAGCTTGGTCTAAACCAGTCGGGCCAGCAGCCTGCCAGGGACGTGTAAGAGAAGCCTTATCCCGCCAGGCTTTAGAAACACCCATGTCCTCTCCAATTCCTTTAAGACCCAGTTTGGTTGCTGCGAGGCCACTCCGCAGCCCTTCAGGGAAAGCAGACGCCCAAGCGCCATGAGAGGAGGAGTGGGGAGGAAGCACATTCAGCTCGTTTGGCAGCCAGGACGCATCGCAAGCAGTTGTGTACAAAAGGCGAGTACCATGCAAGGGAGGTGCAACAGCAGGCGCCGTTAGATCCCACAGGTACGATGGGATGGTTCCCGTTTGCCAGAATGGAGAGCGTCGCAGGCCACGCGTGCATGGAAGGAACAAGAGGCTAACGAGAGGTACCGGCGTCAGTCCCCAAGCCCACACACAAGAGCTGCCAATATCTCCTTTGTTTGATATCACCATGTTCCTGCTTCAAGTAGTTCTCCATCTGCTGGCTGGGAACGCAAACCGTGTCCCTCAGCATCATCTTGAGGATAAGTGCATCCACGCGGCAAGACGCTCGCCTACCTCTGGACGGCCCAGCAGAAGGAGGGAAATGCCACAGCAAGCTCAGCTGGCATAATTAGTTGAGAGACACCAATGCTTGGACAGCTGCACTGCTTGAGAAAAGAAGTTGCCAGTCTGGTAGGGAAATGTGATCAGCTGTTGCAGCTTACACACTTAGGCAAGTATGATGTCAAAGATACAGAAACTGGGATACTCATTTCTCAACCACGGACAAAATTAATTTCTAGACCATAATGAAGACCAAACAGATGCTCTTGCCATTGCACCATTGTAATTCCTAATCAGCTCCATAAAAGCAGTGTGAATGTGACCCTGCTTTACACTGGTGCATGGGAGATGACTGCTTTAGCTCTCCATCAGCAGGAGAGCTTGCTTGGTTTCCATTCTGCTTTACCCTCCTATACTTCAGCAAATGCAGCTTAGACTTTCTTCTAGTGTCTAAACCAATCGGTAATGAACTGGTAAGCAAATGCCAAACATAATACAAACAATTACATTTTTAAGCACAAGGTCTAGAACATAAAGCAAAGTATTTGTTCACAGCTGCAGGTTTTTTTCAAGCTACTTTCAGCTTATGCCTGAGTTTATCACACTCAGTCCTGGTAGATATAAACTTTTATCTATATAATCTGTATAATGGCTGAACACTGCCTCTCCAGTGTGAAACTGCCCTAGACCATTTTTATTTCAGGGCCTTGACACCACCTGGAGCTTCCCATGCCTCACAGGCAGGAATGTATTTGCCCCCTTGATCACCTGGATCTAAGAAGTAGCAAGTCAGTGTGCTCTGCCTATGGTATGTATGTGAAATTCCTTCGGCTTTTTATTTCCAGAATTCGTCAGGGAACCTTTTTGTTGTTGTTAATAGCAAACAAATATCTCTTTGGCCTGAGACAGCAAATACTCACGTACCCTCTCTGTATCAATGTCAGCATCAGTATAGTGCCAGGTTTTTTGTTCCTCTAAAGCCAAAGATCCTTGAAAATCCACATCTGTTACTTTGAGGCACTGCCTGGGACCATCTGTGATCTTACATCGTCTTCAACTGATCTAAAACACATCACTGCCCTCAGTAGATTTGGACCATAGGGCCCCAGGGCTGTAAAACCTCCACACACCCCCATTTCATGTGAAACTATTGAAATAGGCCTCTCCTCCATTAACCCCCAAGAGGACAGCAGCTAAGGACATGGACCCATGCCTTCCATGGCTCAGCAATAGTCTGCTGGAGAAGAGGGACAGCTGGCAAGCACAATGGCCACATCAGCTTTCCCTTCTTAGACTGCAGCTATTTGGGATTTTTTGAGAAATGTGCTGCCTTTGCAGTGTTACGCCTCAAAGGGGTCACTAAAATCCAGAGTTACTTCACCACAAATAGTGCGGTTTTGGGTACTGAGAGGTACCTCTGACAGATGTCCTCCATGGGAGAACACCATAGAACTGAAGAATGGTTCGTGTTGGAAGGGACCTTAAAGATCATCCAGTTCCAACCCCCTACTATTGGTAGGGACACATCCCACTAGCCCAGGTTGCTCAAGGCCTCATTCAATCTGGCCTTGAATCCCTCCAGGGAGAGGATATCCACAACCTTCCTGGGCAACCTGTTACAGTGTCTCCTCACCCTCACTGGAATGAATTTCTTCCTAATCTCCAGTCTAAACCTGCCTTCCTGTGTTGGTTTGAGCTCTGACTGGAGTTTAGGAGTTCAAATGATAACAGATTGAGATTCCTCCCCCCTGCCTTTTTTCTCAGCAAGGTAGAGAGGGAGGAAAGAAAAGAAAAAAAAAAAAAGGAGTAGGGAGAGAAGAAGTAAATTCATGAAACAAATAGTCTGGAATCAATTTGGAAGTAGAAGAGGTACATTTAAAAAAAAAAAATATATATATACACACACACACACATATATATATATATCAGTAACGGGGAGGGTTCACAAAGCTAAAGGTTGAGGGTAAATGGGAAAATACACAAACCCAAGCCTGGATGGCCTTGTAGTCCCCTGGATGCGACTGGATTCAGTTGGAAGAAGCAGGCTCTGGCGCCATGGTCAGTGCAGGAGGCAGCAGCAGCAGCGATGAGGCAGGAAAGAGAGCAAGCAGTGAGATGTCTGCCCTTTGATAGGCTTGCTGGACAGGAAGGGGGAGCGGAATAGACCACCTTTGAGCCAGGGGACCCCTTCTCCTGGTGGGGGAGGAACCAAGTCCCACCTGGATTAACTTTCTTTTGTCCACCTGGGTGGCTGGGTTCTTTCAGCCCCATCCAGGATGGGTGTAACCCATTACTATCCACCCCTCTATTCCACTTCTACTTTCCTGTCACAGTCTCTTTATCCAGTCATGAATTGTAGTGAGTATTAGAGTTCTTGTTGCAAATGTCTCTTTATCCCAGCTGTCTTTCTCTCTCTCAGGGCAGTCTCCTTCACCGGTGCCAGTTGATGGAGGTGGTGTTCGAGCTGGGCAGGAATGTGGAGAAGAATAAGAAAAAACAGGAAACAATCTTTGTCTCTGAAGGGGGATCAGGAACAGTCTATTGCTGTAGGGGAAAGCAGGAACAGGTGTAGGTGAGATGATGCAAAAGTCCTCTGGCCTGATGCCTGTGTGCAGTGGGGTCACATTGGATCCTGGATGCCAGGTTGTTATCAAACTAGGAAAGAAAAGTTTTAACAACTTATGACTATTATACAGTGATTATATTACATTAACCCTATGAGGCTATACTTGTTCAGCCAAAGTCACATTTCGTTGTGGGACACATTGAATATTGCCAGTCTCGAGCATGACCCAGTATGTGTAACCAGGCCTGGAATGGTTTGAAACTGTCTTTTTAACTTTTCCTTGCAAAGTTCAAAACAGAGAAAGTGAAAGAGTGTAAATAAGTCACTATTGGGTGTAAGAAATAAAAAAATACTGATTGTTCTAAACACTTCCATTGGATAGGTAGAAATGTTTAAGAACTATTACCCAAAACAAAATGGGGCACTCTGCACATTCTGCGTTCTGCAGTTGGGGCAGTTGCTGGGCTGTCTGGCTGCTGTTTCTTCTTCTCTCGTGGCTGAAGATAACACACACTGACCTTGGCAGCTAAGTTAACAACTTTCTGCTTAACTAACTCTGCTTCTCTGTCCAGGGGGGGCTGGGGGGAAGCTCCTGGGAGAGAGAGGCCCCTTTGGGGAGGGTCCCCTTTCGGGGGAAGCAAAGGGAGATTGGTTGTGCTTTTCTGTTGATTGTATATATTTGTAAGTGTTGTGAATTTTGTATATTTGTACATATTCATTGTATTTCATCATAGATTTTAGACTCTGCTTCTAAATACAGCTTTCATTCGCTTCCAGACTGAGCTAGCCTGGTTATTGTCAGTGGGGGGGAATTTCAGCTCACACTCACACAAGAACCCTCAGCAGAGACCACCCCTCGGGTTGGTTTGCCCCCACCAGCAGCAGGGAAAATCCATACTGATTTTCCCAGTAGGTTTTTCTCATAGATTACAGAAACTCCATCTCCATCTACTGTTTGCAGCATGTTGGACTGGGCAGGACCAGCTCAGTTTACAGACCCTCTGCTATTTACTAACCAAGTGGCCTGAGCTAGGTGTTTTTCCCAGTTCCTAAAGGCTCCACCCCCTCACGGCTTTTAGGGTGGTCTTCAGCAAGCCAGTGTAGTGTTCAACCTTCCCTGCAGCTGGTGCATGGCATGGGATATGGTAAATCCATTCAATCCCATGTTCCTTTGCCCAGTCCCTTATGAGATGGTGTATCGGTGTGTGCTGAAATTCCCCCTCCACTGACAATAACCAGGCTAGCTCAGTCTGGAAGCAAATGAAGGCTGTATTTACAAGCAGAGTCTAAAATCTACGATGAAATGCAATGAATATGTACAAATATACAAAATTCACAACATTTACAAATATATACAATCAACAGAAAAAGCACAACTGATCTCCCTTTGCTTCCCCCCAAGGGGACCCTCCCCAATGGGGCCTCCCTCTCCCAGGAGCTTCCCCCTCAGACCCCCTTTGGACAGAAAGCAGAGTGAGTTAGAGCAGAAAGTTGTTAACTTAGCTGCCAAGGTCAGTACGTGTTATCTTCGGCCAGAAGAGAAGAAGAAGAAAACAGCAGCCAGACAGCCCAGCAACTGCCCTCACTGCAGAACGCAGATTGTGCAGAGTGCCCCACTTTGTTTTGGGTAATAGTTCTTAAACATTTCTATCTATCCAATGGAAGTGTTTAGAACAATCAGTATTTTGCTTTCTTATACCCAATAGTGACTTATTTATACTCTTTCACTTTCTCTGTTTTTAACTTTGCAAGGAAAAAATTAAAAAGACAGTTTCAAACCATCACAGATGGTTCTTGAAATGGGTTCCATTGTCCGATTCGATCCTCTCTGGGGTGCCATGCTCCACAGGATGTGTCTCTCCAGGCCCAGGATGGTGTTGTGGGCAGTGGCATGAGGTACTGGGTAGGTTTCCAGCCACCCTGTACTTGCCTCTACCATAGTACGTAACCTGGGAGATGGCTTCCATGGATATGTCCACTGATCTGTCCCGAGCGCACCGGTATGTGGCATCTCTCCCTTGGTGACCTGAAGTGTCATGGGCCCAGTGAGCTAGGAATAGCTCACCCTTGTGTTCCCAGTCCAAGTCTATCCGGGGCATTTTAGCAGCCAGATCTGCTTGGTGGCTGTGCTGGTGTTCCTCACTGGCTCTGCTTTTGGGGATGTGTGAATCGATGTGCCGTACCTTTATTGGCAGCTTGTCCAGATGGGCAGCAATGTCTTGCCACAGGTCTGCGGCCCAGACAGCCTTTTCTTTCCACTGCCATCCATTCTTCTTCCATTCCCTCAGCCACCCCCACAAGGCGTTTGCTACCTTCCAGGAGTCAGTGTAGAGGTAAAGCACTGCCCAGTTCTCCCGTTCTGCTATATCCAGGGCCAGCTGGACAGCTTTTACCTCTGCATACCGACTGGATTCGCCTTCTCCATCCCATGCTTCTGCCGCTTGCCTTGTTGGGCTCCAGACAGCTGCCTTCCATCTCCGCTTGCTTCCTACAAGACGGCAAGATCCATCTGTGAATAGAGCATAGCCCTTTTCATTATCAGGGAGGTTATTATATGGGGGAGCCTCCTCAGCACGGGTCACTGTTTTCTCTGGTGGCATCCCAAAGTCAGCACCCTCTGGCCAGTTGGTGATCACTTCCACTATACCATGGCATTCAAAGTTCCCCATTCGAGCTTGCTGAGTTATCAGGGCCATCCAGTTACTCCAGGTGGCATTTGTGGCATGATGTGGGATTGAGCCCCTCCCTTTAAACATCCAAGTCAGGACTGGAAGCCTTGGAGCTAAAAGGAGTGGTGACTCAGTCCCAATCACCTCAGAAGCAGCTCGAACTCCCTCATAGGCAGCTAGGATTTCCTTTATCTGATGCAGTGTAGTTGGCCTTGGAGCTTTTATACCCCTTACTCCAGAAACATAGGGGACTGCCCCTTGTTTCACCAGGAGCTTTCTTCCACAAGCTCCATGTAAGACCACTCTCACCAGCCACAGTATTCAGCACATTCTTGATCTCTGGCCCGGTTTGAACAGGTCCCAGAGCCATAGCATGGACCACTTCGTGTTTTATCTGGTCAAATGCTACCTGTTGCTCAGGTTACTTTTCTTCCATGTTACATGGAAGAGGGGTGTGGCAGTTTAGGCTGGGTGCCTCCTGTTACTGCCATATAAGCTACACCTCCGGTGTCCTGAATGTCCACCCAATAAGGTGGACACAGGAAACAGCGTATTTCTTCCCAGAAATCCTGCCCCCTATCTATCCATCTGCAAAGTCATTCTCTTTCTTTCCCTCTCTGCTCCCGTGGGAGATGCTTTCTTATCGGGTAATGGTGGGGGAGTATCTCAAGGCCTCTTAGGCCTGTCTAGGCCTAATGCCAGGAGAAGAAAGGAGGGGTGGGCAGTCTCAGACCTGCCCAGCCTGAGACTAGCCTAGAAGTGGGGGGGGAAGAAAGAGCCCTGGGGGTTTTGGGTTATACCCTCAGGTAGGGAGAAGGAAAAAGTTGGGAAGCCTATGGGTGTTATGTAAGGGGTTCTGTATGCTTTGGGATGTTCTTGTCACTATGCTTTGTAGTTTTTTGTAGTTTCATCAATTGCTTTTCCATTTAAACTTTCTATCACTCTCCAATCCGTTTGTGTGAGTGTCATTCTTTTGTCTCTCTTGGGGCAAGAGAGGATCTGTCTGGCCTCAAACCAGCTCAAGGGGTTTCCCTATTTGACTGTGCCCGGGAATGTGCATTTTCCAGAAGTCCATAAGCCCCAAGAAGGATTGCGTCTCTTTCTTACTAGTGGGTTGCACCATAGTGGCTACCTTATTCACCACATCCTGAGGGATGAGGCAAAGGCAATCTTGTCATCGAACTCCCAGAAACTGTGTCTCTCTGGCAGGCTGTGGCAGTTTAGGCTGGGTGCCCCCTGCCACTGCTGCATGAGATACACCTCTGGTGTCCTGGGTGCCCACCCAATAGGGGTGGACACAGGAAATGGCATATTTCTACCCATAAATCCTGTGCCCTATAAAGCCATCTGCAGAGTCATTCTCTTTCTCTTTCTTCCCTCTCTGCTGCCATGGGAGATGTCCTCTCTTATCGGGTAATGCCGGGGGAGTATCCTCAAGGCCTCTTAGGCCTGTCTAGGCTTAATGCCAGGAGGAGAATGGAGGAGGGGGCAGTCTCGGACCTGGCCAGCCTGAGACATGCCTAGCAGTGGGAGAAACGGGGGGGAAGAAAAGAGCCCTGGGGGTTTTGGGTTTACCCTCAGGTGGGAGGAAGGGAGGATTGGGAAGCCTTTGGGAATTCTGTGAGGGGTTCTGTACGCTTTGGGATACTCTTTGCCACTATGCTTTGTAGTCTTCTGTACCTTCACCAATTGCTTTTCCATTTAAACTTTCCATCACTCTCCAAACCGTTTGTGTGAGTCTCATTCTTTTGTCCCTTTGGGGGCAAGAGAGAATCTGTCTGGCCCCAAACCAGCACACAGGCCCTTTTACCTTGCTTCTCTTTATGGCAAAGCCAGCCTCCAACAGGATATTGATTATCCTCTTACCCTTCTAGGGTTAGAGTTAGGGTTGGGGTTAGGTTTAGGGTTTAGATGTTATGGGTTATGGGTTAGGGTTGGGGTTAGGGGTTAGGGTTAGTGTTTAGGTGTTACGGGTTTGGGGTTTTAGGTCTTACGGGTTTGGGGTTTTAGCTCTTTTGAGGAGAGAGCGTAAATGGAGCTTGCAATTCTTGGCTAGCTCTTTCCTGTCACCAGTTAGAGCCATGTCTAAGCATGTGGAAAAATGTTGCTTTACAAGCCGCACATAAGACAAAGAAAATCATTAGGGCCTATCACATGAAGACAGCATCCTAGCACCAAATTTATTTTTCCATTTGGTCTATTTTGAGGAGAGAGTCTAAATGGAGCTTGCAGTTCTGGGCTAGCTCTTTTCTGTCACCAGTTACAGCCATGTCTAAGCAGGTGGAAAAAAGTTGCTTTACAAGCCGCACAGAGACAAACAAAAGCATTAGGGGCTAACACATGAAGGGAACCTCCTAGCACCAAATTTCTTTTTCTGTTTGGTCTCTTTTTAGGGGAGAGTCTAAATGGAGCTTACAATTCTGTGCTAGCTCTTTCCTGTCACCAGTTACAGCCATCTCTCTGCCTATTTTTGCTGAGATCTTATATAAGCTGTGTGTTTGAGCAATAAAGTTGAAGCTTGCTTATCAATCACATTGATTGCCGCTCATCCTCCCTCGCGTTTCACCAGTAAATCAGATTGATTTCTGCCCGTCTCCCTCGCCTTCGACACCAAATGTCGCCCGAACAGGGACCCTCGGAGACCTTCAGGCTGTTCCGGTAATACTGTGAGTCCCGGGAAGGAGGTGTCGATTAGCAGTAGTTGACGGGCAGAAGTGCGACTCATCGCTGGTGAAGGGAGTTCGTACATGCCTGCGCCAGACCTTCGGGAAAGGCTCGCCATACGGGCAAGGGCTGCCGGCTCTCAGGTTCAAGGCTGCACTAAGGTAAAGATATCCGCAGGTCTTAGGCTGCTTAAGGAACTGATATCTAGGTAATGTATCTGGCAAGATAGGTTTTCCAGAGCAAAGTAGCCCTTAGTTTACTCAGCAGTTTCCTTGAGAAACTTTAGAAACAAAAAGACTTAGAATTTTCATTGAGAAATGAAAAGCAAAGGATGTGGACTTAAAGAAGCACCCTGAACGTTTGATACAGTTTGGTCCTTTGTGGGTTACAAGCAAGTGGACTCAACCGGTGCATCTCCCTACTCAAGTGACACAAGACAATGAAGATTCCTTTGCTTTTGGCGATGCCCCTGATGGGTTTGACAATTACATTGATAGATCCAAGGACTAATATGTGGATCCCGTGTGCTAACCAAACGAGTAATTTGGATTTCTGTTTAAGTCTGCAGTCTGCTGTGGAACCTTTTAAAACATATTTGGTACCTATTTCTTTGGGTGCGTACGGAGCACAATGGACCTCTGAGGGCTTGCAGCGTGGAACTCATCCCTCCAGGAAGTGAGGTGAGCTGTGGGAAACTGAAATGGGGAATCAGAAGTCGTCCCCAGAGAGAGAGACGTATGAACTGGTGAATGCACTCCTTAAAAAGCATGGCAAAGTTATTCCTGGCCATGATCTTAAAGTAATGCTGGAGTGGGTGCAAGAAAAAATCCTGACAGTTGCAGCATGGACAGCAGTATGGGGCAGCGGGAGGAGATGGCCCCTGTCTGGGTCATCACGAGTCTCAAAGCAGCGGTGCCAGCCACAGCAGGGAGCCAAGTGGTGACCCCCACGCTGGCTCTGGCTTGTCCCGTGGAGGAGGCGGCAGCTGCGGCTCCCAACGCTCTTGTATATCAGCAGTAGCATTTACAGCCCTTGATTCTTTAAAGAAATGCCACAGGTTTTTTTTCATCAAGAAATTAGTGAAAAGGCAACTTTGGAACTGAAGGTAGTGCTCATGCAGTCAGAACCTTCACTTCAAAGCTTGAAAATCTGCAAATTTCTGAAGACAACAGCGTGTGAACAACGAAGAAAAAAAGAAAAGGAAAAATGTGTCTTCTCTACTGCCGTTTGCCACCCTCCTCTCTCTCTCCCCGCCCCATCCTTCTCCCTCCTTATCTCACTCCCTTGTTTTGCAGCTGTTGGTCTGCAGAAACTTGAGTTCTAATTTTAAAGTAACAGTGTTAAGTTTTGTTAAGAAAGGTATTTTACCATTTCATGAATGCAACTGATATCTATATATTGGTTTTATCATTATTTCTGATTTTAAGGCATTTGGGAATTTATTATTTTAGTGTTTGTAATTGTTGCATTTTTTACAATAATCATGATGATTATTGACTACCCAAAACCAAATTTGGCACTTGTAATTAGGTATATTGAGTGTTATAGAAAATGACTTTTGCTTACAAGCTTTTAGTTTTTGTGTTAAAGTATTTTTCCTAATCATTAAGCATATACACCATGTAAGTGGTACTGGTTTTATAAGTTTATAGATTAAGGTTTTTCCTTCCTTTTTTCTAGTTGGAACCTCTTTTTTTTGAGTATGCTGGCAATTTCAAGAAGAGCTCTATATACATATGGTAAATAAGCTTTCATTTTGAAAAGCGTGCTTTATATAATATAACATCTTTTTTGTTGTTTTCTTGCACATTACTTTGATGATTTAATTTTTACATAGTTCTTTAAGTCTTTAGGTCCTTTTAGCTATTAACAGTTTATTAAGACTTTATTTTAGGGACGTTATAGAGTGTTTTTTTAGTTTTTGTGTTTATAAAGGTTTTAAGATAAGGTTATAAGAATATGAAGAGTGACCAAAAAAAAAAATTCTTTCCCTTTTTGATACAGAGGTTTACCCTAGGGAAAATTCAGGGCTAGGAAGGGATTCATCTTTTCCCACCTACAGGTTTCCTGATGCGAGCGTGGCAGAACACCAGACTCAAAGGATGGGATCTCACCAGAATGTTATAGTTAAACAGTGGTTACCCAGGAATAGACAATTAGCCCAGCCTGCCTATCTAGAGGAATTG
The DNA here is from genome assembly GCF_027791375.1 of Indicator indicator. Lineage (NCBI taxonomy): Eukaryota > Metazoa > Chordata > Aves > Piciformes > Indicatoridae > Indicator > Indicator indicator. The sequence goes on along the minus strand of NC_072024.1, from coordinate 18,195,961 downwards.
ATTTGTTTTTGCAATTGTTCATTTTGACGATCAAGTGTTTTGGAATTATAGTACGTATGACGATTGTTTAGAGGCAAGTAGTACTTGAGTTTGTGCCGCAGGTCTTATCAAAGGTTTGAATGTTACCTTACCCTGGGATCCCCAAGAGTTGCAACTTTTGGGCTCAGCAAGTGTTGGAAATGCATCACGGAACTGGACTCAAACATGTTTTGTGTTTGGAAATGGGTTTCATAGTTCTAATGGGATCATACCTGACTGGCATAGTCTTCCTGCGGAGTTTGGTAGTTGGACTATAGTTAGTCCTTTAGGAGAGTAATTTTGGGTGTATGGCAGTTATTTTGGAATGAATGATACTATTGGGCAGAACCCCACAACTGGAAAGTTTATTCCCTCACACAGTACACTGAAGTGACTTTTGCAAAAACTAAAGAGGGGGAATGGCATGGCAGGGGCCTCTTGTTAAAATCTAAATTTTTTGTAAAATTTAAATTTTTTTGCAGCTTCCTAATGATTCCCAGGAAACCCCAATGACACATCATTTTAATTCTTTGACTAACATCAGTGCATTAATAACCTCGGGTGGAGGATACGCTTGTGTCTCAACAGGTTTTGGACACTGGTTCCAGTGCTTTTATCATCCTTTGGATGCTGACAGCAGCAGCAGCCTTGCAGATCCTGAGGTGGCCACAGCGGGATGTGGGTCACGCTTGCCAAGGCCACAGAACGAGACATGCTTTGCCTCTCCGTATCAACGCCTGCTAATCCCTTCAGCACCTGTCTGGTGGGCATATCAGTGAATGGGTAAAAAGACATCACTGAAAAAATTGAACCACTGAACTTGAAAAGATCATTCTATATGTGCTTCCTGGCACACGTAATCGCTTTCATAGTTTTGGGTGTAAAGGATTTGACAAGACAAATCTGACTAGCCTCAAGAGATAAGTATGTTAGGATTGGTAAGAATGCGTTACTGTGTTGTGTTTAATTCTACATCAGACAAGGCCACAGATATTCAGGATGTTACTCCAGCAGGGAAGAGGGACAGAAATTACACTGCATGGTGCAATCAAACTGAATTCATAGAATTGAAGAGGCATCCCCATCGTTGTTGTCTGCCTGCAGGTGTTTTCCTTATTTGTGGGGATAGAGGCTGGCCAGCTCTGCCCTCATGAATTAGAGGAGGACTTTGCAGTCTCGGTCATTTTACCATTTCTGGCTGGCTTCATAGTCTTGCTAAAACTACCATTTATGCTTTTGCTGTTTTGTTTTTTTTTCTTTTTATTGCTTTTGTTATCCTGTATATTGTAATGTTTATTAGGCGTAATCAATCGTTCTCTTAAGAGAATCCTTATTGTTCAACAGAAAAAAGGGGGAATTGTTGGAGAATGGCTTAAATCAAATCACAGGGATACGAGTCTATTGAACAATTAATTTAGCAAAATGTGTAGGCCGCACTCCATCTTGTTGTTTACTGCTCACAGTTAGTAGATATGCTGAAGCTGCAAGGTCACTATGCTTGCAGCTGTCTTGCAAGGTTACAAAACAAAGAACTAGTTAGAAAGAAGTCTGTGAAATAGCACGTAGACCTAACTGCAAGTAGGCTGGATATTATAATGTAGTTCTTAACCTGAAACCAATTATCTTATGACACTTGTGCGTATTCACCTTAGCTGTACCAATAGAATAATGACATCTGTGCATATTTTTGCTGAGATCTTATATAAGCTGTGTATTTGAACAATAAAGTTGAAGCTTGCTTATCAATCACATTGATTGCTGCTCATCTTCCCTCGCGTTTCACCAGTAAATCAGATTGATTTCTGCCCGTTTCCCTTGCGTTCAACAACACCTGGCTCCTCAGGTCTGCGCCAGGTCAGTGCCAGCCTCTGCTCTTCTCTGGGGTTCTTCTGTGCCAGCTCTCGGTCTCGGGACCGTGCGGAGCCTCTGACGGTGCAGGACGGCAGCGGGTAAGTGTGGCAGTTTAGGCTGGGTGCCCCCTGCCACTGCCGCATGAGATACACCTCTGGTGTCCTGGGTGCCCACCCAATAGGGGTGGACACAGGAAATGGCGTATTTCTACCCATAAATCCTGCGCCCTATAAAGCCATCTGCAGAGTCATCCTCTTCCTCTTTCTTCCCTCTCTGCTCCCATGGGAGATGTCCTCTCTTATCGGGTAATGCCGGGGGAGTATCCTCAAGGCCTCATAGGCCTGTCTAGGCCTAATGCCAGGAGGAGAATGGAGGGGGGGGGGCAGTCTCAGACCTGGCCAGCCTGAGACATGCCTAGCAGCGGGAAGGGGAAGAAAGAGCCCTGGGGGGTTTGGGTTTACCCTCAGGTGGGAAGAAGGGAAGGATTGGGAAGCCTTTGGGAATTCTGTGAGGGGTTCTGTACGCTTTGGGATACTCTTTGCCACTATGCTTTGTAGTTTGTAGTTCTCTGTAGCTTCACCAATTGCTTTTCCATTTAAACTTTCCATCACTCTCCAATCCGTTTGTGTGAGTCTCATTCTTTTGTCCCTTTGGGGGCAAGAGAGAATCTGTCTGGCCCAAAACCAGCACAGTAAGTCTCACCAAAATGGCGCCAGCCTCACCAAGATGGCGCCAGCCTCACCAAGATGACGCCGGTCTTACCAAGATGGCGCCGGCCCACACCAAGATGGCACCAGCTTCATAAAAATGGCGCTGGCCTCACCAAAATGGCGCCGACCTGATGAAGATGGCGCCAACCTCACGAAGACGGTGCCGACCTCACGAAAATAGCGCCGACCTCACGAAGATCGCGCCGACCTTACGAAGATGGCGCCGACCTCACCAAGATGGCGCCGACCTCACCAAAATGGTGCCGATCTCAGGAAGACGGTGCCTACCTCACGAAGATGGTGCCTACCTCACCAAGATGGTGCCGACCTCACCATAATGGCGCCGACCTCACCAAAATGGCGCTGACCTCACGAAAATAGGACCTACCTCACGAAGATGGCGCCAAACTCACGAAGATGGCGCCAACCTCACCAAAATGGCGTCGACTTCACGAAAATAGCGCTGACGTCACAAAGATGGGGCCGACCTCACAAAGATGACGCCGACATCATGAAGATGGCGCTGACCTCATGAAGATGGCTCCGACTTCACCAAAATGGCTCCGACCTCACCAAAATGGCGCCGACCTCACCAAATGGCGCTGACCTCATGAAAATAGCGCCGACCTCACGAAGATGGCATCGACCTCATGAAGATGACGCCGACCTCACCAAAATGGCGCCGACCTCACCAAAATGGCACGGAAATCACCAAAAGGCGCCGACCTCACGAAAACAGCACCGACCTCTAAAAGATGGCGCAGACCTGACGAAGATGGCGCCGACCTCACCAAAACGGCACCGACCTCACCAAAGTTGCGCCGACCGCATGAAAATAGCGCTGACCTCACGAAGATGGCGCCGACCTCACGAAGATGGCGCCTACCTCACAAAGATGGCGCTGACCTCACCAAAATGGCAACGACCTCACGAAGATGGCGCCGACCTAACGAAGATGGCACCGACCTCACAAAAATGGCGCCGACCTTCCCAAAATGGCACCGACATCACCAAAATAGCGCCGACCTCACGAAGATGGCGCCGACTCACAAAGATGGCGCCGACCTCACCAAAAGGGCGCCGACCTCACGAAGATGGCGCTGACATCACGAAAATAGCGCCGACCTCACTAAGATCGCGCCGACATTACGAAGATGGCGCCGACCTCACCAAGATGACGCCGACCTCACCAAAATAGCGCCAACCTCATAAAGATGGCGTCGACATCTAGAAGATGGTGCCGACCTCACCAAAATGGCGCCGACCTCACGAAAATAGCACCGACCTGACGAAGATGGCGCCGACCTCACCAAAACAGCGCCGACCTCATGAAGATGGCGCCGACCTCACAAAGATATCACCGACCTCACCAAAATGGCGATGACCTCACGAAGATGCCGCCGACCTCATGAAAATGGCGCTGACGTCACCAAAATGGCGCCGATCTCACCAAAATGGCGCCTATCGCACGAAAATAGCGCCGACCTCAGGAAGATGGTGCCAACCTAACGAAGATGGTGCCGACCTGACGAAGATGGCGCCGACCTCACGTAAATGGCGCCGACCTCACCAAAATGACGCCGACCTCAGGAAGATGGCGCCGACCTCACAAAGATGGCGCCAACCTCACAAAGATGGCGCTGACCTCACGAAAATGGCGTGATCTCAGCAAAATCGCACCTACCTCATGAAAATAGCGCCGACCTCACGAAGATGGCACTGACCTCACCAAAATGGCGCCGACCTCCTCAAAATGGCGCCGATGTCCACAAAATAGCGCCGACCTTATGAAGATGGCGTCGACCTCATGAAGATGACGCCTACCTCACAAAGATGGCGCCAACCTCACCGAAATTGCGCCAACCTCACGAAGATGGCGCCGACCTCACGAAAATAGCGCCGATCTCACGAAGAAGGCGCTGATCTCAGAAAAATAACGCTGACCTCAGGAAGATGGCGCCGACCTCACGAAGATGGCGCCAACCTCACCGAAATTGCGCCAACCTCACAAAGATGGCGCCGACCTCATGAAGATGGTGCTGACCTGACGAAGATGGCGCTGACCTCATGAAAATGGCGCCGACCTCACGAAGATGGCGCCAACCTCACAAAGATGGCACCGACCTCACCAAAATGGCAACAACCTCACAAAAATGGCGCTGACCTCACGAAGATGGCGCCGACGTCACAAAGATATCACCGACCTCACCAAAATGGCGCCGAACTCACCAAAATGGCGCCGACGTGACGAAGATGGCGCCAACCTCACGAAGATGGCGGCGACCTCACCAAAATGGCGCCGAACTCACCAAAATGGCGCCGACGTGACGAAGATGGCGCCAACCTCACAAAGATGGTGGTGACCTCACCAAAATGGCGCTGATCTCAGCAAAATCTCACGTACCTCACGAAAATAGCGCCGACCTCATGAAGATCACGCCAACATCACGAAGATGGCGCGGATCTCAAGAAGATGGCGCTAAATGACCAAAATGGCGCCGACCTCAACAAAATAGCGCCTACCTCACCAAAATGGCGCCGAAATCACCAAATGGCGCCGACCTCACGAAAATAGCACCGACCTCACGAAGATGGCGCCGACCTCATGAAGATGCCACCGAACTCACCAAAATGGCGCCACCCTCACCAAAAGGGCGCCACCCTCACCAACATGGCGCCTACCGCACGAAAATAGCGCCGACGTCAGGAAGATGGTGCCGACCTCATGAAGATGGTGCCGACCTCACAAAGATATCACCGACCTCACCAAAATGGCGCCGAACTCACCAAAATAGCGCCGACGTGACGAAGATGGCGCCAACCTCACGAAGATGGCGGCGACCTCACCAAAATGGCGCTGATCTCAGCAAAATCTCACCTACCTCACGAAAATAGCGCCGACCTCATGAAGATCACGCCGACCCCACGAAGATGGAGCGGATCTCAAGAAGATGGCGCTACCTGACCAAAATGGTGCCGACCTCAAAAAAATAGCGCCTACCTCACCAAAATGGCGCCGAAATCACCAAATGGCGCCGACCTCTCGAAAATAGCACCGACCTCACGAAGATGGCGCCGACCTTATGAAGATGGCGCCGACCTCACCAAAATGGCGCCATTCTTACCAAAATGGCGCCGATCTCACCAAAATGGCGCCTACCGCACGAAAATAGCGCCGACGTCAGGAAGACAGTGCCGACCTCATGAAGATGGTGCCGACCTGACGAAGATGGCGCTGACCTCATGAAAATGGCGCCGACCTCACCAAAATGGCGCCGACCTCAGGAAGATGGCGCCGACCTTATGAAGATGACGCCGACCTCACAAAGATGGCACCGAGCTCACCAAAATGGCAACAACCTCACAAAAATGGCGCTGACTTCATGAAGATGGCGCCAACCTCACAAAGATATCACCGACCTCACCAAAATGGCGCCGAACTCACCAAAATGGCGCCGACGTGACGAACATGGCGGCGACCGCATGAAGATGGCGGCGACCTCACCAAAATGGCGCGATCTCAGCAAAATCGCACCTACCTCACGAAAATAGTGCCGACCTCACGAAGATCGCACCGACCTCACGAAGATGGCGCGGACCTCACGAAGATGGCGCCTACCTGACCAAAATGGCGCTGACCTCACAAAAATAGCGCCTACCTCACGAAGATGGCGCTGACCTCACAAAGATTGCGCCGACCTCACGAAGATGGCACTGACCTCACCAAAATGGTGCTGACCTCACCAAAATGGCGCCGACCTCCTCAAAATGGCGCCGATGTCCACAAAATAGCGCCGACCTCACGAAGATGGCGTCGACCTCATGAAGATGACGCCTACCTCAGAAAGATGGCGCCAACCTCACCGAAATTGCGCCAACCTCACGAAGATGGCGCCGACCTCACGAAAATAGCGCCGATCTCACGAAGAATGGCGCTGACTCAGAAAATAACGCTGACCTCAGGAAGATGGCGCCGACCTCACGAAGATGGCGCCAACCTCACCGAAATTGCGCCAACCTCACGAAGATGGCGCCGACCTCACGAAAATAGTGCCGATCTCACGAAGAAGGCGCTGATCTCAGAAAAATGACGCTGACCTCAGGAAGATGGCGCCGACCTCACGAAGATGGCGCCAACCTCACAAAGATGGCACCGACCTCACCAAAATGGCAACAACCTCACAAAAATGGCGCTGACCTCATGAAGATGGCACCAACCTCACCAAAATTGCGCCAACCTCACCAAAATGGCGCCGACATCATGAAGATGTCACCGACGTCACGAAGATGGCGCCGACCTCACAAAGATGGTGCCGAAGTCACCAAAATGGCGCTGAACTCACCAAAATGGCACCTACCTCACAAAAATAGCGGAGACCTCACAAAGATGGCGCCGACCTCACGAAGATGGCGCCGATCTCAAGAAGATGGTGCTACCTGACCAAAGTGGCGCCGACCTCACAAAATAGCGCCTACCTCACCAAAATGGCGCCGAACTCACCAAATGGCGCCGACCTCACGAAAATAGCGCCGACCTCACGAAGATGGCGCCGACCTCACGAAGATGGCGCCGACCTCACCAAAATGGCGCCGACTCTACCAAAATGGCGCCGACCTCACCAAAATGGCGCCTACCGCACGAAAATAGCGCCGACCTCACGAAGATGGCGCCTACCTCAGGAAGATGGTGCCGACCTGACGAAGATGGCGCTGACCTCACGAAAATGGCGCCGACCTCACCAAAATAGCGCCAGCCTCACGAAGATGGAGCCGACCTCACGAAGATGACGCCGACCTCACAAAGATGGCGCCGATCTCACGAAAATGGCACGACCTCACAAAATGGCGCTGACCTCATGAAGATGGCGCCAACCTCACAAAGATGCACCGACCTCACCAAAATGGCGCCGACCTGACGAAGATGGCGGCGACCGCATGAAGATGGCGCCGACCTCACCAAAATGGCGCGATCTCAGCAAAATGCGCCTACCTCACGAAAATAGCGCCGACCTCACGAAGATGTCGCTGACCTCACGAAGATGGCGGGACCTCACGAAGATGGCGCCTACCTGACCAAAATGGCGCTGACCTCACAAAAATAGCGCCTACCTCACGAAGATGGCGCTGACCTCACCAAAATGGTGCTGACCTCACCAAAATGGCGCCGACCTCAACAAAATGGCACCGAAATCACCAAATGGCACCGATCTGTCGAAAATAGCTCCGACCTCTAGAAGATGGCGCCGACCTGACGAAGATGGTGCCGACCTCACCAAAACGGCGCTGACCTCACCAAAATGGCGCAGACTGCATGAAAGTAGCGCCGACCTCACAAAGATGGCGCCGACCTCACCAAAATGGCGATGACCTCATGAAGAGGGCACCGACATCACGAAGATGGCACCGACCTCAACAAAATGGCGCCGACCTCCTCAAAATGGCGCTGACGTCCATAAAATAGCGCCGACCTCACGAAGATGGCGCGGACCTCACGAAGATGGCGCCTACCTGACCAAAATGGTGCCGACCTCAAAAAAATAGCGCCTACCTCATGAAGATTGCGCTGACCTCACAAACATTGCGCCGACCTCACGAAGATGGCGACGACCTCACGAAGATTGCGCTGACCTCACCAAAATGGCACTGACCTTAGCAAAATGGTGCGGACATCACCAAAATGGCGCCACCCTCACCAAAATGGCGCCTACCGCACAAAAATAGCGCCGACCTCAGGAAGATGGCGCCGACCTCACGAAGATGGCGCCGACCTCACGAAGACGGCACCGACGAAACGAAGATAGGTCCGACCTCACGAGAATGGCGCCGACCTCACGAAAATGGCGCCGACCTCACAAAAATGGCGCCGACCTCACGAAGATGGCGCCGACCTCACAAAGATGGCACCGACCTCACCAAAATGGCACCGACCTCACAAAATGCCGGTGACCTCATGAAGATGGCGCCGACCTCACAAAGATATCACCGACCTCACCAAAATGGCGCCGAACTCACCAAAATGGCGCCGTGACGAAGATGGCGCCAACCTCACGATCATGGCAGCGACCTCACCAAAATGGCGCTGATCTCAGCAAAATCTCACCTACCTCACGAAAATAGTGCCGACCTCATGAAGATGGCGGGGATCTCAAGAAGATGGTGCTACCTCACCAAAATGGCGCCGACCTCAAAAAAATAGCACCTACCTCACGAAGATGGCGCTGACCTCACAAACATTGCGCCGACCTCATGAAGATGGCGCCGACCTCACGAAGATTGCGCTGACCTCACCAAAATGGCACTGACCTCAGCAAAATGGTGCGGACATCACCAAAATGGCGCCGAAATCACCAAATGGCGCCGATCTCTCGAAAATAGCACCGACCTCACGAAGATGGCGCCGACCTGATGAAGATGGCGCCACCCTCACCAAAATGGCGCCTACCGCACGAAAATAACGCTGACCTCAGGAAGACGGTGCCGACCTCATGAAGATGGTGGCGACCTGACGAAGATGGCGATGCCCTCATGAAAATGGCGCCGACCTCAGGAAGACGGCGCCGAGCTCACGAAGATAGCGCCGACCTCACAAAGATGGCACCGACCTCACAAAATGGCAACAACCTCACAAAAATGGCGGTGACCTCATGAAGATGGCGCCGACCTCACAAAGATATCACCGACCTCACCAAAATGGCGCCGAACTCACCAAAATGGCGACGACGTGAGGAAGATGGCGCCAACCTCACGATCATGGCAGCAACCTCACCAAAATGGCGCTGATCTCAGCAAAATCTCACCTACCTCACGAAAATAGTGCCGACCTCATGAAGATGGCACGGATCTCAAGAAGATGGTGCTACCTCACCAAAATGGCGCCGACCTCAAAAAAATAGCGGCAACCTCACGAAGATGGTGCCGGCCTCACGAAGATGGCGCAGAACTCACCAAAATGGAGCCGACGCCACCTAAATGGCGCCCGACCTCACAAAAATAGCGCCGACCTCACGAAGATGGCGCCGACCTCACGAAGATGGCGCCGATTACAACAAAAAGGCGCCGACCTCACAAAATGCGGCGACCTAATCAAAATGTCACCAACATCACGAAAATAGTGGCGACCTCACGAAGATGGCGCCGACCACACCAAAATGGGGCCGACCTCACTAAAATGGCGCTGACCTCAAGAAAATAGTGCCGACCTCACGAAGATGGCGCCGACCTAACGAAGATGGCGCCGACCTCACCAAAATGGCTCCGACCTCATGAAGATGGCGCCGACCTAATGAAGATGGCACTGACAACACGAAGATGGTGCCAACCTCACCAAGATGGCGCCGACCTCACGAAAATAGCGCCGACCTCACACAGATGGCGCCGACCTCACGAAGATGGCACCGACTTCACCAAAATGGTGCCAAGATCACGAAAATAGCGGCGACCACACGAAGATGGCGCCGACCTCACCAAAATGGTGCCGGCATCACGAAAATAGCGCCGACCTCACGAAGATGGCGCGACCTCACCAAAATGGCGTCGACCTCACGAAAATAGCGCCGACCTCACGAAGATGGTGCCGACCTCACGAAGATGGCGCAGACCTCACGAAGACGACCCCGACCTCACCAAAATGGTGCCGGCATCACGAAAATAGCGCCGGCCTCAAGAAGATGGCTCCGACCTCACGAAGATGGCGCCGACCTCATGAAGATGGCGCCGACCTCACGAGCATGGTGCCGACCTCACCAAAATGGCGCCGACCTCACCAAATGGCGCCGACCATAAGATGGCTGCGACCTCATGAACATGGCGCCGACCTCACGAACATGGCGCCGACCTCACGAACACGGCGCTGACCTCACCAAAATGGCGCCGACCTCACGAAGAAGGCGCTGACCTCACCAACATGGCTGCGACTCACCAAAAAGGACCGACCTCAGGAAAATAGTGCCGACCTCACGAAGATGGCGCCGACCTCATGAAGATGGCGCCAACCTCACGAAGATGGCGCCGACCTCATGAAGATGGCGCCGACCTCATGAAGATGGCCCCAATGTCACCAAAATGGCGCTGACCTCACGAAAATAGCGCCGACCTCACGAAGATGGAGCTCACCTCAGGAAGATGGCGCCGACCTCACCAAGATGGCGCCGACCTCACTAAAATAGCGCCGACCTCATGAAGATGGCGCCGACCTCACGAAGATGGCGCCGACCTCACCAAAATGGCGCTGACCTCACGAAAATAGCGCCGACCTCACGAAGATGGAGCTCACCTCAGGAAGATGGCGCCGACCTCACCAAGATGGCGCCGACATCATTAAAACAGCTCCGACCTCATGAAGATGGCGCCGACCTCACGAAGATGGTGCCGACCTCACCAAGATGGCACCGACCTCACGAAAATGGCGCCGACCTCACCAAAATGGCACCGAACCCACGAAAATAGCGCCGACCTCACGAAGACGACGTCGAACTCACCAAAATAGCGCCGACCTCATGAAAATAGCGCCGACCTCACTAAGATGGCGCCGAACTCACGAAGATGGTGCCGACCTCACCAAAATGGCGCCGAGTTCACGAAAATAGCGCCGACCTCATGAAGATGTCGCCTACCTCACCATAATCGTGGCAACCTCAACAAATATGGCGCCAACATCACGAAAATAGCGGCGACCTCACGAAGATGGTGCCGACCTCACCAAAACGGTGCAACTTCACGAAGATGGTGCCGCCCTCACGAAGATGGCGCGGAGCTCACCAAAATGGCGTCGACCTCACGAAAATGGCGCCGACCTCTCGAAGATGGTAACGACCTCACCAAGATGGTGCTGACCAGACCAAAATAGCACCGACCTCACCAAAATGGCGCAGAACTCACGAAGATGGCACCGACCTTACCAAGATGGCGCCAAACTCACGAATATGGCACGGAACTCACCAAAATGTCGACGACCTCACCAAAATGGCGCCAACTACATGACAATAGCGCTGACCTCAGGAATATGGCGCCGACCTCACGAAGATGGTGCCGACCTCACGAAGAATGTGCCGACCTCACGAAGATGGTGCCGACCTCACCAAAATGGCGTTGACCTCACCAAAATGGCGCCCACCTCACGAAAATAGCGCTGACCTCACTAAGATGGCGCCGACCTCACGAAGATAGCGCCGACCTTACGAAAATAGCGCCGACCTCACGAAGATGGCGCCGACCTCACGAACATGGTACTGACCTCACGAAGATGGCGTTGACCTCACCAAAATGGCGCCGACCTCATCAAAATGGCTCCGACATCACTAAGACGGCACCGACGTCACCAAAATGGTGACGACCACACGAAAATAGCGCTGACCTCACGAAGATGTCGCACACCTCACCAAAATGGCGGCAACCTCACCAAAATGGCGCCAAGATCACGAAAATAGCGGCGACCACACGAAGATGGCGCCGACTTCACGAACATGGCGCCGACCTCATGAAGATGGTGACAACCTCACCAAAATGGCGTCGACCTCACGAAGATGGCACCGACCTCACGAAGATGGCGCTGACCTCAGGAAGATGGTGCCGACCTCACGAAGACATCACCAACCTCACCAAAATGGCCCCGACCTAACAAAAATGGTGCCGAAGTCAGAACAATAGCATCGACCTGAACAAGATGGCGCTGACCTGAAGAAGATGGCGCCGACCTCACGAAGATGGCGCCGACCTCACCAAAATGGCGCCGACCTCACGAAAATAGCGCTGACCTCACGAATATTGCGCCGACCTCACGAATATGGCGCCAACCTCACAAAGATGGCGCTGACCTCAGGAAAATGGCGCCGACCTCACCGAAATGGCGCGGACCTTACGAAAATAGCACCCACCGCATGAAGATGGCGCCGACCTCACGAATATGACGCCGACCTCACCAAAATGGCGCTGACCTCAGTAAGATGGCGCCGACCTCACTAAAACAGCGCTGACCTCACGAAAATAGCGCCGACCTCACGAAGATGGCGTTGACCTCACAAAGATGGCGCCTACCTCACCAAGATCGCGCCGACCTCACTAAAACAGCGCCGATTTCACGAAGAATGTGCCGACCTCATGAAGATGGTGCCGACCTCACCAAAATGGCGCCCACCTCACCAAAATAGCGCCGACCTCACGAAAATGGCGCCGACCTCACCAAAATGGCGCCAACGTCACCAAAATGGCGACAACCTCATGAAGATGGCGCCAACCTCACCAAAATGGCGCCGACCTCATGAAAATAGCGCCGACCTCACTAAGATTGCGCTGACCTCACGAACATGGTACTGACCTCACGAAGATGGCGTTGACCTCACCAAAATGGCGCCGACCTCATCAAAATGGCTCCGACCTCACGAAGGTGGCGCCGACCTCACCAAAATGGCGCCGACCGAACGAAAATAGCCCTGACCTCAGGAAGAATGCACCGACCTAACGAAGATGGCGCCAACCTCACGAAGATGGCGCTGACCGCACCAAAATGGCACTGACCTCACCAAAATGGTGCCGACCTCACCAAAATAGCACCGACCTCACGAAGATGGCGCCGACCTGATGAAGATGGTGCCGACCTCACCAAAATGGCGCCACCCTCACCAAAATGGCGCCGACCTCACCAAAACAGAGCTGACTTCACAAAAATGGCGCAAATCTCAACAAAATGGCGCCTACCGCACGAAAATAGCGCCGACCTCAGGAAGATGGTGCCGACCTCATGAAGATGGTGGCGACCTGACGAAGATGGCGATGCCATCATGAGAATGGCGCCAACCTCACCAAAATGGCGCCGACCTCAGGAAGACGGCGCCGACCTCACGAAGATGGCGCCGACCTCACCAAAATGGCGCCGACCTCACGAAGATGGCGCCGACCTCACGAAGAATGTGCCGACCTCACGAACATGGTGCCGACCTCACCAAAATGGCGCTGACCTCACCAAAATGGCGCCCACCTCACCAAAATGGCGCCGACCTCACGAAAATAGCGCCGACCTCAATAAGATGGCGCCGACCTCACGAACATGGTACTGACCTCATGAAGATGGCGTTGATCTCACCAAAAGGGCGCCGATCTCATCAAAATGGCTCCAACATCACTAAGATGGCACCGACGTCACCAAAATGGTGCCGACCACACGAAAATAGCGCTGACCTCACGAAGATGTCGCACACCTCACCAAAATGGCGGTGACCTCACCAAAATGGCGCCAAGATCACGAAAATAGCGGCGACCACACGAAGATGGCGCCGACTTCACGAACATGGTGCTGACCTCACGAAGACGGCGCCGACCTCACCAAAATGGCGTCGACCTCACGAAAATAGCGCCGACATCAAGAAGATGGCTCCGACCTCACGAAGATGGCGCCGACCTCACGAACATGGTGCCGACCTCACCAAAATGGAGCGGACGTCACCTAAATGGCGCCTGCGCAATAAGATGGCTGCGACCTCATGAACATGGCGACGACCTCACGAACACGGCGCTGACCTCACCAAAATGGTGCCGACCTCACGAAGAAGGCGCCGACCTCACCAACATGGCTGTGATCTCACCAAAAAGGAACCGACCTCAGGAAAATAGTGCCGACATCACGAAGATGGCGCCGACCTCATGAAGATGGTGCTGACCTCACCAAAATGGCGCCAACCTCACGAAAATAGGGCCGAAATCACGAAGATGGCGCCGACCTCACGAAGATGGCGCCGCCCACACCAAAATGGCGCCGACCTCACGAAAATAGCGCCGACCTCACGAAGATGGAGCTCACCTCAGGAAGATGGCGCCGACCTCACCAAGATGGCGCCGACATCATTAAAACAGCTCCGACCTCATGAAGATGGCGCCGAGCTCACCAAGATGGCACCGACCTCACCAAAATGGCACCGAACCCACGAAAATAGCGCCGACCTCACGAAGACGACGCCGAACTCACCAAAATGGCGCCGACCTCATGAAAATAGCGCCGACCTCACTAAGATGGCGCCGAACTCACGAAGATGGCGCCGACCTCACCAAAATGGCGCCGAGTTCACGAAAATAGCGCCGACCTCATGAAGATGTCGCCTACCTCACCATAATCGTGGCAACCTCAACAAATATGGCGCCAACATCACGAAAATAGCGGCGACCTCACGAAGATGGTGCCGACCTCACCAAAACGGTGCAACTTCACGAAGATGGTTCCGCCCTCAGGAAGATGGCGCGGAGCTCACCAAAATGACGTCGACCTCACGAAAATGGCGCCGACCTCTCAAAGATGGCAACGACCTCACCAAGATGGTGCTGACCAGACCAAAATAGCACCGACCTCACCAAAATGGCGCAGACCTCACGAAGATGGCACCGACCTTGCCAAGATGGCGCCAAACTCACGAATATGGCACCGAACTCACCAAAATGGCGCCGACCTCACCAAAATGGCGCCGACTACACGACAATAGCGCTGACCTCAGGAATATGGCGCCGACCTCACGAAGATGGTGCCGACCTCACGAAGAATGTGCCGACCTCACGAAGATGGTGCCGACCTCACCAAAATGGCGTTGACCTCACCAAAATGGCGCCCACCTCACGAAAATAGCGCTGACCTCACGAAGATGGCACCGACCTCACGAACATGGTACTGACCTCACGAAGATGGCGTTGACCTCACCAAAATGGCGCCGACCTCATCAAAATGGCTCCGACATCACTAAGACGGCACCGACGTCACCAAAATGGTGACGACCACACGAAAATAGCGCTGACCTCACGAAGATGTCGCACACCTCACCAAAATGGCGGCGACCTCACCAAAATGGCGCCAAGATCACGAAAATAGCGGCGACCACACGAAGATGGCGCCGACTTCACGAACATGACGCCGACCTCACGAAGATGGTGACGACCTCACCAAAATGGTGTCGACCTCACGAAGATGGGGCCGACCTCACGAAGATGTCGCCGACCTCACCAAAATCGCGGCGACGTCACGAAAATGGCGCCAATATCACGAAAATAACACCGACCTCACGAACATGGCGCCGACCTCACGGAGATGGTGCAGACCTCACCAAAATGGCACCGACCTAAGGAAGATGGCGCCGACCTCACGAAGATGGCACAGACCTCACGAAGATGGTGCCGACCCAAGCAAAATGGCACCGACCTAACTAAAATGGTGCAGAACTCACGACAATAGCACTGACCTTACGAAGATGCGGCTGACCATACGAAGACGGCGCCGACCTCACGAAGATGGCGCCGACCTCACGAAAATGGCGCCGACCTCACAAAGATGGCGCCGACCTCATGAAAATAGCACCGACCTCACTAAGACGGCGCCGAACACACGAAAATGGCGCTGACCTCACCAAAATGGCACCGAACCCACCAAAATAGCGCCGACCTCACGAAGACGACGCCGAACTCACCAAAATGGCGCTGACCTCAGGAAAATAGCACCGAGTTCACGAAAATAGTGCCGACCTCATGAAGATGTCGCTTACCTCACCATAATCGTGGCAACCTCACCAAATATGGCGCCAACATCACGAAAATAGCGGCGACCTCACGAAGATGGTGCCGACCTCACCAAAACGGCGTCGACCTCACGAAAATGGCGCCGATCTCTCGAAGATGGCAACGACCTCACCAAGATGGTGCCGACCACACCAAAATAGCACCGACCTCACCAAAATGGCGCAGACCTCACGAAGATGGCACCGACCTTACCAAGATGGCGCCAAACTCACGAATATGGCACCGAACTCACCAAAATGGCGCTGATGTCACCAAAATGGCGCCGACTACACGACAATAGCGCTGACCTCAGGAATATGGCGCCGACCTCATGAAGATGGTGCCGACCTCACCAAAATGGCGCTGACCTCACGAAAATAGCGCCGACCTCATGAAATGGCGCCGACCTCACGAACATGGCACCAGACGAAGAAGGACTACGCGGACTGTAGAAGGACGGCACCAGCTGCACAAGGACGGCTCTCGCTGCAGAAGGACTGCGAGGGATGCACAAGGACGGCGCCAACCTCATGAAGATGGTGCTGACCTCAGGAAAATGGTGCCGAACTCACGAAGATGGCGCCGACCTCAACAAAATGGCGCCGACCTCACCAAAATGGCGCACACCTCACGAACATGGCGCCGAACTCACGAAGATAGGGCTGACCTCACGACAATAGCGCCGACCTCACGAAGATGGCGCCGACCTCACGAAGATGGTGCCGACCTCACCAAGATGGCTCCGCCCTCACGAAAATAGCGCCGACATCACGAAGATGGCGCCGACTCACGAAGATATCACCAACCTCACCAAAATGACGCCGACCTCACCAAAATGCCGCCGACCTCACGACAATAGCACCGACCTCACGAAGATTGCACCGACCTCACGAAGATGGCGCCAACCTCACGAAGATGGCGCTGACCGCACCAAAATGGCGCCGATCTCACGAAAATAGGGCTGACCTCATGAATATGGCGCCAACATCACGAAAATAGCGGCAACCTCACGAAGATGGTGCCGGCCTCACGAAGATGGCGCAGAACTCACCAAGATGGAGCCGACGTCACCTAAATGGCGCCTGACCTCACGAAAATAGCGCCGACCTCACGAAGATGGCGCTGACCTCACAAAGATGATGCCGACGTCACCAAAATGGCGCCGACCTCACCAAAATGGCGGCGACCTCACCAAAATAGCGCCGACCTCACGAAGATGGCGCCGATCTCAACAAAAAGGCGCCGACCTGACGAAAATAGGGCCGAAATCACGAAGATGGAGCCGACCTCACGAAGATGGTGCCGACCTCACCAAGATGGCGCTGACCTCACTAAAACAGCGCCAACCTCACAAAGATGGTGCCGAAATCACGAAGATGGCGCCGACATCACCAAAATGGCGCCGGCTGCAGAAGGATGGCGCGGTCCGCAGAAGTACGGGACGGGACGCACAAGGACGGCGCCGGACGCAGAAGGATGGGACCGGCCCCACAACGACGGCGCTGGCTGCAGAAGGACTGCGCAGACTGCACAAGGACGGCACCGACAGAACCAAGACGGCACCGGCCTCACCAAAATGGCGCCGACCTCACCAAAATAGTGCCGACCTCAAGAAAATAGCGCCAACCTCACGAAAATAGTGCCGACCTCACGAACATGGCACCAGACAAAGAAGGACTACGTGGACCGCAGTAAGATGGCACCAGCCACACAAGGACGGCACTGGCAGCAGAAGGACTACGAGGGATGCACAAGGACGGCGCCGACCTCATGAAGATGGGGCCTACCACACCAAAATGGCGCCGACCTCACGAAGATGGCGCTGACCTCAGGAAAATGGTGCCGACCTCACGAAGATGGCGCCGACCTCATGAAGATGGCGCCGACCCCACGAAGATGGCACCGACCTCACAAAGATGGTGCTGACCTCACCAAGATGGCTCCGACCTCAAGAAAATAGCGCCGACATCACGAAGATGGCGCTGACCTCACCAAGATGGCGCCGAACTCACGAATATGGCACTGACCTCACCAAAATGCTGCCAACCTCACGACAATAGCGCCGACCTCACGAAGATGGCGCCGACCTCACCAAAATGGCGCCAACCTCACCAAAATGGCGCTGACCTCACAAAAATAGCGCTGTCTTTATGAAGATGGAGCCGACCTCACGAAGATGGCGACGACCTCACCAAGTTGGCGACGACCTCACAAAACCAGCGCCGACCTCAAGAAGATGGTGCCGACCTCATGAAGATGGTACCGACCTCACAAAGATGGCGCTGACCTCACCAAAATGGCTCTGACCTCACCAAAAAGGAACCGACCTCATGAAAATAGTGCCGACATCACGAAGATGGCGCCGACCTCACGAAGATGGCACCGAACTCACGAATATTGCGCCGACCTCACCAAGTTGGCAACGACCTCACTAAAACAGCGCCAACCTCACGAAGATGGTGCCGACCTCACGAAGATAGTGCCGACCTCACGAAGATGGCGCCGACCTCACGAAGAAGGCGCCGACCTCACCCAAATGGCGCTGACCTCTCCAAAATAGCGCCGACTTCACGAAGATGGCACCGACCTCACGAAGATGGAGCCGACCACACCAAAATGACACCGACCTCACCAAAATGGCGCTGACTTCACGAAAATAGTGCCGACCTCACGAAGATGGCGCCGACCTCACGAAGATGGTGCTACCTCACCAAAATGGCGCCAACCTCACGAAAATAACGAAGACCTGACGAAGATGGCGCCGACCTCACCAAAATGGCGCCAACCTCACGAAGATGGCGCCGAGCTCACCAAAAGGGCGCCGACCTCACCAAGATGGCGCCAACTACACGACAATAGCGCTGACCTCATGAAGATGGCGCCGACCTCACCAAAATGGCGCTGACCTCACGAAAATAGCGCCGACCTCACCAAAATGATGTCGACCTCACGAAGATGGGGCCGACCTCACGAAGATGGCGCCGAACTCACGAAGATGGCTCCGACCTCAGGAAGATGGCGCCGACCTCACGGAGATATCACCATCCTCACCAAAATAGCCCTGACCTAAATAAAATGGTGCCGAAGTCACAACAATAGCACCGACCTGAAGAAGATGGCGCTGACCTCATGAAGATGGCGCTGACCTCACCAAAATGGCGCGGTCCTCACCAAAATGGCGCAGATCTCACGACAATAGCGCCGAACTCACAAAGATGGCGCCGACCTCACAAAGATGGCGCCGACCTCACCAAAATGTCGCCGACCTCACGAAAATAGCGCTGACCTCACGAATATGGCGCCGACCTCACGAATATGGCGCCAACCTTACGAAGATGGCGCTGACCTCAGGAAAATGACGCCGACCTCACCGAAATGGCGCCGACCTTATGAAAATAACGCCCACCTCATGAAGATGGCGCTGACTTCACGAATATGACGCCGACCTCACCAAAATGGCGCTGACCTCAGTAAGATGGCGCCGACCTCACTAAGATGGCACCGACCTCACTAAAACAGCGCCGACCTCACGAAGATGGCGCCGACCTCACCAAAATGGTGCCGACCTCACCAAGATGGCGCCGACCTCAAGAAAAAGGCGCCAACCTCACCAAAATTGCGCTAACCCCACCATAATAGCGCCGACCTCACGAAGATAGCGGCGACCGCACCAAAATGGCGCCGACCTCACTAAGATGGCACCGACCTCACTAAAACAGCGCCGACCTCACGAAGATGGCGCCGACCTCACCAAAATGGTGCCGACCTCACCAAGATGGCGCCGACCTCAAGAAAATGGCGCCAACCTCACCAAAATTGCGCTAACCCCACCATAATAGCGCCGACCTCACGAAGATAGCGGCGACCGCACCAAAATGGCGCCGACCTCAGAAAGATGGCGTTGACCTCACGAAGATGGGGCCGACCTCACTAAAACAGCGCCGACCTCACGAAGATGGCGCCGACCTCACCAAAATGGCGCCAACCTCACCAAAATGGCGCCAACCTCACCAAAATGACGCCGACCTCACGAAAATAGAGCCGACCTCACTAAGATTGCGCTGACCTCACGAACATGGTACTGACCTCACGAAGATGGCGTTGACCTCACCAAAATGGCGCCAACCTCATCAAAATGGCTTCGACCTCACGAAGATGGCGCCGACCTCACCAAAATGGCGCCGACCGCACGAAAATAGGACGGACCTCACGAAGATGTCGCTGACCTCACCAAAATGGCGGCGACCTCACCAAAATGGCGCCAACATCACGAAAATAGCGGCGACCACACGAAGATGTCGCCAACCTCACGAACATAGCGCCGACCTCACAAAGATGGTGACGAACTCACCAAAATGGCATCGACCTCACGAAGATATCACCAACCTCACCAAAATGGCCCCGACCTAACAAAAATGGCGTCGACCTCGCTAAATGGTGCCGACCTCACCAAAATGACGCCGACCTCACGAAAATAGCGCCCACCTCATGAAGATGGCGACGACCTCACGAATATGACGCTGACCTCACGAAGATGGCGCTGACCTCAGTAAGATGGCGCCGACCTCATTAAGATGGCGCCGACCTCACTAAAACAGCACCGACCTCACCAAAATGGCGCTGACCTCACCAAAATGGTGCCGACCTCGCCAAGATGGCGCCGACCTCACCAAAATGGTGCCGACGCCACCATAATAGCGCCGACCTCGTGAGGATAGCGCCGACGTCACCAAAATGGCTCCGACCTCACGAAACTAGCGCCGACCTCACTAGGATGGCACCGACCTCAGTAAGATGGCGCTGACCTCACCAAAATGGCGCCGACATCACCAAAATAGCGCCGACCTCACGACAATAGCGCCAACCGTACGAAGATGGAGCCGACCTCACGAAGATAGGGCCGACCTCACGAAGATGGCACCAACCTCACCAAAATGGCGCTGACCTCATGAAAATAGTGCTGACCTCACGAAGATGGCGCCGACCTCACCAAAATCGTGGCGACCTTACCAAATATGGTGCCAACATCACGAAAACAGTGGCGACCTCAAGAAGATGGCGCCACCCTCACGAACATGGCGCCGACCTCACGAAGGTGGCACCGACCTCACCAAAATGGCGCCGACCTCATGAAGATGACGCCGACCTCACCAAAATGGCGCTGACCTCACTAAAATGGCACCGATTTCAAGGAAATAGCGCAAACTTAACCAAGATGATGCCGATCTCACCAAAATGGCGCCGACCTCACGAAGATGGCGCCCACCTCACCAAAATGGCGCCCACCTCACCAAAATGGTGCCAACCTCACGAAAATAGCGCCGACCTCACGAAGATGGCGCCAAGATCACGAAAATAGCGGCGACCACACGAAGGTGGTGTCGACGTCACGAACATGGCGCCGACCTCACGAAGATGGTGTCGACCTCACGAAGATGGCGTTGACCTCATGAATATGGCGCCGACCTCACAAAATGGCGGCGACCGCATCAAAATGTCACCAACGTCACAAAAATAGCGGCAAACTCATGAAGATGGCGCCGACCTCACCAAAATGGCACTGACATCACGAAGGTGGCTCCGACCTCAAGAAAATAGCGCCGACCTCACGAAGATGATGCCGACATCACCAAAATGGGGCCGACCTCACCAACATGGCACTGACCCCACGAAGATGGCGCCGACCTCACCAAAATGGCGGCGACCTCACCAAAATTGCGCCAACATCACGAAAATAACGGCGACCACACGAAGGTGGTGCCGACCTCAGGAACATGGCGCCGACCTCACGAATATGGTGACTACCTTGCCAAAATGGCGTCGACCTCACGAAGATGGCGCCGACCTCAGGAAAATGGTGCTGACCTTACGAAGATATCACCAACCTCAACAAAATGGCCCAGACCTAACCAAAATGGCGCCGACCTCACAAAAATAACGCCGACCTCACGAAGATGGCGCTGACCTCATGAAGATGGCGCCGAACTCACCAAAATGGCTCGACCTCAACAAAATAGCGCCGACCTCACGAAGATGGCGCCGACCTCATCAAAATGGCGCCGACCTCACGAAGATGGCGCTGACCTCACCAAAACGGCACTGACCTCACGACAACTCCGCCGACCTCACTAAGATGGCTCCGACCTCACGAAAATAGCGCCGACATCACAAACATGGTGCCGACCTCACCAAAATGGGGCTGACCTCACCAAAATGGCGCCGAACGCAGAAGATGGCGCATAACTCACGAAGACGGAGCCGACCTCACGAAGATGGCGCCGATCTCAGCAAAATGGCGCCGAACTCAGCAAAATGGCGCCAAACTCACCAAAACGGCGCCAACCTCACCAAAATGGCGCTGACCTCATGAAGATGGCACCGACCTCACGAAGATGGCGCCGAACTCACCAAGATCGCGCCGACCTCACGAAGAATGTGCTGACCTCACGAAGATGGCGCCGACCTCATCAAAACGGCGCCGACCTCACGAAAATAGTGCCGACCTCACGAAGATGGCACCGACCTCATGAAGATGGCGCCAACCTCACCAAAATGGAGCCGATCTCACAAAATGGCGCCAACATCACGAAAATAGCGCCGACCTCACAAAGATGGTGCTGAACTCACGAAAACGGCGCTGACCTCACGACAATAGCGCCGACCTCACGAAGATGGAACCGACCTCATGAAGATGGCGCCGACTACACCAAATTGAGGCAGCCTCACCAAAATGGCGCCGACCTCACAAAGATGGCGCCGACCTCACCATAATTGTGCCGACCTCACGAAGATGGCGACAATCTCATGAAGATGGCGCCGACCACAGCAAAATAGCGCTGACCTCATGAAGATGGCACCGACCCCACGAAATGGCGCGGACCTCACCAAAATGGCGCTGCGCTAACCAAAATGGCGTGGTCCTCATGAATATAGCGCCATCCTCACGAAGATGGTGACGACTTCACCAAAATGGCGCTGACCTCACGACAATAGCGAAGACCTCACGAAGATGCGACCCAAATCACCAAAATGGCGCTGACCTCACCAAAATGGAGCCTACCTGACGAAAATAGCGTCGACCTCACGAAGATGACGGCGACTCACGAAGATATCACCAACCTCACCAAAATGGCGCTGACCTCACGCCAATAGCGCCGACCTCACGAAGATGGCGCCGACCTCATGAAGATGGTGTCGACCTCATGAAGATGGATCCGACCTCACCAAAAAGGCGCCGACCTCACCAAAATGGCCCCAAACTCACGAAAATAGCGCCGACCTCAGGAAGATGGCACCGACCTCACGCAGATGGCACCGACCTCACGAAGATGGCGCCGGCCTCACCAAAATGAGCCAACCTCACCAAAATGGCGCCGACCTCACCGAAATAGGGCCGACCTCACCAAAATGGCGCCGACCTCACGAAGATGGCTCCGACCTCACGAAAATAGCGCCGACCTCACAAAGATGATGCCGACATCACCAAAATGAGGCCGACCTCACCAAAATGGCGCCGACCTCACCAAAATAGCGCCAACCTCACGAAGATTGCACCGACCTCACGAAGATGGCGCCGACGTCACTAAAATGGCGCTGACCTCACCAAAATGGTGCCGACCTCATGAAGATGGCGCCGACCTCATGAACATGGCGCCGACAACACGAAGATGGTGCCAACCTCACCAAAATGTCACCGACCTCACCAAAATAGCGCCGACCTCACAAAGATGGCACCGACTTCACCAAAATGGAGCCGACTTCACCAAAATGGCGCGACCTCATCAAAATAGTGCCTACCTCACGAAGATGGCGCCGACCACACGAAGACAGCGCAGAACTCACCAAAATGGAGCTGACGTCACCTAAATGGCGCCCGACCTCACGAAAGTAGCGCCGACCTCACGAAGATGGATCTGACCTCACCAAAATGGCGCCGACATCACCAAAATGGCGCCGAACTCACGAAAATAGTGCTTCCCTCGTGAAGATGGCACTGACCTCACGAAGATGGTGCTGACATCACGAATATGGCGCCGACCTCACAAAATGGCGGCGACCTCATCAAAATATCACCAACATCACGAAAATAGCGGCGAACTCACGAAGATGGCGCTGACCTCACCAAAATGGCGTCGACCTCACGAAGATGGCTCCGACCTCACGAAAATAGCGCCGACCTCACGAACATGGCGCCGACCTCACGAAGAGGGCGCCGACCTCACTATAATGCTGCCGACCTCACCAAAGTAGCGCTGACTTCACGAAGATGGCGCCGACCTCACCAAAACGGAGCCAACCTCAACAAAATGGCGCCAATATCACGAAAATAACGCCGACCTCACGAAGATGGCGCCGAACTCACCAAGATCGCGCCGACCTCACAGAAACAGCGCCGACCTCACGAAGAATGTGCTGACCTCACGTAGATGGTGCCGACCTCACCAAAATGGCGCCGACCTCACGAAGAGGGCGCCGACCTCACCAAAACGGCGCCGACCTCACGAAAATAGCGCCGACTTCACGAAGATGGCGCCGACCTCTTGAAGATGGCGCCAACCTCACCAAAATGGCGCTGCGCTAACCAAAATGGCGTGGTCCTCATGAATATAGCGCCATCCTCACGAATATGGTGACGACTTCACCAAAATGGCGCTGACCTCACGACAATAGCGAAGACCTCACGAAGATGCGACCCAAATCACCAAAATGGCGCTGACCTCACAAAAATGGAGCCTACCTGACGAAAATAGCGTCGACCTCACAAAGATGACGGCGACTCACGAAGATATCACCAACCTCACCAAAATGGCGCCGACTTCACCAAAATGGCGCTGACCTCACGCCAATAGCGCCGACCTCACGAAGATGGCGCCGACCTCATGAAGATGGTGTCGACCTCATGAAGATGGATCCGACCTCACCAAAAAGGTGCCGACCTCACCAAAATGGCCCCAAACTCACGAAAATAGTGCCGACCTCAGGAAGATGGCACCGACCTCACGCAGATGGCACCGACCTCACGAAGATGGCGCCGGCCTCACCAAATTGAGCCAACCTCACCAAAATGGCGCTGACCTCACCGAAATAGCGCCGACCTCACGAAAATAGCGCCGACCTCACGAAGATGGCGCCAAGATCACGAAAATAGCGGCGACCACACGAAGGTGGTGTCGACGTCACGAACATGGCGCCAACCTCACGAAGATGGCGACGACCTCACGAAGATGGCATCGACCTCACGAAGATGGCGCCGGCCTCACCAAAATGAGCCAACCTCACCAAAATGGCGTCGACCTCACGAAGATGGCGCCGACCTCACGAAGATGGCGCCGACCTCACGAAGATGGCGCTGACCTCACGAAAACGGCGCTGACCTCACGACAATAGCGCCGACCTCACAAAGATGCAACCGACCTCACGAAGATGGCTCCGACCTCACAAAAATAGCGTCGACATCACAAACATGGTGCCGACCTCACCAAAATGGTGCCGAACTCAGAAGATGGCGCCGAACTCACGAAGAGGGAGCCGACCTCACGAAGATGGTGCCAACCTCAACAAAATGGCGCCGAACTCACCAAAATGGCGCCGACCTCACCAAAATGGCGCTGACCTCATTAAGGTGGCACCGACCTCACGAAAATAGCGCCGACCTCACGAAGATGGCACTGACCTCATGAAGATGGCGCCGACTACACCAAATTGAGGCGGCCTCACCAAAATGGCGCGGTCCTCACCAAAATGGCGCCGACCTCACAAAGATGGCGACAACCTCATGAAGATGGCGCCGACCACACCAAAATGGCGCCGACCTCTTGAAGATGGCGCCGACCACACGAAATGGCGCTGACCTCACCAAAATGGCCCTGAGCTCACCAAAATGGTGTGGTCCTCATGAAACTAGAGCCAACCTCACGAAGATGGCGACAACCTCACCAAAATGGCGCTGACCTCACGACTATAGTGAAGACTTCACGAAGATACCACCGAACTCACCAAAATGGCACCAAACTCACGAAAACAGCGCCGACCACTCAAAGATGGTGCCGAACTCACGAAGATGGCGCCGACCTCACCAAAATGGCACCGATCCACGAAATGGCGCCAACATCACGAAAATAGCGCCGACCTCACGAAGATGGTGCCGAACTCACGAAGATGACGCTGACGTCACCAAAATGGCGCCGACCTCACCAAAATGGTGCCAACCTCACGAAAATAGCGCCGACCTCACGAAGATGGCGCCAAGATCACGAAAATAGCGGCGACCACACGAAGGTGGTGTCGACGTCACGAACATGGCGCCGACCTCACGAAGATGGTGTCGACCTCACGAAGATGGCGTTGACCTCATGAATATGGCGCCGACCTCACAAAATGGCGGCGACCGCATCAAAATGTCACCAACGTCACAAAAATAGCGGCAAACTCACGAAGATGGCGCCGACCTCACCAAAATGGCACTGACATCACGAAGGTGGCTCCGACCTCAAGAAAATAGCGCCGACCTCACGAAGATGATGCCGACATCACCAAAATGGGGCCGACCTCACCAACATGGCACTGACCCCACGAAGATGGCGCCGACCTCACCAAAATGGCGGCGACCTCACCAAAATTGCGCCAACATCACGAAAATAACGGCGACCACACGAAGGTGGTGCCGACCTCAGGAACATGGCGCCGACCTCACGAATATGGTGACTACCTTGCCAAAATGGCGTCGACCTCACGAAGATGGCGCCGACCTCAGGAAAATGGTGCTGACCTTACGAAGATATCACCAACCTCAACAAAATGGCCCAGACCTAACCAAAATGGCGCCAACCTCACAAAAATAACGCCGACCTCACGAAGATGGCGCTGACCTCATGAAGATGGCGCCAAACTCACCAAAATGGCTTGACCTCAACAAAATAGCGCTGACCTCATGAAGATGGCGCCGACCTCATCAAAATGGCGCCGACCTCACGAAGATGGCGCTGACCTCACCAAAACGGCACTGACCTCACGACAACTCCGCCGACCTCACTAAGATGGCTCCGACCTCACGAAAATAGCGCCGACATCACAAACATGGTGCCGACCTCACCAAAATGGGGCTGACCTCACCAAAATGGCGCCGAACGCAGAAGATGGCGCATAACTCACGAAGACGGAGCCGACCTCACGAAGATGGCGCCGATCTCAGCAAAATGGCGCCGAACTCAGCAAAATGGCGCCAAACTCACCAAAACGGCGCCAACCTCACCAAAATGGCGCTGACCTCATGAAGATGGCACCGACCTCACGAAGATGGCGCCGAACTCACCAAGATCGCGCCGACCTCACGAAGAATGTGCTGACCTCACGAAGATGGCGCCGACCTCATCAAAACGGCGCCGACCTCACGAAAATAGTGCCGACCTCACGAAGATGGCACCGACCTCATGAAGATGGCGCCAACCTCACCAAAATGGAGCCGACCTCACGAAGATGGCGCCAAACGAAGATGGTGCCTGTGGCAGTTTAGGCTGGGTGCCCCTGCCACTGCCGCATGAGATACACCTCTGGTGTCCTGGGTGCCCACCCACAGGGGTGGACACAGGAAACGACGTATTTCTACCCATAAATCCTGCACCCTATAAGGCCATCTGCAAAGTCATTCTCTTGGCTCTTTCTTCCCTCTCTGCTCCCACGGGAGATGTCCTCTCTTATCGGGTAATGCCGGGGGAGTATCCTCAAGGCCTCTTAGGCCTGTCTAGGCCTAATGCCAGGAGGAGAATGGAGAGGGGGGCAGTCTCAGACCTGGCCAGCCTGAGACTTGCCTAGCAGTGGGAGGGGGAAGAAAGAGCCCTGGGGGGTTTGGGTTTACCCTCAGGTGGGAAGAAGGGAAGGATTGGGAAGCTTTGGGAATTCTGTGAGGGGTTCTGTACGCTTTGGGATACTCTTTGTCACTATGCTTTGTAGCTTGTAGTTCTCTGTAGCTTCACCAATTGCTTTTCCATTTAAACTTTCCATCACTCTCCAATCCCTTTGTGTGAGTCTCATTCTTTTGTCCCTTTCGGGGCAAGAGACGATCTGTCTGGCCCCAAACCAGCACAGTGCCGAACTCACCAAAATGGCGCTGACCTCACCAAAATGGCGCGACCTCACCAAATAGCGCTGACCTCACAAAGATGGCGCTGACCTCACCAAAGTGGTGCCTACCTCTCCAAAATGGCGCCGACCTCATGAAAATGGCGCTGACCTCACCAAAATGGCGCCGACCTCACGAAGATGGCTCCGACCTCACGAAAATAGCGCCGACCTCACAAAGATGATGCCGACATCACCAAA